>NC_135858.1:24426867-25084367 GCF_031162955.1 Sander vitreus
AAGCACAGAAGAGACAAAACCAAGTCATGAAAGAACGTTGTCTCAGTGCAGCAGGAGTCGCTATTTGCGAGGAAAGGACATTGAAACGCTTACAATGGCCTTGCTGTCCTCGGGAAAGGTGGCTTTGACAAACATGGCTCCTAGAGCAAAGCCCAGGGCGCTGTCTGTGTCGCTGACGCACAGCTTCCAGCGTGGAGTGCAGCTCTGGAACACCAAATCAACACATCAATTCACGTTAAGAAAAAAAATGCATCCTCATTGTTAAATAGCATCAATCTCTTTGGAATTTGATTTTCTTTCAGTGTGTCACATTTCGTTCAACGCATTTCCTCTGCTTCAGTCAGTCACTTCCTACAATTCCTAGAATGAACATGCCAAACCAAACCTTGTACCATTCCGCCGTGGGCTGCATGTGTAGGTGGAGAGAACTGTAGCGATTGTGAAACAGTAGCCAAGTGAGAGTGTTTCTCTCAAACAACATTTCTCCTGCAAAAGCCCTGGAAAAGTTTGGCGACCGGGCCAATTTGTTCCTGCTTCTCGCTCAGTGCATGCTGGGAACTCTGAACATTTAACATTGATGGATTTATCCCTATGTGTGAAGTGGGGACCTACACTATTGGTTGTTTTCTTGCCAGAGGACAATTTTTAAATTTGCCATTATGAAATACATTTTTAAGACATTAAAATAAAACTATATCAGCCTAGTTTTTAGGCTTTTTTTTGGATATATACAATTCATAAAACATGAACTATAACTGCCACTGTTTAAAAAAAACAACACTCTTTTACATTTCTTTTTTACTTTCTTTCCTAAATAAATAGACTTTAATCCAATGACGTAGAACACGGAGGAGCCATTGAGTAGAAGATTCATCTAACAAAGAAAATCCACACAAAGGAGAGAAAATGGTTGCCATCTTCTTGAGAAATTTGTGACCTCTGCGCTCCGTGTTTTTTGAGACAAAGCTGAGCCGTTATCTCTCTGTGGGCTGAGAGCAAGGTTATAATCGTTAACGAAAACGAACTAAATACCGAAAACTAGGTGGGGAAAAAACATATTCGTTAACTGAAATAAAAACAAAAACGAGGCATTACAAAAAAAACGATAACTAAACTAAAACTGTAATGTCTGTTTGCAAAACTAACTAAAATAAAATTATCGAGTGAATGTCCTTAGTTTTCGTCTTTGTTGATCTTTCATAGAGCAAATAACGTAAATCTCTCCAACCATGACATTTCCCGTAGACATGTATAGTGTCCGACTAGGAACTCAGAAATTCCGACATTCCCCGTCAACTTGAACACAACATGTCCGTGGCTCCGTGCCTCTCGCCTGGCATCATAGGGGTACCGAAAGTCGGAAGAAAGCGGCAGTCCTATTTGATTATGACTGTGTCAGATAAAAGCGCCTTGCAGTGAAAGGTGGTAAAATATGTGGTCAATTTAGGTTTCTCGTTTACAAGAGAGTTTTGGAAAGCCGGCTGCTACATTAATGCCAACAACAAACCCTTTGCCGTGTGTCACACACAAAAACAAGAGGTCAAGTGAAAAGCTCTGTAAATCAAGCTGTTGGGCTTTGGGTCACTTCCTCTGCCGGCCCGGTGTATACTGGCCGAATAAAAAGCCAACAAAGCAGAAAGATAATAGCAAAACGGCAACTTAGATGTGTGTATCCGGTTCACCAACTCACTAAAAAAAACATTATCTGGATGAGACGAATTTGAAAGTACATTTGAGAAGCGCACACAAGCTAGGAGGCTAACCTAGCTTACCTTAACAGGGTAAAGGAGAAAGCAAAGCCCCCTTTCCCCGAAACAGAAGCTAACCCCAGTAACGTTACGGGCATGAATGTATGGATACAGGGCCAGGCAGCATGACGGAGACAACAGCAGGACAGAACACTACAGGAAGGCTTTCACCGGCGACCCGATCGCTGCTGGTTAGTACATACGCAGGAACACCAAAAGCGGGAGGAAGCGTGGGTTAATATGTGGATTGATACTGGAATGTCTACACAACTGTGTGTGACTCGATTGACTTCAAAAAGTTCGCCACTTTACTCGCACCAAAGTTCATAACACCTGTTCATGTCTTCTTTAGTCTGTTGGCTATTTAGGTTTTTTTCCTGGAACACGTCACTTACACATTTTGCACTTACTGCTGCGTCTTGTGTAGGCTGTTTACATATGTATGACCATATGTAGGCTACATTTTATGTACTGATGTTATTGTTGAATACATTGTGAATACTTGTTTCTAAAATTGTATGATGTTTTTGTTGAGTTATTATTACACAATACTTTTTCTGATCTTTTTGAATCCACCGACAAATAACCCATATTACAAAAAAAGAGAAGGAGAAGCTTACCCCCTTGGTAGGCACAGATGGAAAAAGAGACTCTGCTGCACTCTCACATAAAACAGATCCACAAAGAGAGACAGGGGGTTTTGGGGGTTTGATATTACAACCTGACCCTAGTTGAAAACAAGGCCAAGGGAACAGGATCTTCCTCAGATAAGGGCCAGGAGCCTTCACAGTCAAACTGTTACTCACTGAGATGGTACAGCTTGCTGCCTAATCAGTTAGACAGGATACATGTTAAAGTCTGAATAGCTTTGACTGTGTGCCTAATTCACCTAACGATTATTGTCATTGTCGATTAATCGATTCGTTGTTTTGGTCAATAAAATGTCAGAAAATGGTCAACAAATGTCGATCAGTGTTTCCCAAAGCCCAGGTTGGCGTCCTCAAATGTCTTGTTTCGATTACAACAAAGAGAAACTCAGTTTACGGTCACAGAGGAGTAAATAAACCAAAAGATATTCACATTTAAAAAGCTTTTTTTTCTTAAAACATTACTCAAACAGATTTGAATTTAAGAGTTGACAACCAAAATGATTAAATTTTGCAGTTCTAGTCTAATTAAAGTCTCAGTTCACCCAATTAAAAATAAACTTTTTTTTTCATGTATCTGTAGTGTAGTGGCATCTAGCAATGCAGATTATTTTGGTTTGATTAACAGTGGATTTAAAACACATGAGATTGTTGCTTTCGACCCAACACATCGAAGCTAAAAGGAATTTTGTTTGTGGTGTATATATCTATTAAATCAAGACTGTGATACATGTAATGATGCAGTTTAAAGAGTTTCTTATTTTAATTTCTTTTTCTTATTTGGGGGGGGGGGGTTGGAGCATTTTTAAGCACAAAGAGAGGATATGATCTGTAGAGAAAAATCACAGTGTGTCTGCATTTTACAAAAAGCCTCCTTTCAGTTGGAAGTAAGGAAACCAGGTTTCTCGTTTACAAGAGAGTTTTGGAAAGCCGGCTGCTACATTAATGCCAACATAAAGCACTGACTGATAATTTACATTTGTTGTAAAGTCATGTCGTAATGAAGGGAAACTTCTGCTCCTCGGTTGGTGCCAAATTCCATTTAACTGCATTCAGTAAAAACAAACCCTCTGCCGTGTGTGTCACACACAAGAACAAGAGGTCAAGTGAAAAGCTCTGTAAACCAAGCTGTTGGGCTTGGGCCACTTCCTCTGCCGGCCCGGTGTATACTGGCCAAATAAAAAGCCAACAAAGCAGAAAGATAATAGCAAAACGGCAACATGTGTGTGTATCCGGTTCACCAACTCACTAAAAAAAAACATTATCTGGATGAGAATCTGCCACAGTAGTTTTATCCAGAATTTTGTACCTGTTTATGTAATCCCACCTCTGTTTTTAAATCTATCTGTGTCATGCTGGAAAACAATGACTGTAAAAAGGCCTACATTTCATCTCTCACCTTCTTGATTCCGTACATGACCTCAAGGAAGCGCTGCTCTGCATCCTGGAACCTTTGGTCCAAAATGGACACAATCTTCCTCACCACCTTCATTATCATGTAGTTGTTGAGTAGGCTGAAAAAGGAAAAATATCAAATGTATTGTTTTATTGCCCTCTTTAATACTGCCTGGGTGCTTACCCTTGTTCAGTAGGAGGATTTATGCATGTATGAAATGTATGTATTATGTAAAACAGTTGTTAATACATGAACAGCCTGTGTTTGATGCATAAATGGAAAAACTATTAAGGCATACAAACTAACTGACCTTTTATTTGTTTTAGTTATGAGGTCAGAAACTTGCTGGAGGTATTCTTTGGCATAAACAACCACCGGCTCAGACTCGTTGAGCGGCACAGGAGCAAACACTTCTGTGAGGTACGGCATCCAGTCCACTGCAGGAACCAGAGTCTGAAGACACAGATAGACACACTGAGACAACGTCTGGGCACAAGCATGCATAGTTTCTTTACAGTCCCACATCCTGAAGATTTACATTTCTATTTTCACATCATATAGCTTTCTTAAGTTCTTTGCAGGAGCAGTCATTCATTTGTAGAAAATGATTATTTTATGTGGTGTACACTGTTGCTGTTTAATTTTGGCAGGTCAAAAGTACATTATTTCTTTTCTTGTTTGTCAAGCAATTCTATCATGTTTACATTCTTGTCTTTTCACAGTCATAGTTAATATTTAATAATAAGCTATTGCACTGTTCAATCCCTGCACTGTTCACTTTTGCACTACCCCAATTGCACACACTCTACCATAGCACCTTATCATGGTCATTGCATCACATGGTCCACATACCAGACCTTTGTAATCACTTCACGAATTGTTAACTCTTTACATTTCTGTGAGTGATTTTTATGTATGTAAGATATATGTGTGTTATGGTTGTCTAAGCTACTGGATTCTCTCTCTCTCTCTCGTTTGGTATGAAAGCAGTCATTGGAACTCTGGTGCAAACCAAACAACCAATCTCTGCTCTGCTTGAAAACAGGGATCTCAGTTCACTTCTAAGTGCACTAGAGTTCGGTTCACCTTAGGTGAGAACGCGATCCGACCCAAATATAGGAAGTGAACCAAAAAACTATCGGACTTGACCAAAAATGTACTAGCCTGCAATTTAAATTAATTGAAAAATGCACACAATGTATGGACTTAAAGATGATAACCTTCAAATCCATAATTTATTATGACCATACATCATACACGTTCGTCGTCTGTGTGACAACACATCATCATCCCCCTCTCTCATCAGGGCCCTTCCTCTCCTTCCTATTGTTCGCCTTTCTTCCAAAATATTAGAAAAAAGCTAACTCAATCAAAACCCCATGCATTTGGTGTTGCTCCATTAATTCTGAGACCAGCAAGTGTCAGTGACATTTGTTTACAACGTTTGTCGCGCTTTACAAAGTGTACCGACCCAAATGAAAAATGCAACAATCCTGCAACGTCGAATGTACTATAGGCGTGAAAGCGCCCTTACTGTCAGATCCTTGGCCTTCATCTTGTGGTAAATGAGCTCCTCGTCTCTTCTCTCGTCCTGTGGGACTGTGATGTTGGCCAGGGTGGTTTCAAAGTCCACAATGTCCTCCATCAGTGTCCGAGACGTCTCCTCTGAGCCGCCCAGGAGAACCCCTAACTCCGTCAGGAAGTTGAGGTATGCCGTCAGATACTGCAAAGACCAAACGGTGTGTGGGTGGGGGAAAAAGGGGGATGTGTGTAAGTGTGTTGAAATTCAACTAGGAAAGTAATCCTAAACTATGCAAACACAAGCTACAACGCAGTTTGTTTTCCCCCTGAAGTTGAGCCTTTAGGTATTTTCATAACTTAACTTTCATTTTTTTTATTCTCATTACAGAAAATGCCTTGATTTGATGACCTGATTTGAGCTTAAATATCTTTCACTTTTACTGTCCAACTTTGTACACGCCTAACCACTGTGAATCCAACAATTTGCCCACAGTACCTTTTCATTTGCTGTTTTGTTGAGGTAGTAATCCCGTGAAGGTAGCCCCAGGCTGGACTGATCCACCTAGAGTCAAGAGAAACATACTATGACCCCCAGTTCAACCCTCACAAACAACCTTTTGTTTTAATTCCTGCCATGCCAGCATGCAGAGGTAGGAGGTAGAAGCTGGCCAAAGATCACATCTGTGCCATTTGTTACGGTCTCGTGACACTTTGCAGAGGAATGAACTCTCCTGTCAAACTATCGATGCAAAATCAAGACCCGTGTGATAATGAGAGAACTGTCCCCAGATAATCAGCAGAGATTCAATCCGTCCCCTGAGAGAAGCCCGTAAGAGCTGCTTATACTGTAAATGTGATCAAAAGGCTTCAGTGATAAGCACTTTCTGAGATGTAAATATATGATTTTAGATAAATGCACGTCATTGTGTATAAAAATGGCCTGTCTACAAACCCCGGACCCTCTCACCTGGATGATGTTGCTGTTTGAGTTTTTGGAGTCAGTGCTGACAAACACAGTGAAGAAAGGCGAGGTGCGATAGTTGGCTGACACCATACGCAAAACCTCCTGGAAGTTGTCCTTGTCCCAGGGTTGGGTCAGGGCCCACCCTCCTATCTGAAACAGGCAGCGTTTAGGCAGACATTCACAGACTGCTGGATGCGAGGACATTGTTTCTAACTGCTTTAGGAAATAAGCATACCTGGTTGATTAGCTCCTGTAGTGGCTTAGCTCCTAATTCCTCAATCTTGGCCTCATTCATGCAGGCCTGATAATATCGCTGGGCCTTTTCCTCAGCCTTACTCAGACCTTTCATCGTTGTGTTTTCTGCCTCGTTAAAAGATACAAGATTAGTTATGTGAATGAAAAGCAAGCCGTTTTCTCAAGCTCTGGAAAATGAGCCCAGAGAAAGACACATTACACCTGTGCCTGGGGTGAAGGCAGCTGAGGACTCGTACCTAATAAGTGCTTCATTACAAGCATGTTGTGCTCCCAGAGGTTGCTGAAAGGTCCCCAGCGGGACTTGCCCTCAGGGAGGGGGTTGTTCTTCACCCAGCCCCCACAGGCAAAGTTGTAGAAGTCATGGCAGGGGTCCACGGATCTGTCCAGGGCTCCCACCACCGCACTGGCCACAGTGATGCACGCCTCAGTTAGGCACAAGCCCGGGTGAGCTGTGGGAGAAAGCACGTTTTTTTAAAAAGAACAATAGATAGTTCACGTTTGAACCCTCTGCATTTGAGGACCACTGTGGGTAATCTGAAAATATTTCTTGGCAGGACATCCAAATACACGTATGCATGAGAGTTTTCAGACCATCTGGAAACTATTATTTTATAAGAAGTAACCGGCCAAGCTAAACAACCTGGAGGGAATATCTCTTCTTGTAAAAATCCTTTATAAATAAAAGCTCAAATTGTTTTGAACCTTAACTATTGCCAGCTGATCATGCAATTGTCTAATTAATTAAGTAGACTAGATAGATTGCCAGATGAAGGTTCAGGATCCTGGTCCATGTCTTAAAACTAAAGTCAGTCCCTTCGCTTTCAAAATGTATTCAGTGTTTTCCTTAGGTTTGTGGAGGACTTAGGTGCACGTATTTGGCGGGGGGGGGGGGGTTTAGTGCTCCTCCTTCAAGGAAATGTTACGTTGTTCAATTTAAAAAATATGCAATTTTTCATCATTTTGGAGCGTTATTATTACCATATCTGTGTCTAAAACGTTGGAAAAGCTAGAGCAGATAATAAATAAACAACACTCAATAAGCTTAAAGACAAAACTTGCCAAAGAAGTCCACTGGGGACAAACTACAATCATTAGATCTGAGAAAAGTCATTTAGTTAGTTTAGATGCTCACATTGGTTTTACATTCATTCGGTTTAGGTGGTGCCTAAGCCTTATAAATGGTAGGGAAAACCCTGGTATTTAACTGTGTTAGTGTGTTTTAAGAGGGGAAGCACAGAGGCTTTTGGCCACTCTTTTTTAAGTCTAAACACAAAAGCTGTTGAACAGGAGGAGCTTTAGAAAACTAAAGAAAGTGTTTAGAGAAGTGCAAGTGCTAGTACAATTCCAGGGGACAACCTACTTCTCATACTCGACTTACTGTAAAGACTTTCACCCTCTGTCCATATAAGGTATGAAACAGAGACGGAGACAAAGTTACGAGCAGTGATAAGGTTAGTACCCCGAGGAGAATTCATCCTTGTTCCTTTTATTATTTCAAAGTGTGATCTGACATATGGCTCTGAATGGGAGGAAGTGGCATTGGGTTTCCCATAGTATATTTGAGGAAACCAGCACAGATGAGACGCCGCCTGGATGGGATTGTAAATCCGCAAGCCCTTTTCCATAATGAACAAGCTCAAGGGAGAGATTTAAAGTTGTTTTTAGGCAGCTTAGCTGAAGGTGTGGCCTTGGTTTAAAAATAAAAAACAACACTTATACTGTATTAAATAGCACAGCCCTGTAGTTTTTAAGCTGGATAAATAGATGTGAAAAATCATGGTCACCTCTTGAATGAATTAATTGACTTTTTTTTTATTTTTATTTTTTTATACCTCTTTTGCATTCAGTAGCTTTATAGACACACAATCCTTTTTTGTGTGTGGCATTTTTAGGCCTTTTATTTAACAGGACAGGTTGGACATGAAAGAAGAGCGAAGGGGCGGATGACATGCAGCAAAGGGCCGCAGGTTGGAACGGAACCCGCGGCCGCTGCGGCGAGGACTAAGTCTCTGTATGTGGCCGCACGCTCGACCAGGTGAGCTACTTTCACATTATAAACAAAAGGTAGTGTCCATTTATGCAATAGTTTGACATTTTGAAAAATATATATCTTTATTCACTTTCTTGATGAGAGTTAGATGAGAAGATTGTTCAGCAGCAAAAACTGTCCTGTTAGTAGTGTCCTGAGGAGTGTCTCGGGACAGTCAGACACTGTCCTGTGACACCCAGACACTGTCCGGTGACTCCCATGACTATCCTGTGACATGGGACATCACAGGACAGTGTCTGGGAGTCACAGGACAGTGTCTGACTGTCCCGGGACACTCCTCAGGACACTACTAACAGGACAGGACTACTTCACGGAGAGCACAGGTGTTTCTTTTCAGTGTATGTCACCATAGCATTGAGTTTGAATAGAACTTTCAAACTCACTCTGTTTGTAGAAGACCCCAGTCGTGATGAAAGATATAAACAGGCCCGCAGACACGACGCACAGCAAAAACAGCAGCCTCCTCTCTCTCTGTGTCCTGTCTGGCCAACATGTGGGACCACGGCCGTGCAATAGATTCACCTGCGCGCACACAAAAAAAACCCCATTTAAAAGTGCTTCACTTAATCCACTAGTCAAAAATAACCATTTTAAAGAGGTTTAGCATGGTTAAGAGACAATACATGACCTTCAAATCAGCTTTAAATCACACAAACGCACTCTTAAAAATGTTTTGTTGGTTGAACTAATGCAGTGTGGACAATATTGTCTATAGTCAAACAACCTCTTGCGGAATGGATGACAGGTTTGGTTTTAAAGCACAATGGCTTCTTTATCGCTGCGCTTTCAACCCTCCTAGACAGAAAAGGTTAAGCATTCTTCTATTGTTCCCTCACTTCTAGCGCTCATAAAAGGATATTTTCCTTCTGCCCTAGATTGGGATGAAACACAATAATCCTGTTGAACCACATCTGCTTTGTTGTGATGAGAGAGTCATTTAAAAGAGTCAGCCAAATGACTCAACAGTAACCAGTTTATAGACATTCTGCTACAAAGCTACCTGGGAAATTAACATGAACGAATTCATAAGTCACAGAAATGGCCATGCTTTGTGGTCAGTGACTCATCAATGATTGGTGCAGGAGATCTTAACCCAGCACACCCTGCTCATGCACTGTTTCTACTGAATGTTGCCTTAGTTGAGGCTGCCAAGGGAGTGTATTTCCTACAGGCATGATTCCAAGGGCCACTCACAAATCTTTCACAGGGCACATTTAACACACTGGCCAGTCTTTGAGTATCCCCGCTGTAAATAAATGCTAGATCTTGGACCTCACATACATCCTGTGGAAGTCAATTACTCCTGTAAGTGTATAAGGATCCGATTTACTGCTATTAGCCTAGATGAGGGTTCAACAGTAAAACTTAATGGGACCAAATCAAATGCCAAAGCCACAGTGGCTTCTTAATCCCTGGAGCTCAGCATGTTGGGTTGATTTGGACCTAAACTGGCTTTCTGAGTGCAACTATGAAAATCTCACTGCCAAGTCTGTGCGGTTTCCATCTGTAGCTTATCGAAACCCTCCATTTTATTACCCTGAAAACCATGGCAAAATGATGATGAATCCAAGCCCTCTGTTTGAGCTCTTCAGGTATACTTTTGGTCAAATAAAGCAAGTGAGGAATGACCGCACTGAAGCCTCTCCGCTGCTTGTTCTGAGGTTCAGAAGTCGACGAAAAGGGTTTAAACTGTCTATAAAAGAGTGGTTAAACCTTTAAAACGTGTCCCGAGCAAATCATTTCACAGTGCTACTTTTTTAAAACCATAAATTACAGGTATGTTGATAGAAAAAGATGTGAATCAATTCAATAAGCAGTTACTTACACATTATGCTAAGTGTCTTTAACAAACGTAGGATCATGCAATAAAATGTACTGCATATGAATACATACACATACATATGAATTGTGAAAAAAAATACCTACTCTAGGATAAACTAAACAACAGCAGGATAGTGTGAAGCAGTCTGTGTGTGCAGATGTGAAGTCTGCTGTTTAACATGGGGATTAAGGCCAAAATGGTCTTCATCCATTTTGAAAAACTACCTGCAATCTCAGGTTTATCAGCCAATATTTCACACTATATCCTCATGAATATAACTGTTACAAAGGATTTGGGACTTAAAGGATTTAATTAATGTGTTTGTGTGTGTGTGTGATGCAATTTGTTTTCAGCTCTCTTTTGTAAAAGAGATCTTGATCTCAAGGGGAATTTTGGAGTAAATGAGTTCTTAACTAACGAAGATTATTAAGGTCTCACAGTGAGACAAGACCTAAATCCAACAGTTACATGTGTACACGCAAAGTTTTTAAATTGTATGTCACTGTCGACAAAATGACAGATCTGTCTGTAACAAGAATTAGCGTTAACTTGACGGATCACATCCCATAAGTTATGGACAGACATCAAAGCAACAACAAAAATCTGCATTTCTAATCAAAGCCATTATTTTAAGTTTCCATTTTTCTGAAAAGTCTAAGATTTTTACATGACAGCAGTGTTACTTTCCATAAGGTGTGAAACCCTCATAGGCCTATACATTTTCCTTGGTACTGTGCTGTATAAATAGTACAGTACTGACAGTAACCCATTCTTAGAACAGGGTGTTTGCGTGTTTACCTGCATGGGTGAGGATGGGTAGATGTCGTCACTGGTGGAGTCCAACAGGTCCTCCTCATCCAGCGTGGCTCTCTTATACGTTGACATCTGAAAAGTCAAATGCAGAAAAGACTCTCTCAGTGCCTCCATGTTCCTTCTTGTCCCTCTCCTCTCCCACTGATGTGTGTGTGAGAAGAGTATTCGTGTGTGTGACGTCTATTCTTCAGCAGTGTCTGAGGTTTCAGGGTAGGGTTTCCCACTAAAATCCATCAGGAGGTATGTGGTATATCTGGTTGTAGCGCTTCCACTCAAACAACCGAGTTAAGTCAGTCCTCTTCTTTCAACTGCACTTTTCTGCTCCCTTCAAGCCCAACAACACCTCTCACAGCTCCCATGGCGGCTGGCAGACCCTCCCCAACCCCAGTGTCTAACGTCTAAAAACAAAACACTACTACACAACGTCCTCACGAAAGTCCTAGTGAGATCTCCTTGTGGGTCCCCTCTTCCTCTATAGTTTTGTGGCTCTTCCTGGGGCAAACTTCTTTCCTGGACTTCCTGCTCAGCCCAGTCTATGCAAACACGGCACAAGAGAAGACGGAACTAGTGGAAAACAGGAAGGAGCACTGACTTGAGCAACTTGCGTGTGTATGTGTGTGTGTGTGTGTGTGTGTGTGTGTGTGTTTGTGATTGTGTGTGTGTGTGTGTGTGTGTGTGTAAGTGCATTTCCCAATGTGGTTTCACTTAGATTTGGGGAGGGAGCTTCACAGTTGTAGTTCACACCCAGTGTCTTTTCTATAGGGCATGAAACACTCAGGGGAGGAGCCTTGAAAAAACATCCTCCCCCCACTACATGCTTGTAATCGCTGCCCATGGCAACCGTTACCCGATAGGCAGTTTGTCTCCAGTTTAACCCCTCACCCACAGGGCCTCCACCACAACATACAAACACTGCAATATAGAGTATAAGAGTTTACTCATTAAATGCAGAGTTAGTGTATTGAAAGGTATTTAAAAAGGTATTGGTTTAAAGGAAAGCAAACACAAAAGTGTGGGTCACCTCAAGATGTTACAACTAAACTTCGAATGAACATACTGTTAATACAAACACTTAGTGAGATCTACTAAATATGACATCAACACAGGACTAAATCCATTTATGATTAAAAAACATATGTAGGGCTGAGCATATTTTAAAATATCTAAAAAAAACAATTCTCTCAGTCCAATGTTTCAAATGTGTGTTAATCTTGATACATGTAAGCAAATGAATGTAAAACATTCTGATCTTACAGCATAGCACCCACAACAAAATGTAACCCAGCGGAACCCCATCATTCTGGCCACCGTTTAAAGGCTGTTTTTTGCTTCTTCATCGAATCGACGGCGTACCCCCGCAGACCCCTCTGCGTTGCCACGAACCCCCCTCCGAGCCCTCCGCCGTAGCTCGACGCGCACCTCCAAAAAAAATTTACTTTGTGTCGAGGCGACGCAGACCATAAGGACTGCGATTGGTCAACTCGTCCTGTGTGTCGGTGTTTCAAGCAGCCTGTGGGGAGTAGCAACATGCTAGTTCACTGACATAAGCTTTGCAAATAAACTCAGACATATTTTGGTTACAATGACGGGGTTATCTGTTTGTAAAGTGTCTATATGTTAGTTACGTTTTGAAATTAGCACTTCGCCAGCAAGCAGTACTTTGAGGGCAGTTGTGCTAAAGTTTGCTTGCTAACGTAACATAAACTGGAGTTGACGCAGAAGCATAAAACAAAAACCTGACAGACACATATTACTCATTACTCATTACTCTATTATTAATACAGGGACTAACAACAAATTAAACAGAGTTATTCATGTTTTTTTAAGCTGTTGAAGGTCTGTTCATAGGGCTGGGTAGCGTTACCATACCGATTTTACAAAACAAACAAAAAGAAATTACAACATTACGGCAGACATCTTTTATCTTGTTTTTAGCTCCTACTACTCGTTACTGTGCGTAACGTAGAGTTGTTCCTGCGTGTCTCTACGACGTGTGACGTGAGACAGCCAATCACAAACAGTATTAGATCTTGGTAGAAGCATGCTGCATGCTTATTGGCTCACTGACGCCGATGAGATTTACTCCGTAGGTATTGAAATGGGGTATTGAATGAAAAGGCCTTTTTCCCCCTGAGCAAGACCCTTAACCCCTAGGCATGCAACCTCTGATATATATAGCAATTGTAAGTCGCTTTGGATAAAAGCATCAGCTAAATTACATGTATTGTATTATACAAAATTCTCATTAGAAAATAAGTTACCTGTGATTTATATAGTTTGATTTGGGTTTAAAGAAATCAAATGTTATTTTAACACTAGTAGACAAAGGTCCTACAGCTGAAACATGAGGCACTACAGTACCAGCGCAGTAAAGAGGGTATTGATTAACCTCAGCTGTCTGTTAGACAGAGACACAGCTCACTCCAGACTGATTGCTCAACACAATGGGCCTGTTTTGACCTGGATCCAGCCTGAGTGCTCCAATCACAACCGGGCCCCTCTAAGTACGTGTGTTTTTACCTGGCAGTAACGTGTAAGTAGTAACCGCAGTAACCACTTCCCTGCTCCATATGCAAATAAGCACGTACATCATTTCCTTTTACTAACTCCGTGGAGATAGGTCTGGCAATGTGAGACTAATAAATAACAATTATTTTTATTTAATACCAGCACAAAACGGGGCTAAGGTAATACAATCCAAAAAGTAACTCTGAATAGAAAGAATCCTGACTATACTGTACTTTTTCTATCAGTACAATCTCAGTCTCCCCCTTTCTGGATATTTATCGTCATACTCTGGCTTGCATGCTTCCATTTTAACATCCACTGAGCACGAGACAAACAAGTGACAGAATATAAATGTTTACAGTTAAGATTTTCTTGTAAACATAACCTGTCCAGATCCATGCTTTATTTTATTTTCCACGCAAACATGTCACAGAGAGAAAGTCATGTTCCCACCACAAACATTCCAGGGAATTCCAAGCAAACCAGATTCCTGTTAACTATCAGACAAGATGCTGCAAATCAACCCCAGTAACACCGGGAGGAGGGGGAAAAACAAATGAAATCATATACACCCTCACTGTGTTAGTGTGTTTTTAAACTCTGTTAAACCCAGCTCCCGGCCAGCCAAGTCACCTTATCGGCTTACAAAATGACTGTTGGGACAAAAGATGGAGGACTAATGTGATGAGAGATGCAGAGAGACAGACATGGAGGGAGGAGGGGGAGAAGCAAGAGGCCGACCAATTGTTTTTAGAACACTTTCAACTACATAAATGGCTTCAAATGACCTATAGCTGAAAGCAAAAAGAGCCTACTGGGGATATTGATCTCTCTCTCTCTCTCTCTCTCTCCACACGCATTTGGTCTCCATCAATATTTAACCTACAATTCATGATTACAACTGTTCCATTTAACCAAACAAGGACTGCTCACTGAATTACTCAAACCAAATTTTACCTCACTAAAGTATTATTAAACTGCTTTGTGGGCCACAAAGCAGAGCAAGAGATGGCGGTACCACTGGCACAGACCAGTGTTGTTGTCGCACACACAAATTCCTCAGCACACTATCACTGTTTTTGAACGCTTTCCTGATAGTGGGTTCTGTGCAGATGTGCTTACACATATTGCCACACAGATTGACCCCCGCTTGAGCCAAATCCCTTAGGGACAACACTGCCTTTCCTTTCCTGTAAATGATATTTGGTGACTAATATCAGCCATTTCTTAGGAGTTTCCTCATGACTTCCCCTTCTACATCCTGGTCCACATTATCCTGAAACAAGAAATTACATATAAATTTCTAGAAATCTGAGGGCATCAGCATGCCCTAACTTACTGCAATGGTAGGATAGGGAACGCTGTGTCGAATGACATCTGTAAAAACTATTGAGGAGTCCCTGTTGATGTCCTAACCTTGTGGTAGTCACGCTAAGTGGCAACAGGGAGCCATTTGAAACTACAAATGATGCAAGTCTCATAATAATTGCCTTCGGTCAAGGACACTTTGTAAATCTCCCATTGTGTCCCACTCATCCCTGAAGATGTCTTCCCAAAGAAAAGCTGATTAAAAAAAAGGTATATTGTAAAGACATTAAGCTAACGGGAAGGAAGGAGACTGCAGGTGATTTACAGCCTTGTCTGACGTAAGATGGCAGTACACACATTTTGCATCCGATGAAAGGTAGCTAAGTTAACCACTATGGTAAGCCAGTCAGATGCAGGGGGAAGATGTGGTTTCAGACCACAGAGGAACAGTAATTGAAGACTACATGCCAGAAGCAATCTAAGTGACAATCTAAGCCTCATATTCTGTGTGACACATTAGTTGACCTATATGTGATTGGGGTCATTGGGTTTGAAATGATGGCTGTTGAAATACAACTTCTGCTTTTTAGTCTCATTACCTCTCAGTCACATAGAGATGACAGAGGCAGCAACCAGAGCAAAGCAAAACTTCCTCTTCAGGCTCACTTAACCCTTTTTGTCAATCCCAACACACGGAGAAAACATTCCAGAAATGCCACGCTGTCAAATAATGTATGGTAATGGCATATGGTAAACATAACCACACTACTTCTTTACTACAAGATCAAGCAAGCACAGTACAAACTGTTTCATCCCGAGGGTAAATTGGTTGCACACATTACAACTACATTATGTAGTATTAGTATTACAGGGTTTCTGCAGGTGTCACCAAGTCAAATGTAAGACTTTTTAAGGCCATTATGAATTAAATTTAAGAACTATATCACACCAAAACGTCAGATGTCAGAGCCCGGAAACATCATTTAAAACAAATTCCCCATTTTATGTCTGTGACACAATCCGAAAGAGACTCGCCCCAATGACACGAAAGCTGATTGGCTGCAATACAAGTTGCATGTTGGTCTCATTTGTAGTCGTAGTACAGCAAATTCTATTTTGGACTAGCGAAAGACACCACGGAATCAAAAAATAAAAACATTCTAAAGCGCTGCGGGAGTATTACAATAGGCATCAGCGTTACATGGACGTAGGAAAATAAAGACCTGTCTAAAATTATTTAAGACCTAGAGCACAACACTTCAGCGAACTTCAGACTTTTGGCCTAAAATTTAGACTTTTTAACCCTGGTGGTATTAGGTTGTTTAATGCAATGTGGCAGAGCTGTCATGTACTGTCCTTGACCTGTATGCCAGGTCTTCACCCTGTACAATGTACAGTGCAGTGGGGCAAAAAAGTATTTAGTCAGCCACCAATTGTGCAAGTTCTCCCACTTAAAAAGATGAGAGAGGCCTGTAATTTCACCATAGGTACACTTCAACTATGGGAGACAAAATGAGAAAGAAAAATCCAGAAAATCACATTGTAGGATTTTTAATGAATTTATTTGCAAATTATGGTGGAAAATAAGTATTTGGTCAATAACAAAAGTTCATCTCAATACTTTTTTATATACCCTTTGTTGGCAATGACAGAGGTCAAATGTTTTCTGGAAGTCTTCACAAGGTTTTCACACACTGTTGCTGGTATTTTGGCCCATTCCTCCATGCAGATCTCCTCTAGAGCAGTGATGTTTTGGGGCTGTTGCTGGGCAACACGGACTTTCAACTCTCTCCCAAAGATTTTCTATGGGGTTGAGATCTGGAGACTGGCTAGGCCACTCCAGGACCTTGAAATGCTTCTTACGAAGCCACTCCTTCGTTGTCCAGGCGTTGTGTTTGGGATCATTGTCATGCTGAAAGACCCAGCCACGTTTCATCTTCAATGCCCTTGCTGATGGAAGGAGGTTTTCACTCAAAATCTCACAATACATGGCCCCATTCATTCTTTCCTTTACACGGATCACTCCTCCTGGTCCCTTTGCAGAAAAGCATCCCCAAAGCATGATGTTTCCACCCCCATGCTTCACAGTAGGTATGGTGTTCTTTGGATGCAACTCAGCATTCTTTCCCCTCCAAACACAACGACTTGAGTTTTTACCAAAAAGTTCTATTTTGGTTTCATCTGACCATATGACATTCTCCGAATCCTCTTCTGGATCATCCAAATGCTCTCTAGCAAACTCCAGACGGGCCTGGACATGTACTGGCTTAAGCAGGGGGACACGTCTGGCACTGCAGGATTTGAGTCCCTGGCGGCGTAGTGTGTTACTGATGGTAGCCTTTGTTACTTTGGTCCCAGCTCTCTGCAGGTCATTCACTAGGTCCCCCCATGTGGTTCTGGGATTTTTGCTCACTGTTCTTGTGATCATTTTGACCCCACGGTGTGAGATCTTGCGTGGAGCCCCAGAATGAGGGAGATTAATAGTGGTCTTGTATGTCTTCCATTTTCTTATAATTTCTCCCACAGTTGATTTCTTCATACCAAGCTACTTACCTATTGCAGATTCAGTCTTCCCAGCCTGGTGCCGGTCTACAATTTTGTTTCTGGTGTCCTTTGACAGCTCGCTGGTCTTGGCCATAGTGGAGTTTGGAGTGTGACTGTTTGAGGTTGTGGACAGGTGTCTTTTATACTGATAACAAGTTCAAACAGGTGCCATTAATACAGGTAACGAGTGGAGGACAGAGGAGCCTCTTAAAGAAGAAGTTACAGGTCTATGAGAGCCAGAAATCTTGCTTGTTTGTAGGTGACCAAATACTTATTTTCCCGAGGAATTTGCAAATAAATTCATTAAAAATCCTACAATGTGATTTTCTGGATTTCTTTTTCTCATTTTGTCTCTCATAGTTGAAGTGTACCTATGATGAAAATTACAGGCCTCTCATCTTTTTAAGTGGGAGAACTTAAACACAATTGGTGGCTGACTAAATACTTTTTTGCCCGACTGTATGTGCTTGTAAGTTGACTGTACGTCCACATATCAAATGCAGCAAACAAAGCAACATGGATGATGAATCAACATGAAGACATTCACAAATACAGCCGCTAGCCACTGCAGCTCCAACACTTTATCTTTTGTGTTCAGTCCCCTGTGTTTCTGGCTGCCTGAAGACCACAGATAAGACAGAGTTGTCTCAGGCTTTAGCTCCTGACCTCTTACGTCAGGACAGCACTGGAAATGTCTTCTCTCCTGATAATGAAGTATTCACACACAAAAAGCTTTTCCAGGCAATCAGCTTTCCCCTGCTCTAGGGCAGTAAACTTTTTAAAGGTAGGATTGTTAAACTAAGCCTGAATCACAACACTTTTGATTTATTTTTAGTCATGCATGTGCGCGGTTGCTTTGAAAAAACAATAAAGAGCTTGTGTTTTCTCTCACATGGTTATTAATATGCAGGCTGTAGCTCTTAAATTCTTTAGATTCCTGCTTGACAGAGGACTCTAAGTCATTCTTCTGTGCACGTTTCAGGCACTCTGACGTATGTGCAATGATCAAATATCACCCAGTCAGGTCGTCATGCACTATAAGTACTGCAAGCAGCCAAACGGTAGTTGACATACCATGATACTCTCTATTTACATTAAATATTTATATATAATGGTATATTTTAAAATAACTGTGGATTATGGGGTTTTTATGTCACCCAAATGTAATTTACAAGCTCCTACTTGACTTTTTTTTTCCAGAATAAGGTCAGAATTAAAAAGGAGTGGCACATGGAAGCTTGCTTACAATGAGATTTTCAGCCAACGCACAATAGACAGAGATAACAAGAGATTACCTGTTCCTGCTGTTGTTATGGCGCCCAACAGCACTCTCCCTCTCACACCTAGGTAATGAATAACTGCAGAGTAAACCAAGCTCCATCCAGAGCAGCATAATGTTATTAAACCTATCAATCACTCAGGCATTAGCTTGTACAATTAGTGATCTGTGTCTCTCATATTTCATGCCCGTGCAAATCCCTGGAGCAAGCCATCTAATAATATTCAGCATACAGGTTTGAATTTGTAGTGCCATATTTTGACATTCTGAACTGCGTCATGAGTTAGACCAACACATAATAAAGCACAACTAGTCCTTAAATGACACAGAGTAAGAAGACACAAAATATCTGCCTGTGATAACAATAGACTTCATGTATTGCCCAGCTGACTTTAAAGGGATGCAATCTTTATTTTGGCAATACATCGTCTTTAATAAGTTACAACTGTTGGGCCTGTATCCAAAAGCTGTTTTCCACTTGAATTGTTTTAATGTCCTCTTCCGGTGAAGCACTTTGCAACTTCTGCTTTTAAAATTGCTACACAAATTATGTTTTCTCCACCCTTTCTACTTATTAACAAGATGATCCCTCATTGTGTGTTTTGGGTGGGCTTGTGTTGCACAAGCACACCATTTTACTTTAGTAAGACACTTTACATCTGCCATTGTTTTCTACGCTGGTTTATGTTCAAAGTTAGTGTTTGCTTTTAAGATGTTTTTGGATTGATTGATCTTGTTCATATAAGTTGCTTACAATCTCCTCTCCAAGACCCCAGATGATAAATGAGCTCATACGAGTCCAAGCTAACATTTAGACAGTAATAAGTAAATATTAATGTACTGCGACCATTAAATCAATCAAAACAAGCATGTGACTGTATTGTGGCTACACACTACTTTTAGTATAAGATGAGGTTTTGGTTGAAGCTGGTGGATTTATTCAGCATAGAGGCTAAACTTGAATACAGGCCCCTGAAAAATATTGAAATGTTAGCCTGGTGGGTGCTAGAGGGGACATTGGATGTTGGCAATGACTCACTGAAAGTACCATGAGTGGCTGGTTAGTGGGTGTAAAAAAACTCGACTGAGCTAGAGTGGAAATGGAAAATAGTTTGTGAAACTTTAGATAAGTTAGAGGTTAAAAACAAAAAAACTAAAAAAACACTGCCAACATAGTGTATAATGACATTTAATGTATAGCAGCAATGACATTAAGTCCCAATTGGAGTATTACACTAATTTCATACGAGATTAAAACCGTAGACCGTATAAAAACGATCAAAACACAACGCAGCTGCGGTACGTTAAGGTCACTGAACTTCATGTAACGTTAGGCTATCAGACTCAGAGAAGGGTTTATTGCCACAGAAATTTGCACGTAGGCTACTGTACAGGTCACGTATACAACGTCAGATAGCCTACTACAAAGTTATGTGAGAAATATAATCACAAAATTAACGTAACGTTACATTAGTTTATTGCGAAATGCCGTAGTAAACATTGTCACGTCTGTAGTAATCAACTCCAGCGTAGAACTTAACACATGTGATGTTGGGTCATGCGTTATAATAGGCTGTGTTTTTTATTTTTTTTTTTATTTTTTTTTATCTATATCTTTTTACCTAATGGTATATTTGAGTAGAGGACATGTTCTTACCCTGCAGTCAGATGGTCTGCCGCCACTCTCCGTGACTCCGGTGTGCTTTCTGACCGGGGACAGCGAGGGATCCTCAGCTGAAACAACCAAAGAGACTGCGCTTCACTGTCAAGATAGTTCACATCCCTCTGGAACGTTCACCTCTGCCGCTACCCCGGAAATCATCTCGGACTGGCGTAAACACACATACAAAAACACGCTGTAAATGTGAGGCGGTGCGATGAAAATCTAAACTCATCTCTCAGGATATCCTGTGGTTTAAGTGTGAAAAGCTACCAAGCGCGAAACAATGATTAGCATTGTTTTGAGCACATTTATATATTAACTGACAGGTAATTGAATTGAGATACTTTGCAGAAAGGGTCCCATCCCTGCATCCGGGGCTTATTCCTGTCAAAGACGATTGTAATTGGTTTTTAGAAATTTAGAAACAAGCCACAGCATTATAAAAGCTTATTGTGGTCAATTTTTTTTTCTTCTTTTCTATTCCACTTGACTTAATGTCATAAATAGGTTTGACCACATTTGGTGGTCAATTTGGATTAATGTTTCCAACCTGATATAGGCTATGCAGCCCATATCTCACTTGCTATCTTTGTTTTAACTGTAAGTCTATTCTGCACAGAGAGCAACAACAAACCGGAATCAAATTTCTACACATACTTGGCCATTAAAACTGATTCTGACTTTTAAGCACAGTTCCACGGGCTGACTCTGAGAGAACAGTGAATAATAGGCCTAATTGATTTACTGACCTGCGTGATGCCTGCCCCAGTGTGTCAAATATAGGTGTTTATCAGAGTAGTGACAATTTAAGTACCATTATAAGGTATTGGTACTTGAGTAGCCTATTTCATGGGGATTTTTTGTTTTGTTTTACTTTTTACTGCTTTAGTGTTAACGCTACATTAGGTGGCTGCCAACGGTTAGCCTTATTAAGGGTGCTGTAGGTAGGATTGTGAAGATCCAGGCTTTAGCCAAAGAATTTGAACACCAACACCTTCTCAGTCCCTCCCCCCCTTTCTGCTAAAGCCCAAACGGTCTCCTAAGCCCTAAGTTTATTTGTAAATGTGAACCATCTCCCTCAAAGCCAGAGGAAATAGGCCTAAGTCTCAAACTTGTGATGTCATCAAGTATCTAGACAATGAATGGGAGACTGATTTTGTGGACCCACAGAACGTTTGTTTTCTTTTATTATAGCTAAATTAATTTTATTATATTGTAGTGTTCTCTGTTCTGAAACAGAAAATGCTAACCTGACATGCCAGATGGTTTAATATACCCTTTTTTCACCCAGAATAGCATGCAGTTTAAACATGGGTAAATACCCTGAAAATAGCCGGTAGGTTTTATTTTCCATTGCCAGTAGATGAGTACGCCTGTCTGTTTTTTTTTTTTCTTCTGGTGTGTCAGAAGACACTGCACAAAACTGCAAACTCTGCTGTACATTCACTGGATATCTTTGCTGATAAACTTAAACTCTCTTCCACTCAGACCGACTGTTCTGCATTCACCACCACTCTCTCACTTGCTCCAGGGCCGAAGATTAGCGTGTCCACCCGGGTGTCTTGTTGCCATCACGGCCGATAAATACCCGCTTCTACTGCAGAGTTATTTGTCCTGGGAGTGAATGTTGATTCTAAGCTTTCCCACTGCAGACAAAAGCCTGATGTAAGTGGGTGTAAGTGGGTTTGTTGGCCAGTGGGAAAGAGGTAGCCTATTACACAGAACCATCTGAGAAGCCGTCATTAAAAACTATTTGGAAAAGGGCAAGTATGGCAGATAATTAGACGAACCATCTGTCCATCAAACTCTTGCCAAAGCCAGTTGGGAGAAGATACATCTTCTGCATTGAAAAAGCCTTCAGTGCTGTTCTTTACTCTTCTTTCAATAAAGAAATACTCTTGCCTAGGACAAAATGATCTCCAAAGGCTACCCCAGAAGATTATTTAAAGGTTAGAGGGCTCTTTGGGGCACCGTTGTCCATCTTGTCACTTGAAGCCTGACACGATGGATTTTCATATGATGTCATGGTCCTGCAATTCCTGCGTGATCTTGTGATATTGTGAAAATGCAGCTGCAGTACAAGGTTAAGAAAAGGTACCCATTAACTCACAACATTTCCCTGAGTGCTTTCAGTGTCACCTATAACATCTTTTAATTGTCTATAGAGCAGTTCATGACTTTATGCTTGATGACATTACAAATTTGAGTTTTCACACTCTCGTTTTGGGATTTGGGAGAGAGTTGTTCATGTATAGGCTACTAATATTTTTGGACTTAAACCATAAGAATGTATGAATTTTGAAAATAGGCGTAGTTCCCCTTTAACCTCTGTCTGGTTTCAGCCAGCTAACAGTTTACATTAGCTAGCTAACTTTCATCCTTCATCCATTGGTTTATGTGCCTGTACTTTTATAGCACTTCGCAATGCTATCAGTAATTAACAGCATTATGATCCTAAAACAAAACAGCAGCAGAGGCAGTACTTTATAGTGACGAGGGGAAAAAAGCAGGAGCTTCACTCAGTTAAAACTTTCTCCTTACTGGATCTGCTTCTGCCCTGAAAATATTGATTTTCTAGACCGAAAGACCATTAAATACTCTGAAAGAACATGATGATGAGTTGTGCCTTAAAGCGGGCGTTTACAAATAAAAATCAATCCTGTTGGATCTAGGCCTGTAACAATTATTACATAATTGTCTAATTGTCAATGTTTTTTACATAATCGCGATTTCTTTGTTTAACCACAATGAATTGCATTAGCTAAGTTCCTAAGGTATGACTGTTGATGGTAATTGTTGATTTTGTATAGATATGCCAAATTGTAATTATATAAGTGATTATTGGTCGGACTGTTGAGCTAAAGCTATGTTAGTTGTTGGCACTTGACCCTATACACGTTCATAGCAACATAAATTACATGGGGGGGGGGAGGCATACAGTTAGACAAAATGTTTCATAATAATAAAGAGGCGTGGTTTACTTTGTAGGCTGTGTACCCATGTTACTATATTATCTGGGTCATAACAGTGATATAACCAAAGGATGTATCCTGGGGTTCATTCAAAACTTTAATTTGTTTAAAAAAGTAATAAATAAATAAATGTATTTTTTTTTTTTATTTGACTGAAAGAGACAATTATATTACTTGGATGAGACTACAGTGGGTTATTCCATAACTATAGCTACTCCAACACACATGCTATGCTGAGGCCTATATTTGTCTATGCTAATTAGCCAATTGTGGGGCTGGGAATATGTACAGTAAGGAGAAAAAAATCAATAAAATAAAGAAAATAGTGCTGTAGATGTATCCCATATTATGATTGAGATTGTTCCACATGTAAGCCTGTTGGGGCCACAGTGACATCCACAGGAGGCCACAAGAAACAGCAAGGAGCCTGTACAATGTACAATCACATCAATTTGACAGTTGCACCATAATTAAAAGCCTATACCCATTTAATAGGATTTAATCAACCAAATGTAGCCAACATTATTTTTTACCTGCAACTATATTAGGCCTACTACTTGAAACAAAATTGACCACTGTTTATATATTGGGAGGCTTGATTTGTTTTTGTTGTTTAGTTAGTTAGCAGTGGTGGAAAGCAACTATAAGAACATTTACTAAAGTACTATACTTAAATACAATTTTGAGGTTCTTGTACTTAATAATAATTACGTCATGCTACTTTAAACTTACACTCTAGTACATTTCCGAGGGATATACTGTACTTTTTACTTTACTACATTTTCCTGACCTCTGAAGATTTTAGTTACTTTACAGATAGTAAAGATTGTACAGATTATATTCTCTTGTTGAGTTTTGTGTTGCTTTGTTTGTATTGCTGAGTTTTGTGTATTTTAAAGGGCCATATAGGGAGGAGCATTGCAAACAAGCTTGTAATAAATGTTGCGGTTTGTAGCATTGGTCCATGATGTATACTTTTCTGTAAACAAAAAAACAACAATAAATAAATGAATAAACTGCCACTTTATATACCTAAACAATAGTAGTTAAAATCCTAAAATAGCTCCACTTCACAGAGCTACAGTACAACCTCAAATATCTGTGTTAATGCATGAGTTACAATAATCCAATATTTATAGGCCTACTGACAAGGCCAGGCTTCTGCATGATAACTTTCATTTTTAATATAGCCTATACCTTCGTACCTTAACAATTTAATTAAAAATTTTCAATGCAGGACTTGCACGGATTTTAACCTATGATGGAGAATTTTTCGAAATTGTGGTATTTCCACCGTTAGGTACAGTATAATGATGGACTCTGTCTTTGAAGCAATGCATCGGTCGTCAGACAGGCGGAGCTCTCGGTCCATCTACTCCCAGCAGCAGCATGGCATCGCTATTTCTAAGGTTTTTTGTTTTTTTTTCTTCTCCTCCCGCTTGGGATACAGACCGCTATTCTCAGAGCCATAGAGCCACAGTCGAACAACTGTGGCCTTATAAAAAGAACTGCAAGCAACGACACGGACACACATTTCAAGGTGAAAGACTGAATGGACTGCACGCACATTTGGATGTAGATTTCTGTCCCGCCGCATCCAGTAAGTCAAACAATACAACTTTTTTTGCTGTGTTCTGTTTTACACAGATACAGGTTGCTTTCGGAGAAACGCGCTGTCGGAGTGTCGGCTGAAATTTTGGTTACAGGTTGTTAAATATTAATTTTTTGTGCATTTTTCCTCAGAATCTGCTCTGAATATAGCTGCCAGTTTATAATTTTTCTGATGCAATGTCAAATAATCCAGCGTGGGTTTTAAAAGATAGTTTTTCTGGCTAACTGTTTCACCGAGATTAGCAGTGTTTATACCAGGATTAAGTGCTGGTCCTCGATGGGCTTTAGTAGTAGCCTACAGTTGTAGGCTAATTCATTCATTCATTCAAGTCATACATGATTTGATGTTGTACTTTGTGATAGCAATCTGATAGTAATTTAGGCAGTAGGAGATTATAGAAGTGAAATGGAGTCATGGGTTTCCCTGCACATATTCCTGTTTCATCACCCCTTTAATGTATAAGAGGTTGCAGTAAAATGCCATTTTATCCCTATTTATATCTTATTTTGGGGACAGACTGTCAAATGTGGCGTGGACGTTTGCGTATGTATTTGAACGTTTGGAGGTTCTACTTTAAACTGACACAACCCATAACGTTTTTGACACAGTGATTATACAATCATTATCTTTTATTTAGCTAAATAGTAACACATAGTGACAGATGCGACATTTACTCAAACAGAGAAAAAAAAAAAAGTAAGATGTCCCCCCTTTTTCTTTCAGTGTGAAATTCAGTTTTTAACATTAGTTATTCTGTGTGCATACAAGAGGTTGGGTGAGGCAGCCTGGTGTGAGAAGCAAACCAAGTTGCCTAAAAAATGGCAACTGTGTTTAGATTCAGAAAACAGCTTCTTTCCTACTGCAGCCAGAACACACAACTCCCCTTGCTAGCCTCATGTGATACTGACCACTGTCCTGTCTGACATCCTGCTGGTGGCTGTGGTGGCACTGTTTTGCTTCTTTTGCTGCAGACTGGCTGGTTCACTGCCCCTGGGTGGACCTGAAGTGCAAATCACAACAGCAAATAGAAAAACGCAACAGCAAATCATAAAACACAACGGCAAATAGGAAAACACAACGGCAAATAGGAAAACACGACAGCAAACATGAAAACACGACAGCAAACATGAAAACACGACAGCAAATATGAAAACACTTCAACAAATATGAAAACACAACGGCATTAACTTCTACCGGAAAAGGTAGGGCCTATCTAGTAGAGGACGGACCCTCCTGTCTTTTAACAGGAAGGAGAGGTGAAAAACATGGAAAAGCGCCTACTTTTAACAGAGAGACAGTCCGTCTGTCCTTTCAGGAGGCTCCGTCCTCTCAATGCCGTTTTGTTTTCGTATTTTCTGTCGTGTTTTCATATTTGCTGTTGTGTTTTCATATTTGCCGTTGTGTTTTCCTATTTGCTGTCGTGTTTTCCTATTTGCCGTCGTGTTTTCATATTTGCCGTTGTGTTTTCCTATTTGCCGTTGTGTTTTATGATTTGCTGTTGCGTTTTTTTCTATTTGCTGTTGTGATTTGCACTTCAGGGCCACCGTACCTGGCAGCTTTTAATGAGCGCTGGCTACCTCTAGCATGAGGAATGGTAAAAGCACCAGGCTACAGGCATGTTATCTTTGATTAATACTGTACCCTGTTATCATATCCATCAACTCCTGCCTGGTTGGAGTTTTGTTTTCGTTCAGACTTGTCTATTTCTTAGGAAACCAGATGGAGTCAGGCACAGTTCCCAGTCTGAAGAACTGATCGTTCCAAGCTATTTTATTATAATAATCAGTACGAAAAGGAATCCAAAGGTATTGGAGTCATGGGTTGTAGTCTGTGTGTCATACATGACAACAGGCCAAAGCTTGATGGGAAACACTATTAACAAAATAGAGGAGGATTTAACGATATAATGCTGTACTTATCATGCAAATTGGAACGTAATGGTTTTAAAGATGTTTGCACACAACCTTGTCCATACTAAAAAAGTCAGAATTGCACAGGTGAAAGATAATTTTTGCGATAAAAGTATTGTGAGTTTTTTCTTCTAATGGGTGGACCTCTATGGGGTGGACGTGTCCAGTCAATCATTCGCTGTTACTGTAGGCTAATCGGCTTTGTTATGAACCCTTAAACCTCTCAGTGCTATGGAGCTCAATCTCATTAAAAGGACCTTGACTGTAAGCACAGGGAGGATGGTGTGAATAATTACAGATGAAAGCCTGACTGGCCAGGACCCATAAGGGCCCCTGTTGTGAATACTTAGATTCACAGTGAGGCCTCCAGCTTATCTTTACCAACCTCTACTTTCGTTTCGGCTGCAAAGCCTGACGGCCCCAGTACTTTTGTTTTACAAAGACCAGGTTCAACGACACACACAAAAACATCTTTGATGACATGAAAACAGGCCGACCATTGGTTGCCTTCTCCAGCCTTCTTTATTTAGAAAGCCTATGTGAGAGAAGGGTACATAGATAGATAGATAGATAGATAGATAGATAGATAGATAGAACAGACAGACAGACATAACAATACACACGAGAATAAAAACACATCAGCAATGTGAAAGTCAAGCCACCAGAACTACTACAGAGAGCTGTCACTATAATAGAGTATGTACTAATTGAAGTAGTGCAAATGTAAGGTGATTAAAAAGTGATTAAAAAGTAAAAACAAGAATTGCAAGAATAATACAAAATGAAGATAAATATGTGAACAAAAACCAAATATGCATAAGGCTAACACAGCCAGTAACTTACAATCCAGCAAAAGGTAATTCAAAAGTAAAACCACTTATCTTCATCATTTCTGTTAAGGTCCCACAGGGCAAAGTGGAGTTGCCAGTTCATCAGGACAAGCCTGTGACCACTGTGTATTGGTCACTTAACAGTACAAAGAGTGGATATTTGAAGTGGTAAAGCATGAGCAAGTAATGAATAGAGTTGACAGAGTAAATATGTATTAAACCGGTATGTCAGTGTGCGACAAGATGACGCAGACTTAATTACTAGTGTGTGCTCTGCTTCTTTTCCCTCAAGCTGTGAGGCGACTGCAGACAGGCTTCCTCAGCTTCTCAAAGTGGCATGTTAAGGCTGTCTGGTGTAACGCGTCAACCACACTGAGACCACACCATGAAGGTGACAGCCCTGCTCATCATTTGCTCCTGTTTGATGTTGGGAAGTTTGGGGAAGCCACAATTCCCTGGTAAGTTACTCTGTTGTTAGTCAGTCAGTTGTGGCAAAAAACAACAACAAAATAACTACTAAATGTCTAGTTATCTGTAATGCAATGTTCAGCACACGCTGGAAGGTTTTCAAGTTTGTAGGAGAATGTTTGGGACCTTTTGAAGGAAGTTTATGTATCCAAATAGATTTCCTGTGGATAGTGCAAAGGAAAATAACAGGAATTCAATTGTTTAAATACATTTTCTCTAAAAAACTGGCCACCCGGCTGCTATCTGTAATGCAATGTTCAGCACATGCTGGAAGGTTTTCAAGTTTGTAGGAGATTGTTTGGGACCTTTTGAAGGAAGGTTATGTATCCAAATAGATTTCCTGTGGCGGCGCAAGGAAAATAACAGGAATTCAATTGTTTAAATACATTTTCTCAAAAAAATGGCCACCCCGCTGCTCTGTAGGAGATGGATGTGTATTTGTTTTGCGTAACAACTTGCTGCCATCACATTTTATAAGAATAGGTGAACCTAATCAAATATGTGAAATATGGATTCTTAACGTGTGAATTTGTATGTCGCTTTAAGATGATTTGGTGACAATTAGAGCTGAAATGACTATTCATTGAATCGATTAGTCAATCAACAGAAAAGTAATGGGCAATTATTTTAATAATCGATATATCGTTTTAGTAATTTTAAAGCAAAACATGCTGACACATTTGCTGGTCTAAGCTTTTAAATGTGAGGATCTGATCCTTTTCTTTGTCATACATGATGAGAAAACAGAATGTCTTGGAGTTTTGGACCGTTAGTTGCATATAACAAGACGGTATAAAGCCTTGAACTGTGAGAAATCATAACAGACATTTTTCATTTTCTGATTTTTAATCTAAAGCTAACCAGAATTGCTTATTTCCATACACAGAACAGGAGAAGGATCCCAAGTATTGGAATACATGGGCCCAGCAGAGCCTGAAGAACGCTCTGACGCTGCAAAACCTGAATAAAAACAAAGCAAAGAATCTCATCCTCTTCCTCGGAGATGGTAAGCCACAAAATCGTTTTGTTTAGATCCTGATTAATGGCAAGAAATTATGAAATGTCCTTCAAAATGCTGTGTAAATCCACTTAAAGGTGGAAAGTAACCTTACTGCAGAATGATTTAAATTGCAGTAATCTCATCAGGAAAGACACACTTTTCCCTTTTTAATAGATACGATTCATTATGGACACTTCATTTAAGCTGAAATGATGTTACAGAGGATCCAGCAGAAAATTAATGACTTTTTTTTTTTTTATGTTTTCTAGTGAAACATTTAATGATGATGGTGAATGAATGGCACAGACAAACAAAACAAGTGTACTGCCACCAGATCACTGGGCTTCTTTTTTCGCTGGGCTCATTGGTCACACAAAAATTGTTCCCCTCCATCTGGTATCTGCTCTCTCTGTTTGGACTATGGGCAGAACGTGACATTCTTGGGCACTGCTGCATGCACGCCACGGTCATGTTGGTGTAGTTACAGGCACCAACTTTAGAGAAAAAAAAAAATGTTGGTGAGACACTACAGGGAATGATTACTTAACTGGAAAATGTTTTCCAGACATTGTCTACCATCTTTCTGGGAAAATCACAGGATTCTGTTAAAGAAACAAGACTCAGCTGCACAATCGACTATTTCCTTTGCGTACCTTTAAGCTTCAGGTTTTGTGTTATGTGCAGACTTTGATTACGCATGGCAGTCTCCAACATTACTGTTAAGTGATCAAACTAGACCTGGGGCAAATCGTAACCATTGTTTTTCATCCTGTGTACAAGAAAGATGTGGTGTACTGCAAGAACAGCATTTGAGTATATTAAACTATTTCTCAAATTTCCCTGTGATTTTAGGCAACCAAACAACAAAAAGTCATGGAAAAGAGTTCTTTCTTTCTGTGACCTTAAAAGTATCTGTTTTGTTTATCTTTGTTTAGTTTTTTTTCTTCTTGTTCACAAAGTATCTGTTTTTGAAGTAATTTTGATCTAAGAATATATTTTGCCTAACAGCAGAACATCTTGTTCTACAATGTCAAAGAAAGCAACTATCTTTCATGTGTTGCACACTGAGCACAGCAGTGGATGAAAAGTGGTAATGTTTCTCATGCACATGCAGTCGCTTTCTTTCTTGCCCTGAGGGAAATCTAATGCTATCCTAACGGTCGACCTGCTTTTGGTATTTAGGGATGGGCGTTCCCACAGTGACGGCTGCTCGAATACTGAAGGGTCAGCTGAACGGACAGAGTGGAGAAGAGACGCAGCTGGAGATGGACAAGTTCCCTTTTGTGTCATTGGCCAAGGTCTGACTTGGTTATTATTATATATGTATACAATATAGCACAGTGTATCGATCTCACTGTGGCACTATTAATGGCTTCCTGACAAGGCTGTGACTGGAAACAAGGTCATTCATTGTGTCATGTTACACTGGCTGTGTATAATGTTACAGATTTGATAAAAAGACGGCCAGAAATCATAAAGCAGTTTGATTATTTATACCTCATTAATCATGAGCAACTATGGTCTTATATGAACCAGTTGCATTCTGGTGATATTCTGTATTTTTCTTACTCCCAACTAATCCCATAAAACAGACTAAAATCAACAATGACTTGATCCTATTAATAAGTGTTGTCTGTGCAGCCAAAGCCTGATGAACTCTGTTGTCCAACTATTAAAAACACACAATTTACACACCGTGTGCCAGCTCTAGCGTGAAGTGGACATTTAAAATGTGTCCTGATTACTGATTACAAATACTGTTTTTATAATTAGTTGATTAAAAAGATAGAATCAAGCTAGTCATATCAGATTGCAATTACAAGTGCAAAATAATGCCTCCTCTGTGAATACTATGGGAAAACCAATCTGGACACTTACGTAAACTGAGAATTTCCTGGAATAATACATTCGACAAAACCAAATTATCCACACAACAAAGGGGTGTAGAGGTTTGCTTAAAGTAAAAAAAAAAGCTGTACTAAAGCTATACTTCAGTGTGAACAGCCTGCTGGTAATGGCATACTTTTAATGGTTAGTATGCGATTTCAAACAACAATAATCTGAAGAAATGACAACCGTCCTGCTCTTGTAAATAATACTGCAACTAATGATTATTTTCATTAGCGATTAATCGTTTAGTCTATAAAATGTAATAAAATAGTAGAAATGCCATTACTATTTCCGACAGCCCACGGTCAAGAATGTAAAATGCATGTTTAGTCTGACAAACAAACAAAAAAATGTGTATTAATGCGTGGCTGAAAATGGTCCCCATCAAATGTAATATTTCCTCCTGTTTGAGTAATGTTGGCTTCAAATTATAGTGCCCAACTGTAGCATATATATATATATATATAAAATATAAAAAACTATATGAATGTGGCATATACATCTTCAATAGGAACCAATGGGCCTGAGGCTGAGAGCCACAGATGGGGTCAAGAAGTATTGAGAGATAAAATATTGTTGTTTTTGGTCTTTTTATGGGATTTGCTTAAAATTATTATAAAGCCAGCTTTATCCTTTAACTTAGCATTTTGACATACTGCTATTGTAGGAGTAGCACCAGTCCAGTTAGAGTCATGTCCAAACTAATTACATCACACAAACACCCGATCACAAGCATATCAGAAAGACTATCAATGATCCTGTTTTATATTTGAATTCTGACCACATGTCAATGGCCTGTAACTCTGCAGACATACAACACTAACGCACAGGTGCCAGACAGTGCTGGCACTGCCACAGCTTACCTCTGCGGGGTCAAGGCCAATGAGGGCACGGTGGGCGTGAGTGCAGCTGCTGTCCGATCCCAATGTAACAGCACACAGGGCAATGAGGTCACCTCCATCCTCAGATGGGCTAAGGAAGCAGGTAGAGTGACATTAAATCACATAACACAGGCTTTTTAGAGACGTTTCTTTTTCTACAGGGATGCAGAAATGTAATTTTCAGACGTCTGCAATCAATTTAATTATCATGTGTTTAATGTCCAAGGAAACCTGGTGGTTGTAGTTGAATGCTGTGTTAATGGGAAGTGGAAATGCTCTCCGGGGCAACTTGATCGCTCAAAGCAAAGACTTTGAAGTGCTCTGGAAAGTGATTTTAAGACTTGTTTTTCCACTCTGCTTTTTCCCTTTTTTCGGCTGTTCATCCTTTGAACTTAAGTTATCCTTAGACTGTACATTTTGTGTGTTACATTAACCCAAAGAGTTATTTTTTTAATGTATTCTCATTTAAAACGACAAGAAACATTTTTAACCACTATTTTTTCTTCTTCTGAAAATCTCCATCTAGCCACCCTTGCTATGAAGTTTCATCTGGTTCTTTTTTCTTCTTTTTTTTTTAACTTACCAAACCCTGATGTGCCTGCATCTTTGCTACAGATTTCAAGTTGTTTGTAGAGTTGTTAGTACATATAAAACCATTTGCACATGGGTTTAAAAGTGGCTTCAATCTCAATAATCAGTTCTAAGCAGTATCCATAAAGCCACAACCAACATAAAAACAAATGAAAACAAGGGTTTAAGGAAACTTAGGCACTCAGGAGGGTAAAGTTTAAAAAGCCTATATGTTTCTTGGCTTAATCATTAAAACATGGCAACGCGTTTCAGCCATTGAGGCTGCCCTAATGAAGGCCTCAGTTTCCTTAAACCCTTGTACACTTGGGTCCCCAAGACACACTCTCTACACACCCGAGCAGCACTCCATGCATACTTGTATACTGCATTGTGACTCATGTAAACAAGTTTTGATCAAAGGCCTAAAATATGACCATCTTTGTGAATTGTCCTAATGAATAACATCAGATGTTTTTCTTCAAGGATATATTACGGCATTATGCAATCTGGTTATTGTGGAACACAACACAAGACACAGACAAGGGTTGTGTACTATGGATTTTCAGAAGGCAGTGGTTGGGAAGCCATAGGAGTGGGTCAGGGTGTGTGTGTGGATTCAGGGGTTGCAGATAATAAGAAAACCAATCATTCCACAGGGAGCACGGCAGGCACCTGCTGACCTCCTGCACAGAGCAAATAGAAATGTGAAAAATGATTTTTATCTGCTGTTTTTTGTTTTTTTTTGCCTTTAAAGTTTTACATTTTACATCCAGAAAATCATTTTTTATTCTGTTAAAATTGTTGAGCAATTAAGCAATATCAACATTTTCTTATGGGGACCTGGACTTCACAAAAGATTGCAGCATTATTTTTTTTTGTACAATCTAGTGCTCTTGATCTGAGATGTTTTTCACGATTTACAAATGCTTAAACAAAATGTATTCTTATTCGTCACATACACACAATGTAGTGAAATTGAATTACTGCATTTTAACCCATCCTAAGTATTAGGAGGAGTGGACAGCTATACATACAGCATCTAGGGAGCGACCGGAGGATTTCACATGATTAAAGCTGGGGTCTTCAATGTTTTTTAAGCCAAAGACCCCTTATCTGAAAGAGAGATGGATCAAGGACCCCTACTACATATACTGTATAGAATTAAGTGAGAAAAGTGAGAAATGTACTTTATCCTTCACTCTGTCAATCCACTCCTGCACCAGGTTTCTGCCGTCTTTTCGTGTGCCACTGTGCTTCAGGACGTCGGGGTACTCTACATCCGACGTGTTCTTTGGGAACATGTACTTCCTGCCTCCGCCCAAAATCACCTGGAAAGCCAAAAGAACAGAATAAAAGAAATTACAATCTTAGTCATAGCTGTTTTACTGTTACTGCTGAAATGACAACCGTCATTAGCAGATTTTATTAGCTGTAGTTAGCTAGTGAATTAAGCTAATTAATTAGGCCATGTTGTATATAGGGTCTCCAGCTAAAAGTTAAATGTTTCAAGCTGATTAGTTTTTTAAAAAGAACCTTCTAAAGATGTCTCGAATATAGGCTTTTTATGCAACGTTTACTAAATCCAAAAACTGGTTACACTATTTGATGAGTCCAGTCTTTCAGGTGACAAAAAGTAGATGTAGAGGTAAAGAAGTGTCTGTTGCCCAGTTTTAAATACACTAAACCAGGGGTCTTCAATGTTTTTTACGCCAAGGACCCCTTAACTGAAAGAGAGATGGATCAAGGACCCCCTATTACATATATTGTATAGATTTAAGTTGCATATTAAACTGGGCCTACAATAACCTGTAGGGCTGCCTAAAGCCTTTATACATACGCATTTTGCATAGAATCCTAAGCTATTCAAATAGCCTAATAATTGTTGGCATGATTTTATAAATCATGTTTTAATGTTAAACATACATGTGGCACACATCTGTGGATGGCCTTAGTGACTACCTTGACTATAGGCCAGTAAGCAGTGGGGATTTATATTTGCTAATAATATGTTGGATTCATGTTAAGACTTTTTAAAAATCGGTCAAAAATTAACAATAATTTGGAGGCCCCCCTGCATTGACTCTGAGGACCCCCTAGGGGTCCCGGACCCCTTGTTGAAGATCCCTGGATTAAAGGATAGGTTCAGTCTTTTTCAATTTTTAGGCCTTTATTTGACAGGACAGGGGAGAGAGAGGGGGAACGACATGCAGCAAAGGGCTCCAGGTAAGAACTGAGCCCTAGTACACGAGGCACACGCTCAGTCAGGTGAGCTAGACCAGTGCCCCAGTCTTATTCTATTTTAATACAATATTCACATGCCCATATGTAAATTAAATTAGTTATTGGTTGCTGTCCATACTGACTGTGAGGTGATTCCTTCCTGTAAGAGATGGGGGGGGCAAAATCCACATCCCTTGTCAGTTTCAACCAAAACTAATATGAAGCTTCAGCAAAGTTACAGTCATTTTAGTACAAAATTCCCTCTGATCAGTACTGCCGCTCGGCAAGGAAACACTGCTGGGAATACATCTAGGTCTAAACATGTTCTTTAATAAAAAAAATGACTCAGTCCTAATTCAGACAGCTGCCTGTGTGTGTATGTGTGTGTGTTCACTGCAGGCAAGTCAGTGGGAATAGTGACAACGACCCGAGTCAACCATGCCACTCCCAGTGCTGCTTACGCCCACAGCGTGGACAGAGACTGGTACTCCGACAATGAGATGCCAGCTGAAGCTCTGAAGGGCGGCTGCAAGGATATCGCCAGACAACTCTTTGAAAACATCCCCAACATTGATGTGAGTCAAAAGCATACATTCTAATACACAACTTATTATAAAGTGATACATCACTGGAAAACTCTCAGAGTTTCAGGTGATCATTTTAAGGGTTTAGTGCAGGGATCTTCAACAAGGGGTCTGGGACCCCTAGGGGGTCCTCAGAGTCAATGCAGGCGGGCCTCCAAATTATTGTTAAATTGTTTAAAAAAAGTCTTAACATGAATCCAACATATTATTAGCAAATATAAATCCCCACTGCTTACTGGCCTATAGTCAAGGTAGTCACTAAGGCCATCCACAGATGTGTGCCACATGTATGTTTAACATTAAAACATGATTTATAAAATCATGCCAACAATTATTAGGCTTAGATTTGAATAGCTTAGGATTCTATGCAAAATGCGTATGTATAAAGGCTTTAGGCAGCCCTACAGGTTATTGTAGGCCCAGTTTAATATGCAACTTAAATCTATACATGTAATAGGAGGTCCTTGATCCATCTCTCTTTCAGTTAAGGGGTCCTTGGCTTAAAAAACATTGAAGACCCCTGGTTTAGTGTATTTAAAACTGGGCAACAGACACTTCTTTACCTCTACATCTACTTTTTGTCACCTGAAAGACTGGACTCATCAAATAGTGTAACCAGTTTTTGGATTTAGTAAACGTTGCATAAAAAGCCTATATTCGAGACATCTTTAGAAGGTTCTTTTTAAAAAACTAATCAGCTTGAAACATTTAACTTTTAGCTGGAGACCCTATATACAACATGGCCTAATTAATTAGCTTAATTCACTAGCTAACTACAGCTAATAAAATCTGCTAATGACGGTTGTCATTTCAGCAGTAACAGTAAAACAGCTATGACTAAGATTGTAATTTCTTTTATTCTGTTCTTGTGGCTTTCCAGGTGATTTTGGGCGGAGGCAGGAAGTACATGTTCCCAAAGAACATGTCGGATGTAGAGTACCCCGACGTCCTGAAGCACAGTGGCACACGAAAAGACGGCAGAAACCTGGTGCAGGAGTGGATTGACAGAGTGAAGGATAAAGTACATTTCTCACTTTGCTCCTCTGGTTTCTCTGCTCCCTCTTTTATCTTTCCAATTACATTTTCCAAATTTCAAAGTAAGTGCAGTGCCACCACTCACACTAGCGCGGTATATTTGTGTCTTTGTGCAGAAAGGCCATTATGTATGGAACAAGAAGCAGCTCTTATCGCTGAACCCTAACAGCGTGGATTACTTATTGGGTGAGTTTCCAGTCTCAGCGTCATTATGGAACTCTCATTGAAGTGTAAATGAAGAGCCATACGTGTATGCATTTCCTGTTGGTTTATGTTTTGTGTGTAATACGCTATTTTTTTGTTGAAGCCTGCCTTATCCAAGGAAAACTTAATTGTGGTTGTAGTTGAACACTGTGTTAATGGGAAGTGGGAATGCTCTCCGAGGCGACTTTATCGCTCAAAGCAAAGACTTTGAAGTGCTCTTTAGATGTGTTTTTCCACTCTGCTTATTCCATTTTTCAGCTGTTCATCCTTTGAACTAAAGTTATCCTTAGCGCAGTTTGTAAAGACTTTTTTTTTTGCCAATAATTCTTTCAAAAATCGCCATCTGGCCACCCTTGCTATGAAGTTATGTCAGTTTTTTATTTATTTTTTTCAACAACAAGTCAAGGACTGAAAGATGACCACCTTCGCGAAGTGTCCCAATGAACAACATCAGATTTTTACCCTTCGAGATTCGGATTTTCTGAAGGCGGTGGCGGCGATAAGCTAGGAGTGGGTCAGGGTGTGTGTGTGTGTGTGGGTTCAGGGGGCGCAGATAATAAGAAAACCAATCATTCCACAGGGCACACGGCAGGCAGCTGCTGACCTCCTGCACAGAGCAAATAGAAATGTGAAAAGTGATGACTGTCCTCTGCTGTTTTTTTTTGCCTTTTAATGTTTTATAGCTTTAGTACGTAACTTATTAATATTTATGCCTGTTACATTCAAGTCATTGCCATATGAGTTGCTACAAAGCTAATTAAGCCTATCAGCTCCACACAACACTCTGTATTTCTCAGTATGGCTATGTTTACAAAATGATGTAGTCCGGCGACTGTCTGAAGAGTCCATCATGTTTTTGTTTTTTTTATCCTCTGTGTCCTCCTTGGTTACTAGCAACTGCGTGGAGGAGAGGTGGGGGTGTTGCACGATCACGGAAGGCTTGTATCATGTGGACGCGCGCTGACAGTTTTGTTGTCATTACTTAGAATTCCTCATAGGGGAGACAGAAAATACGCGCTATAGCTTTAAGTTTAAGTTAACTCCCATTGAAGTGTAAATGAAGAGCCACATATGTATGCATTTGCTGTAGGCTTATTTTCTGTAATATCCTGTCAATATTTGAAGCGTGCCTTCTGTTATTCCAGGTCTCTTTGAACCTATGGATCTGCCATATGACTTGGAGCGGAACAGTAACACGGATCCCTCGCTGACAGAGATGGTGGACGTGGCCATCAAGATCCTAAAGAAGAACCCCAGTGGGTTTTACCTGCTTGTTGAAGGTGAGTTTGCGGCATCCTCGACTTTTGATTTAGGACCGGTTTCACAATGATCTGTCAGGCTGGTGTGCTGAGTTAATTAAGTCTTCGTTTCTGTTGGAGAAATTGCATATTTCATTAGTGTATGTCTCTCGAGGCGAGGAGGCCTTCTAATGCCTTTAGTGTTGCAGCCCCATCCCTCTGGAACACCCTCCCTGCAGATATCTGAAATGCTACATCCCTGGACATTTAAAAAAAAAATCTCCTGAAACACCACCTGTTTACCACAGCCTACAACCTCCTTTAGCTTAGCCACAGTAATTCTGTAAAGTGTCCTTGGGTTACTTGAAAGGCGCTATATAAAGAAAAGTTAATATTATTATTATTAATACAGTTGCTACCCAACGTTGTGAGTAGGATTATTAACAAAATAGTTTATTCATTACTACATTTTCCTAATTAAACTTCCTTCAAACCTTTAAATTACTTTCACAAGGTGCATGTTTTCAGCAGCTTGAATCTGTTAATAGTTCCACCATTTTTTTCAGTTTAAATAGTCTTGTTTAGGGCTACACGATATTTTGTTTCATCGTCTACATCGCGATGTGCGCATGCGCGATAGTCACATCGCAGGACGTTGCGATGTTGACGCTACAACTTCTTTGCTGCTTGATAAAAAAGTAAACTTTCACCGTTCTCCTTTTCCATGATTGTTACTGGCCGACCCTTCCCCTTTAAGACAGGCGGTCATGTGACGTAACGTTAGTCCGACGGAGGGTGGGTTGTTATGGGAAGTGAGGCTCTCCCGTGTGTAAAAACGTGACACAGTGATGCACATGCTTTTCCATGTAGTGAAGCTACAGTAGTCAGTGTTTTATGTTCGCTGCAAAGACAAACTAAATCACCTGATGAATGCAACGTAATCACGACATATCCCGGCCATTTTTCACCGCAGAAAGCTGCTACCAGCTAGGCTAAAGCTAACATAGTTAGCTTAAAGAAACAAAGCGTCTGTCACAACTAACGTTATGGTTCGGAACTGCGACGCTGGAAACGTAACACTAATCTACAACAGCAGTCTGTTTCTGATATAACGTCATTTACACTGATTTAAGTGCTCTTGGATACACAGTTTGTTGCAAGAGTGTGACATGCAGGCTCTGCATGCACAGCAAACCAATCATGATCAATTTTAATCAATTTATCAAACAACCAAAGCAGGCCCCGCTAGTCGACCACAACCTGACATTTAGAGGAAGCAACATGCATGCATTATTAATATCATTCACTTTAGCCTGGATTGATATTATATGAATACAATGGTGTCATGTCAGTCAACCAGTTTATTTCTTCCTAATTTCCCTCTCCAAAATCACTTCAGAAGAGTAATCACAGCGCTTACTTTGCAGTGCTAACATTTTTGTTTTCTTTGTAGATGCACTCTTACAAAATCACCCTAGTAGTTGAGAATGATTTAGTATTTCTAAATAGGGCTATTTATATCCTCTTCATATCGCAATATATATCGCAGGGGAAAAAAATATTGCAATGTAAGTTTTTTCCAATATCGTGCAGGCCTAGTCTTGTTTATCCAAAATATTGTATTGTAATATTGTATAAATTATGCATAATTTGTACATACATATTTGTGAACATATGCCTCTTCAACATGCACCTTAATGTTGGCATCATGTTTTAAAAAGGTCCCTGAATCTTATTTTCCTCCATAAAAGTTACTCTAGCGGCCGGCTTATTTGAGATCTTGGAACAAGACTAAGAAATCTGTGAATGGCCAATGTCAGCACAACATTTGATATAGAAGGCACAGGAAGGTTGTGCGTCCTTGGCCGAATCTTTTGAAAGAAGCATGGTTACAGTCAAACACCTGCAAGTATGACAGTGATTGTTCGACCAGACTGAGCAGGAACAAAGTGGTCAGTATGTTTCAAACAGAGTGCCTGCCGGATTGTTAAACACCATCTGAAAAGAAGGCAGAAGAACCTTCTGAGATTCTCCTGGTTGGTCCTAAAAATCATAGACAAACAAAAAATGACAGACATTCACACCTGGATTCACTGTCTCTGAAATACAGTGAGCGAGTCAGAAACCTTGGCATTATTTTTTATACTGATCTCAATTTTGAAACTCACCAATATCACCAAAACACCATTTTATCACTTAGAAATATATATCAAAACGTAGAGCATTCATTTCTCAAACTGACACTGAGAAACTGGTGCATGCTTTCATCTCTACTGAGACTACTGTCACACTTTATTTGCAGGATTATCGAAACAAGCAGTAGGCTTGAGGTCCATCACAACTGTCTGTGTGTGTGTGTGTGTGTGTGTGTGTGTGTGTGTGTGTGTGTGTGTGTGTGTGTGTGTGTGTGTGAATTTGTATGGTCGCACTTGTATATTTTGTTTGTTGTCTTGTGTATTGTGTATTTCTATTTCTGTTCGTGCTTTGTTTTAATGTGTATGCTGTTTTTAATGTAAAGCACTTTGGGTTTACGTGTAATGAAAGGTGCTATACAAATAATATTGACATTTTGATGGCGGAATTATGGAGCCTTTCCGAAACCGACAATCTAACAAGCATATCACATTCAAGCAGCGATTGGTCAGGTTTATGGAGAGGAGACAGATGGCAGGGTTTAAACTTCTTTCCTCTCAAGCTGGCTTTTTTTCATTCTTTACGCAAATGCTTTAGCGCTTCTCGTGTGTACAGACAACGCCATTAATGCCTTTGAGGAAAGACTTTCTGAGTGTGGTCCTGTTTGAACGACAAGTCATACAAACTTTTTTTACCCCGGCATTGAAGTCACAGTGAAACAAGAGTTAGAGCATCTATAACTGCTGTAATGTGACGTTTTTACACGTGAACAGAATATGTGGCCAGGGGTATTGTCACAAGAAAAAAAAAGAATCCTTAAAATTTTGCACGACTTAAATGTTAGCAAGATGGAGCTGTAGGACTGTTCACCTCCACCCACATCTCCCTCACCTGTGTTGTTAAAGGAGAGTAAAGTTTAAATCATAAATTAGATTTCAGTCCCATTCTTTGGAGAAATATCCAAACACACACCACTTATTATGATTGCTCTGCTAGCTACCCACCAGTTAACAGTCAAGTGCAGTTCTATATGATGGGAAGGGTTAGTTAGTTTCATTTATGTAACCGCACCAGAGTTCATTTTTACATTTAACAGAGAGAAAAGAGAATTTGTATGCATATTCAGCATGTAAGAAGATATAAATTAACAATTAACATAGAGACACAGGATCAGAAATATCACTGTGTCTTTAAGAGTCTAACAGGAAATATCTGCCCCTCTGTCAGGAGGACGTATTGATCACGGACACCATGAAGGCAAAGCCAAGCAGGCTCTGCATGAAGCTGTGGAAATGGACCGAGCCATCGGCCGGGCAGATCTCATGACCAGCGTCCACGATACGCTCACTATAGTCACTGCTGATCATTCTCATGTGTTCAACTTCGGAGGCTACACAGTCAGAGGAAACACAATATTTGGTACTGTATATATCCGTGTTGTACCACATGTTTGGTAGTGCAGTGAGTTCCATTTTTAGTTTGGTTCTGTTGTGATGATGGGGTTTAATGCATCCACAGGTCTGGCCCCAATGTTGAGTGATATTGACCAGAAGCCCTTTACCTCCATCATATATGGGAACGGACCAGGTTACAAACTTGTTAACGGCGTGAGGGAGAATGTCTCCACTATTGACTACCGTAAGTACAATCAAAAAGGAAAGATTACAGAAACTAAACTTCCTTGGCTTTCTTGAATTGTATATACTATATCTGCATTCATTTCAGTGTAAATGGTATATTTTTATTATTCCCCAAAATAAATTTACAAAGGTAGATATTGTGATATTACAAGTTGTTTTAGTCATATAAGAATAAATCTACTGCAGAAGAGTATACACTTCTCCACCTGAGGTACCTGCATTAGAAAAGAATACAGTTTTAGTAAAGAGGATGACTTAGTAAGGGGATTGCACTGCTTTTACACAAAACAACTTGCTATATCAGTAATCTCAGATTAATTCTGCATAACTAAGATTGACAGGTGCCCTGTGGAGTTTTCCTGCCAATAAACACAAGTTATTACGCATTTCCTTCCTCATAAAACATTTACAAAGCCAATTTGTACTTTTGTTATTAATCCAGAATTGTTTACATCCACATTTGCTATCAGTATCCGACTTCCCTGCTTTTTTTTTCACATAGCTGCATATCTCGGCTTATTACCGCCACCTGAGGATCATTAAAATATTGTGAAACCATTGGCAGGACTTGTTCACGAGTGTTCTTGTGTGTGAGATAAACAAAACAGGGTCCCACTCAGCTCCATTGTGCTACCAGAGGGCAAAACCTCCACAGGGAACCTTTAACGCAGGGTGGACTTTTTCATGCTTTAGGAGTCAAAAACAATGTTATCTTTACAACTTTTCTCTGTGTCCCTTCCATTCAGAGGATAACAACTACCAGGCCCAGGCCGCTGTGCCTCTGAGCATGGAGACTCATGGAGGAGAGGATGTGGCCGTGTTTGCGAAAGGTCCCCTGGCTCACTTGCTACATGGCGTCCATGAGCAGAACTACATTCCCCACGTGATGGCTTATGCAGCCTGTATCGGCCAGAACAGGGAACACTGTATGTCAAGCAACGGGTCTGCCGATTTACGCCCCGTCCTCTCTAGCATCGCAGCCCTTCTCACATTCACCCAACTTCTGTGCTGACCTTTCCCCTGATCCTGTTAATACGCCTGTTTTAACCACTCATACATTTTAAGATTTCAATTTGGTTTTTGTTGTTGTTTTTTTTATTTTCTTGTTTTACTATTTTGAGCATGGGACCACTGTTAGGGCTTGTTTTGTGTTATGATAATTAATTGACAAAAGCATATAAGGATGTCAGTTTTAGGCTATTCAGGCAAATATGTAAATGCTACAAAAACAATCAAGACACCCCTGATGCACTGAAATGAAAAGTGGTGTTACAGAGATCACCACACAATCAGAGATCTCAGTTGTGATTTGTCTATTGAATAGTTTTTATTAAAAGTTTTTAGGACCCATTAAGCCTTGTTGTTAAATGTAAACCCTTTAGGTTTGAATAGGTATAAATTGGATTTACAACTGTTTGAATACGTTTCATATTTTTTGAATGTGCAGTTAACATAATCTACCTCATAAACTTGCAAAAGATCTCTCATGTAATTTTTGTGCGTCGAGGAGGTCACATTTTGATGGACAAAATTTTTGCCGAAACCAGAGGCAACTGAATGTATAATTGACTGAAGAGTAAAAGATATATATTTCTCGTCATACATCTTGTGCTTACTGGCAGAAAGCACTGGAAAAGCCCACCTACCATTATTACCTACCATTGTGCCCAATAACAGAAGTTGTAAAACCTCTTAACCAATAAAAGAAATGTGTTCTGAACATCATTTGTTAGTTTTGTTGACATTAAAGGTTTCCTTAATGTTCTTCACAAATACGTAGCTTCTCCTAATTTTTCATTATTATAAAATAGTACTTTGGGTGTTACACTTTCTATTCAAAACTAATTGCAAATGTCTGTGGTGAATTGTGCAACTATATCTCAATGTGTATGTGTGTAATCAGAATTGTAAATGTGTAAAACAACCTCTTTATGCGTACTGAGATTTGTGAATGTGTACAGGAATCTGCTAATGTATAAACGAATCTGTGTGTGCATAATCAGATTTGTAAATGTGTAAAATAATCTCCAAATCGGTATTGAGTTTTGTAAATGTGTGGACAAATCTGTAAATGCATACATAGAGATGCTTGGCTAATAAGTCTAAGCATTTTTGCTCCAAGAGCTGGAACTACAGACAAGTCATCATTTACACCGCAGGCCTCTCTGTCTTTTATACGTGACTTTTGCTAGACTTCTGCTGTGGCAGAGATTTGCAAATGTGTGGAGATTCGTCTGTATTGCTCTTCTCCCACTGTGCCTCAGTAGCAATACAGCCTACATACCACCAGCCGGCGTTAGCAGTGACTTTAAGCGTGACATTGCTGGGCTGCATAGATATAGGCTATATCGTAGACGCTACGCTGCATTGTAAACCAGCCAGGTTTTATGTTACTGTATATTGTCTGTTATACTGATGTAAGCTACATTGTTTGAAGTGACTTTATGTGGGGAAACTTCTGTTCCGTTACGGCCGGTTGTTACTAGTCAGCGCGCTCTCCTCTCCTCTCCTCTCCTCTTTCAGTCTCCACGGTGGAGTTGTAAATGATGAATTGAATGTATTTCCAGATCTTAGAGCAAAACTCTTGGACTTTTCAGCCAATAGCATCTATATACGCATTTACAGTTTTGTCCACACATTTACAAATCTCAATGCAACTCTGAATACAGATTAGTTTTGTTATTTTTATTTTTACACATTTACACTTGGATTGAGTTATAGTTGCACACTTCTACACACACATTTGCAAATAGTTTTACTACAATAATGGCCCCATTCTCGAGTTTTTCCTCTTTACGCACCTCACGTTTTTGCAGGAGCCCCCTGAACACCTTAAGTTGAAAAAATGATGAAAATGAAAAAAAAAAAACTTTTGCAAATGTCCAATCAGATGGATTGTTAAATGTTAATTTTAATTCTAGGCTTCAACAAAAAAAGCACTCACAAACTGTCACATATGTTGTTTATGTTGTACTTTTCCATTTGCTCTATTGTGGCTTGTGTGGAATGTGATTGGACTCATTCCTTGGCATCATGTGGTCACTACGAAAACAGAGCAGGACTCATGTTGGCTGAAGCATGACAAGCATGGGAGGCTTAGCTTAAAATGGGTATCAAATGAAGTCCTCATGCTGTCATTTGTAGTACATTCTCAATTATCAGCTGCTAGGAATCTACTGAGGCCCTCGGGGGCCACTTCATGCTTTTATGTAGTCTTGCTTTGCTGATTAGGATTTTTCTTCTATTCCTCTGGGCCGCTAAAAATCGTTGTCCTGTAATCCTGTTTTATCTTTTGTATTCTATATTTAGAGATGGATGCAATGGGTATCAGATTGTATGGCATGAATATTCAAGTGGGCTTTCAACCCCCAACTTCCTCTTGCTTTTAGCTATATTTGTACATGACTCTGTGCTTTTTATGTTTCCTGAATAATAAAACCTTTTATTTATTTTTTTCACACGTTTTCTATACAATTGTACATAGCACAACAGTGCTGCCATGTACATAAATACACAAATATACAGCACAATATACATTACCTACACAAACGTCTTCTACCCACCCCCCACCCTCCCCAATCCCCATGCAAGTGTACATTAAGTAAAGAGTAAAGTGAGCCTACATTTTGCTGCCCACAAACAAAAAGACAAGGTAGGGTATATCCCACACACAGACAAAATGCTACATAAAGAAGCATAAGAAAAAAAAATAAAAAAAATAAAATAAAAAAAAGAATATATCAAATGAAAAAGTTAAATAAAAAAGATAATGATTAAATACAGGCAAGTCATTTAGTTATCCTCAAGGTAGCACTACACCTCTTCCCAGTCTACTGCAGAAACCTCATCAAAATAGTCCATGAAAGACCCCCAGGTAGAATATAATTCTCTCACGTTTCCTCTGAGTGAGTATTTCATCTTTTCTAACTTTAAATGATACATGACGTCTTTAAGCCATCTGCTGTGGGATGGAGATTTTGGGCTTTTCCAATTCAGCAGGATATTGGCATCAGGCTAGTAAAGTTGTAAAAGACACCACTGTGTGAGATTTTCCTGACCAAAGGAGTGGGAGTCAACAGGCTTGGTTCCAAATAGGGCCGTGACTGGATGGATTTCAATAGCAATGCCTAAAGCGTCCCTAAGTAATGTAAATACCGCCTCCCAGAATGTTTGTAAGCGAGGGCAGAACCAGTACATATTAAGCTAGCTGGAGCACTTTGACATTTTTCGCATAACAGCTCTAGAGAGGGGAAGAGTTTTGCCAGTTTCACCCTGGAGAAATGCAATCTGTGAACAATTTAAATTGTAGCAAGCTGTGTCTGGAACATGGTGAAGAAACATGCACCATTCTCAGAATTTTGCTCCATTCATCATCTGAAAAGCTGAAGCCCAGGTCCTCTTCCCAAAATGCTCTTATGTTAGCTATTGTCTGTGGGTTTATGCCGCTTATGAAGGTGTAAATTAGGGAGATGGCGTCTCTATGTGGCATTGCTATGGCCAGTAATTCATCCAGTGGTTTTGGGGTTGCCAAATGGGGAGAAGCTTGATAATTATGTTGAACAAAATATCTTATCTGAAGATAGCGGAAATGGTCAGAGGTCTTGAGGTTAAATTTTACAGAGAGCTGACTGAAAGAGGCAAATACCCCATCTATGTAAAGGTCCTGTATGTAGAAGATGCCATTTGAATGCCAAGCTCTGAAAGCTAGGTTGAGCTTTGAGGGTGTAAACAAGTGATTATGCAGTAGTGGTGCCCTGAATGAGATGCTATGTAAGTTAAAATGTTTTCTAAATTGTGGCCAAATCCTGAGAGTATGAATTACAACTAGATTGTTAATCTTCATTTTTGTAGCAGACTTCGGGTGTGCAGTGGGAAGGGAGTAGGCTGGAGTGAAATTGTTTTCCATCCTAACCCAGCTTGGTGCCCTATCTCCCTGACTGTGTACCCTCCATCCTAGGATTTTCTGTATATTGCATGCCCAGTAGTAATGTAGAAGGTTTGGTAAGGCCATCCCCCCTCCTTTTTTGTTCTTTGTAGATACGGCTTCTTGATCCTGGGATGTTTACCAGCCCAAATTAATTTTGATATGGCTTTGTCCAGCTCTTTGAATTTGTTCAAGGGAATATTTTGAAAAAGATCAAGAATCAGAATCAGAATGTTGAGAATGGCTGGTACAGATATGTCTGGGTCTGTTATGAAAAGCAAAATATCATCAGCATAGGCTGAAATTTTGTGAGATAGCCCCTCTCTAATAATACCCTTAAAAGTCATACAGCTCCGGAATGCCATGGCCAAAGGTTCAAGGAAAATATCGAAAAGCAGGGGTGAGAGAGGGCATCCTTGTCTGGTTACTCTTTGAAGAGGGAAATATTCAGAGGATATATCGTTGGTGCGTACTGAGGCCAGAGGGTTAGAGTATAATAATTTTACCCAGGATATAAAGTTTGAGCCAAATCCAAATTTTTTTAATGTTTAATTAATAATTTTTTTTAACCCACTCCACCCTATCAAACACCTTCTCCGGGTCTAGCGACAAGACCAGTTCAGGTGCCTCCACAGTTTCCTTAGTAAAAATGATGTCAAAGAGCCTGAGGGTGTGAGAGGAGGAATGTCTACCCCGAATGAACCCAGTAGATATGAGAGAGGGGAGGATTCTCTCAAGACGCCTAGCAAGACCCTTGGCGATAATTTTATAATCTACGTTAAGGAGGGAAACTGCTCAATAAGATCCACACAGCGTGGGGTCCTTTTCTTTTTTGGTATAAGGCAAATAGATGCTTGGCGTAATGTATGTGGCAGATGGCCATTTTCTACGGATTCTAAACACGTTTTGCAGTAGAGGTGTAAGTTCCCGGGAAAACATTTTATAGAATTCCGCAGGTAGCCCATCAGGGTCTGGGGAATTTCCTGATTGCAAGCTAGAAATAGCGGCCTGATCTCTACAGCAAGGATTAACAAAGCCATATCATCTACTATAGACCTATGGAAAGGTGCAGCAGCACAGGTATCAGCCCTAATGACTTCAGTATCACAAGAAGTAGAGGAGGGCGACTAGGCAAGGTGTGATTTCTGTTTTTGTTTTTTTGTTTGTTTGTTTGTTTTTCTTTCTTTTCCTCGAGACCGCGGAGGGTGGGGGGTGGGAGAGGGTGGTTGTTCTTGTTCAAGTGTGTTTGAATGTTCTGTTGTTTAAAATGAAAAAATTAATAAAAAATTGATCTTAAAAAAAAGAAATAGCGGCCTGAATTTCATCTTGTGTCAGAGGGCGTTCTAAATCCACCCTATCATACTCATTAAGTACTGGAAAGTCTAGGTTTTGGAAAAACGCTGCTATACTCTCAAGATTTGGGTTGCATTCAGAAGTGTAAAGGTTACTATAATAATGAACAAATGTGGCATTAATCTTTTTTTGTTCAGTGGTAAAGTTCCCAGACAGGTTTTTAATTTTTGATATATGTTGTGAAGCATAAGACTGGCGAATTTGATGGGCCAGTAATTTTCCGACCTTGTCGCCCTGCTCATAAACCAGGTGGCGTGCTCTAAGCAGCTGTTGTTCTGCCTCTACAGTAGATGCCAGGTCAAACATGCTTTGCAATTTTAGCCTTCTCTGATATAAGTCCGGAGAGGGAGATGTCTAGATGTTTGATTTTGTCTGATAGGTCAGATAGCGTACTTAAACAAAGTTTTTTTTATTGTGGGCAGCAAAGCTGATAATATGGCCCCTCAGAAATGCTGTAAGTGTTTCCCAGAGAGTTCCAAATGTGGTCTCCTCTGAGGAGTTTGTGTCCATTAATACCTGTATATGTTCTTTAATTGCTTCTGTAAACTCTGGGTTGGACAACATGAGTGGATTTAAGCACCAGGTTCTGTGTGGTATAGGGCAGTCAGTGACATTTAAGTGAAATGAAATAGGGGCATGGTCTGAGATAATGATGTTACTGTTTGGATTTGCAAATCTCCAGGGATCAAATAGACTGTATTCCTCCATTAAATGTTTTTTTTATTTTTTAAAAAAGGTTTTGAAACCAGGACAAATCCTTGTACGGTATTTTAAAGTGGTTGCCTTGCCAAAGCTTTGCTATTCAATCCAGCAACGACAAGTCAAGCAGTTAAGATGAAGCACAGTTGCTGAAGTGTTCCTCTTTTACTCACATGTCTCAGCTGGAAGCCAGTCAGGTCTATAGAAACGCTTGAGGTAGCCTCAGACGTACAATTACAATACACAATTACAATAAGGCAAGCCATAGTGTCTGGTGAGTTCATATCACAAAGCCATGTGTAAGGCTGCATACTAGAAACACTGTAATTTTCTTTGCTTCAAGCGTCTCCCCATATGGGATCTTGACTTTTATCCAGCCAGAATACACAATGTCCACAATTAGTAGTAGTTACAGCAATTGCCTTTTACCCTCTTAAAAAGGACCACACCAGTGGTTGTGCACATTTTAGCCCGTTAATTACAATCCTTGTCTACTTTAATTCACAAGTAAGTATTTCACAAACCCTGCTGCTGTGTTTTTTGTGGACTTTTTCCACCATTTCAGTCTTCAGAGGTTATGTTAGAATCACTGCCCATGTGTCTGATTTGTTTAGTGATTCAAAAGGTCTGATGTTGTGCCAAATGAAATAGCCACAGCTTGCATAAGATCAAGGCAGCTGTACAAGTTGTCCACTTACAGAAATAACAACGCGTAAAGGCCTTGCACACCCATGTTTTCAGTTACAGTATGTTGGCTGATTAGATGCCTGCTGAGGTTGAAGGTGGGACATCATCAGACTCCTTGTACTAATAAGGACAATAAAGTATTTGTCTTGCCTAACAGGTGCAGTAAAACAAAGAGGAGAGAGAGGGAAATGTCAGTCAAGCAATGTCCAACACAGTCCTGAGAAGAGGTCTATATCAGCCAAAATAATTAAAATCACCTTTAAATTGAGGTAGAATCAAAGTTACAATCTTTAAATCTGTTTTGTTGTTTTTGGTGGCACCTATGGTGACCAGGTGTGTTTTTGGATCTCACTTTGCTCACATCTTCACATTGCTCTTTTCTTAGTTTGTTCTGCCATAGTAACCATTTACACGCTACGCTAGCAGAGGCCGTAAAAATCAGTATGCCACATCATGAGTTAGGGTTAGGGTATAAATACCATAGATTGTCCTCGATGTAGTTTTCCCTACATCGAGGATTTTTTCTTGCTAATCGAAGTGTTATTTATAGATGCACTCAGGGATGCTGTTGACCTCAACTGAGGAGGTAATAGGGCGTTGGAAAGAGCACTTTGAGGAACTCCTAAATCCGACTAATACGCCCTCTATGGTAGAGGCAGAGCTGGAGGATGATGGGGGGGATGCTGAGGTAGTTAAACAACTCCACAGTGGCAAAGCCCCAGGGATTGATGAGATCCGTCCAGAAATGCTTAAAGCTCTGGGTGTGGAGGGGTTGTCTTGGTTGACACGCCTCTTCAACATTGCGTGGAAGTCTGGGGCGGTGCCTAAGGAGTGGCAGACCGGAGTGGTGGTTCCCCTTTTCAAAAAGTGTGTGCCAATTACAGGGGTATCACACTTCTCAGCCTCCCTGGTAAAGTCTACTCCGAGGTGCTGGAAAGGAGGGTTCGGTCGATAGTCGAACCTCAGATTGAAGAGGAACAATGCGGATTCCGTCCTGGTCGTGGAACAACGGACCAGATCTTTACTCTCGCAAGGATCCTGGAGGGAGCCTGGGAGTATGCCCAACCGGTCTACATGTGTTTTGTGGATCTGGAGAAGGCGTATGACCGGGTCCCCCGGGAGATACTGTGGGAGGTGCTGCGAGAGTATGGGGTGAAGGGGTCCCTTCTCAGGGCCATCCAATCTCTGTACGACCAAAGCGAGAGCTGTGTCCGGGTTCTCGACAGTAAGTCGGACTCGTTTCAGGTGAGAGTTGGCCTCCGCCAGGGCTGCGCTTTGTCACCAATCCTGTTTGTAGTATTTATGGACAGGATATCGAGGCGTAGTCGAGGTGGAGAGGGGTTGCAGTTCGGTGGGCTAGGGATCTCATCGCTGCTTTTTGCAGATGATGTGGTCCTAATGGCATCATCGGCCTGTGACCTTCAGCACTCACTGGATCAGTTCACAGCCGAGTGTGAAGTGGCTGGGATGAGAATCAGCACCTCTAAATCGGAGGCCATGGTTCTCAGCAGGAAACTGATGGAGTGCCTTTTCCAGGTAGGGAATGAGTCCTTACTCCAAGTGAAGGAGTTCAAGTACCTTGGGGTCTTGTTCGCGAGTGAGGGGACAATGGAGCGGGAGATTGGTCGGAGAATCGGCGCAGTGGGTGCGGTATTACATTCAATTTATCGCACCGTTGTGACGAAAAGAGAGCTGAGCCAGAAGGCAAAGCTCTCAATCTACCGGTCAGTTTTCGTTCCTACCCTCACCTATGGTCATGAAGGCTGGGTCATGACCGAAAGAACAAGATCCAGGGTACAAGCGGCCAAAATGGGTTTCCTCAGGAGGGTGGCTGGCGTCTCCCTTAGAGATAGGGTGAGAAGCTCAGTCATCCATGAGGAGCTCGGAGTAGAGCCGCTGCTCCTTCGCGAAAGGAGCCAGTTGAGGTGGTTTGGACATCTGGTAAGGATGCCCCCTGGGCGCCTCCCTAGGGAGGTGTTCCAGGCACGTCCAGCTGGGAGGAACCTGGCCTGGGAACGCCTCGGGATCCCCCAGTCGGAGCTAGTTAATGAGGCTAGGGAAAGGGAAGTTTGGGGTCCCCTGCTGGAGCTGCTACCCCCGCGACCCGATACCGGATAAGCAGATGAAGATGGATGGATGGAATTTATATTTTTAAGCTCTATGGTTACACAAATATACAAAACACTGGTCACGCCAGCATTTAAAATGGCAAAAATGCAGTGCAATTCAATTGATTTCAATGAAATCACCACGATTTGTGTATTTCATCGTGGAGGTGAGGTAGGCTAAATCCCTGCAATTTTTTCGCATGAACTTCATACTAATACTTTATCTCCATACTGCCACAAACAGGTCCCTTCCTAATTTTATTGTAAGTAATGATGGACTAAATCCACAGTCCTCATTCAGTGTAAAAAATATATTCAAAAGTTTAACTAAAGTTAATATGAAGCCTCAGTCTGACTCAGTCACATTATGAGTATCTTACGTCAGTCTTTTTTTTACGTTACTTTGTGTCTGTAGTGTGTTTTTACTTTTACTTTAATGCATCTTATTTATATCTAGAAATGAGGATCAGGAATGTCGCCACAGAAACCCAGTTCCTCCAGGATTTCGCGATGTCGCGATCGCACCCTTTCACGCGTTTTCAACCAATCACCGTGACTTTGGTGCGACACGCAATTTTGACCATCACCGCAACTTTTCTGCGAATTTGACCAATAACTGGAGTTTCCCGCGACTTCAAGCAATCCCAGCAGTCCCACGTGCCAGACTTTACGTCAGTATAATGTGACTCTGAGTGCCACCAAAGAATTTCTAATAAGGAAAAAGTTCCACTCTCTTGTTAATTCCGGCTTCTGAACTGGTTGCAGTTCCACTCTTGATCCATCTAGGGGGCGCTCACAGGCCAGTGCAGAATGAATGGCACTCTATGGAGCTATACCCCTCAAAATCCACTTTTCTCAGGATATAATATTTTGTCTAATAATTTGAATGTTGCATTCGAAAGGGGAGGCTAAGAAAATACACACTGCTGGGTGTTAGATTTTTTTAAAGTGGCTTTTTTGTTCTAAAACGATATTCAGTATTCAAAATATTCACACTGACATTCTGGTTCTGCTTCGGATGCCGTCAAGCGGGATCTCCGATCGTAATCAGTCCTTCACTGACCAATCAGCATTCATTAGCAGAATGCTAGCGTGTTATGGGCAACATCGACTCAACCTGTGAGAAATCGAAAGGACATAAGTACTCGTTCATTCAACTTTCGACCTATAATCCATGTTGAACTTGCAAAAACTACCATCAAATCTGAGATTTCTCAATGACAATCAGGCGAAAGAGACAAATTTAGCCATCTAGCTCCATAGAGTCCCATTCATTTTGCACTGTACCGCGATCACCCTCAGTGGAACTCTGGTGGAACTGCAACCAAATTCGGTACAATGGGGCTTATAGGGAGTGGAACGGCTTTCCGTAGACTGGCTTTGGTGCCACTGACCAAGCGGGAGTGAGAGAGAGCTTGTTTCCAATATAAAGACGAGACTCAGAACATCACATTCACCAACAAAACATACAGCGAAAGACCGTGCAAAACATTTCAGACCGTCCTGCCAACTTGTATACATTTTAACATCAATGTACGCTGTAACGTTGTTTCACTCTAAAGTCTGCGGCTGCTGTTTCAATCCTGTCAGCTGTCTGCAGAGGGCAGGGTCGGGGCTGCAGTTCCCCCTGCTACTGACGCACGCGCGCACACACACACACACACACACACACACACACACACACACACACACACACACACACAAGGTGGATGCAGGAAAAACCGGAGAGGAGACGACACAATGACCTAAATTGAGGACAGCTACGCTCGTTATTGTAAGTGCAATGATAAGTTAAAGTTCAATAAGTACTTTATCAAACCGAATGTGTGTCCCAGGCCAGGATAGGAAATTAACAATGTAAAGATCAACAAGCCACTGACACATATGTTCATATTTGATTCATTCAATACATTATTATTTTTTGTCTTAAATCCCCTACTGATGAAAAAAAAAACAGTGCCTCCACATAGCTCTCACAGACCATTCCCCAACACATGAAATACTTAAATTTTTTCACGGCCACATGCACTAACATGCACATGCGGCCGGACCAGCCATCAAAACAAACAACAGATAAACTCGGATTAGAACACACACACACATGGGATATGTGACTTCCTTTTCTGCTCAGGACGCCATTACTGTACTGGTTTGCTGCTATATTTATGCTCTGAATGTCGAGTGCAGCCCCTTTAAATGAAAATCTTTGAGATTATTACTTTAAATCTGTCAGGCAGAATGATTAAAGTGAAGAGAAATGACAAATGTTTCACTACATTTTGTAGTTTTCACTACAAAATGTGCCTTCATTCCTTGATAGTATGAAAATAAATTGGTTGTAAAACCTGCGAGTTGTGCAATTCATCACAGTTAGCATAAAGTCTACATTAAAAGTTCCGTGGGTGGGAGATCACGTGACCGTCACCCGCAATGGCTGCAAGAAACTATGCTTTCGCACTCACCTCCGCATTTCATTAAATAACCAGGTCTATTACTTTTTCTTTGACACCAAATCGTTTTGTCTGTTGTCATGGTGACTCAGTGAAACACCTGCAGATGCGAAAGGGCAGGTCTCGTTGTTGCCTAAACTATCTGCTCGTACAGAGAAATCTGCTAGCATGGTGGCGGCTAATAGAGCGGTAGCTAACATGCAACTGATGTTAGAGCGATCCCTAACATGGAGGAGTTAATTGCTCAGGTCTTGGAAAAGCAACAACGTATGCTTGAATCAGTGATCTACAACGCAGTGAAGAGAGTGTTAGCAGAAATTAATGCCTCGCTGCAGCACATCGGGGCAGAACCTGAGATGCAAGAAATAACGGTACGTGATCCAGAGCAACCTGACTGAGTCATGATCCAGCAGCTTCGGGAGCTTGAAGGGACACAACACGAGCTACATGCTGAAGGCAACTCAGACTCGCTTGTCTGCCCAGCCGCCCTGGGTGCGACCCACGGAGGGAGAGAGTTCACCTTTTCTGTCCGGAGTTGGATATGGAGGACGGCGCAACATACACATGAGCCGCTCCGCACCGCGGCCTTTTGCCCGACAACGGAACCAGAAGACGGCGGTGGGATTTCGCGTTCAGTGCCGGGGCCGAGGCTGGCGGACCCATTGGCTGTGGACTAACAGTATCTGGGCTACTGTACCGAGTTTGACTTGAGGACGCGGTATGTAAGCTTTGAAGGAACATTTAACTAAGTAAGAAATGATGAATGCTGGCTTATCAGTTTATAGTCTATGTTTTGTGGACATTTAACCGGGCTGAAAAGAGCATGATAAATGCTGAGGACACGGTATGTAAGTTTCGAAGCCAAGCTTTAAAGGAACACTTAACCAGACTGAAAGTACATGACAAATACTGGCTGGTCATTTTTCAGTCTATATTTGTTAACATTTAGTCAGAATGAAAGAACATGAGGGATGCTGTCTGTTCAGCTTATAGTCTGTTTGATACTTCAACTAGATTGGTGTGTTTGTCACACAGCTTATTTCAGAAATTGATTTTCGCATAGCCTATTTCAGAACTTGGTGGCTGGTTGAGACCTAGTTCTAGGGTTTTTGTAACATTGTTCATGTTTAACATAAGAGTTCACTAGACCTGTTTCAATTAACCTGTGACTTAAGACAGGAGGTGCAGTTTTGAGCTGGAGTTTTGCGCGAGCTGCGTTTGATGTGGTCACGTATCTTACAGATAGGGGAGGGGGTCTGCGGTCTCAGAGGGTTAGGGGATTTATTTTATTTTTTATGTATTTACCACAGAGCTAACAGTTCACCCTTTGCTACAGATTTGTCAGCGAATTCCGGTAGGGTACTCAAGACATGTATGCGTGTACATTTTGAAGATGGCTGAGCTTTCAATCCTTTCAGTTAACATCAGGGGGCTAAACTAACTAAACCAAAATAAATACTTCAAGGTTGCTGCCTCATCTAGTGACGACACCAAAACCAAGGGCTCCATTGTTGTTACTGGTTGTTACTGTTGCGGAAATGCACACTCACCGTAGACAAAAGCAGTAAAGACTTATCAGGCAGGACATCTTATATATGTACCACGATAAGGAGTAGGAAAATAGCCTTTGTTTCGGTATATGCACCGTTTACATATGATGAAAGTTTTTTCCCGCGCCTAACCAATGAATTGCTCTCTCTCAATGAATATTCACTAATTATAGGGGGAGACATGAATGCAGTACTAGATTTAAATCAGGATAGATCAGGAGTCAATCACACAAAAGCCCAGAAACATATATCAGACATGTTTAGAGCAGTTGTGGAATCCCACCATCTTACAGATATATGGAGGATGCACAACCCTACTAGCAAGGATTACAACTTCTTTTCCACACGTCACCCACTCCCGCATTAATTATATTTTGTGTTCTAGTGAGCTTAAGACAATGTTCCACACGATAGCAATAGAACCAGCAATTCTGTCTGATCACAATGTGCTGATAACCACATTCCGTTGTGATATGTTAGGAGAAATTTAATAATTCCCTTCTCCAGAACACAGCTTTTGATGCAGAATTTAGAACCAAACTGGCTGAATTTATATCAATTAATACCGACTCAGTTTCTGATCCTGCATATACATGGCAGGCAACTAAAGGATTTATTAGAGATTTCACATCCTTCATCCTTCATCCTCAACTTGAAAAGGAAAAAAGAGGCAAGGATAGCGGAGTTGGAAGAACGCTGTAAATCGTTAGCGCAGTCTCTTAAGACTTGCTTTTCTAAATCTACACATACTCTTCTAGTCACAAGTCGAACAGAGCTGAATGATCTGCTAAGGAGAGCTGAGTTCATAATGCAGAGTGAGGCAAAATTACTATTTTGATGGCTGTAAACCAAGCAAATTGCTTGCTCTGAAATTAAAAGAAAGCGAATCCAGAGCTACTATCCACACAGACCGAGGTATCTCAACAAATCCTAAGGACATCAGCGCCACTTTTCAATCCTTCTACTCAAAGTTGTATGAGTCCTCCTGCAACCCAGATCCGACACAGTGCCAGAAGTTCCTAAAAGAACTAAACCTGCCACTTCTTGACCCAGAAGAATTGGGTCAACCTATAACATTAGAGAAACTTAAATCAGCATTAAAAACAGTTAAAAAAGGGAAAACACCAGGGTTGGATGGAATTCCATCAGAACTTCTTCTACAGTATTTTGACATATTAGGCCCTACCATTTTACAAGCTTCAGCCATAGAGAAGGGTACTTTCCACCAAAAAACCAACACTGCACTAATTTCCATTATGCCAAAAATCTTACAGATTGCTCAAATTTCAGGCCCATCAGCCTCATCGGAACTGATATTAAGCTTTATTCCAAAGTCTTGGCTCTCCGCCTAGAGCGCTTTATCGAGAAGCTAGTCCACCCCAACCAATCAGGTTTTATACCCAAGCGTCATGCTGCAGACAATGTACGCAGACTATTTCATGTAATAGAAAAAGCCAAAAGCCTTTCAACAACGGCAGCAGTTTTATCAGTGGATGCGGAAAAGGCTTTCGACCGCCTAGAGTGAAACTACTTGTGGTAAGTAATGGAGAGGCTTGGTTCGGGGGCCAAATTCATTGACATGGTGCGTACTTTATATGCGAATCCCACGGCCATAGTCTCAACCAATGGCTAGCACTCTCAGCCGTTTCCCATCGAGTGGGGCTCACGACAGGGATGCTCGCTCTCCCCCATGCTGTTTGCATCTCGCTTGAACCGTTAGCCCAAGCCATAAAGCAGAATAAAATCTGTAATGTCCAGATTAAATCCAATAGCAGCTCAATATCATTATTTGCAGACAATATTTTGTTGTACATTTCTGATCTTAAGGACTCTATTCCAAAAATTCTTAAGATCGTCAACGAATTTGGCTCAATCTCGAGCTATAAAATTAACTGGAATAAATCTAATCTTCTTTTATTGAACAACAGGCATGTGGCATCAGCCATCAGTGTTACAATGCCAACCCAAAGCAAAATTACATATTTGGGCATCACCATACATGCATCCCTACAGCGAGTTGTCCAGGACAACTATGAAACTATATTAAGTAGTATTCAAAGGGATCTGGCCAATTGGTCTGCGCTGCCGGCATCGCTACGCTCAAGGATTGTGGTTGTTAAAATGAACATAGTTCCTCGTGTGACTTTCTTAAGTACTATGATTCCCTTACCCCCACCGATACATTTCTGGAAGAAACTTGATACCCTAATTCGGCAGTATATTTGGAATAATAAACAACCTAGGCTAAAATACTCTACCCTGCAACGTACCACAAACACGGGAGGCTTGGCCCTCCCCAACCTTAAAGTGTATCACAGAGCCTTTCAGCTACGGGCCCTCAGAGTGTGGATGGACCCCACATCTACAGTCCCATGGAGAGAAATAGGGCAAAACCTCACTGGAAGTCTAAGACTGCAAGAACTTGCCTTTGCAGATGTGTGTCCAAAAAAGTGTATGCTAGCTTATGGCCCTATTATCACCAACACATTGACCAACTTTAAACAGGTGGAGGAGCAACTACGCTACACCAATAAGTGGCATTTGAACACCCCAATTTGGCACAATACACACTTAATGTCTGGTAACAAACCCTTTGCTTGTAAGCAGTGGAGCGACAGAGGTATTTATACTTTAGACCAGCTATTCAATGAGAAAGGTCTGACCTGAGAACTAGTTTTGAGGTCCCCAGGACAGCCTTCTTCTTGTACCTTTGCTTAAGATCAGACCTACAATGTTATGGAGTGCCATGGGGAAACAATCTTGATGTGCACCCAGTCATTAAATGGTTTGTTGATTTTCCTGTGAGAGGATTAGTGTACAAGATCTTTGCGAAACTGATGCAAGTATCCATAGGAGAACTCCCAATAGCAAGGAAATGGGAGTGACAGTTGAGCCCTGAGGGGAACACAATTAATTGGGAGACAGTTTGGGACAACATTTTCCACTGTTCCAAGAACCCAAATCACCAGTATATTCACTTCAACATATGTCATAAGACATATTGGACTCCTCAGAAGAGGTACGTCTCTAAAGTCATTCCCACTCCCTGTCGCACGTTCTGTCAACCCTGAACATGGTCTGGGAGTGTGAACAGGTGCATGAGTTCTGGAATAAAACAACATCAATAATATCTGATGTGATAGGATGTCATATTCCTACTGACCCGATTGTTTTGTTACTTAATGACGACTCTATATTACACCTGCTTGGGAGACAGAAGAAAATTTGGCTAGCCGGCTCAACTGCAACCAAGAAAATGATAGCCCAACGCTGGCTCCCCCCTCATTCGCTTTGTATAAAACAGTGGTTGGCGTATTTTCTGGACATAGTTATACTCAAGCTCTCTACAGCGAGGATTAACAAAGCCAAACCATCAACTATCGACCTATGGAAAAACACAGGAGCACAAATATCAGACCTAATGACCTCAGCGCCACAAGAAATAGAGGAGAGTGACTAGGCAAGGTGTGATTTCCGTTTGTTTATTTGTTTTTTTCCTCGAGACCGCAGAGGGTGGGAGAGGGTTTTTGTTCTTGTTAAATTTGTGTTCATCTGTTCTGTATTTTCAATGAAAAAAAAAAAAAAAAAAAATTGATCTTAAAAAGTTCCGTGGGCGATTTGTCTAATCAGTCTGCACTGAAACTCAAGCAGGCAGCGGCTGCAATATGTTACCATAATGTAACAATGGACAAAAGTAAGTTTCATACTGTAAACAAACACATGTAAATGAAATCCAATGGCTTTCTGAGTACAAAATACATCCAAACTCTAGAATGAAAAAGCCACATAACTTTATTTTTAATTCTAGGGGAAATCACAAAGTTTGCTAAATATATATATATATGTATAAATACAGCTTCAATGAAGAGCTGGAGGAAATTGATATATAACAACTTAAGGCTGAAAATTGGGAACGCTAATGTCATTTTTTTCAAAAGATTGTTTTTATGAAGACGAAAGTAATCTCAACATTTCAGATACTAGTATGATCTCTGTTGTTGCTTACTTTATTTTTAATAAAGATGTAGAAATAGCTTGCATATGAAATATAGTATATAAAATGCTCTCAGTAGAAGTTCTTCCTTGGCAGTTGTTTATCAGAGCCTCGGTTAGAGCCTTCACTGACAGCTGGATGTAATGGAAAACGTTTGCACTTGTTTTGTATTAATCAGTCTCTCTATTTCTGTATCAGGGACCCTATCTTCAATCTGTGTCATGTTCTCCAGGACTTTTGATCTGCCGTGGGCATGGTTGAATCATTGGGGAAGAAAAAAATAGTAGCGTGTTGGAATTCAGAGCCTCTGACAGATCAAACTAAGAAAGCAAGGCATGGCTGACAGCTATGGGGCTGCTGCATAAAAGAAGCAGTGAGGCCGCAAGAAGATGCTAATTCTCCCCTTTTCAGAGCAGAGATCCTTCTCTGGGCAAAAATGGAGACGGTGACCCTCATGCTTTGGGTAACATAATCCAGTCGTTCCCAACCTTTTTGGTCTGAGGTACCCCCACAGCCCTGTCAGATCAACTCACATACCCTTTAATTTATACCCTATTCATTATATAAAAGTGGATATTGTTAATTTTTTCCATACAAGTATTAAGTATTACGTCAGTATTAAAATTGGTTTGGTCAGCAATCGTACAACTACTACCCAGAGTGAAGCGGAATGTTTCAACCATTTATCCATTACTTTTAGTTAATCGTTGAATTGTTTGGTCGTTACTTTTAGCTATTTATTTGGACCATTTATTCATTGCTTTTAGCTACATGTTTAAACTTCTGTGCTCGCTTGCTAACTGGTTTTCACACACTATTATATAACTGCAACATATAGTGTTAAGGTGTTATGTGATACAGTGCCTTGCAAAAGTATTCACCCCCCTTGGCTTTTTACCTATTTTGTTACATTACAGCCTTTAGTTAAATGTTTTTTTAATCTGAATTGTATGTGATGGATCAGAACACAATAGCCTAAGTTGGTGAAATGAAATGAGAAAAATATATACATAAAAATATTTTTAAGAAATAAAAAACTGAAAATTGGCATGTGCGTATGCCTTTGTTACGAAGCCCATAAAAAGCTCTGGTGCAACCAATTACCTTCAGAAGTCACATAATTAGTGAAATGATGTCCACCTGTGTGCAATCTAAGTGTCACATGATCTGTCATTACATATACACACCTTTTTTGAAAGGCCCCAGAGGCTGCAACACCTAAGCAAGAGGCATCACTAACCAAACACTGCCATGGAGACTAAGGAACTCTCCAAACAAGTAAGGGACAATGTTGTTGAGAAGTACAAGTCAGGTTTAAGTTATAAAAAGCAGCAAACCTGCCAAGAGACGGCCACCCACCAAAACTCACGGACCGGGCAAGGAGGGCATTAATCAGAGAGGCAGCACAGAGACCTAAGGTAACCCTGGAGGAGCTGCAGAGTTCCACAGCAGAGACTGGACTATCTGTACATAGGACGAAAATAAGCCGTACGCTCCATAGAGTCGGGCTTTATGGCAGAGTGGCCAGAAGAAAGCCATTACTTTCACCAAAAAACTAAATGGCATGTTTTGAGTTTGCGAAAAGGCATGTGGGAGACTCCCAAAATGTATGGAGGAAGGTGCGCTGGTCTGATGAGACTAAAATGTAACTTTTCGGCCATCAAAGAAAACGCTATGTCTGGCGCAAACCCAACACATCACATCACCCAAAGAACACCATCCCCACAGTGAAACATGGTGGTGGCAGCATCATGCTGTGAGGATGTTTTTCGGCAGCCGGGACTGGGAAACTGGTCAGAGTTGAGGGAAAGATGGATTGGTGCCAAATACAGGGATATTCTTGAGCAAAACCTGTACCACTCTGTGTGATTTGAGGCAAGGACAGAGGTTCACCTTCCAGCGGGACAATGACCCCAAACACACTGCTAAAGCAACTTGAGTGGTTTAAGGGGAAACCCGTAAATGTGTTGGAATGGCCTAGTCAAAGCCCAGACCTCAATCCAATAGAAAATCTGTGGTCAGACTTAAAAGATTTCTGTTCACAAGTGCAAACCATCCAACTTGATGGAGCTGGAGCAGTTTTGCAAGGAGGAATGGGCAAAAATCCCAGTGGTAAGATGTGGCAAGCTCATAGAGACTTATACAAAGCCACTTGGAGCTGTAATTGCCACAAAAGGTAGCTCTACAAAAGTATTGACTTTAGGGTGAATAGTTATGCACATTTACTTTTTCTGTTTTTTATTTCTAAAAAAATGTTTCATGTATAGATTTTTCTCATTTCACTTCACCAACAGACTGTGTTCTGATCCATCACATAAAATTCAGATTAAACTAAACTAAAGGCTGTAATGTAACAAAATAGGTAAAAAGCCAAGGGGGGTGAATACTTTTGCAAGGCACTGTATATATCTATTTTTTTTTTCAATCAAATTATAATTTCTTTTGTCAAAATAAGCTACTCTACAATCTTTCCGCGAGCCCCCTGGCAACTGCAGAAGCACCCCTTCTGGGGTACCCCTGGTTGGGAATCACTGATCTATTCAGCTGAGTGCATTTAATAAAACATAATAATCCACAACCTGATTGCGGATGCTTGAATACTTAGTTATAATTGGAAATAATTAGTATTTTTACCATTAACTATTAAACTTGCTATTTCTTTGGATGCTATGGCGATTTTGTCATTCCCTCATGCACGTTTCTGGACCTGGACCCATAATCTGTCTCTTATCGTTTGCTAGGGGAGAAGTGAACATGTCTTAATTATCTTTCACTACGCACCCTCCAGGTCCCATCAGCCCTCTGAGGGCAGCCAGCACAAGGGCTAATCCCTCTGCAGCTAAGGCCAGAAAGAATCAGACCCAGGCCATGCATTCTGCACATATTTCCATTTGGTTTCTTCAATTGCCCTTCGTACAGCCTTGCAGACATAAATATAATAGCCTAAAATGTCCTCTAAAATGTGCAGGGACTGAAGACTGTGGGGAATGAGTGAACTCGAAAGTTATACCAGCCGTATTGGACAATTTTAAGGAAGGACAAATTTGCAATACATTCAAAGAGGGACATGCAGAGAAAATGTACATACTAATGAGACGAACATGAAACCAAACCTTTACGTTAAAAAAAATCCACCATTATCCACAATTAGCTCACAACAAAACAAAAAACAGTTTGAATCCCTTCAAAGTAATGACATAACCTAAATTGACTATTCTTAAAAATTAGAGACATACTGGATTGTTTTAGGGTTGGCAGCTAGTCAGTCTGTTGTTGCAGAATTTAGTAAAAACATTTAGCTTGTTGCCATGGCAGTGATTTCTTTGTGTTGTCTGTGTCAGCCAAACTCCTTTTATTCAATGCGTTCAACAACTGTTAGCCATTGATAAGGTAGCACTTTATATTTTCTGCTCTGCTGTCTCTTATGGTACTGTCACAGGATAGGCTACACATACTAAAGTCTCCCATTCACTGTCAATGAAGCAGCTTCAGAGAGAGTTGGTTGATGGCGTCACAGATTACTGTCTGACAACAGTTTCCAACTCTGGGACAGACTTCTGCATGTTCATGCAAGCATAAAGAAAAGTATGTCCTCTCCATTTACATTTTACTTGACCCACGAGAACAGCTGTAGATTACAGGTAGTTTTGGTTTTTGATCTGACTAGGTGTGCGTAGTCATCTCCTTCCAAACATTCACTACACACACAATAGTCTACCAGATGTAGATGTAGTAGAACCTAGGCGGATATGGAAAAATGTCTATTTTCCTAGAAAAATATATAGGGGGATACAGTACACATTCTTTCTGACTGCATTTTTAACCTGCCACATTGACTATCTATAGGGCACAGTGTCCAGTCAATACTAACATGCATTTTATTTTGTATATAATTCAGATCATAACATCGTGATGACTTTTCCTGGGAAAATAGAAACTCCATATTCATCAAGGTTATTAGGCATGATCTGATGTACACATAAAATCAAAAAATACTTTATAGTAGGGTAGAGACTGTGCATTATACGGATGTATGCAGTCTGAAAGAATGTGTATACCCCTATTACCTTTGCTAGGAAAATATAAACTTCTCCATATTCACCAAGATTATTTGGCATGATCTTAAGTGCACACAAAGTAAAATACTTGATGGTAAGGCATTAGCTGTCCATTATAGAGAGGAGATACATTCTTTGGCAGACCGAAAATGGAGAGAATGTGTATCCTATTATAACTTTTGCTGGTACAGGAGAAACTTCTCAATATTCACCAATTTTCTGAAGTATATACAAAATAAAATCATTAATGGCACACTGCATGTCCAGCCTGGTAGGACAAATACCTTAACCGCTTTGTGTTATAAAAAGCGGGCTGCTGTTGGCCTAGTCTGGCTCAACGGATGTACATTGCTGGGATAAAGCCTGACATCCGGCGTGTCCCTCTCCCTCCCATTCTGCTATAGATTTTTCAATGGCACTGTTGCTGCATCCAGGGCTTAGCTAACACATGACGTTTGTTATTGGTTTTAAAAAAAAAAGAAAAAAAAAAGCCAGAGCTCCTATCCCAGAATAGATAAGCAGTGTACCCTGACCATACTCCGCGCTGACACAGCTCTGTAGAGATAGGTCTAGCAATGCGAGACTACTGTTTGTCTGAACTTGGCCTTTGGCAGTTCCTTTTTTTTCCTGGAAAGTTGTCCAGAAAGAATGTAGTAAAAATAGGCTTATTGCTTGCCCCAATCAGAGCATGTGAGCGCAGTGGAGTGTGAGTGAGCATGGAGCAAGAGTGGGAGGATTTAAATGGAGCACAGAGCTGATTTTTTAAATATTTTTTATTTTTAAATATTAGAGCACTGCCTTATCTCCTGCACCATCCTGCTTGATTTCTCTCCGGTATGGCTAACACCATGAGTTCAAAGCACGCCAGAGCCCTGTGTTACTGTAGCACAGTATATGCAGTAGGGGTGTGAATCTTCATGATTCGATTACGATTATCCTGTCAACGATTCGAATCGATACCGATGCGTCACCTCCTCAATATTATTATATATTGCTACACATGGTTTTCATCAACAAATTCGAGCAGTCAGATATATATGACCACCCCCCTTTTTGTTGTATCTGCTCTTAAAAAATACACTTCCTGAATGTAGCGGAGTCTGAATACAGCAGACAACAGACAAAAGGCTAATTGATTATGCTCCGTCACTGCATCGATGCAGAATCATTCGCATCGCGATGCATCGATGCAATGCTTAATTTCAACGCCCCTAATAGAGGGTTTTCACCGACGTCACGTTCTGGACGGTAACCTGGATGCGCGGCCATATTGGAGGCACTCGGTGTAAACAACTGAATGGAGTAATGGAGTATTGTGCACTTTGGATACTTTAATACTGTATGTCTAAACAACAGAAAAGCTCATCAAAACACGTCCAAGATGCAAAGGCATGTAAGGACTTGGACCACACCACGGTGATTCTTCCTTCAGTTGCATATCCCGATATAGTCAACTACCTGGTTTTCTCGCCGAGCCCATACACAGTGGAAGACCTTACATCCTACAAAAGTTTGGAGGCTTATAACCAGATGGTGTGTGGATGGGTGAGGGAGACGCAGTACCAAGTCATTAATGACCAATGTGTTGTGAAGGCCAAAGTGAGTAATGCAATAAGGTCTTTAATCAACCTAACCTTAACTGTATGATATCATTGCGATACTCAAGGTGTAGCCAAGTGACTCTCAATAGTTTTTTTTTTTTCATTTCAAAGACCGAACAAGACAGATTTTTTTTTTTTTCCCTCGTAGATCCTGGTTGAGCTTTGCCAACCACAAGCACCTCCTTTCCTCTGATAACTTCTGGCATTCCTCTCCCTGGTTTTTAATAACTTTTGGAAGTCGATAATATTCCAAATGTTTTTCTCGGTCTGACCTATTGGTACAACCTAAAACACGGCAATAATTAACCATTTTCCTTGATGCCGTTCGGGATCTACTTAAGTGCCTGTGCTTTGTTGTGATGCGGAGTATCTCCAACATGGCGACTTTGGGTCTTGATGACGCGTCGTGAAAACCCTCTATATGCAGATAAACTGTGTCCGCCCTCCCTCCTGCTCCAGGCATGAAGGGCACGAATCTGATAAATACAATGCTGCTTTGTTTATTTTTTGGGAGGGAGTGGTGAGCGATTTAAGTGGAGCGGGGTGAAATCTGAGTTAGGCGCAGAGTGCTATTGAGCAGAGCGGCCTAGCGCGGGGGAGGGAACGAACAGCTTTGTCAGCGAAGAGTGGAAATTCTCACCGCTCCACTCCGCTCACATGCTCTGGCCCCATTATACATTGTTTTGCGAGTTTGAGTCCATATTCTCCCAATCTCTACAATGGAGGTGGCGAGTGCTAAATGGTTAGCCTAATGGCTGTTGCTGTGTTCGAGTCTTATGGGGAGGGGGAGGATTTGCATGTTTGCAACTTGCGAGCATTCATCTCATCAAACAATTCAAGGCGGTATTATGATTGGAAAGGTTGGTCGGCTGAGGGTTAAACTGACAATATAGCAGTATATTCATTAAATATGGGTTTAATTACCCTGTATGAAGGTGTCCCTGTTTGTTGGCCCTTCCAGAAGCATGTATTGTTAAGCGCCAAGTTGGATTCTTTACTGATATATTGACCTTTTCAGTAAAATATGATGAAATATGAGTACAAATGACTCATTTGTTTTCACGACTTGATTTACGATTTAAAAGCTTGAAACTGGTAATTACAATGTGACATGAATGTTGTTGCATTCTGGTCTCTACTGAGGCTGCTGCTGGTGTAGAAATTGAAATCTCTGCCTCTTCAACAATGAATTCTATGGGGTGCCGAATGTAAAAGTTCGGTTACAATTTTTTAGCTGATAAATTTTCAACATTTAGCGCATTTTCCTCACATATATATATTATATCTAAATGTTAAATCTAAATGTTATATCTAAATGTTAAATTTATATCTAAATGTTATATCTAAATCTAAATGTTAAATACATATCTAAATGTTAAATTTATATCTAAATATTATATCTCAATCTTAAATATATATATATATATATACATGTATGTATATATATGTGTGTGTGTGTATATATATATATATATATATATATATATGTTATATCTAAATGTTATATCTAAATCTAAATGTTAAATATATATCTAAATCATAAATATATATATGTTAAATCTAAATATGTCACCAAGTGTAAAGCTAAATATTTAGAAAATATTCAAATCCCCAAGGAAACCACGCCCACTGCGGTGGCTGCACCCAGTGATTCCCCAGCAAGGGATATCTCTGCTGTAGCCAGTGGGTACTTGGAAAGATTGTGGAGCAGCTTAACTAATCAAAATAATAATTGAATTATGATTGATTTAAAACAATATATCAGCTAAAACAGCTCAACACGTTAAAACATATAGCGAAGTAATCAATGGTAGAAAAAAAAAATAGCTAAAAGTGGCCTACTGACTTAGCTAACAGTTGAAATGATTAGCTAAAAGTAATGGATGACATTTGAAACATTAACCACACCAAGTAAATGGTCTAGTTGGTAGAATTTCTGACCAAATCAACCTAAATGTTTACAGTTGAAAATGTAAGAATACACACTATTTAGCATATTAAAGTGAAAAAAACATTAGGAATTGATAGGGCGGGGTATGTGAGTTTATATGACAGGGCTGTGGGGGAACCTGAGACCAGAAGGGTTGGAAAGCACTGATCTACAGTATTTTATATTATTGACCGACCGGTATATTACAGACATGCCTTAATAGTTGTGTTAATCACAATACCGTTGTTTGAATTACATATCTCCGTGTGTGACTAACGTCATCCTTCCCAAGCAATCTAACATTAGCCCAGCTATGCATCCAACATATTCATCCGAACACAACTAAAATGTCACAATCCAGCCACTTGTAAGAAGTTTGTAATACTGGTTACATAGCTAGTTATCGTGTTTTATTAACCTTAATTCTGTTTGCCAAGGCTATATTTTATTGGCTTGCAAAGTAGCTATCCGTTGTTAACGCTAACGTTAGCTTGCTAATTTATGTCAAAAAGCAGTAGCTAATTAATGTTACTGCCAAGATATGGTTTCATTGTAAGACAGTATAAACACATCACACTACTTGATGAGTCTTACAACACCTCTCTGGTCTCTAGTGAAATCATATATTGGCAGTAGTTAGCTAACGTTTCTGCTTTTTGAGATAAAGTAGCGTTAGCAACGGATAGCTCCTTCGCAAGCTAATATAGCAACCTAATTCAGGTTAATAAAACACGGTAATGTAACCAAAGTATTGAAAACTACTTACATGTGGCTATAGTGTGACAGGCCTACTGCTGTTCAGTCTCGCATTGCGAGACCTAGCTAACTTAGCTAGTTACAGTGCTGCGAGGCCTGTTCAGATGACATGTCGGCTGCAGTGTGTGAGCTAGATTGCTTGTGAAGGATGAGTCAAACTACCGTTAAACACACAAGGAGATATGAGTCAAACAAAACAACGACATTATAGTACACACAAATATTAAGACATTTCTGTGATATAAGTCAATAATACAAAATACTGACCGAAATGTGTTTTAATCCAGTAACATTAGTCGAACAGCTCCACTGTAGATAGTATTTACTGTACCAACAGGTGTTGACTGAAATTTGCGGTGCAGCGCTATTTGAAGCCACTGCAGTGGGCGTGGTTTCCTTGGATTTGAATATTTTCTAAATATTTAGCTTTACACTTGGCAACACATTTAGATATAACATTTAGATTTAACATTTAACATTTAGATTTAACATTTAGATTTAGATATAACATTTAGATTTAACATTTATATTTAAAAAAAAGTTTTTGGCTGCAGGTTTGACATTTGCACTCAGCATGTAAACTGTTCTGTAAATTGGGCACCGATGTATTTATTTTCATTTAGCTGGAGACACCCAACACTTCTGAGAGACAAAATAGTAAGTGACACAAGCTGCATTTTTTGGAGTTTTTTGACACAACCGAAATGTGTTTTATCTGAATAACAAATGATAGATGTGTTTGCAGATCATATTGTATTTCCTTGTGGAAGCAGGTATACAGAGAAAAAGGGGGACCTAGCCTTGGGGAACACCACAAGTCAAAAGGGGTCTTTGAAGAAAGGGGGCATAACCAATAACGGGCCTTTGCTGTATGTTATCCCCTCTCTCTCCCCCATTTCCTGTGTATCTGTACTATTTAATATAGAAGCCTAAAAATAATCTTTCGTAACAAAAAAATAATGCCGTTATATGCAAGCCGAAACTCGGACTTGGATTTTTCTTGAAAGCAGCCATGAGGAGGCTGATAGTAGGATGTTACTCCATGTTTCACATGCTGCACTTCATGTCCATAGGATGATATTGATTTTACTCTTGATTCAAATGATGTTGTCCTAGCTGTTTCTGTGGAGCAAAGTCTTAAAGAATGCACTAAACTTTGGCTTGCATTCGGAACAGGCAAACATTTCAGAGACCTTGCATCACATGATATTTCAGCCTTAAATCTAAAAAGACATGTGCACTCCCAATGTTGACACACTAGGCGTGACACAGCTTTGAGATATGTCAAAATGCAATACACAACATTTGTGATCATTTATAAAGTTTGTATTACTTTACTGTGTACGTTTTTATATAGTTTCACAAAGGTTTTTATAATATTTCTAACCTGAAAAAAAAAGTGCGGTGCATCGGTACTTGTCAGCAGTGATTTGCTTTATGAGCCAGAACAGCAATTGTAACGTTACCGACTAACACCGGTCCATAGCGAATTCCAAACTAATTATGTCACCTACTGACATAACAAGGGCAAAATATGACATGAGACCGCCTTTGTCACACTCACACCACCGGTTCAGGGTTTGTCCTCTAAATTTAAAATCATGATCATACATGACCTCTCCAACTGTCATGTAAGAGATCAGTGTAGATACAAATATGATTAGATGGAAATTGGGCGTAGCGACTGAAAAATGTAATCCCATCATTCACTCTGAGCAATGGTGCAACTGCATCACTCACTCACTTACTCACTCACTTACTCACTCACTCACTCAGGGACATACTTTGTGGGGGGTTATAGCACTGGCCTCACTTTGCAGTCCAGCCAAAAACAGATGTATGGTATCAAAGCTACCAGATTCTTGATGTAGGTCACCCATGTCTAATCAAAAACACATGTTGGAAAGAAGTCTTGGAGGAGCTACCAAGTTTTGTTGAGCATTTTTTAGAATGGAAATGCTAAATAAAAAATGTAAATCAATGTCTCCACTGTTTTGGTAGAGTGACATGCTTTCCCCCCCACTACACCTATCCTACATGATAAGACAGGCGGTGGTTAAGTCAATGCCTGCTGGCAATACAGCACTCTCACGTTTATTCTTCAGCTCTTGTATGTCTGAAAAACCATTGAGTGAACATAACACAGGTTGTGGCTTAGTGGTTTTATCCGGTGTAGATGAAGTGACCTTTTGGTCTCATTCAGCTTTACCATAACAATCCTTTCTAGAGAGGATAAACTAAAACAGGACAGCATCTTTTTTTAATCTTGCACATGACATTTTTCTAGGTGTTTGACAGATGGGACCAGCAGATATGGCTTTAACCAGAGAGCCACAGCAACAAGGCGGTCCCAGAATAAAGCGGTTTTCAATGTAACTTAACATTGATCCAGTCCATGAACTGATAAAACACAGCAATTCCCAAGAGACTGGCCAGGCTAGAAAACCAATCATATAGCACTCCCTCAACACCACGGTTTACCTGTGAGTAATTACACGTCACAATCTGGATCGCTAGCTTTTAGATTTTTGAGCCGGCCTTAGCTGCCTGTCACACTTTGTCGATGTCCCAAAACTGCCGCATTCGTCGGATGATCGCAGAAGAGAATACTTGCAGAGTAGCGTTACTATCCAATTAACCTGACTGTTGAACCCAAAATCCCCTCCTCCAAATATTTTAAAACATTTAAAAAAAAAATTTAAAATGAAAGCACCCAATTAAAACATATTTGGGGCCCTTCTTTCATTACATGGCAATTACAGAAGGTCCAGTTACTCTTCAAAATTCTACTGAAATCAGAGGACTGACTAATTTGATGTGTGGTAATGAGTGACTGTGTTGTGGTCCACTTATTTCTAAAAAAAGCTCGAGGGTTAACCATTATGTACACATTCTTCCCTTCACCTGACTGGATCAATCAATGACAGCATGCAGTTTTCTGTAGAGTAAACATCTACTAATTTTAGTGGACACGACAAGATTATGGTTTTAACGACTTTGTTAAGTCTGTGTCTCTCTCATCAACTCCATTTCCTAACATTGTTTTCCTATGAACGCTGCTTCGTCTTTATCTCATCCAACTATCCAACCATCTAAGCAAGAGTGCATTGGAAAGTAAAAGTCCATTATTAAAGGTGCTCTAAGTGATGTCATGCGTTTTTAGGCTACAACATGTTTTGTCACATACAGCAAACCTCTCCTCATTATCCATGAGCTGCCTGTCCCCAGAACACAAAAACGCAGTCTCTGTAGACAGCCCAGGCTCCACAAACGCCAACAAAAACAAACTGTGCCAACCTGCACCACGAAACAGTGTTCCAGCCAATAACCGACAAGAAGGATTTGGGGGTGGGGGTTGGGGGGTTAGTGCCGAGGGGTGAGGGAGGGTACGGGATGAGGAGGATGGAGGGGCGAGCTAGCCTCCGTTTTGTTTGAAAATACTTTGAACGTCAACAAGAAGTGACATCGCCCAACATCGCTTAGAGCACCTTTAAGTATCAGTTACCAAACATGTTTCTAGGCAGAAAGTAATCCCATGCTTCTGAAACCAAGACCTCCTATCTGTCCATCTGGCTATAAAATGGGATTAACCCTGTGGAGGGAACCAAAAACAGTGAGATATAATGATAGGAAATATACACAAAGTGATTTCCTTTCTTTAAATTGTTGTTTCTATTTTTTTAATGATATGAACCATGCCTAGGTTCTGGCACTTAATTTGTAAGTTTTTTTTGTTGTTGCGAGTAACCACGGAAGTGGCAACTTTAGCTGAGTTTTCTCCTCCATTCTCCAGTGGACTTGCAGTAACTACGGTGGCAATGACGCACACTGAGCACAGACTCGTTGGACTTGGATGGAGAATTTGTTTAACCCTTGTGTTGTCTTCCCGTCGACCATGCAGCTTTTTGTTTTTCTGGGTCAAAATTTAAAATTAAACCTTGACTGACACTTCAGTCACTTTTTCCGACGTTTGTATTACTTTTTTCCAAGTTCTTTGTCACTTTTTTCGATGTTTGTCGATTTTTCTGCATTTGTTTTTAAAGTGCTCATATTATGCTTTTTGGCTTTTCCCCTTTCCTTTATTGTGTTATATATGTTTTTGTGCACATTATAGGTTTACTAAGTGAAAAAGCCCAAAGTCCACCCCAAAGAGACTTACCATCTTCCAGAGAAAACACTGTTCACAAACTGCTCCAAACAGCTCTGTTGTAGTCCAGCCTTTACTTCCGTGACGAACGTACGTCACTTTGTAACACACGTTATAATGCCCGCCTAGCTGCTAGCGTGGCACGCCCTCATACTCTGCTTCTGACTAGCCAGCAGTACTTAATGTGCATGTGCGACTCCCAACAAAGATGGAACAGAAGTGTGATGCCTCATTCTGTAGCTAAAACGGAGAGCTCAACACACAGGGTGAAAAGAGGAGCTGCAGCAATGTGCAGTACAAAAAAAATATGGTGTTTTCTGAAACATAACCCCATAACCTAGCATAATATGAGCACTTTAAATGTCCCCCCCCACGTTTTTGCAGGTTTTTTGTCACTTTTTTCAACATTCTTTTATCCACTTGTTTTTTTCAAATGCTATAAAATTGGATAAAACAACCAAATTCATAGTGATCTTGAAGTGAAGTGAATCATCTTTTTTTTTTTATTGTGAAGAGCGTTGTATGGGACCATCCACGTTATTTTTTTTGGGACAATTTGCTTGAAAGAAACCCACATTTCTGATATAGAATTTTTTGAAAATGGGTCAAATTTGACCCAAGGACAACAGGAGGTTTAAATAAAAGCCTTCCTGGGATTTGATAAGTTCACATTTGAAGTCACTTTTTTTATCTTATCTTTAGCTGTATTATATGAAACTGTCCTGTTGTTATACCTTGGGAACAGTCGGTATGAACAAATATATTTTTGAGGATTTGCTGCTGCTCTAGCAATAAAAAAAAACAAAAACCTTATGTCGGTTAACATTTTCAACATGTCTAAATACGTCACATGGATCTGATAGCAGATAGCAGTAGCATCTAAGATGGCGCCGAAGACGGTCGACTCGGTGTGTCTCTTTCTCCAGAGAAGAGCTCTTGAACATCAGGGGAACAACGCCAGAGGATTTATTTCCTACTTTTCTTCTCCCTACACTGGAAATTTTGGACATTCTAGTCAAAGGTGCGCTCACCTTTGCTCACGCAGCGAAACGTCGGAGGAGAGGGAAACGGGCTGGTGCGTCTCCACCAGCGAGGATTACGCACACTGTTACCGGGCATATTTCTCTCTAACGTGCGTTCACTGCCCAACAAACTGGAAGAATTACAACTGCTGTTGGGGGGAAACAGGGACCTTTCTTCATCTACTGTTTTGTGCTTCACGGAGACGTGGCTCTGTGGATTAATACTGGACTCTGCGCTGCAGCTGGCAGACTTCCAACTCTACAGAGCGGACTGAGACACGGACCTCTCCAGCAAAACTAAAGGTGGAGGAATCTGTTTCTACATCAACAGCAGTTGGTGCAACGATGTGACAGTGATCCAGCAGCATTGTTCTCCTGACCTGGAATCTTTCATCATAAACTGTAAGCCTTTTTATTCACCCCGTGAGTTCCATTCATTCATTCTGGTCGGTGTTTACATCCTGCCGCAGGCCAACGTGCAGGTCGCACAGCGCATGCTCGTCGACCAGATACTGTGTGTGGAGCGGACCAACCTGGACTCCCTAGTTATTGTCCTTGGAGACTTTAACAAAGGAAACCTCACTCATGTACTACCTAAATATAGACAGCATATTAAATGCCCGACCAGAGAGGAGAACATTCTGGATCACTGTTACACCACAGTCAGGGATGCTTATCACGCCGTCCCCCGTGCTGCACTGGGACTATCTGACCACGTCATGGTCCACCTGATCCCCGCCTACAGGCAGAAACTTAAGCTCTGCAAACCTGTAGTGAGGACATCAAGGAAGTGGACCAGTGTAGCTGTGGAGGATCTCCAGTCGTGTTTGGACTCCACTGACTGGGATGTGTTCAGGACTGCAACCAACAGTCTGGATGAGTACACAGAGGCTGTGACGTTATACATCAGCTTCTGTGAGGACTGCTGTTCCATCATGCACCAGGGTGAGTTTCAACAATGACAAACCCTGGTTCACAGCCAAACTCAGAAGGCTAAAGTTGGATAAGGCAGAGGTGTTCAGGAGTGGGGACAAAGACAGACTTAAAGAAGCAAAGTACAAGTTTAGCAAGGCGGTGAAAGAGGCTAAACAACGGTACTCTGAGAAACTCCAACACCAGTTCTCAGCGAACGACTCTGCTTCTGTCTGGAGAGGGCTCAAACAGATCACCAGCTTCAAGCCCAAAGTCTCCCACTCCACCAACGACCGACGCCTAGCCAACGACCTTAACGAGTTCTACTATCACTTTGATGGACAATGGGTCAGTCCTGTAACCATCCCCCTCAACACCTCCCAACAAAGGGTCTTCCCTGATACCATCCCCCGCGACACCTCCCAACAGCTCCAGCTACAGTGCATCACCTCCACCTCCTTAAAGGTCCCCCCCTCCACCTCCCCACCCACCTCAGTGACGACTCTCTCCATCAATGAGGAAGACGTCAACAGACTGTTCAGGAGACAGAACCCCAGGAAAGCTGCTGGACCGGATGCTGTCTCCCCATCCAGCTTGAAGCACTGCGCTGACCAGCTGTCTCCAGTGTTCACAGACCTTTTTAATACCTCACTGGAGACATGTCACGTGCCAGCCTGTACACCAACAGCGGCACCTCCAGTCACCAGTCTGTCAAGCTTTTGAAGTTTGCGGACGACACCTCCCTCATCGGACTCATCTCTGATGGAGACGAGTCCGCCTACAGGTGGGAGGCTGACCACCTGGTGAAGTGGTGCAAGCAAAACAACCTAGAGCTCAATGCTCTAAAGACAGTGGAGATGGTTGTGGACTTCAGGAGGAACTCAGCCCCACCTGCCCCCATCACCCTCTGTGGCTCCACAATTAACATTGTGGAGTCTTTCCGCTTCCTGGGAACTATAATCTCCCAGGACCTCAAGTGGGAGCTGAACATCAGCTCCCTCCTCAAGAAAGCACAACAGAGGATGTACTTCCTGCGGCAGTCGAAGAAATTCAACCTGCCAAAGACAATGATGGTGCACTTCTACATAGCTATCATTGAGTCCATCCTCACATCCTCCATCACCATCTGGTACGCTGCTAGCACAGCCAAGGACAAGGGCAGACTGCAGCGTGTCATTCGGTCAGCTGAGAAGGTGATTGGCTGCAATCTGCTGCAAAACATTCCTTTGGAAACGTCTTTTAAGAGGGAAGTACACTCCCAGAGGGAGAACAAGATGGCTCTGACTAACTACGTATTTAAGGTTTGAAATTTCAATGTTAAATGCAGATGTTATCAATGTCTTAACTGTCACTGTGTCACTTCACATTTTAAATTGAGTATGGATTTACAGTTGACGGTGAAAAAAGTTTATATTTTCACAGAAAACAATTTACTTATGAATATAAATGCATTTGTTCACATTATCGCGATAAATGAGTGAATATTTTTTAACTAACTATTTGGCTGACAAGTTAATAGAAAAGACATAGCAGACTTGCATTCCAGAAAGGTTTTGTAAGTTTCCCATAAAAAACAGCTGTCTGCCCTTTTTTAGGCGCCTGAAAGAAGGACTAAAGTTCTGGCCTTTTAGTCGTGAGACAGAACACCTTTTGGTGAGGTAAAATATTTTTTACATACCATTGATTTCCTATTGATATGTTGTTGGAGATGAAGTAACATCAGCCATTTTGATAATCGATTACGTTATGAAGTAACTTTTCAAGCAAACATTTGATGGTTCCAGCTTCTGAAAGGGCGCATTGACTGCTTCTCTTGGTCCTACATTTGAATATATTTGGATTTTTTACAGTTAATTTGATAACATCGCCTTGAGCTCTTTTTTCGCCATTCACATGCCTTATCAACATCAGACTGGAAGCCGAAGGTTCAACACTGAAGCTTAGAAAAAGGTAGAACGAGGTTGCACAGTGGAGCGACATGTTAAGTGCAATGGCAATGTAACTGACGAAATAATGAACACCTCATTGCTTATTCATATTGGAATTTGAACACAAAAAACTAGACCACTAGAATTTGAAATGAAAGGATATAGACCCTGGCCTATTGGCAATAACCAGCAGAGTTAAGATGTACGTTCAACCCCGGTTTTCTGAAATGATTTGTAGACTGCCATGTAGAGGCAAAGGTCACACTTGGAGCTATGTAGCTCAGTCAGACTCTCAGGCAGCGTTCAGGCGGAAGATGATTTAGCGATTGCATGGCCCATATTCACACACTGAATTTGACACCCAGCATGTTTGTAATTCAGAAACAGAAATCAATGAGAGCTCAGTGAGCAGTTCATTCATCCAATCAGGTTTACTGTAGGTTTATTTTGATATCCGAGTAAAGGAGAGAACGGTCTGTCATCTGTTGACCAACCTACTTGAAATTATGCCTGTCAAGATAATTCATTCGTGACCCCAATGAGTGTGGGGGGATGGGTTTGCCAAGATAAGAAAGACCCTGACCAGGCATGTCACTTTGGATTTACCTTAAAGCAGTGTTGCATGGAGCTCTATTAAGAGCAATACTCTGCATACGAGTGTAGAGGGTGTCTTTCATTTGCCTGTGCAAAACCCAAATACTCAAAAGCAAAACGGTAAGGAATGGATGAAATGTTGTGATATCTGCTTAAAACGTAAGAGGTCGACTTATCCAATGTGATCAACAGCAACATGTTGAAATTACAATTGACTTTCAGGGTTTGTAAATTATGTGCTTGGCGTGACATGAGTGAAATCAGTTTATGACTATAGCCTGGGACAGGCATATACAAAAAAACATTTTCTATCAATTGATGTAAGTTCTTCAAAGGCGATGAGTGGGTGGAGAAGAAAGTGGGGGATCAGGGCTGTGGAAACCCAAAAGCCTTCAAAACACACTTTGCTTTTACTTTGGTTTCCCTTTCCACAAAAGGTTTGTGTGTTTGAACCTCTCTCTTTCTGTTTGGACTTTGCATGGACTTTGTTCTCCCACAGTCCATGACATAGACATGCACGTGAGGTGACATGGGAACTCAGAATCTTCGGTGTGAATGTCTGTGGTCTGTCAATGTTTGTTGGCAATAACGTAGCCTACTCCCAAAGGGCATACTGGGATAAGCTCCAGCAGCTCAGTTCGAACAGGATAAGTAGTTTAGCCAAATGAGGGATGAAGTCATGGTTTCCCAGCTGGGAAAATGTGACACTACTCTTCCAAGTTATCTCCCCATTTCTTATGGCTCCTAGGCAAAGGGAGGACAAGGGTTTTCATGTTTTCATGCTTTGCAAATATGCAGGGTCAGGCTGTACAAGATGTCTTTTTGGTTTTCTTTCAACAAAAAAGGAGCCAGGACATGGTGCCTTGAGAAAAAAAATGGACACCGATCATTACAGTAATATTTATTTGTAACCTGATTTATTTTTAACTGAACATATACAGTGTGTTGTTGCTGTTGAGGTGATTCTGCGCCACTGACAGCATCCAACAAAGCAGTTTTTTTTAATACATAACTGAAATCTTACCAACATTGCATTCAATTAATGAATGTATGCAGATGGTATATTCATATGCTACCAACATGGTCTCAAGTCTGTAGAATGCAGTAAAAATTGTTAAGTGAATTGTGCCCTCAAGTGGGTATTGAGAGGAATGAGCACACAGATGTGACAGAAGTACAGAAGTATAACAAGCAAAATGTATAAAGTAAATGTGAAAATAATTACCCTTCTTATAGTGTTATATTATTATAAATGCTATACTATTTCATTATTATTATTATTATTATTATTATTCAGGGTTTAAGGGGGAGTTTAAATGTTACTGTAGCTGCTAAGGTGACTGAAGATAATATATGATAATGCATCACATTTTAAAGGAAGAGCATGTGTTTTGTGTTTAGAACATCTTAATCTGCTGTCAAATAAATATGTAAAAAGTACAATATTTTTCTCTGAAATGTATGCAAATATACAGTTTTACCTCAAAACGTTAGCAAGCATAGTCTACTAGAACTTAAAAAGTAGGGCTCGTCCGGGATTTGAACCCGGGACCTCTCGCACCCTAAGCGAGAATCATACCCCTAGACCAACGAGCCGCACAGCGCGGAAGCTCACATTTAAAAAACTCACTAATAGGTGATACCAATGTCTATCATTTGATTGAGTAATATTTAAGTGGACACGACAGAGAGGAAACGTGTCTGTGTCAACAAAACATTTCTTCTCATTTTATTCCATTTCAAGGTACTTCAGTACCCTTAAGGTAGACCATGACTAACCACGAGTCATCAGTGTCTGTGAATTGCAAACTTAATGGAAACCACAAAATGTCCAACGGTTAAAAACGTTGAAAGAAAGAAACGGTCGCAAACGTAAATAGGCCAACAGCTACAGCAATTCACATGAATAACATTATGTCTGAGCAAAATTACTGGTCGTTGCCACAACTTAATTAGGCTAATATCTGTCTAGACTGGAAGACTCAACACTGTATTGCCATTAGTAGTTACAACTTACAATCAGAGCATAAAAGTCAAGACACATAATAAGAAATAAAAACACAACACTTAGCCTGAATACATAACCCCCAACCTAAATAGGCCTACATAACCCCCACCCCATAAAACAGTAGGCCTACAGTATGCATTACATAGGCTACATGCGTCTACTTACCGAGATTGACTCACATCATGGCTGTTGTCAATGTTTAATGCGTGAATTGTTTGGGTTTCTCTGAAAACAGGGAACAAAGTGAAAACGAGGCGACATATTTAACACAAATGTCTTTAACTTTATCATTAAATTGTCCATATCTACCCTGGAGTTTTGTGGTAAAGCTCATCAATCAAGCGTACATAGGATATGTGTATTCCTTTGTCGGATACGCGTGTGTTTAATTTAATTAACGGCGGGACTGACTGAAAAGTCTGTTCGGAAGAGTCCAATACTATGGAACGCTGACACATTGTTGTTACGTCGCTTAACAACCGCCAGAGGGCACCATTTAACACGTTGCCAAGAAGAGGCTGAGGAAGGAAACAGAGAGGATACGAACCATAAAGGTTTTAATAGATAGGCCCAGAGTGATAGAGAAAGACATGGCTCTGGATAGGCCTATAGAACTTGATCCAAACATCCAAACGATCCGAACGAGGCAAGAAACCTCACTCCCTCCTACTTTCTTTTAACTAGCTAGGCCTCCTCTGTTTTTTTTCTTGTCTACATTGTACAAATGTGCTGTCTTTCTGTGTTACCATAAACCAACGTATAGCTGCAGAAGTGCAACCAAAAACTGGGTTGAAACAAAATAGGCCTACTGTGAAACATTTTTCTGAATTTGTCACTTCCTGGATGTTCTTTTTGTAATTGTTTGTGTGAGGCAGTACACCAGTAAAAATAGGGTCAGCTTTATTTCTAATTATTTTAATGTGCATAGGGAGGGGAAACACATCAGTCACCAAGGATTAAGCACAGCGTTTGTTGAGGTAAATCACTTTCATTAGACCAGTCCATTAACTGATCCATACAACTCAAATTGTTTAGGGTTTATAGATCAGTGTTTGCAGAAAAAGACAATTCAGGCAATAGAGCGGCTTTAAATGGTTGTAAATAGGAGTTTCAGTAATGAGTGCTGGCCACGTGTGCCACCTGATGGCTGTGCAGCACAGGGGAAAGCAGGTCACTGACATCATGCATATTGATCCTATAATAATATCCTGTAATGCACATTCCTGAATGCCGCGCCATAAATTAGCTGCTCTAGTTGGCTGTCCTGCCAGATTAAATTTTTTGGAACTGTAGATGCCTGTACACGTGTGGGAGAAGATTTCCTAAATGTCAAATAGGATATTGATCTTCACTGGCAACACAAACAACAAGCAACCCTTGCCACTACAGAGGAAAGCCGGTTTATTTGAACTATTATAACAAACCAACATTGTAATTTGTAATAGTAGTAGTTTTTGGATGAAGAAATAAAGACACATCTCTGAAACCACATTAGGAGAGAGCACACATATGTGTTATCAGTTTTGCAGCCTGGTGTGTATGTGTGTTTAATTGAGTGATTCATCTTCTAAATAGACAATCTTTGATAGCGTAACCAGTGACAGTTTCCATGCTCACTCACTTGCTATTTGCTTTCATTAGTCTTAACTTAATATCCTTTATGTTTCCCCATTCAGTAGCTTTTTAACAGCATACTCCCTTTGTGTGTGTGTGTGTGTGTGTGTGTGTGTGTGTGCGCATTTGTGGTAAGACGCTGAATGTGTGAGAATCACTGTATTCTTGAAACCACAATTAAAAATCTGCTTTCAAGGATGCAAATAGTACATATTTTTAATTATCAAGAAGCTGCATTAGACTTAATAAAGTAACAGTTCAATATGAAAGCAAGTTAAAGACAACAAAGTAATATTCAAACACTACATGACGCCTCTTTGACACTTTACTGACAGGAAACTATGTATGTATTAACAGCATCTATCAAAACTTTGATATACTTTCTATATAACAAAATTAATGACTGAGCCTTGAGACCCATTGGTTGCTAGGTGGCAGGACCATGTATCCACGTATACCTTATAGAATGTACATATAAATGTGAAAGAACTATGCAGGAAGACAGCCCCAGACGCTCTCAGTCAATGTGTTTGTGTGTCTCGCAGATGGCAGCCTCAGTCCAAACACCCAAAGCAGGAGGGGTTGGCACATATTTCACAAGGATCTGCAGACATGATGATAGACACTGGAAAGAAAAAAGAAAACATAAATATTAATCTGACCTATAATGTGTTTTTGTACCACCCAAGAGCCAGCTTTTCAGTTTTTAATGAAATGCTGCTTATAGTGATAATGGTATTCATATCCATAACTGTCTCAATACAGCAACAAGGGTGCCATCTGTGTATAATGAGCTTTAATGGCCCCCAAATACTATTTGAACAGCTTTGAATAGGCCTATTGTCTGGCATAATTATTCCAGAGCCACTTTATGGTGAAGCTATTTCAGGATGTGCCTAATACAATGTGTAAACAGTGAATTTGAGGAATCCATTTGAGTGAACTAACTGAAACATGCACCTGTTGTCTTTAATCACAAGTCTGAGAGCGAGCACATGTCTGAGAAATACAACCGTTGATTTAAGTGTCTAAGAGTGTGGTAGATTGTTTCCTGTATGACAAAAGTCAAATGTTGAGACTGATGCTCACTGAACAGGTAGTTAAGTAGGTGGTAGAGCCGGTTGGATATTAAAAGAATAGTTTGACATTTTGGGAAATTTGCTTATTTGCTTTCTTGCGGAAAGTTAGATCAGACTCTCAAGTCCGTATGGATTGTTGTACAAATAACATAAATGGGATAGAACTCATTGATAAGCAAGCTTTAGGGTTGTTGGTATGGAAATGTTATGACTTTGGAAAGTGTCAGGCTAACAGTTTCCCCCTGTTTCCAGTCTAAGTGCTAAGCTAACCAGCTGCTATACTTGATGAAGCCTCTTAGTTAAAAGAAATGTTTATTGTGTGTAAAATGTCTATTTTATTTTTTATTTTTTTTTAAATCAATCAAATATACACTGTCTATGTGTTGTAAATACTCAGTATTGCACCAATTAATCCACGGCTGAAAGTTAGCCCAAATAAATGCCCTATTTACTCCGGTTTGAGTAACGTTTCCTAAAGTGTCCGGCTGTTTTAAGAAATTGTTTAGCCCTTTAAAGAAATGAGATTTTTTTTTGTTTTTGACCCGATTGTAAAGATGTATGTCTTTCTTAGGAACCAAATGGCTTGGGGCTGAGTGTCACCGTTGGAAAATAGTGGTTGCAAAAGCAAATTGTTGTTATTGGTTGTTAGTTTTTTCAGCACAATAGAAGTATATTTAAGAGGACCACACTGTACATTGAACATTTCATTCCAGAATTTGTTGGTGCCAAACAAAATCTGATGTCCTACATTTCCATTCGCTCAGTCTTACCTAGTTTGGAGAAAACGATGGCTGCTCCCTTCCCTTGGCACACTGGCTGAAAGACTTGGGGTAGGACAGGGTTGGTGCAAACAGCTACAATGGTCGTCTCAGCGAGGTGAGGGCTCACGTTGTCGTCTAAATCCATCAGCTCCATCAGCTGCTTCACTGCCTCCAAGGGAAAGCTCCTGTCTCCAACCTGGGGGTGGTGGGGTTGGGGAGGGGGACAAGAAGAACTGTGAGGGATGAGAAAGAACTATTCTGCCCTGGAAGGAAATACTACTATTTCTAAGATGCATATAGAAAATACAAGAGCAAAGACGGAGTGAACAGAAAGAAACCGCATGGTTGATAAAATAACAAAATGTCAACAGTATTTCCAAGAACAAGTTATACTCACTTTAACCTGCACACCTCCTAGAGCTTGTCTGCACACACACAGCACCAAGACAATAACGATACAGAGCACTCTCATTTTCAGTTGATGCAAGATGCTTCTCAGTTTAGAGGACAGTTTCTTCTGAGGTCGCTGTATATCTGCTCTGCCTCTTATAAGGTGTCGTGACAGATTTATTGAGTGATTAATTGACAAAGACAAGTGGCAGGGTAACCCTAAAGGTAGGGGACATTGACTGGTCCAAGATAACCAAAGGCATTGTAACAACTTTGGATCCTCTTTTTATAACCACTATCCTCTGAATTTGTTTATAACCTCAATCTCTGTTGTTTCCTCCGTCAGCACAAAGTTTTATTATTGACTTTGGGTTTCATACTAACGCATCGAATGCCTCAGTGCCACCTTATAAATCTCCCCATTGTCTCTCTCCCACATATATTCATCACAGAGGTGTCTGATAAGAAAGCAGCCATATACGTACACAGCTGATCCATATGGGTCACTTGTTTGCACAGCTATGGTATTTGCAAATAATGACGCTTTTGAGATGCAAATGTTAACTTTTCTGTCTGAAAAACAAACTTAATGCACCTTAATGTGCCTAAATGCAAACCCTTCCCCCCCCCCCCCATAAACTTGAAATGCTTTAACAGCCAGGTGTCACTTCAATTCAATCCAAAATGTGCGATATTAAATCAATGAAATAAGAAGTTAGATGCTCAAGTCAACTTTTGTGAGAAAAGGAGTAGCTCTTTCCCAACAGATAAGAGTCAAATGTGTGATGTCATTGTGAGTCACCGTCTGGAGCTCCCCCATCAACGAAACAAATGAATTGTAGCCAAACTGTGTGAACCTTTAACTACTAAGTACATTTTGGACTTGTTGCATCACAATATTTTGTGTATAATATATAAATTCCTCTCTCTGTTACTCACTCTCACAAAGACACATACAATAGCTGTTAATGAAAACCATAAAGCAGCTCGACAAGTATTGATTAGAAAATCATTAAAGACTAGAATACTTTCATTGAACATGCTATACATAACTCTTAACGTTTAACCAAGAAGGACACTGTAACACATAATCACAGTGAAGCGTTAAGTTCATATACAAACTACACTGTAAACTGATCTTCTTTCAGGGAAAAATTGAGATTAAAAAGATCCATGGTAATGTCTGTTCTGGGTTCCAGACACTGAGTACTATAACATGGAATTTGAATTTACCAAGCTGGTGAAATATTGGAAAACAGAGAGAGAAATATTAAAATGGGAAGTGTTAAAAAGGAGAATGAGAGCACTCTTTGGAGCATTACAAGTCCCAAAATAGACAATTAAAGGATATGCAGGACATGAATCAAATTCTCAATAGTTAATAATGGAAAGGTCCAGTGTGGCTTCTGGCACACAAAATAGTAAAATAATCCTCCTACAAGCAGAAATACATTTCAGCACACTTCAATATGACATATAATCCACAGATTTGTGTGGACAAAAGATCTTCAGAAAGACAAATTGTATATTTGTTTTAATGTGTATGGAATATAATTTGAGGCTCACTGATGCTTTCAGATATATATATAACTTCTAAGCATGCAGCAAACAGGGTGGAGGAGGGTGATAAGTAAACCAACTCAATCAGAGATTATTTTAAATTATTCAATTCAGAAATATTCAGTTACGTGTTTTATTTTATGTATTCATTTAACCTTTATTCATTTACTATTTTACTTCTATGCCCTTCTAACAGTTGAGTAGAAAATTAGAACAATGGAGTCAGTTAATTAAACAAGAACAGGCTCAGTGCCACTCACTGGTTAATATGGGCCAAAGCACAAGGATGACATATATGGTCATTTACCAACAATGGCTCCCTCTGTAGAGAGAATAGTACCACTGGTTATTATGTGGCTAACTTAAACATATAGAATGGTGTGTGGTGAGTGTTGTAATGATCATCTGTAATGAGTGCAGAGTGTTAATGGAGTCTTTAGGAGCATCAGGGTAGAGGCAGCAGTATGTTCATAATATGACATCCCCATAATCCAGAACTGAGAGAAAACCCATTTGTACAAATCAGGGCAGCTGCTTCGGTTGCTATACAACCGTTATACAACCATACAAAGACAATGTTTAACAAGCTAACACTGAGCAACTCTCATAGGAATGAACGGGGCTCTGCCTCGCCTTGAACACAATTCTTATAATAAATCCATAATCTACTACCCCAACCGGACTTCTAAAGCGGAATTTGGCGCTCTCATTGTTACCTTACTTCGTGCTTTGCTGGCCGTAGTAATTCTGTAAACGTAAATTCTGTAAACGTAAAGTCTGTAAACGTAAATTCTGTAAACGTAAATATGGGTCGGAATTGCCTCTAATTTACTTGTTGGAAAATAATTTTTATACATTTATTAATTTTATTTACATTCATTTACATCCATTACATACATCCATTATTTCAAATTCTTCTCCACACCGCTAGGACATAAATCTGGAGGAGAGCTACTAAATCCCTTTATTAATGTCAATTTAACTTAAAATATATGTTTTTTTGGCCTACAACTAGTCACAACACAATAAAAAGATAAATATAAAGCTACAACAACAACAACAACAACAACAACAACAAAAGTACAATTTACCTTCCTAACATTGCTGCACATGTGTGTGTGTGTGTGTATGTGTGTGTTTGGATGGGGGGGCACTTTCTTGAACTTGCATGTGATGTCTTTTTTTGCCCTAGGGCAATACGAGTTTCATTCATTTATATTTCATTCATGTACATTCGTATCACTTCATATACAGTGTATGTCATCATCATTACGTTACATTGCATTAATTATCTGCCTTCAGGCCTCAAGGCTGAATAGGTTATGTTGCATGTGTCAGAGCGGGTATTTAGAGAATCCACTGATGACCTGAACTGACAGTGCATCTGCATTAAATGCAGTAAATGTGTTTGGCTGAGTCAGATAAGATGGATAGAATAAATAATTCATAACATCGAACATGAACGAATGATATTTGAAACTAAAATGAAGGGTGAAGGAGGCTTTAATGCAAAAATAACACAGCACATTTACAAAGCTCTTCTGAAATACAAACTCTGATGCTACATGCCAACTGTTACAAACCACAGAAAAGTAAGAATGTTAAGCATCTAGAACCTATATATGTTTTTTAGGAAGAGACCAAAAGGCCAGTAAATATTGAATTACATTTGTCAAGTATCTACAGACACGACTTCAAATGAAGGCTAATGTTGCTCTGTGTCTGCTGGATGTGTAATAGTAGTATAGTAGTAAAATAGCCAATGATATAGTGGTCTTTGTACCTGTCAGCTTTTGTTTGTTTGTTTTCAGCCCCCTATTGGCCAAAAATCAATTAAGGCAGCCAAGTATATTTTAGAAAACACAACTTTTTTCCACAACTGGAAATAAACTGCAACTGGTAATATAATATGAACAATATGAATAAATTGGCAGGAAAAAGCACAATGTACACAGGATTTATCAGTGAAAGCTCTTTATTCAAAACAATGTTAACAAAAAAGAAGAAACATGAAGAATAAAAGAAACCACTCTTAAATATGTATACAGTACAAAGCTTTGCAAGATAGAGATGTAACAATGTCAATTCCAAAAATAAAATGCATGATAAAGAACTGTCAGAAAAATAAAGCGGTAAATATCCTATAAAAAGTAACAGTATGCAGAAATAAATACCTCAGTTTGTCTGATTTCTTTTCTTTTTGGGCTCTTTTTTGTCTAACAGCGAAGTGCCTAATGGGCCAGGGTCAGAACCTCTGTGTTCAGGGAACATCAAGTTGTTGTCTCATAATTGCAAAAAATGGAGAAATTCTCTGAAATAGTTTTGAGAGGGGAGGAACATAATCACAAGTCATAAGCTGGGCAAGTTTTCGGCTTTCTGGGTTTGTTTAGCAGCCGGTGCAGGCAGCAAAGGCGCAGATCTCACAGACGTCCATGGGAACCATAGCTAAAATAAAGACAAACAGAAACAAACACTGTTGAATCACCTGTACTTCAATGTTCATCTAATTTACAAACTTAGAATTCCATTACTCAGACTGGCTGTTCAATATATAATGGTCTCACCTAGTCTGGCGAGGGATGCAGATGCTCCTCTCTGCTTACAGAGGGGCAGGAACTCCTGTGGGAGCATAGGGTCGGCACAGAGGGACACGGTGCTTGCCCTGAGTCGTGGGCTTTGTTGTCCGGTCGCACCGCTGCTCTCTGTCAGCTCCTGGAGCCTCTTGATGGCTTCCAGAGAGAAAGACAATCCATTTTCCTAAAAAGAAAAGGCAGATGTTAAAGAACTACAATTGAAACCAAGGCCCAATTTGCTAATGTAGCAGTAGTTCAAATAATGTAACAAAATAGAAGTATGTGGCGGAGGTTTGCACAGTTGTAGTATGCTTCGTAATCTACCAGAGTAGCCTACAGAATGCAGGTTTGTAGTAACCTACATGAACCATGCCTTTGTCCAGGCCAGTCAGTCATACAGAAATGTTAAGTGCTGCACTTACTTCAACCTGCACAGCTTCAGAAGTCCAGCCGAGAGCCAGGACGAGGACAGCGATGATGGCGAGTGTGGTCTTCATGGTGACAGTTAAGAGCAGTTAGTCTTGCAGTGTCTTTGTCTCTTGCTGTTGATGTGCTCAGCGGGTGCTCAGCTCAGTGTCTGCTTTCCCTCCGTCCACAGGCCTCCTTTTAAACAGTTCTGCCCTGCAGGTGCTACAAACGGGACCAACGTTTTTCTCACGGGTTAATGAGTAGTGATGGGGTTTTACAGGGTTGTAAAAGGAAATCATATATCCTTCTTTAGCCTCATGGCTTATGGTTATTTTTTATGGCTCTCTGGCTCTCTTGGAAGCTCTGTATCGCAGAATTGACACACCTTTGGTTGGTTAAACAGTTACCTTTTGCTCCATTGATGACAATGAAGCCACACCAGCCCAGAAAGTTCTCTAACACTGATGCAAATTATCAAAAGGTTATTTTATGCGCTGACATTTCTGACAGTCTCATGTTTTTATACAATATATTGCTTACTACAGAAAAAAAATTACGGAAAAATAAATGCTGTTAAATCTTATGCAAAATACTTGCAAAATGGTTTTGCCTTTCTTGCAGTATGAGTAAGGAAAAACCCACCCAACTACATCTAACTAGGCTAAACCAAACCATTACATATATGTTAATATTATTTTATTCCATGTAAGTTGCCTGCAGAGCTTTTATTAGCTTGTATATGGACTAATCTGATAGTATTTACTTAATATTGGTGGATGAGTTTATTTCTGCTTCTGCTGCAGAAAACATGAAGTTCAATTTATTTATTTAGCCCTTTAGTCCATCCAAATTTAAGAAATTAATAAACTTGCACTTTCAGGCCCAAAGACACTGGTGTGTAGAACAACAGTTGGATAAGCTTTCCAGAAGTTTCTACAATGAATACTAGATGCATTTCCCGCAATGCTAAAGTGTTGTCCTTTAAGTAGACAAAGTGATTTTCAGTGACGATGATGAGAACACTGCAGAAATCAAACCTGTGACCTTCCAGTAATGACACAACTATCTAATTGCTATGCCTCTCATGGACAAGAGGAGGCTATGAAAAAATCAATTGACTACACCTATGAGAGGGAGGGAGTGCACACCCACACACACAGTGATGCAAGGCTGTGGCAGGCCAGTGAGGTTTTTAATGAGTTCATTAAACACAATTCTTCACGCAGAGCATGAAGGGTCTATCTACACAACATATCTGGGGTTACACATTACAGTACATCTCAACAGTCATCATCAAACTATAATTTCTGTCAGATAGAAATGGCGATTGAAACTTTATAAAAAATTATTTTAGCCAATAAAAATTATGAGGTGTTTTTTATTATCAACAGTTCCTCTGAAGAAACCTACACTACCAATTCATTTATTCTGCCAACAATTATTGAATTCATTACTAATTTGTTTTGATAATACTGTATGCACCATACAATCCCACCTGCATTGTTACCTAATCCCAAGGGCCCATCTTGTGGAGGGGCCTTGCTTAATTTTTCTATTTTAAATGCTTTTTTGTTTCATTATATTTTTGTTTTACAAAATAAAAGTGTGCTAACTTACTTTATTACTGCAAACTACAGTAACCACAAACAAATTATTGTTCACTAACTAATACATACACAATAGACAAAGAATGGGAGAGAGGGGGTTAACAGGGACCCACAGCTAATTTTGGGTCTAGTGGTTTACTCTAAGCTCTACTCTAAGTGAAGAGCCTCCGGGCCCGAAGGCCAATAAGGAAGTGCCTTAAACCTCCCTTCTTTCTAATGGCCATCAGGGGGCGACTCCACTGGTTGCAAAAAGAAGTCAGTTTCTATAGAAGTCTATGGGGAAATGAAGCTACTTCTCACTTGATTTATTACCTCAGTAAACAAACAACGCGTTTATGGTCTCAATGACTAATTTCAAGTCTTCTTCAATAGAGCATGATTATTTTGTAAATATTGGTCACATTTATTTTAAAATAGATGATAAAGCAGGAGATGCTTTAGGGCGTAGCTACCTTGTGATTGAGTTTCTACCACAGTCGCTACCATGCCAACCTGTCAAGTAAGACAGAGGCTTAGCAATGCTAACCGTGGCACTATGTCCATTTACATAGCAGTGTAGTTTTTGACTTATTCAGCGTTCAGGTGTACTAAAAGACACAAAGTAGTTGGCTGCTAATTTTTTTCCAGTTGTACATTTTGTTTTTGCCTGCTAGCCAAAATTAGCATCACAATTAATATGTTAATGTGAATTAAAGATGCGCCTCGCTAACCAAGCTAGCTAGCTAGCTAGCACTAGCATTAGCTGGTAACTTAGCGTTTAGATAAGAGCTTCTCCCAGCGCCGCCCTCTCTTCAAAATATGGTCACTTCTGGCTCCAACAAAACATGATAACAAGTGGGAGTGGTATATGACACTGAGATAATGCCAAAGTCAAGGCTTCAAAATGGTAGGCTACAAAGCAATGGGTGACATCACGGTGGACTGCATGTTGGGTGTGTGAATGGTAATCTGCCTTTATTGCCTACTATATTTCACTACTGTGACAGATGTATTCCACCCCGATGTATGCTGGTATAGGCTCCAGCCCCCACACAGCATAAGTGTATAAAGATAAAGGATTAATAAGTAATGAAAAACTAAAATAATGGCAGTGTTACTGTCTGTATCAGTCATCATCAGTTGCACTGTATTCATCATACAGTCCATACAGACAGATGGGAGTGGTATATGACAACAATAGATGAATGCATTGGTAATTAATAACCTTAAGGCTTTACCCAATGTGGTGTTTAGAAATCAGGCCAATAGGAGGGAAGCTTTCTGGCGGACATGTGTGGGTGGTACAGTGTGATGTAAGAGAAATTAGGGTGTGGTAATCTATTAATCATTAATAATTTAAGTTAGTTGAAATATTTTAAAAATGACAAAATGACAATGACAAATGACAGCCGATAACAGCAGCCCTCAGGCTGAACAGGAAGTGACAGAAAGACTATGGTCCGATTCCGATTTAATAAAATGTTATCAGACCCATATATCAGCTCCTACACAATCTCCAGTTGTTTTAATTATGACAGAGTAGCTGTTAAAATGCTCTACATGCGATTTTAATTAACACACTGTAGATGATCCGTAATCTTAACAATCAATCAATCAACATTTATTTATATAGCACTTTATAGTAACCAAAAGGTATCCAAAGTGCTTCACATCAAAAACCAAGACTTAAACACACATCATATAACATATCATACAATAAAAAGAATGACACATAGAAACAATAAAATCAGAAAATGTTACATATAAATAGGAGAGGGAAATTGTCACACCACTACCATGTATTAAAAGCCTTTCTAAACAGATAAGTTTTGTGTTTAGACCTAAAATCGCTACACTGTAGTCGTCCGAATTTCAGGGGGTAACTTGTTCCAGAGTCTCGGGGGAGCGACTGCAAAAGTCTGATCACCCCACCGTTTGTACTTTGACCTTGGGACTTCTAAAACCAGCTGATTTGAGGACCAGTTGTGCTCACACAGGGTTAAGATCTCGGACAGATACTCCGGGGCCAGGCCATTTAAGGCCTTGAAAACAAACAATAAAATCTTAAAATCGATTCTAAAACGCACAGGGAGCCAATGTAGGGTGTAGAGAACAGGAGTGATGTGTGCACGTCTAGATGTATTTGTTAAAAAGCGAGCAGCAGCATTTTGTACAAGTTGAAGTCGTGAGATGGAGGTCTGGTTCAGACCAACATAGAGAGCATTACAATAATCCAACCTTGAACTAATAAAAGCATGAATAGCCCGACAGATTAACAGATTGAGTTTCTCTGACTTCTAAACGTCACTATCAGCCACACAACGTGTTCTGTACAGAATAAGCCTTTAAATCAAACAAATAGCAGTTAAAATCCCTCCAAATCAAAATCAATAAAATGTTTACATAAAACGTTATCATGTTGAGTCGATTGTGAACCAATCAGCTGTTCGATCAGCTGAGAGGCCGGCGTTTCCCAGCATGCTCTGAGTCCGCCTGGGTCTTGCAGTTGGTGGAGAGCAACTGCGGCGCCTGGCTCTAAAAGCTGCGGCCGCCTTGATTTCGTGAGGTTATCGTTGCCCACGTGTGCATGACGTCAGAGCAAGTCGGGATCAAGTCAGACACAAATCTAACCGGCATGCATTGGGCGGCGATCGCCGGTGATCGATTTTGCGCAGATCTGGCTCATCTCGAACGAGCCTAATTCAACCGAGGTATTGATTTCATGTTACCGTTGATCTACGCTTGTCAAAAGGTTCTCTGTTGAACCAAGAAGTGAAAAATGGTCTCCAAGTCAAAGTGCAATTAATCAGACGTTGAAGAACATCTAGGCTGGAGGGCAGTAAATCATCAGCCTGAGTGTGAATAGAATATCTCTTATCTTACCTGGCAGAGTATTTATTTGATCTCCTCTCACCACAGACAACTTAGTCAAGTGGGTCAGATAACAGTTTCTCACTTAGCACACCTCTTCAACCCTCTTTGTGTCTTTACCTGAGAGCACGGACCTGTGACCTTCTGAGTATAACATTATCTAAATTCTTTAAACCTGCTTTAAATGATGTTTTCTGCCACTTGGAGGCAACATAACAAGCTCTAAACACAACATTAGCACCTTTAAAGATGTTATAGTAAAAGTGTCAGCAAACTGTTGCTTATTTACACATCCAGTAGACATGGAGCAACATTAGCATTCATTTTAAATCCTATTTCTGGCCACCTGGTTTATGTAACTGCAGTATTCACTCTCTATTAGCTTCGTTCATGAACTCCTGAAGGAAATATCTGTCTCTTTAACTGTTAAATGTGTCACTATATAACTGCTCACTTTGTCTGTCTGCTGTTTGGCGCTGTGCAAGGGAGTTTAGTTGGTTTATCAGAGCTTTTTCCACTTAAAATGTCGGTGTTTGGAAAAAAACGCTGATGCAAATTGTAAGACAGTGAAGTTGTGGGCTGTAAAACCAAAACAATGAGCTGAAAGATGCTAAAATCCTCCCATAGAGCTGAAAGGACCTGCAGAGTCTGCTGATGATTATTCTCTTTCACATTCAAAGAAAGTCATCAAACTCATTGTTCGTGTTAAAATATGAATTAATGGAGCTTTAAGTCACACAAATATGCCTGTAAGAAATAGACGGATTTCATTCCCAAAAGAAATGTTCAGATATTTAAAACACAGAGGTAAAAAGTAATTACCTACTATCCTAGGGTAAGTGCATTGATTGGTTCTTAATTTCATGCTGTTGATAATTTTGACTTTCTTTGTAAGTATGAATCACATTTAAAACTGTAAAGCAGTGACTAAACTTGATGTCAAATGCAGCTCCTCACTTTTAAAGCGTTTGGCCCACATCATCCGATCCATGCTGCCACGCCACAGGAAGTCAAAACAATGATCTCAAACAGTGTAAGTCATACAGCCCTGACATTTATGACAAATCCATAAATTAAATAGATGTTTATTATTTTTTAAGGCCAAAGATATCTGTAAAATAACTACCTGCTCTCAGCAATTGAGGAAAACAGATATGATACAAAAAGCAGGAGTGTAAACTTTATATTAGTTCAGAATCAGAATCATTTATTTGTCATTGTAAAACATTGTCACAACGAAATTTAAGTGCTACTCCTTCTGGTGCCTAGAATTATACATTCATACGCACATGCCATACCCTTCCACAAACCATACCCTCACATACACATAATGGGACAGGTGCTTCTAGTGCATAGTACGTAGTATACATTCATACACTTACTCACACCGTACTTTTTTTTTTTAAAAGATCACAGTACCGGAAAAGTGCAAATGCAGTGCATAATAGGCAAGATAATCATTCAGCATGATGAAGTCCTATTTCTGTAATTGACTGTTTAGAGTTGTGATGGCTGTGGAGAGAAAGCTGTCTCTGAACCTGGATGTGCGGGTTTTGACAGACCTCAGGAACGCCTTCCTGAGGAGAGTAACTGAAAGTGTTCGTGGCCCGGGTGAGAGGAGTCCTTGATTATGTTTTTTGCTCTGCTGAGGTAGTGGGATGAGGCGATGCTGTCAAGTGTGGGCAGCGAGCAGCCAATGATCTTTTCTGCAGACTGGATGACCCTTTGCAGTGGTTTTTTCTGTGCCACAGTGCAGCTTGCATACCACACTGTGATGCAGTACGTCAATGTGCTCTCTATGACAGAGCGATGAAAGGCCACCAGCAGCGTTTCCCTTAGGTTATTTCTCTTTAGCAGTCAGGAAGTAGAGACGCTGCTGTACATTTTTGATGATGGTGGTGGTGTTAGCTGTCCAGGAGAGGTCGTTAGTGATGTGGACTCCCAGGAATTTGAAGGTGTGGACCCTCTCGACGCTAGAACCTTCTATGAGGAGTGGCGGTGGGTCCATCTGCCGCTTCCTCCTGAAGTCCAGAATCAGCTCTTTGGTCTTTATGTGTTGAACTCCAGGTTGTTGTTATGGCACCATGCTGTCAGTCTCTTGATCTCAGCCCTGTAGTGTTTCTCATCTCCCTCTACTATGTGACCGACGACTGTGGTGTCATCTGCGAATTTAATGATGGTGTTCGTTGGATGAGCTGGGGAACAGTCGCTGGTGTATAGCAGAGGGCTGAGAACACACCCTTGCGGTGCACCCGTGCTGAGTGTGATGGTGGAAGAGAGGTGGGGGCCCAGTCAGACAACTTTTGAGCTTGTTGCAGTTTCCCCCAGTGTTCCCCCAGTGTTGTCCTCAGTATTGTTTACAATTATTGTGAAAACCATGTAACTGTAACAGTAATGATCCCCTGATTATCATGTGCAACTGTGGTCACGGTAAACTGAAGAAGTAATAATGGGTAAAGGAATAGTTTGACATGTCAAACTATTCCTTTACCCATTATTAAGCGTATTTCCAAAATGGAAATGCGCTTATTAACATTGTTATTGACTGTTACATGAGAAGATCAATACCACTCTCATGTCAGTAGGGTGAATATGAAGCTGCAGCCAGCAGCTGGTTAGCTTTACTTAGCATAAAAACTGAAAACATTGGAAAAAAGGTAGCCTGACTCTTTTCAAAGGTAACTAAATCTTTAAAGAAAAAAAGGATTCAAGGCACTCTTGTTTTGAAAATGATCATAAAAGCCTTTATTTAGATGGCTATTTCATATCGAAATCTTACATTAAAAGTAGAGCTGGGCAGCAGTTACTTTCTAACTAGTAACTAAATCTTTGTTGGGATTAAACATAGAACGTGTTAATTAGTGAGGCTTTGAGGTGCTGATAGGCCGATTTCGCTACTTTTGGACACAGAGCCAGACTAACTGTTTCGCTCTGTTTCCAGTCTTTATGCTAAGCTAACCAGCTCCTGGCTGTAGCGTTATATCAATCGTACAGACTTCAAGGTGGTATTTATCTTTTCATCTAACTCTTAATAAGAACAAAGTTAATAAGCATGTTTCCAAAAATGTCAAACTAGTCCTTTAAACTGAAATTGAAACATATTGCCTGGGAAACATTTAGGAGATACAAAACTTCATCCCTGAGTTATTACATGATCCTTTGAATCTGTGGGTCATGCCAGGCACATAAAAGTAAGTTATATGAAATTAACCAGGTGTCAAGATATTTTTGTGATCTCTTCTTATCTAAACCTTTGGGTTTGTAAAACAGATACCTAAAACTGTAAATTGAACAAATCATCCCTCATCAAATCATCCCGTCAACATTGTTACATCATAGCATGGCCAATGAAGAGAAAATGAAGTGTCACTAACACTGAAATGCCAAAACATTTAAAAAACAAACGCCAGTGCATTGATTACAGAAAGATAGAATTGAATACTTGTTGTGACTGACAAGAAAGACCCCATCATATTATCAATGATCATTGAGTAAATGAGTAAAACCTTAATATGATGTGAAATATGAATGAATAACTAGTATTTCTCTATGTTGTTGTTGACTTATCTTGTATGGTATTCCCTTCTATTTATAATGATTATTTTTATATTGGAGAAGAACATTTGCAGATACAGTACAAGGAATATGGCTTTGTGGGCTGCTCCCATAGGTCACACGACACGACCCCACACAATACCACACTTATGAAAAGGTGAATCTACGGTATACACTTTAGGATTCAGGGAATAGGTTCATTATGAAAAGAACAAAAACACTATTGTTATTACTGCATACATTTGGCTCAACACATAAACAATTGTTTATGGATTTTCCCTACCCGTCGTCTATATCCACAGTACTTTAAGGTCTGGTAAATGCATTAAAAATCAATTGTGTAATTGAGAATCTCATCACTATTCATTAGTTTCATGCTTTAGTTTATACCCTTTGTTAGACATGGGTCAACAGTGGCAGCTTGAGCACAGAGCCATAAATTGAAACAGATGGCTTGTCTAGCTCCTCCAGACTGAAGTGGAGATTTCCCAGGAGTGTCAGATTCATGCCCGTCTGATTTACTTGCACCAATAAATCAGCGTGGTTAGTGTTTTATCTACAACCATCCTTTTAAACTCAAAAACACGTGAGTGAAAACAGCAGAGAGAGACTGAAGTCCGCTTATTGTACTTTCTTCATAATGTGTTGATGAAAAAAGAAAAAATGTGTCTCTTTTTGATGATTTTGATCACCTAGGCTACATGTGCAGGCACGATTTGGGGCTGATATGAGATAATATATTATTCAGGCAATGCTGGGGACCTGAACAAGATTTTGCTTTTGGTGGCACGTCCCAACATCTTTAGTTCCCGGTCGTTTCTACAGTTTTATTCTTCCTGTCCATGTAGGTAAATAACGTGTTACTCATAACCACTCACAAAGGGAAATACATGTATTCAAAAACACTGACAGGATGACGGACCTGAAGGAAACATTTTGTAGTCTTGGCTAACATAACATTTACAGCTACTCCAAATTATCAGTCCATACAAAAGTTGATCTATTAGGGTGATTGAGTTGAGCGACCCAAACAAGTTGTAAAGAAAAAAAAATAGATACTGAGCAATAATAACATAATATATTGTAGCCACACTGACTATTTTACTGTTCAGGCCAGGAGGGTAAATTATTTGACAGTGAGAATATCAGCTTAATTAATCACCTCAAAAACAGAATATTTCCGTAATGGTCCTGCCAGGTGAAATTTTGCCTGATATAATGCCAGTTGGCGCTGGTATTACAACTGGAGTTGGTGCCCGGGCGCTGGAATATGGCTGCCAAAAGCTCCTAGTTAGGAAGGGTTAAATGCAGAGGATACATTCCTTGTTTGTGTAAAATGTACTTGGCAAATTAAGGAAATTGTAGCCAATTTAGACATGTGATGCGTGTGTGTATTATGTGTATAGTGTGTGTGTGTGTGTGTGTGTGTGTGTGTGTGGTAGGTTTGTGTGAATGGTTTGTTTGCTACGTCACCTGCGCACCTGTGTGTATGTGTGCTAATCAGAGATTAGAAAGGGAATCACAGGTGAGAAGGGGAATGAGGAATTAGGCTCTGGGAAGCCACACAGTTTTTCAACCTCAGCTGTGTGTGAGTGATGGCTTTTAGATCTCGTCTGCTCGTTGTTGATCTTTCACAGTCAGTCCTTTTGTAGGCGTTTATGAATGCATTTATAAAATAAAGGATTAACCTTTAGACGATGGCGGACCTCATTATTTGCACCAGCAAGCGTTAGAAATGGTTTCAAATTCCCTCCAGTGGCATTTTTTTGTGGTCAGATTGCCACTACAACTATATTATACAGTATATTAAGCTGTTTCAGCCATTCAAACAGTTTCATTAGTTTTAAACTAGATAGTTTCATTAAGCGGTTATTGTTTCCTTTCTCAAAAACTTTGATTGACCGTCTTAAAACGCTGTTGTTTTGACACTTAGTAAGATTTGTATTTAATAGTGGTATTTACAAGCTTTTGGTTATGAGCTTACTGCATGATGAAAGTCTGCAGCGATATATTTATTATTTCAGCAATATTCTGCTAACAGCTCTGATGTGTTTTACAGTTTTCATTCATTACTTCCATATGTTCTCTGTGTGTATAACTGTTCAGGTGTTTCTCTTTGAGATGTGTCTAATAAGTTCCAATCTTGGTGAAGTGAATCTTTGTTGTGTGAATTTCGTATTTCATGTGGTTTTTATGCAAATCCATAAAAAGCCCCACCAGTTATGGTCAAGCAGTGTGTCTTGCGTTGCCCTGGTTACGGACCACACACAATGAGATGACAGTCACACCGACAAAGGTTTATTTGAGATTGCTGGTCATTTAAAAATAAAATGACAATGAGTCTGTATAAGCCTTTGATGTCAGGAATTATGTGAGCGGATGGCTGCACCACTCTGCATAAACCATGCCTCATTCTCATATCATTCTACTATAAGCCCATGTTTTATTGAGGGGAACAAAACGTGCTTTATGCCATGCAGGTCTACCTTATTGTTTTACTCATACAATCCTGATATTATTCTGTAAATTATCACCTTAAAGCAAAGAGCACAGCCGTTTTGATTTATGTCTCTGGAATACATTTCCATCTCTTTACAAGGACACCTTTCGAGCAGTGAAACATTTTCGCATGATAAGAGGAAGATAAGAGGAACTGTTGCCTGATGCAAGTCTTTTACATTAACTACATTTTCTTGAACTAAATTGTAAGTTTAACCTTAATGTCTCAGTGACACATGACTCAGACACAAACTCCTGAGGGAAAGTACTGTTTTTGTTTAACCCATCCACCACCCAACCTGCCTCCTTGCATGGAAATTTGACACTCGACTGCACAACAATTTCCACTGGATGCGTAACGGCTGCGGATCCGCTCCGGAACGTCGGCGGAGTCATTAGGTTTCCATTAAAGTCAATGTTTGTATTTCCACTGACTGTGGAACGGCTGCGTTCCGACTGCGTCCCAGCCCCGGCGGTCCGCAGCCCTCCGGAGCAGATACGCAGATCTTCTATTTTTGCCAGATGCCGGAGAGCACCGCAGCAATTCAGCACACGGCAGATAGTGCGGGACAGGAAGTCGAGCACAGAAACAAACTAAAAATCGGGTTAATTTTTCAAAATAAAATACACAGTGCTCACAGCGGATCATATTTCCCTGTACTACACCTTGAAAAACACAGCACAGAGTTGTTTCCTCTACTCCTCTGGATGGAAACAAACTGTTGTTGGTTTTGTCGTTCTATTCTACGTGAATTCGCGAGATATTGTGGGTCCTCGTGACTACAGCTGTCAGTCATGGCCGCAGCCGTGCTGCAACAAATCCAGACCTAGTGGATATTGACGGACGGCTGAGCACGCAGTCTGTTCGCAGAGCGTTCCGCATCCAGTAGAAATCCGGAGCTGGATGCGGAACGTCTGCGGACCGCCCAGAGGAGTAGAGGGGAAACAACTCTGTGCTGTGTTTTCAAGGTGTAGTACAGGGAAACAAGATCCGCCGTGAGCACGGTGTATTTTGTTTTGAAAATTAACCAGATTTTTTATTTTGTTTCTGTGCTCGACTTCCTGTCTCGCACTATCTGCTGTGTGCTGAATTGCTGCGGAGCTCTCTAGCGTCCGGCAAAAATAGAAGCTCTGCGTATCTGCTCGAGGGCTGCGGACCGCAGCCGTTCCGCAGTCAGTGGAAATACACACATTGACTTTAATGGAAACCGAATGACTCCGCCAACGTTCCGAGCGGATCCGCAGCCGTTACGCATCCAGCGGAAATTACCGGTTATACTTAATCACTGTACTTTCTGCTTTGCTCCAATCATAATTACTACCCCCACTAGATGGCGCTGCCATTACAAACGTAAATATAAGTCCTAATTGCTGCTTGAACAAACGACTATGTGGGCATTTTTCGGGGGAGGACAGTCTAAAAACTATTGTTGCATTTACATATCCAACAGATGGAGCAACAATAGAAATCATTTGGAGTCATGTTTGTGTTCATATAATGACTAAGTCCAATATTTCCTTTTCCTCAATGCTCTCCACCTCTGAGGGAAATATTTGGCTCTACTAAAAGTTCACAAGCTAGTTGCCAACTGTCCTTTTGGTGCTGAGCGGGTAGCACATAGCGGTCTGAGCTTTTCTTTTGCTGGAAATGGCTGCTGCTGGAAGCAAGGCTGACGAGCAGTGAGAGTGAACCAAAACAGTGAAGTTGTGGGTCAATAAAACAAAATAATTAGCTAAAAGAGGCTGTAATGCGCTTTAGAGCAACATAAACTGTGAACAGCCCCAGACCAAAAGCACACAACGGGTGTAAACATCGGTGTCCATAGACCTTTTGGCAATATAGTACACTTTACACTGATATATTTTACCCACAGTGTTAGATATAGAACCCTTTATTATGGTTAATTCTAATGAATTAATAAATCTGGTCATACAAAACACAGCGAAATGTCATGCACATCCACACATTAATTTGTCTTCATTCAGGTGTGGACAGTCAGTGTCACAACCTGAACGTACTGTGCCCTCTGTTGGCGATCCTACTGTAGGTGTCAATGGCAATAACTCCGTTTGTGAAGCTGGGAGAACACCTGCCTGTTCAAGCGCTGCAGTCCACGAAAAACACTTTTTGAAATTAGGTTTGTAGGACAATGTCTGTGAGCATAACTTTGTTTTCCATTGTGTTTCATACATTGAAACATGTTGATCCATATGGTAAATAGTTGAAAGTACATACTCTCTAACAGAGAGGGATGGATTTGGTTTTGCTGCTTGCTGTAAAAAAAAGTTACTTTTCAGGTAAACACCTCAACAGCATTGACTCAGTGCTTTCTCAAAAGCTATAAATGACTTCCTGTGTCTTGGCCGCCATGACTTTGTTGAACATTCAAATTGTTATGATTTTCCAAGGTTGCAAATTGTGACAAACACATTTTATAGTCCCTCTTTCAGTGTGCTTAGAATAGAGCTACCAGCATTTGATATAAAAGCAACTGTGGAATGAAAATTCCAAAGAAAATAAGCACATGCGTCTCTTGTTATCCGGTTTTCCCTTCTTTGTGCATTTGTTAAAGCGCAAATTCACTTTTGAAATATGAATCATAAAAGCACAGAACTGAAATAATGAACATCTTCAAACTGGAGAAGACAGGGTCAAGATCAGGTAAAAGAGCAAGTCCGACCTTTAAGCGGCTATAATCAATATTTTAATATAAAAAATTATTATTTATTATTATAAAAATGACAATTCGTATGTGAAATGGGACATTTCTAATGATGACCCTACAAAAATTGTTGCTCTCCATTAAGTAGGTTGGGAACGCTCCTAATTGTAAACCAAAATGACAAATAAAGAATACAGACTTACATTAAATGCAAAATTACAAATATCTTTCAGCTGGAATATTTTTTTAAAAGGCATAAACTGGCACTTTAAAGCTATAGTGCGTAGTTTCTGTCGCCCCCACGAGGAATTGTAAGTAATGACAACAAAACTGTCGGCACGTCCACATGATGCAAGCCTTACGTGACCACGCACCACCCCCACGCAGTTGCTAGTAGCCAAGGAGAACATTGAGGTTTAAAAAACATGATGGACTCTTCAGAAGAGGTAATTATCTTCACTCGAGTTTCTGCGCGGGAAAGTCACCGGACACCACAACTTTGCAAACTAGATGCTAAAAATCTATTAAAAAGTATTTTGCAACCTCCATTAAACCTCTGCTGTAGTGTGAAATTGTGATACTATGCGCACCTTCTACCAGAGGACACAACTCCATCTCCACTGAAGTATTCCTGAGCATTTTGAAATTAAATTCTTTGGATCAGCCTTCATACATTATTTGGGGTTTTCTATATTTAGGCCTTTGATTTTAATTATTTAGTCAAGGTGTCTCTTTGCACATCTGGAGGGCATTCAAGCTAAAACAGATATTTTGGCTCAAAATCGGTGTCCTTGCATGCAGGCATGTGGCTGGACTACCAGCTGGGCAAAAGCAGGTAACAGCCCTAGGGGCCCAAAACTCCAGGAGCTGCAGAAGCTTCAGGCTTACTGTAGGTCAACTGGCCTCTACAAATTTAAAGGACAGGTTCACAATTGTCAAAGTCAGTCTTAAAACAGTAGTCAGGTGCCCACATTAAGATTAAAACATGTTTTGCTTTCTGCAATCATTCCCCCTGTACTGGCCAGTAAGAGATCTCTTCCTAATGTGTTTCCAGTGTAAGTGATGGAGCACTAAATATAAACAGAATTCCTTCTTTGCATTTTTCCATACAGTGTTTTATTGCTGAGCTGCGCTGGACAGACATTAACTTAACTAAGGAACTTTTTTTTATTAAAAAGACTAATTTTGGAAGATATCTAATTGATTTGGGTGAAGCAGACTGATAAACATTGGAAATTTTGTGACATGTTTGCACAGACAGTAGATTTTGTCCTCTACGATTTACATTCAATAGCATTAGAAAGGGATGTCCATATGGGCACCTGACTATTTTTTAAAGACTTTAAGGCCCAGTTCAGACCAAAAATTGGCAACGAGACAAATTGAAACTACAGGAGTGTGCTGGTCTGCAACGTTCTGAAACCTGCCAATTTACACCAATTTACACCAACACATATTTCCGTTCTTTCTGACTTTTCCGATTTCTTTGTAGCTGGACATAATTTGTAGCATCTTAAAATATGAATAGGGATAGTGATAGTGAAATACTTGTTACAGTTGCATTTCTAGTAGGGATGTTATTTCACCGATTCATTGCTTTGTTTTAACACTGCTCCCTCTTTTCATTCACTCTAGCTCGCTCATCAACCGCTGCTCTCTCACACGTACGAGCCTCTGTCTCTGCCATTTGACCAGTTTGTAACTGACTTGAGAAGTTGAGCCGCAGGGGACACCATTAGCTGGCTTCAGTCAAGCTGAGACGGGCCAGTTTAAACCACTGCAACTTCTCCCTGCAGAGTTTCAAAGGGGTGAGAGAATGATTATATAGGGTATTTTACACTGTTCCTTAAGGTCTCATAATAGGGTACGTAACATTGGTTGGGCTGAAAATGGCCCGGGTGCTATTCTATGGGTCCTAACGCATCCTTGTGTTTTGGCCCTATTTGGAACGAGAGCTTTTCTTCTAAATATGGTATGCTCATGAATATTTAGATGAGCTGCGCGCTATAGGGTTGTTACCCTTTTGAATGATCTATTTGGATTACAACTCACTAAGACCCCAGCTCTGTGTATTCTGGGTCTGCTGCCAGACAATAACACTCTGACCGGAAGACAAAGACTATGGATACGTCTGGCTACTACAACAGGATGTAGAATAATTCTGAGGCACGACAGCTACCCTAAAGTCTTACAAAGCTAACGCTTTTGTCCGATTTCAATTTAAGGCATTTTTATGAATTTGAGGACCCTCGTTAGGAGGAGCTGCTAGCAAGGCTATGTGTCCCATTCAATCCTATAGGAAAAGATTGCCGCTACACTTTCGGCATAACTATAGTATATTTACACTTTGAATTTCGTCACGGCATGTATATCACAGCTACCCTAAGGTCTTACAAAGCTTAGCTAACACTTTTTTCCGATTTCAATTTAATGCATTTTTGTGAATTTCAGAGGTCTCGTTAGGAGGCTAAGTAGCTCTCATTGATCGAGCTCCATCCAGCTCACCGCGGGCTCTATCAATGAGACTCGCGGACAAGGGGCGTTTATTTCCCTGATCGTTTGTTTAAATAACTCAACACACATATCCATTATAAGATTAACTGGAACCTGTGGTAAGAGATTGCGGGCGTAACAAGCTCGCTGACCGCGCTCTCACTCACACACACCGGCCATTTAGCAGGAAGAGGGGAGGGAGAGCAGCGAGCTGCAGGCCCTGGAGCTCTGTCAGGGCAGCGGCGTTTGTTAGTCAAGTAACCCAGAAACTGTGACTTTGCGCGGGTATGGAGCACCTCGGGCTGCCGGCTGTGATGGAGCTCCATCTAGCTCACAGCAGGCCAGGGTTTGTGAAGGAGGACAGGCCGGGTGGCAGGGCAGCAACCCGGGCAGCACTGGCCGCTAAACAAAATTTGCAATTAGCCATCAATTTTCGTAAAACGGCACATATTTGACCTTTACATAGTTAATTTCTCACATAAAAAAAAAGTCTCAGAAGTGAATTTAGTGATGAAATAGCAGACGAACAATGTATACATATTCTGAGATCTGCGCGACCTATTCAGAACTCGGTGGTTCATTGAGATTTGCTCGTTTTCAGAGGCAGTTTCAAATTGTGAGATTTGCAGAGGAAAGAGGTGTCAATGGGATTTTGAGGTTCTATATGTCCTATTTAACCAAACTGTCGTTATTCAACTGTGACAAGGTAAAAATCGGTTTTGCATTCTATCACCCCTTTAAAACAGTGATAATCTGTGCAAATCTGTGATCTGAACTGAGTTTAAGACTTCAAATATTGTAGTATGGGTCTTAAGGTGCATGGCTCTGCTTTATTAGTAGTCCTGTCTAGAAGAGGGCGCCTTTTGCCAAATTTCAGTTTGAGGGGCATTATTTTTTCCATTTTGTGCTATGTTGCATGGTCTGACACGTACTCCTCACCCCACGTTACCGTAAAGCTTCCACATATGTCTATGCATTACATTGTTAGGGAGGGTTGGTGAATTGCGGACCCAAAATGCAGAGACGGAAGCAGAGGATCGTTTCATGATTTAATTAAACAAAACCAATGGAGTCCTGGAAAAGGCAGGTAAAAGGAATCCAAAATAAAGTCCAAGTCAAAAATAGATTAACAGGAACACTAAGACTCACAAGGAAAACTAACACTCAAAATACAAACTGGAGACAAAAAACACACACAGGAATACAAAACTGGCTACAAGACCCACACAATGATCTGACACAGGACAAGGGGAACACAAAGACTAAATACACTATTAAAAATATACTTTAATAAAGTGTACTAAGTATATTTTCTACATTTTGTACTATTTTTGTCAAATCCAAGTATACTTAAGTGTATTCAATTACGTATTAACTTCAACTTAACATCTATTTGACTACACTTCAAGTGTAAATAGTATACTAAAATGGAACAACTTTTTTTAAACTTCAATTGCACTAATATGAAAATCAAGATTCATGAGCAATTAAGCACAGTTACAGTACAATTGCATTGTATCGCCATTCTAATGGAAATACACTTAAAAAGGCATTGCAGCGCAACTTATAGTTGTGTTTAAGTACATTTTGTGCATACTGCTATCGTACTTATAATTACTATAAACTATGTTAATTTAGTATGCCTCTGTAATATTTCAAGTGATCTACAAATGCACTTCCTAACTATATTTAGTGCTTTTAAAGTGTCCCACTATGACAATAATAATGTTTGAAGTGCAGTTCAATTACAACCTAAACATCATAGACACATACTTTCAGTACAATGTTATTATAGTGTAAGGTAGAAACTAATTGTTTGAAGTATATTTCATCTGTACTTTTATCCCCATTTTGTTATACTTAAGCATGAATGTTGCTATTACACTACAAGTGCATTACATCAACAGATTACAAATTGCATTTCAGAAAAGGATCTTTATTATTGACACAAAAGTAACACACAAAAGCAGATATTGGCAAATGCAGGAATCTTGAACAGCCGACTTTCTTTGAAATGCTGGGAAGAGAACAATGGCGAACATCTTACTACACATGCACATCTAGCTCTGACTTGAATTACTAGAGACCTTGTAGCTCTCATTGTTGCACTTCCTCCGTAGAAGGGCCCGGATCTCTGCCACCTCTGTGTTGGGGAATCGCTCCCTCACTGCATCTGTGAAAACAGGAAAGAGACATGGGCATGAATTAAAACAAGATAGACAATGTATAACATTGAAATACAATCGTTGATGATAATGGATTTGTCAATCAATCATGACAATGGATTTGGATTCATAATTATGACATTACTGTACCTATAATTGCGTTGTTTTTTTCTGGATCAAGCTGCTCCTTCAGCTCGCCTTTTTTTCCTTTCCCTGTGAGGGTTGCCTTGGCCAAAGTTTCCCTGCCAAACACCAATGTGGCCAGTTCCTGTGTGAAGAGGGACATCCTCCTCCCACTCAGCCTCAGATAGAGGCGTTTTGGGACTTGCACTGATGAGTTGCCCAATGACACCTGTGAAAACACACAAGCAGATTAAGACAAAAGGTAAATTACAAACACTTCCCTATAGGGCAGGTTGGCATGTGTCTTGGCTTCAAGCGTTTTAACACAAACAGTACCTCCACGATCTTGTAGGATTTTTTTTTTGTATGCTTATTGCACCCAATCATAACAAAGACATAACAAGGATCAGTTTAAGGTCCTTCAGTCATACCATGTCTTCTTCACTGTCAGTGTGACTGCCAGTGCGCGGTGAGTCGCTTTGGCTGGAATTCATGGAAGACAAAGGTGAATCTGCCATTTTGTTTAGGACTGTTTTGAGTGAAGACACCAGTCCTGGCAGCTCTAAAATAAGGATATAGTATAAACAGGGTCAGTATCACATTATGACACAAAGAATAAGTATCACATTGTGACACTAAATAGCACATATATATAAATTTAATTTCACAACAGCTACATCTGTTTTAACTTTTATTTATTTCTAATTGGATGAGGATCCTTACTCATACTTTTCACCACTAGCATGCATGTCTGACATGAATGTTCCACTCACTCAAAGCCACAGGGCAGAAATTCCATTATTGAGTGTGAAGATGGAGTAGGGCGACTGTTCAGTTTAGCATGTGAAGTATAGAGAAGCACAGGGTTCCCATGTTAAGTCAAATGTAAAATTCCATGACTTTCCCAGACAAAAAAAATTTAACTTCCATGACCAACTATGAATGGCGTAATAAACTAACTGACCAATGATTTCAAAGCACCCTCGTAGCGTTCAAGCATCTTTCACTTTTTAGAGTGGGAGATGAATAAATGGGCATTGAATTTGAATTGAAGTTGGGTTAACCACAACTGCTCAAGCAAGCAGTAAAGCTAATACCCAGATATACACCAATTTTGTGTGGATATATATTTGTATTAATGTATTTTGGCAAGACAATTTTAAACTGCTAAAACAAAATTCCCTGATATTCCATGACTTTGCCCCAAAAATGATCAAATTCCCTGACTTTTCCTGAAAATCGAATGATATTCCAAAAACCCCATGACCTGTGGGAACCCTGCAAGCAACTGCTGCAAATTCTTATGTGAATAAGACCATATAGCCTGCCTCACTGGACCCTTCTCTTGACTAATATGCTGGCTGCTGAGACTCCACCTGAGGGATGGCGTCCTCCTCCTCCTCACTGGTCACAATCACCTATGCAGAAAACATCAACCTAATTACCTTAAACAAAAAGGGCAGCTATACACTCCTAATCATACACACGCCAAAACACAATTTTCATGGTGTGAGTGTGTGTATAAATCAACAGAATTCATACACTCTTGAATAGTAACTAATTTTCACAAAAATGCAGTTCTGCTATATCACAAGCTTTACCCTGAGCACCAAGGGCATAGGTTTGTAGGTTGGGTTTGGACTTGGACTTGGTACTGGGACATAATTCAATTCAAGCGCAAAGTGTGCTAGTGCATGCATTTCAGCACAAATAGGCTATAATCCACCACAGTAAACTTTGACAATTATCTGGGGAACACTGCACATTATTTGATGAAGTCAGTTTTAAAATTACCATTTTTCGTTTTTTGGGTGGATCAAAAATATCGCAACATGTGTCGTCGGAATCAGACTCATATCTAGCAGGAGTAGAACTGAGTTGTCTTGTAGGTTGCCGTTTGAGGTCCCTCTTGAGCTGTTCGCCCATCTTGGCCATCTGTGAACCAGACTGACAACGTACATTTTGTTTAAGAGAATGATTTTGAAAATGTTCACACCACCATTTTAAGTAACTGCAGAGACTCATTTTTTAATAGCTTCTACAAGTGCATTTCTTCATATTGCGACTACAGCACACTTTCCAAGAATCCACCTCCATCCATCCATCCATCACTCTGACAGTATTTGTAACAGGAGACTGAATCTTGACTTAACATGCCTGGCATTACAAAATAGTTAACTTGATTTGTTTCACAGTCTTTTAAGTAATATTTATCATTTCAAATTGATATTTGCTGGCTAAATCTGCTAAATGCTTGTGCACCCAGCTTGGAAAAGTCTGCAAAAATTCACAATGTAACTCCCATGGCAAACATATTGTACGATGACACAGCATTATTTGTAAACTGGAATCACAATGTTCCATAACTGTCATAAATCAAGCTTACAGTCATTCCTTGCTTCACCACCCCCTTCTCCTGGCCAGACTGACCGAAGGAAGACCATATATCCCCCCCCTTGAGGAAAGCAACACGCTTCTGGACTACTTCTTTGTAGTTTTCTGTGAAGAAGACCCATTATTTGCATTAATTACTTTGTAAACAGAGTTCATTCTAAATGCAACAACTTTCAATTACCTTTTTCAAACATTACTGTTCACAATTAACTTAACAGGAAACACTAGGAAAATACTAATTCAATGTGACCTTTTATTAATAAAAAATAATAATTTCAAGACAGGAATGTCACTGTCATTTAATTTGTCCCTGATTGTACTTAATTACTTTCATCAGTATTGGGCACTTGTAATGTCCATACCATGTTACGGCGGGAGTCTATCCCACGTTACGGCGGGAGTCCATCCCCTCTGTACATTGAAAATGTCTCCTCTATATTTTCGCCTGTTGCACCTTCGTGATAAATATGTTGTCCCCAACATCCGAATTACTTTATTAACTTTGTCTTAACCAATTATCTGAATTTTCATTAAATGGACATGCTGCATAGCGATGACGAATTCCATAATACTAATAGCCATGAACAGCAGTTTGGCTGCAACCGGCTTCGGATCTTGCCTGCGTTTAGCTGGCAAGATCACCTCTATCCAGCCTTCCTGGGACTGGAGGTCTTCCTTGCAGGTGACTGTAATATCAGCATTTATATATGCATCCTGTATAATAGATGTACTATCTGCAATAACGGACCTGTCTACGAAATAAAACAACCCATACATAGTGCTAACTTTACCCTGTTACCGCCTGAGTATCAGTGATGAATTTCAAACATTAACGGTTAGCTACTATTTGGCTACGTTGTAGCTGTGTAGCTAATTGCCGCCCAAACTTTTACATAGTGATTGGATGTCGATGATGCTGCGCACACTGATTGGATGTGGGAACCGACTGGTGGGTAGGTCCAATTCCTGGGTCCATTCGTAGCCTAGTCTAGTCCACTGCTTAGTCTTGATTTTTGAATCTTGAGCTGTTGCAGTGCTCAACAATAGTTATTGTGTATTATGTTATTGTACAATCAAAGTACAAGTCCTACTTATTGGTCACTAATAAGAAAATACCAAGGACAACAGAATACAGACACAGGAAGGTAATTATAATTTGTATCATTATTTTAAATTTTTGATATGTTTTTCTAGTTCTTGTTCTTGTTCTTCTTATAATTATGGTAGTAGTTGGCCTACTACTTCTACAGTAATACTACTAATAATAAAAAGGAGATGAAGAAGGCCCTAATATAGCAGTACTAATAATAATATTAATAATACATAATAATGATAATAATAGGATAATAGCTGGTAGCAGGCCAAGCAATGGAGAAAGCCTACCTGATATTCATGATAAGTAGTAGGCTAGCTCCACCATCTTATAGGCTAGCTATACTGTCTTGAAATTGTCTTTTGTTTCAGGGAAAAGGCAGAAGACATAAACAGTACAAGCAGTACCTTTGCAGCACTGGTGTTGAAGTCCCTGACAGAATTTTAGGACGTCATGACAGAGAAGTAAGCTAGCAAATATGATGATGTAAAGTTTTTTTTTTATGATTATAACATTGCATGGATTACAACGTGTAATGTTTTCAGCCAAAACACTAGCTTAATTCCCAAATTGCTTTGACACTGCAAAAACTGCTTATCTAATAAAAATGTAACCAAGTGATATTAAACTTATATCAAGATCAAAAAAGTAGTTGGTATTGTTTTCAGTATAAAGAGACTTACCTAGCTCTTTCTCATAAAATCATTTGACTTAATTTAAGAAGAGTTTGACTTAAGACGTCTCATCCTGAAAACAAGTAAATTTGTCTGCCAGTGCGTTAAGCAAATTGGTCTTGATAAGACTCCTTCAAATAAGTCAAAGTCTTCTTAAATTAAGTCAAAATGATCTTTCAAGAGAGCACGGTAAGTCTCTTCATACTAAAAACAATACCAAAATTATGTTTTGATCTTAATATAAGATTAATTACACTTGGTTAGATTTTATTTTCTGCACTGACATGGATGGTGACAATTGTTTTGCTTACAGCCTCCAGCTCACCATGATGCACCACTGCAGCCAACAGCAGGAAAACGGAAGAGAGCTGACAGTTAGGTCAGGACACTGACAATGCATAATGCATTCCTTATAGCCTAATTGTCTATTCTTTACTTTTTTACTTTGTAACAATGTAACCAACCATTGTTGAATGACTTACATTTGGATGGTTTCCTGTAGACAGCAGTAGGCCTGTGTGCCAGTCTATAGGCTAATGTAATGAACTACCCTGTAACTACCCATGTCTGTACCGGATGTCTGTGTGGAAACTTATGTCCAGTAATAACAAAACAGTCAGTCTTAATGATGGAAAAATGTATAATATTCACATAAATCATACACTAAATTGTTCAGGATGGCCAATAAAAGTGGGTTTCTGTCTATATGTGTTTGTGTGTGTGTAATACAATATGGGGCAGAGTGTAGTACAACAAAATATCTAGTAGTAGTAACCTATAGGTTAGTGGCAATAGTGTGCGGAATAAAAAAAAAAACATGCAGGTCAGGACACAGTTAATACACATTTGTTCACTATGTTAGTTTATTGGTATTTTGTATTTAGAGGAACTGACTCCTACAACGTAACAAACTAGCTCACACATTTTTCAAATTTCAGAGTGGAGCAGTTGGAGCAAGTTGCTTTACTTCTAGTGCTTTAAGATCCCACTCAATACCAAAATAACACCAGATTCAGTGACTAACTTGCCACACACTTTGTGCCAACTTCAGAATGGATCAGCTGCTGAGGACGATGTGGTTGATATAGGAGAGCATCAGACCATGCAAGGACCAGAGGCTGAGAGACCCAACCCAAATCCGTCACAGGTAAGATTACAATTACTTACAGGCCAGCGTTCATCTTTGTGCATTTAGTTTTTCTTTTACAGGAGTGATTTGCTATGATGACTTGATGCACACAATCTGAACAACAAATTTCATTCCTCTGCCATAGAATAGAATAGAATAACAAAGGCTTTATTTTCATGTCAGGCACTTCCATTTTGCTCAGCAGGCTACAATAAAGCTGAATTGAGATCTCTGGCTGACATAAAACCATGCCCAAAGAGTGCAGCAAGGCACAAGATTCTAGAAAATCTTGATCATAGTGATGATTAGACGTAGCATTTTACTATATGGTCTGATGTTTGAACTCAAAAAAATATTTGAGATACTGTGTTGGACAACCCAAAACTAGCTACACACAAGGAATCCCTAAAATATCTGTAAATTTAAGTTCAGTGATGAAAACTTACCCATCAGAGCACAGAGACTAATACTAAACTAAAAATGGTTAGATGAAGTCATATGCACAAGTGCTATATCCCAAGGGTTCCCAAAAGTAATCATATTTAGCAAATAACATATCACAAATAATTAGAATCTTTTAGTCGTGTTAGATTTTGCTCGGGTAGTATAGCAAAGTTAATGTGTACTGTGTCATTCATATGTGGCATTTTTAAATGATTAGAAACTTGACAAGATATGATAAACCTGAATACTTGAGAATGTTTTGTTCATTGTGCTGAATGTTTTTTCAATCTCAATGTGTCATTTTGTAGGATGGAAATTGTGGAGATGACCTTTTGTACTCTGGAGCATCAATTACCAAAGGTCAAAGTTTGCTCCTTCTAATGGCCTACGTCCTGAGGCATAACCTGACCGGGATTGCTCTGGACCATCTTTTACGGATTTTTCATGAACTTTTCCCTGCACTGATACCAGCAACCTCGTATCTCTTCCATAAATCCTACGGCCAATATGGCGAGTATGTGCTCCATTTCTACTGTCATCAGTGTTCAAATTATATTGGAACAAAAGAATGTGGTTTGACACAGTGTGTTCTGTGTGAGGCAGAATTTGATGTGGATGCTAGTCTAGACAAGGGTTCATATTTTTTGGTTATCAGTTTATCTTTGCAAATTAAACAGATTCTGGAAAATCGCAACATCAAAATCCAAAGACATACATCAACTCCAGGTTTAATTTGTGATGTGCAATGTGGAGGGGAGTATAGGAGGCTCAACGATAGTGGTGAAATAGATGATGATGACATCAGTCTGATGGGATCCCTGTTTTTAAAAGCTCTAGATGCCAAATATGGCCTATTCAGTGCCAAATCATAGAACTACACCCTACAGACAGGAATAACAACATATGTGTTCCTTGTCTTTGGTTTGGAGAGAGCAAGCCTAATATACAGACTCTCCTAATTCCATTTGTAAAAGAGCTACAGGAACTTCAAAGTAATGGGATCACCTGGGAAGATGGTTGCACTTCAAAGATGCATGCACTTGTATGTAGTGCAGATTCAGTTGCAAGGTCACTTCTCCAAAATAAGAAACAGTTTAATGGCATTTATGGCTGTGACTTCTGTTACCACAAGTTGAGCATTTTGACAATGCCATGCCATTAATGCAACACCTCAGCAGCCCATAATGGGAGTGAAAGGCCCAAGTCAACTAATGAAACTAGACTAGAATTTCAAATGGTGCAAGGCTTTGTTCCAGAATATCAGCATAGTGTATGCCTTGGAGTTACCAGACAGCTGACTTCTCTGTGGTTAGATTCCACAAACCATCAGCATGGTTGGTACATAGGCACCCAAACTGAGCAGATTGACGAAGTGCTTAAAAACATTTCACCACCAACTGAGATCACAAGAGTACCACGATCTATGCGAGAAAGGAAGTTCTGGAAGGCGTCTGAGTGGAGGTTGTTTCTTTTGTTTTATGCTTTGCCTGTTTTAAATGGCATCCTCCCCAGAAAATACTGGAATCATCTTTTCCTTTTGGTTTTTGCAGTATATCATCTCCTGCAAGAAAGGATCAGAGAGGCCGAGGTGGTGATAGCCGAGCAGGCATTGAAAAAAATTGTCAGAGAGTTTCAGGGGTTATATGGCCAAGCGAATGTGTCATTTAATGTGCACCTCATGACACACTTGGCTGCGAGTGTGAGGAACTGGGGACCATTGTGGGCTACATCCACATTTTCCTTTGAATCTTTTAACGGCACCCTTTTGACATATTTCAATGGCACAACTCATGTCCCTGTCCAAATAATGAAAAGGTACCTTAGGGAGAGGAGTCTCACAAAGAAAGGAGCAACAGTGATGCATAATGCTAATGAGTATGTCAAGGATCTTTTCTATGAATTACAGGGCAGAAAGTGTTCAACTGACAAATCAGTTCAGATCAGTGCCCATGTCAGAGTTTTTGGTAAATCAGTACAGACAGATGTCTCGGTTTTACACATGCTTGCAATAGATGACCTACTAGGTGTTAGAGTGAAACAAGCCTCCTACTACAACCGTTTCATTGTGAATGGAATACTGTATCACTCTGACACAAACAGCCGCCTACAGAAAAGAATCAACTCTGTTGTTGAGTTGCAGAATGGCACATTAGTCAGAATTGTGAATTTGATCGTTTCTGGTGCAACACACTGTGTTTTGGTCAAGGAGCTTGTTAAGTCTGGAATGAAGCTGTGCAGAGACACAACACTTAATATTGCATCAAGCTTTGTGTATGAAGTGTCTGAGTGCAATATAGTGTATGCCATCCATCCAGAGTCATTGACACGCAAATGTGTCATGGTTGAATCCAGGGAGAAGGTATATGTTATTCCTCCGCCAAACAACATTGAACGAGATTAATATGGCTGGGCATCAAGAAAATTGCCGTAAGCTGAGTACTGCCAAGAAGTCCCGAGATTCCCTGAGACCTATTGAATTAACATGTAAATACAATATCTGTACAAAGAATTACTGTTCTTTACCTGTTACATAAAGTGACCCTTCTGTCAGTCAAGTGTTTGTGCATTAATTCATGATGGTAACTGTAGATAAACAAAATGAACTTACATGTTTTAGTCCACACTGCAGCATTGTAGCATATGACCCTCTAAGAAATCAGCCTAACAATGTCAATACACTTTCCATTAGTAGGCTACAGTAAATTAATAAATTATGAAATTTCCAGTAAAAGTGTTTGCATTTTAGCATATTTTATGACAGTACTTTTATATGCTAATAAAAGTACACTATATACTATTTTAGTGCACTTTGTTTACAGTGTACTAAGATTACACTACTGATGAAGTGAAATCAGTGTACACTTTCAAAAATTATACTAACTAACAAATAAGCGTACTTACTATAAGTACACTAAATTACCACTATACATTTTTGTATTTTAACATATTTTATGAAAGTACTCTGATATGCCGCTAAAAAAACACTTATTTTAGAGTGTACTGTACAAAGTGGACAGAAGGCACACTTCTAATGAAGTGCGATCATGGTACACTAGACACTAGTCTGGATCGATCACAATTAATTTACTGGGTAATCGCCGGAACATCCGGATGTTCCGTCGCCTTGCAAATATCGGATCTCTTTGGGAGTTTTTAAGAAAATATGATTCATACAACAAGGCAGCCCTGCTTGGTTCTTGAGGGGAATGATTTTTAAGAATTTACAAAGAATATGTTTACAGCATTTAATGCAACAGACTAATTACCAGGGACTTGCTATGGACAAAATACACAGCGATACACCGGTAAGAGCAAATTACGTTTAACCATGTATCCAGATAATAACAATAATAATAATAATGGCGTTTTTTGCAGGGAGCAAATGTTCCTTTAAAAGACGTTCTTTCCAAAGACCATTTTGCAGAGCCACCGTCTTTGTGTCCGGAGCTTAGTGCCGCCAAAGACGGTTGTAATTGATTTAAAGAAATGCAAACTACCCAGACCGTTTTTTTTTCTCCTATCCAGGAGTGTATGTGTGGAGGAGCCAGACCTTGTGGATTAAGGTCTGGCAATGCGAAACTAGGCAGACACCAACAAAGCAGGCAGGCAGCAGACTGCTGAAAACATGTAAGTCAGTCATTTAGAAACACCGTTTTAACCTGTTTAGAATTTTTTATGACGGACGAAATTTTTGGAGGCAGTGTGTAAACATAATTGACATAACATGAGGTCGGATTTATTTTTTTAATGTCCGAAAATTTACCTTAAGATGCAAGGAAGGGAAGCAGGTGAAGGAAATTTAAGGACCTAGGACATACCCAGGTGGACCACCCCATCCCCGCACCCAAGTTGGGAATGTGTGTCCCATCAGAGCTTCAAATGGAGATATTTTAGTGGTTGCATTTGGAGTTATTCTAATCTCAGACAGCAGGTATAATTTGAACTAACTTACCTGTTTCTATCATAGCTTTAGTCAGCTTTTCCTTGATAGTTCTGTTTATTCTTTCCACTGTTCCAGATGAGGATGGTAAGGAATGTGAAACTTCCACTCAGTGGTGAGATATACACATAGTTATTGAGTCACTTGTGCAGTAAAGGATGTACCCCCTATCACATCAGAATGAGCTCCTTGGCCAAAATTTTCACGGCAGTTCTAGCTTTTTCTTTTGAGCATGGGAACGCATAATGACAAAATAAGCTTCACTGTCGCTGAAACTTTAGGAATGCAAAAATGTTATTTAAAGAGTGCTATTACCCACCCTTTGTCCGACATGAGAAACACCATGGAAATAGTGTTTAATAATAATACAAGAATAGGTCAAATACACTGTGCCAGGGCCAATTCAAAACACATTTAGAGTGCCAATACTGAATGTCAGCATCCCTAGCCTGGGATTGTATTTTGAGATCAATAGTGTTATCCAGGTAACCCGCCTGTAGCACAACAAAAGAAGTCACCTGCAGAAATGGAGCACAAGGATAATGGGCAGCAGCATGCCTAGCCACAGTGTCTGCAAATGCATTTCCTCTAGCCTCCTCCCTACCAGAAGCACAGTGACACTCGGTCTTTACAATACCTAAAAGGCAATGTTACAGCATGTAAGAGGTCAATCACCAGAGCACTGTGAGAAATAGGTTAACCATCAGCAGAAACAAATCATCTTAACTGCCACATCTTTCCAAAATCGTGAGCGGCAGAAAATGCATAGCTGAAGGCATTTCTGTGGACCATACAACAGTCTGAGGAGAGTCTTTAAAGGGTAACTACCGTTTTTTTCAACCTGGACCCTTTTATTTTCCGATGTCTTTATGTCTAAGTGACTGATGGGAACAACGATCTTTGAAATTGGTCCAGTATTAAGCAAGATTGCTGCAACCGGCATTGGCAAAACAGGCTACAATGTAAGTTATGGGGCAATTGTAAGGCTTGTATTTACCTTCACAAAAGTGCTCGTTTTGCCACTGACAAGCTCAGATTAATATTCTAAGTGTCTGACAACATTATGGAAATGATTTCTAAGCAGGGTGACCTTTCTGTTAAAGAGTAGATCCTTTTTTAAAACATAAAAACAATCGGAAATTGCGTTCGCTAAACCCACCAGAGTCCATGTAAATAAACAGAAATTTTAGCATCGTAAAATACACTTCATTCAAAGTCCTAACCCTAACACTATGAAAAGCCGTTGTGGGTCATCTAAAAGAGGTTTTAAAGTGCCCATATTATGAAAAAAATAACTTTTTCTGGAATTTGGGGTGTTATTTTGTGTCTCTGGTGCTTCCACACGCATACAAACTTTGAGTTTTGAGTGAGATACGGGTTTCTGAATGTGTCCTGCCTTCAGTCTCCGGGTGAGCTGTTCAAAATCTGCACGGCTTTCTACGTCACTGGCCGAAACGAGGGGCCTAGGGGGCTAACCGTTAGCATGCAAGCAATTATGAACCTGAAAATTAACATAATAACGCCACTTAACAAACGGCTGCATTTTCAAGCTTTTTGGTCTAAACGACATACTCAAATTAAAAGTGGTAGAGCTCCCATATACTTTGACACTCATGGATGTGCCTGGTATCATTGGAAAGGAAACACTCTCAAGTTTTTGTTACAAGGGTCAGGATGATTCTAGGCCTTACTGACACAGAGTTACAGAGGCTAGAATGGAGGGTTTCTATTTCCGTCCATCTGTAAAATTATTAAAATACACTGCTTTAAACACATCTAGTGAGGTACAGACAACACAATGTCATAGCCACATGTCTCAGCTTACTACAGAAAAAATCCAGAAGCCAAAAGACTCAAAACTGGATTTTATATGAATTGTTTTCTACATATATGTCTGTGCGTTTTTCTGATTTCCATTTAAAAAGTGCAAAGAAAAAAGCCAATAAAGTACAAAATAAAACACTTCTCAAATACACAAACACACCCACATCAATCATACACATACTTGAAATAACTATATACAAAAATATATAGAAATACGTAATTATACATTGCACAGGGTGTGATATGCTAATAGGAGGCCCTGTTTTTGCTTTGACACAGCTCCTGCCATTACAGGGTTAAAATTTTAGGGGCAAATGTGGTATCTATCTTCTTGTCTGCTCATTGGCTAAAAATGTGGATGGGTCTCATAGCATTTAAATCTAACTGGTCCGAGCAAATGTCGATTGTTTTCATGTGGGCTCATATCGCGTCAGAGGACTCTTCAGCTTTTCATTGGTGTATCACAGGCAAACCTTTACCGATTGGCTTATACCATATGTCTATTGAAACCTTAGAAGTCAGAGAATACAGTGACGCCCACATCAAGTTGCTAGGAGCCTCCGGAGAGAAGAGAGCAGCGTTAGAAGTGCGCAAATGAAAAACAGTTTAGCAATTTTCCGTTGCGATTCGGCCAGAAACGTCAAGATTGTGAGGCGAACAGCTCGTTTTGGATATAATGGCTTGGATATTCCCGCAGTGGCTAAAGGGACAAGGAAAAAGGTATGGATGCACTAAACACCAGCTGCGCTGTTTACGCTGTATTGTTTTATTTTCTTTAACTTTGTAGCAGTTTTGTAACTGCTATAAATCATCTTATGCTTTGTGTGTGGGCTTAATGGAATCCTGAGAGTCTAAGCTTTCAATTGGTGTGTCGCATGGCTGTATATTTTGAAGATTTAATGCTTTAAAGTTATAAAAACGTTTATGAATGGAGGTTACAGCGACGCCACAGCCACAAGGTGTACCGTAGACGGTACAGTGACCGTTAAGAGGTTTATCTCTGAAGGGATCCTTTCCATAATGTTGTCACACACTTAGAATATTAATCTGAGCCTGTCAGTGGCAAAACAAGTACTTCTGTGAAGGTCGATAGATAGATAGTGTCACGATCTTGAATCTGCCAAACCTGCTTTTCAGACCCCCCCCCCCCTCCCCTCCCTAATAATTTGTGTACAGTCCCTAACGTTTCCTTGCTACACAGCTGACTCCCTGACTCAAACCTTTCGAACCAGAGGCTAAATAAACTAGGCTGTTCCGTGATCTCCCCCCTCTCTCTCTCTCTCTCTCTCTCTCTCTCTCTCTCTCTCTCTCTCTCTCTCTCTCTCTCTCTCTCTCTCTCTCCAGTCATCTAGGTTACATCTCACCATCATCATTTCTGCAGCGCAGTTGCCATCCTCCGTCTGCCTCCTCTTGTCTGTAGCGTCCAACAACTTTTGCATTCGCTATTTTGTTTTTTATTCGCCTCATTTGCGCCGTTTGTTTCCTCATTTCCAATCATGGTCAGAGCGCGTTATAAGAAGCGGGTTACAAACCAGCAGCGTCAAGGTGAGGTTTATTTGTATTGCAAATACTTCAAACAAAGCTCATAGGTTGCTAGTGTTTGATCAGGTTTAGCTGCATATGAGAATAAAGATAACTTCTATTTAAATTAAACATACCCAATTCAAAACGTCATTAAATTATAATTGCCTATATTAGAGGATGTTGAAGTGTCGTTAAGGTTAACTCCAACAATGCAGCTCATACTTATATCACATAACCTTGGATTTGCCGGGTGATGCATGAAATGTGTGGACATAATTAACCTTCTAGAAGAAGTCATTAGCATATATCAGTGCAGTAGCTATTGTGTGTGTGTGTGTGTGTGTGTGTGTGTGTGTGTGTGTGTGTGTGTGTGTGTGTGTGTGTGTGTGGATAATGATAATTATTCTCAACAGACACCGGTTGATGAGAATGATTTAAACCATAGTATGGCAGTTAAAGCAATTATCCTCAACACATTCCATTTTTTTTCCTTTACTGAAGTGATTTTTCTTCATCCTACTCACAGAAAATCTATTTTGCCATAAAGGGTCATAAAAAGTACATAGGCCTTATTTAGACAAAATTAGGTCTCATGACTTGCAGTTTCTAACAGGAGTGTATTTATGTGCTGTGAGCTCTGCATAGATCCACCTACTTTAGCTTACAGACAATAGTTTACTTTTCAAAATAGAAAACTAGCGATTGGTGATAATTATAATGATAATTAAGTAATTTGTAAACAACTGTGTAGCATACATTGACCCTACCTGCTAAATAAACACATTCAATGTGTATTTTGATTAATGAATAATGCATTTCTGCAGAAATGCACCAGACGGTCCTGATTATTCGTTTATTATGTTATTAATATGCCCTGGCTGGTGCCGATCCCCCTTCAAAAATAAAGCAATTAGTCGATTAATCAATTATTAGATGGACAGAAAATTATTTTAAGAATTAATTAACTGTTTCAGTGATTTTCAAGCAAGAACTTCCCTTATTTCAACTTCTCAAATATTAATTTGCTGATTCATTTGTTATTGCAAACTTCATATCTTCGGATTTTTGGATTGATGTCCGGATAAAACAAGGATTATAAAGATGTCATGCGTTTTATAGACAAAACAATTAATCAGGAAAATAATGGGCAGATAGTTTCAGCCCTGGTGATATTAATATGACACTAGTTTTATTTAAAAAATATCCTCCATCTTAAGCAGGGTTAAAGATTACATTTTTTAAAGCCTTTAGTTAAGATTTGAGTAGTTCTCAAGTTCTGGGAATATGCAAATCACTGAGTTTCAGCTTAAAAGTGTGATTTACGAAACAAGAAGAAAAATAAATGTTAAACGTTGTTAAAGTTAGACCCCAATAAGAAAAATTGTCACAGAGCTATATATCAAATGGACTCCCCTTCTGATAGCACTGTTTGTTTCCTCTTTCTGTTGATCTTTTTAAAGCAGGCCCCGAGTGTTGAACTGACAGAGAAATCGGTGCAGGATGTGTTGACATCTCCTCGTTGTTCCTCCAGTTCTCCTCTCTGAAATGGAGCTCTCTTTGCAGGGCTCCTCTTCAAATGCATCAAAACTGTTCCACGACTACAGCATGCCCCTAAATGCCACTGGGAATTACACCAACGACCAGTTCACTGAAGCCAACCTTGTTCAAATCCTGGGTCCAAAACGATCTCCCTTCTTCCTCCCCGTGACCACTGTTTACCTTCTCATCTTCCTCACCGGCCTGTCTGGGAATCTGCTCACATGTGCAGTGATAGCCAAGAACAAGAAGATGCGAAACCCCACCAACTTCTACCTGGTGAGCCTGGCTGTGTCGGACCTCCTGATGCTGTTGTTCGGGATGCCTCTGGAGATCTACGACCTGTGGCAGAACTACCCGTTCCCTTTTGGCGAGGGCGGCTGCTACTTCAAGACCTTCCTTTTCGAGACGGTCTGCTTCGCCTCAATCCTCAATGTCACAGCGCTGAGCGTGGAGAGGTATATAGCTGTTTTGCACCCACTCAAAACACGTTACCTGTCGACTAACCAGCACGCCAAGCGGGTCATCACCATCTTGTGGATGGTGGCGATGATCTGTGCCATCCCCAACACCTCCCTGCACGGCATCTTCTACCTGCCAGAGAGAATGGAGGAGTCGGCCATATGCACCGTGCTGAAGCCCCTGTGGATCTACAACATGGTCATGCAGATCACCACTGTGTGCTTCTATTTCGTGCCCATGATGGTGATTAGCATGCTGTACCTGGTGATGGGTCTTCATCTGTGCAGAGAAAGGCGGCAGCCCAGCGGCAACCTGGGAAAGACCGTTCAAAGGAAGATCAGTGCGAACGGGCGCAGGAGACAGATCAACAAGATGCTCTGTGAGTTCTTTTCTCATTACATTTCATTAAGCTGACACTTGTATTTAAAGGTGCCCTGCCACATGTATTTCATTACTTTGTGGTTATGTCTGAAGTTCTAACATGGACTCTGTCATTTTTTGTGGAAAAAATGCCTTGGTTACCTTGTTTCAAGCCATTCTAGTGTGGTATAGAAAGCCTGCAGGAAGACTCAGCTCGATTTGTCTCTGATTGGCTAACAGCTAGCCAATGAGAGCCTGGCTATCAGCATCCTTTACCCAGTGCAACTGGGCGAGCTCATGAATAGTAATGAGCTCAGGCAACACCACATCAGACTGACCAACTTTTGTAATTGGACTGATTTCTCCACTTATTTCTTTTCAGTGGCTAGAGCTGACAGAGGAGGTAGCAGTTCATTTTCACATTCACGACATAACATAACAACAACACATATGGACCTAACATATTTCAAAAAATACAAGTAAAAACGGTTTTGTGTGGCAGGGCACCTTTAAAGTGACTTCCAACAAGTACATCCAACCATGGAGGTACAAACTCAGAGCAGCAAGAATCACATATACGTACATTAGCTTCAAATAAGCCAAACAACAAAGAGCCACATGTAATTTTTATTCTTTTGTAGTCATCATCTTCTTAGCCAAAGTGCAGTCGGAAGAGATGTATTTTTAGCCTGCAGCGGAAGATGTTTCTCTCTTCAGAAAACGTATGTATTACTGTGAAAGGTTGCTATGATTTGAGAGCAGATCCCCTGTGTTATCAATGCCAAGATATGTTTCCAAAGAAAAAAGTGAGGAAAACACAAAGCAAGTAATGCCAATTATTTGTATGGATCATTTGTATTCTGGAGGGTGTCACATCTTCTAAGCTTTGGGGCTTGATGAGGGTTTATGTACACTGTTAGCATCGTTTTTACAGTCCATCTACCCCACTGTAAGGCCCATTTTCTCTAAATTAATAGATTATTGATTTGTTCTTTTCTGTATGATGAGTTTCTTCTATCTTCCATCACATGTAACCAAATAATAGGAGGTATTGAATTCCAGTGGGAGTCATCCATGCAAACCTATCAGTTTCTTACTGATGGAAACCTAATATATTATCTGCCAATGGCCGAAACCTTAATGGTATTTTCACATGGGATGTGTCAGGTATTTCTACTATAAAAATTTGAATCTGATGATGGCTTTTCCTTTGTTGATTACGTTGTTTTGAATTTTTGAGTGTTAAAATATTAGTTTATGACTAAGATTTTTTTTCGTGCTAGCTAGCAATGTCAGTTACTCCATCCACCACTTAGGTCCACACTAAAATATCTTGACAACTATCGGATGCATTGCTATGACAATGCATGGCTTTTTTTACATACATCATGGTTACTGGGGGATGAATCCTACTGACCGCTGACTTTTCCTCTAGCGTCAGCATGAGGTTGACTTTAAAAAATGTGGATGGATTGATATTTGGTTCAGACATTCACCTTTTCTCATGATGAATTGTAATAACTTTGGTGATTCCTTAACTTTTCCTCTTGCACCATCCTAATGTCAAAATATAAATTTTCCCAATATTTGCTGTTTAACCAAATACCTGCAAAACTAATGACATTTCCATCAGCCTCAGCTGCTCTTTGTGTTCAGTGATAATCAGTAAATGTTAGCATGCTAACAGGCTAAATTAAGAAAGAGAACATCGTAATCATTATAGCTGCTAAACATCAGCATGTTAGCATTACAGTATCACAGAGCTGCTAGCATGTAGACTCTCATTATTGTTGCTCATTTAGTCACAAATATGTCATGTTTTAGAGAAATATTCGCAATTTGTCTCCCTTAAATGTCACTTACCTGTGAGTGTGGGTCAGTTTATAGGGCAGGCAGTACAAACTCAATGTGTTAAAACCAGAGCTGCCAACTTTTCAGTGAGATTTGGTGGGGCCAACCAAAATGTTGCCGCGTATAAAGCAATTTTTTTGGCTCATTCAGCATCATTACTGTACAGCAAAAAAAATAAAATACAAATATACACACACACACACACACACACACACACACACACACACACACACACACACATACACACATACATCAGTGGGTCTCAGTGTAGGGAGTTAAATTAACATTGGTCTACCAAAGGGATCTACTAGGACCACTGAAATTCTAAAGAATGAGAACCACTGATTTACATAAAGTATAATCCTTCAAAACAAAATAAATAGAAATAACCATTTTTTGGACACCAGGGGGACTGGTGGCCAAAGATCAAACCTCATTAGATTAGGCATTGAGGGAAATTCATTCTTCAATCAAGGCCTTTCCCCACCACAATGTCCAGCAGAAAATAGACTGAAAAATACCAACAGCAAGACAAAAGACACAGCATGGCTCATTTTGTGCATGTGTTATATCACAGCCTTTCTCAAAACATTTTTGTGCCAAGTCCCAGTAATGTTTGGCCGTCATCCTCTGTGCCCCACTTATTGTATGTCATTTTTTGGGAAAAGAAAGACTTTTTGTTCATTTTATGAAACATTTAATGAATTATTTACAGTCACATTTAGAGATGCACAGAGGTTAGAGAAGCACAATAGTGGCCCAAAGTTTCCCAGTATCTGCCCCCCTGGCACAAACATCTGGACCAGTCACAGCTGGCCTGGCAGCCCAATGGCATAGGTTTTGTTTCTAGATTTTGTGAGGAGACATATCATTTTGAGCATTAAACACTGAATTTTTATGCACCTATTTCTACCCTTTTCTACATCAATTTATGCTGGAAACAATTGAAAATATAGAAAAAGGCCCTCAGGCATTCTGTATTACTTTCAACTATTCTCTTGTAGATCAACTTTTTCTTATTTAACATTATCTCTGCTGAGTCAACACACATGTAGGCCTAATTAACTCTTACCTCCTCTTTTGCGTCTTTTGTTGGGGAAGTAAATCTCTTTAAATGTGCATGTGGCACTTATTCATGTGAATCATATATTAATTCATTTTAATTCATTTATAAACCCCTGGACTTCAATAGCTCAGATGTGTTTCAGCAAGATTTCTGCTCATGTTTACATCTTTGTGCACATTCAAAATATAACTCCTCCCATCTGTGTTCTCCGTGATTTGGAGAGTTGTAATATAGTCTGCTGTGCATGTTATTGCTTCGCTGATATGGTAGTATCTCATTCAGACCGTCTGACAGACACAGAGGCCCATTTGGGTCTCTGGTCTCTGACAAAGTTCAGAGGTGGCTGTAGGCCTACGCTGCTCTTCATCGGAGGTAGAGCACGGATGCAACACGTCACTGCCCACAGCAGAGCCAAGTCCACTAAAATTAACTGAAGTTGCTACACTTACCAGCCACGCTGCTCACCTCTATTTTTACAGAGAGAGTGGACACAAAGTGATGGACGGGTCTGTATTTATACTCAAAGCATACATATCGAAGTGGAAATGCGCCTGGGATGGCTTGTGAAGAAAACGTTTCGAAAATTCCAGACAGGGAGCACTGTCTCTGAAAGCATAACTAGTCGATCACGAGTGGCTCAACAGGTAGATCTATAGATAAACTTATCTTTCAGGCATTTGACCGACCGGGTTGACATTTCAGCGTAAGAAATCGGGGGTGTGGCGTGTGAGCGTGTGAAACCAATCAAATGCGTGTGTCTCACGGCCAATGCGTGAGAGTTGGCAGCCCTGGTTAAAACCCACAGAACTATATTTAGGCTATCATGGAGATAAATACCCAAGATGTCAGGCTGAAAACGTGTATAAAATCCTGGAATATTTCATCTTGGGTTTGAATATTTCACTGTGTAAATGTCATGTACAGTAGCTTTAATGAATAGCTGGAACAAGATGATACAGAATATTATTGTTTATTTGTCAAACAACATAGTGTATGAATACTTTTTCCAACCTTTAGGCTTTACGTAAAGCAACTGTTTGTCAAAGGGTTAAATAGACAAGTCTCATAAATTCTGTTTTTGGCAAAAGAGAGAAACTGTGTCAAATGTTTGCCACTTACATTTATAAATATCCCTCACTGTGTGAAGAGCCAGCAAGCTTTCAACAAAGCTAAGCCAGTTTGATGCCATATGCCCACCACTGGCCAAACAGCCTGCTGCAGCTCCTTCAGTGAGAACACCCTGAGAGAATTATGCATGGATTAGTAGGAGAGGAATGTAATGAGTGCTCAGAGTGACACATTTACAGTGAAACTACCATCAAATCCTAAAGTGTTTAAGACTTTATACACTTGTGTGGACTTTGTGTTCAAATTGATCTTTTAGGCTAAGAAAGTTAATGGGACAATATGTATCTTGTTCAAGTAAATGTAGCCTAAATGATTAGATCTTCTACTATCTTATCTAAAATAGACTTTTAAATGATGTTTGGGATTTTTTGAGGGGCTTATATTGTGGCTGTTAAAGTGACACTATATTACTGAACAGCGACCACTGGGGCTTGATAAATTGATTTTGTCACAAAATAGTCAAAAATGTTGAGATGTATTCATTTGGCCTGTTTTATTCATTGGCTTATAGTCCAAAACCCAAAGTGATTCAGTTTACTTTTATATAAAATAAATAATGGCATCAAATCCTCACATTTGACATTTTTTGCTTGAAAAATGACTACAATTATTCATCACTGATCAAAATAGTTGCTGATGAATTTTCTGGCGATCAACTAATTGATTAATAAAATCATTTTTGCAGCTTTGCAATGAACTGCCCAAATAATGTCTATTACACAGAATTATGTAAAGTGCTAACTAGCAAATATTAGCCACCGTAAGCAACTGGTCACACCAAGTAAGACTGCATTAGCAAAACTCGAGTGTACTGAAGTGGAAATTGGTTTGTGTGTTTTTATCATCTTATCTATTTTTAAAATGTAATGTTCTTTTAGCATGTAGCCCCTTGTCTTTTCACTCAGTCCCTTTTCTGTCTCTGTCTAATTTGATATTCCCTTTAAGGGTACCAATGACATTAAAACTATATAGTAGCTGCAACAAAGATAGGTGTTTAAACAGCCTCATTCTCTCTGGCCTCATCCTCTAGCGATCGTTGTGGCGGTGTTTGGAATCTGCTGGGCACCCTTTCACATCGACAGGCTCCTGTGGAGTTCCATTAGCCAGTGGACTGATTTGATGCACAACATCTATCAATACGTCCACATCCTGTCGGGCGTCTTCTTCTACCTCAGCTCAGCAGTCAACCCCATCATCTACAGCCTGCTCTCCACACGGTTCAGGGAAGGTTTCCGAGAACTCGTTTGCTCCCAGACGGAGGATAACAGCTCTGTCAGAGACTCACCGCCATACCCTAAGATTTTACTGGAACCCTCTGTGTCAAGTGCCAGAGCTCAGGCTGAGAGTAAGGACTCCAATGCTTTTATTCCCTTGTTGACTCCTAACCTGACACTGAGCATGGACACTGCAATCCTCACACGGGCATGTAAAGAGACGGCCTGCAAGACTTCTGTGTTCTAACTGAGACTTGATTTAAATAAGCTATCAAGCAAGAAAAATGAGAAGATCAATACTACTCTCTCTGTTAAATACAGTATGAAGCTTAGCTTAGTATAAATACTGGAAACGGGGAAGCGGATAACCTGGCTCCCAAGGTAGCCACCAATCAGTAGGTCTCACATTGTCATGTTACTGCATATGTCATTTGTTCAATCTGTAAAAGAAACCAAAAAAGAACACTAGTTTAAAGACACAGTCAAATGAAAAATACATTTTACAAGTTGTAATACTGTGTCCTTTTGTAAATTATTCATTATCTTATCTTACATGCTAAACACAAAATATATATAAAAAAGAAAAGAAAAAAAGCATTTTTTTATAACAACATCCCTCTCTTTCTTGCAAATTGTAAAATTATTTTAAATGACTCATCTTGAACTTGGAAAGAGGAACATGAATTAATCAAATGTGTTTTTGTTTGACTACCTAACCCCACTATCATACATGTATCACTATATGCATATCACTCTTGGAACTAAATAGCATATTCTGTTTAAAACGTGACATTACTGAAGCTAAAGATGCTCTAACTTTTTCTTTAAAAACAAGTTGTGGTTTTAGGGGACCAAGAAATATGTTTTTACACTTAGGTTTGGTACACATTAAACAAAGAGATATACAAAAAGTTAATTATTGAGATTTAAAGGTGCAAGTAAGTGTTTTTTTTAACCTTCAGACAGAGCCAGGCAAGCTGTTTCCCCTTGTCTCCAGTCTTTATGCTAAGCTAAGATAACCGTCTGCTAGCTCCAGTGGTATTGATCTAACTTTAATTTAATTTAACTCTCGGCGAGAAACTAAAGAATGTCAAATTGTTCCTTTAAACTTATTACTGTACATGTGTTTAAAGAGCTTACATGTACATTAACTTTGATTTGATGTTGTTTGTTACAGTGGACAATATTGTTTAACAGTGCCTGTATATTTCACCTGCTGTCTTATTTGTATCTGCTGTATGCCTTAGAGGTTGAATCCAAAGGGAAAGTGGGATCAAATCTGATACGAATGATAACATAATGCACTTGATTATTTTTGTTCTTATTCGGAAATTGATGTGTTGCTGGGCAGCAAAAAAAGAAAAAAGAAAAAGGTCAAATACTTTTCTGTTTCAGTGGTACTTGTGAACAAAGAATGTAGCCAAATGCTTTGCTGTGAGCTTTTCCTAATCTGGTTTTGTCTCTTGTAGCACGGACAGCCATTGTGTACATGATTTGATTGATCGGTCAGCCCTTGTTCACTGTGATTGCAGAGTTAAAAAGTGATTATGGCTATTGTGCAATGTCTGATTTAAAAGAAATAAATGTTGAAGCTGTCCACACAGCTTTTTTATGTTAATGACGATGATGATGATCACTTTAATGACTGACATATGAATGCAGGAACAGTTATTCATCATATTGATTGCATTGTGTGATTGCTTTTCTAAAATCAGCATATCATCATCTGACATCTCATCCAAAATAACAAACCTCAACAATAGCTGAGAATCAACACAGGGTATACTTTGCATGTTGGTACAGTTTTGTTTCCTATACTGCATGACACAAATACAATAGAACGAACTTTAATGTGTGGCCTGTGACAACACAATTTTCAATATTTACATCCACAGCCAGGTAATAATTTCTTAACATTGCATTGACATAGCCTCGTTGCAACTAGTGCTTCAAATCTAGGCAACATTGTCAATATCTATTCCATTTCCATCACATCTTCAAATCAATTTTGTACACTTGAATCTGTCATTTTCCTGCAGCAGTCGGAGAGCAGAGTATTATTTATATTGGTGTTAGAGGTCAGGACAAATTGGAGTCCATTTCTTTTGGGATTAAACAGCAAAGAATCACACAGGCTGCCCAAAGCCTCTCTGTCCTTAATGGCCTCCCATTAGGGAGCCAAACTATTTTGATTCTTGACATTAACTCAGCAGTTCCGTACCTGTGGCAACATCAGCATTCAAATAAAAGTGATGCATATTCATGTGGGTCATAAAAAATGTCATGATTCTACCTGTCACAAGCATAGTTCATAGTAACACGGAGAAATTAAATACTGTTTTCCTCCCAATGGTGCATTAATATGTATGAGCCGACATTGTGGAATTGCAATCACGGTCCAACAATTGAAAATTAAATCTTTGTAATTATTTATATAAATGACCACAACAGGAGTATGTTTTGTTTTGCTGCGCTCTCTCATGAAAACTCAAGGACAGAAAAGACCAAGACATTGTTACAGCGGTTTAAATGAAGGCAGGAAAAAACACATGCACCGTTATCACCATAGTGTGAATGTTTAGTTGGGATCCATCATGAAGGACAGTCCCATACATCATTCTGTGCAGGACATTATACACATTGCCGTCTCTTTGTGTGCTCTCTGTTAATCCGGAGCACACATTGACCGTCGAAATGACCCCAGCTTTTTCTATTGGTCTTGTGATATTCACAGCGTCCTTTTTGTTTACAGTCCCTTACATCCCAAGGACACACCATTTGTCTTTAGGCCGCAGCATCGCTGCAGTTCAGGTCGAGAAGGTTGGCCTGCGGGATATTCTCACTACATTGTACGTGTTTAGTCCTGGTGCATCAAAACCAGTGGACAAACCACTCTTGTCAAATGTGTAGAAGTTAAATAATTGGCCATCTTGGGCTTCCAGGGACACTGAGGCCGTGCCGACTTTCAAAACACAAGGGTACTCCTTTTCAAAAACCACTCTGAACACCCGGTCAACCAGGTAGTTGAGCTTTATTGTCCTATACTTCTCTGGGATCAGCTCTTCAATCTGAGGCCCAAACTGTTGCATGATCAGAACTCCGTCTGGCCCAACTTTGATCTCGTAAAAGGTGATGTTGCTGTAGGTGAAAAAGCCGACGTAAGGTGCTGGGTTTGGCGGAGGATAAAGGACCTTCTTGGCCTCCCTAAAGGCTTTTTCTATGGCTGGTATGATGTGGTTGTAGGCCTTGTTGACCAAGTCCTGGTTCTGAGACCGGCTGCCAGCCATTAGCACCACCAGACCGAGCTTCAGTCTGGGCACCAGGGAGAAGGTGGCAGAGTAGCCGTCCAGATCGCCATCTTTACGCACCATCTCATAGCCCATCAGTTCATTCACCTCCCACGGCGTCCCAGTTCGGTTGGCAAAGTAGTCCTTATCGCACCTGAAGAGCGGGGTCAGCATGATCTTCAACGAGTCTGGCTCCAGCATCTTGCGGTGATAAGCGCCCAGCAGCATCATGGCAAGCTTGGCCAAGTCTGCAGCTGTGGAGAACATCTGACCCGAAGGCCGGTACCAGCCCAGGTCATAGAGCGGGGCTGGCTTTCCGTTGGAGTACACTCCCACAGCCATCTGGCCCTGGAGCTCCGGGGTGATGTCGAAGCCGGTGTCCTCCATCCCCAGCCGGTCCAGGATATTGTCTGTAATCCACCGCTGGTAGTCAACGGCGACCACTCGCTCGGCCATCACATGAGCCAGCAGTGAGAAGGCGAGGTTGCTGTAGTGACATCTGGAAGGAAGCAAGTGAAACAGATGAAGAAATGAGAAAAGCCGATACAGTACTATTTGACGGATAAATATGAAGCTAGAGCCACTAACAACACTACAAGACTGAAAACAGCTAGCCTGGCTCTCTCAATAGGTAAACGGTTCTGCCAGATTCTGATTACCGCGTTATATGATGTTTGTTTGATCTGTACAAAACAACTGAAAAGTAAAAACGACAATTCGTGGTTAGGAAACAGTCCAGGACTTAACCCCCCTGTAAAACCACAAAACTTTTACACTTAGCCTACATCGTTTTTTGTACAGATTAAACAAACAAACATGTCATTTAGTGTTCTATTTCGTATAGGCTTCGCCCTCTAAGCTACGCTACTGGGTTTATCCCTTCACGCATGCACAGTCGTGAAGATTTCTTTCCCGCCCTTGCGTCCAGCACGGGCTTTCAACTACGTCCGCAGAAACTGTATATAAACAGAGCGGACCCGTTGATCATCTCCCACTTTTTCTTCAAGCTAGAAGTATGAAGACAAGCTCGACTTCCAGCGGTGTTTGCCTCTGCCCCACCTGCCGGACCGGCTACATCCTGCCGCCGGACCTCCATCCCCGCTGCGAGACCTGCTTTGGCGCCACTCACGCTGGCCTGGCTCTCACCCCTGATGCCTCCTGCCAGTTCTGCGCCCGCCTGCCATCTAAAGAGCTTAACCGGCGGGCGGAAGATTTCCTGGAGTGTCAGGCTAGTGGGGAAGGGGATGGCAGCTGGGCAGACTGACGGCAATCCGCCGTGGATACCCACACCCTGGATCCGCTCCCGGCTCTCCCCATCTCCGGAATGGCCAAGGGCACCGCTCCGGTGGTCTTCACCTCTGCCTCAGGCGGCTCTACCCTCCACCGCTAAGACTCTCATCTTGGATCTGCCGGAGATCATCAAAAAGGCGGCAGATCAGAGAAGCATAGCGCTCTCGGCTGAGCTTCCAGCCCCCGCTCGTGGCCTCTTGAGCGGGGACGTTTACACTCAGGAGCCGCCCTCCTCACGGGCTCCACTCTGGCCGAGCTTCATGGAGCTTCGGCCGTTTGTGGAAGAGGCGCTCTCCCAGCCCGGGAAACTGAAGGCTCCCGTCTCTCGCCACGCCCCGTTCACTTGGGTTCAAGGCGACACAGAAGTGGGCTTCCCTTCAGTCCCTTAAGGGCCATTCCCACCCATCTAAAGAGCTCAACCAAGCAGCCCTTGTTCCCACTGAACAGTGCGCTGACAACATGACAGTCGTTCCCCACACAAGCACACACCAGCCCACTGCTGCACGCGGAGCTCCACTGCTCTCTCACTATGCAGACAGCGGGAGCAAACGCTCATTCACTATGAACGGTGCCGCACAGTCATCCCTCTCCCCCCAGCCATGCCAGCGGGACGAGGAAGACAATGACCCAGTGGCCGCTCCCGCCCCTCACGGCGGTGACCGGCCGCTGCCCTTTCGACAGAGCCCTACCATGGGCTGGGCGTCACGAGCTCACATCTCGCCCAGCGGCGGAATGGGCTCTGCACACCTTGCTGGCCATGTCTATAAACAACACACAGACATGCGCGCGCCCACTCTCAGAGCACAGCGCAGCATGGAGCAGGCTGACACACATGGACTCATGGATGTCAAAACTGATAACACGGGGCTACACACTCCAGTTCACCTCCCCCCCACCTCGCTTCGCGGGCGTATTGGAGACAACCGTGTCATCCCAGGCAGAGTCAGATGCCATGATGACAGAGCTAGGGGAGCTGTTGTCAAAAGAGGCAATTTCCCGCGTTCCGGAGGAGGAGGAGAACAAGGGATTTTACTCCCGCTACTTTCTCACTCCAAAAAAGTCAGGCGGGTTGCGCCCCATTCTCGACTTGTCCCAATTCAACCGATGCATCATGGAGCGCCCATTCCACATGCTGACTGTCAGACATGTGTTGGAATGTGTCCGCCACCACGAGTGGTTTACGTCTGTGGATCTGAAAGACGCATACTTTCACATCCAAATTATTCCCAGACAGGAAATTCCTGCGCTTCCTTTTCCAAGGGGCCTATTGTCAGGACAACCGGCTGCCGTTCGGGTACTTACTGGCCGCCCGCACTTTTTCCAAGTGCATGGAGACGGCACTTCATCCGTGGCGGAAAAAAGGCATCAGAGTTCTGTTTAATCTGGACGATCTGCTCATTCTGGCCCCCTCTCGAGAAGAGGCTGCACTGCAAACTATGGAAGTTTTGCGACATCTGCAGACACTGGGCTTCGCCATAAACTGGCAGAAAAGCTCACTGGTCCCCGCACAATCGATAGTTTAACTGGGCGTGGACATAAACTCGATTGTTATGAGAGCCATCTCTCTCTCTCTCTCTCTGTTGTCGCGCACAACACGCGACAGTGTTAGTGCTGTCTGTGATGCGTCTCCTGGGCATGATGTCTGCGGGTCACGTAGTTGTCCCCCTGGGTCTCCTCCACATGAGGAAAATCCAGAGGTGGTTTCATCGCCAGCGCCTCGACCCCATACGCCACAAGTGGCTGACCATCCCTCCTTTTCTTCAGTCAGACCTGGCATATTGGGGAAACCCTCGGACCCTGTCAACCGGGGCTCCCCTGGGCAAGGTGACGTCATGCGTGACAGTGTACACAGACGCGTCCCTTACCCGCTGGGGAGGAATGTGTGAGTCACAGGTGGTGGGAAGAGAATGGCCACATCCCCCTCCACCCCACATAAACTGCCTGGAGCTGTCCACGGTGCTGAAGGTTTTAAAACACTTCACTCCAGTGATAGTGGGGAGACATGTCGTCTTACGGACAGACAACGTTACAGCAGCAGCGTTCATAAACCGTCAAGGCGGCGTGCGCTCCGCCCAGCTATTGGAAATAGCCAGAAGCCTCCTGCTGTGGGCCCATCTGTTGTCCCTCAAAGCAGTTTACATCCCCGGGGTTCTGAACCGGGCGGCAGATCTAATGTCAAGGGGAGGGCCCTCTCACAACGAGTGGAAATTGAATCCCATTATTGTTCAGAAGCTGTGGAGCAGGTTCGGGAAAGCAGATGTGTGTTCTCTCGCCTCACGAGAGAACACACAGTGCGCACTGTGGTTTTCCTTGAGCACGTGGGACGATCCACCCCTCGGCGTAGACGCCTTCTCCCACCATCCCTGGCCCAGAACCCTCCTATACGCTTTTCCCCCGGTCCCTCTGATCCCTCGCCTCCTGGAACGCATCCAGCAAGAGAATCTGTCAGTTATTTTAGTGGCACCGGAGCGCATGAGCGCATCCTGGTTCCCGACTATGGTTCAGATGCTGGCGGGCCCTCCCTGGCTACTACCGTGGCGCGAGGACGCTCTGTCACAGCTGAACGGCGCGATATTTCACCCCCCGGTGATAACCCAGCGGCTGTGGGGTTGACTGCTGAGCGGGAACGCTTGCAGAGATTAGGCTTGCCCCCTGCCGTGGTGCGCACTATCCAGAATGCCAGAGCCCCCTCTACTACAGCGTGTTACACAGGGTGTTGGTCTGCTTTCCAGCGCTGGTGCACGGAGAAGGGTGTGTACCCCATATCGTGTCCCCTGCCTCTCGTGTTAACTTATCTCCAAACATTGGTGGATAATGATTTAGCTCCGTCTACAGTCAAAGCCTACGTGGTAGCTATCTCGTCCTGCCACGAAGGCTATGGAGAGAGAGGACGGTTTTTGCGCACCCCCTGGTGAAGCGTTTTCTGAAGGGGGTCAGGCGTCAGAAACCCGCCGTGCGCTCTCTCACACCCCAATGGGATCTAGCCCTGGTGCGTCGAGCTTTGGGGAAGCCTCCTTTCGAGCCTCTGGCACAAGCCTCTCTCAGGTTGCTATCACTAAAAACGGTGCTTCTCCTTGCCCTGACATTAGCCAAGAGAGTGAGCGACTTATGTGCGCTGTCAGTCTCGCCGTCCTGCCTCTTCATTAGAGGGGACGGGAGCGCAGCCACCTTACAGCCTAACCCCTCATTCACACCGAAAGTTCTGACAAATTCCTTTCGGTCGAGAGTGTTTTCCCTCAAAGGGTTTTTCCCCCTGCCTCATAACAACGGTGTGGAGGAAGCTTCTCACCGCTTGTGTCCGGTGCGTGCGCTATCACAGTACATTTTACGCACGGCGGACATAAGGCAGACACAGCAGCTGTTTGTACATTATAGGGAACACTCCCAAGGAGCGGCCCTTTCAAAACAGCGTCTGTCTCACTGGCTGTGCGAGGCCATCATCCAGGCTTATAACGCGGAGGGGGCGGAGCCCCCCCAGGGCATCCGAGCACACTCTACGAGGGCATTGTCGCCATCCGCCGCCTTATTCAGAGGCATGACAGTAGCCGACATCTGCACAACGGCCCCCTGGGCATCCCCATGCCCATTCATCCATTTCTATCTGCGTGATATGTCTCAGCCCTCCATGACCCACTCGGTCCTGTCCACACTCAACGACGAATAATGCGCGAAGGGATAAACCCAGTAGCGTAGCTTAGAGGGCTGCGCCTATACTCATAGAATCTGGAGTTACAATAACGTAACTATCGAACTTTTAGGGTGCTGGTGGGTGGGTTTTGTGACTTACGGACAGTGCTGTTTCCCCACTTCCAGTCTTAATGCTAAGCTAAGCTAACTGGTTGCTGGCTGTAGGTTTATGTTTACCCTGCAGACGTGAGAGTGGTATCAATCTTCTCATCTAACTCTTGACAAGAATGCAGTTAAGCCTATTTCTCAAAATGTCAAACCAATGCTTTAAACGGACAGTGATTACACAAAATATGTTGTTGTCAGCAAATAGAGACAGAGCGTATCGCGTCATACTCTGAAAGCCGTGCCGACCGGAGGGGAAACAACTCTCTGCTCTCCATTGACTTGAATTGCATGAAGGTGCCTCCACGTCAATGTAACAAAATGCTTGTTGCAAACGTAACATCGGACATATTGTTAGGTTATTGTCAGGATCCCACAGTCTCCCCATTCTCTCTGCTGATTCCTCACGTCTGTATCCACTTTTGTCTTCATAAAATCTCAGTTTTCCAGCTCGCCAGGTCATAACAACTTAAGTTGTTGGGTTCTTTACATTTTTGGTAGTGAATATCACCACACAGCAGCTTTCTGGCATTTTTCTGTTGATTGCTAGCAGATGGAATTGACGAGGAGGCACCGGGAGAGTTGTTTTCCCCGTCGGTGGGGTGGCACTTCAATGCACTTTGTCTTTATAATAAGGCCCTCACATACAATTTACTATCCCAGATGCAAAAAAGAATTACCTATTGAAAAACTGAAATCAACGCAGCATAACGAATCTTACTTAGTGCCTGGGTCTGCTACGAGGACATCATCTTGCAGCAGATTGATTGCAGTTTGTGTTTTTCCTTTCCAAAGCAGACTTGTGGCCCGGAGTCTCCTGGGTAGACCTGGATCAACCCATGTCAGCAAATATAACAGAGGTATTGTGTTTGTATGCACAAGACAAGTGTTCTTCTACTTCTGCTCTATCCTGCTCAAAGAAATATCTCTTCATCTTTTATTTCAGTCTATTATGTTGAGGCTTGATACCTCAAAGATAAATGAAGACAGGGTAGGGTATTTAGATTTTCTTGCTTTAGGAGTTTCTTTCATCTTTTATTTTAATTCATTGCACAAAGTAAAGTATTAGAAGTGGAAAAGCTTCTTCAGATGAACAAGTCCCTGTTTATGCATGACAATAGCAACGTTTTTGCTGTCAATACAAACTGTTGACGACTCCAGCATGATAAGTATCCAAACGGCCCACATACATAATCTTTTATTTCACTGCATTGCAGGTATTCAGTGCAATCTATACAAAGTACAACAGTAATTCTGAGGACTCCCAGGGGTCCATGGCATTCTTTCAGGGGGTCTGCGAAACGTTTTAAGATTAATTCATTAATTATCATGGCATAAATATTTGTATTTCGTATTTCACAAAATGCTTAATAGTTCAACAAATATTTACATTTTTTAATCTTGTCTTGGCTGAAAATAGAGAACCTCTGAACTATAAGATTAATTTTTTATCTTTTTTGTAATTTCATTTCAGTAACTTATGATGACAAATCTCACTGATGTTTAGGATGATATTTTAAGTAATTAAACCTAATCAGCACAGGTTTATTTTCCTAATTCATCAACTGATTGTTTGGTGTATAAAATGTCAGAAAATAGTAAAAACAAAATGCTTATCCCAAGGTGACGTCTTCATATTACTTTTTTTACCAAAACCTCAAGATATTCAAGTCCGATGTCAGATATACATTTTTTTAATGTGGTTAAAATGACTTAAACATTTATAAAAAATAGTTGCATACAATTTGGATGTTTACATTTAACAAGCTTATCAAATAGAGAAAACGTTATGTCAAATATACCAATTATTCCTCTTTTATTTAAATGTTTTTATTCCACTCTCAAGATTCAATAGGTCAGCTCCTGTGGGTTTAGTCCATATCCAGCACCAAAATTGTATTTAATTGGGGTGGCAGTAGCTCAGCCCATAGGGACTTGTCGTAACAACCACCGTACGGGTGTGTTAGCTGAAGAGGTGCCAGTTCAGCAAGGTACCGAACCCCCAACGGCTCGGGGCGCCTTTAATGGGCAGCCCCTTCACTCTGACATCTCTCCATTTAATGCATGTATGAGCTCCTGTTTGTGCATGTTCCTGTGTGTAATGTAACAACAGAGTGTAAAAATGTAATTTCCCCTTGGGGATCATTAAAAAGTATGTTGTCGTCTTCTTCTTCTTCCTAATATATATATATATATATATCTAAGATGCATTTTCACACAAAACTAACTGTAAATTTGAGACCTGGGGGGACTACAGTAGGCTGTATCTTATTAGCTCTCAAAACATTGAATCATATCACAGCAGTTGGCAACTGTATCTACCCGAGAGCTGGCTGGCCATCCTGCGCAGGGTGACTGAGGAGGAGCGGATCTGAACCTCCCCACTGTCCAAAAATATCAGGCCATCTGTCACATATTTCAGCTCAGAGTCTCGCGTCTTTCCCAGAGGGTTTTTGATGGTGAAGTTGTCCACATATTTTTCCAGAGGGTCATCCAGGGAGCCGATCTTCCCATCCTCCCACAGTTTGTACAGCATCAGCGTAGGGAAGATTTTTGATAGGCTTGCAATTCTGGAAGACAGATAACATAGCAATGCGATTTGTTTTTATCTGACAGAAAATACTTCATGAGTGTCAGGCACACTGATGCACAGTTTTTTGTTTACTGCCAACTCTTACTCTTGTGTCTCGCCCCCCTTCTGCCTGTACGTGACTTGTCTGGTTGAATAGAAATAAACAACACTAGATCAAAACCTAGTGTGGACCGTGTGTGGTCAATGTGGCCATTCATTTGTGTCTTAAGAGAGAGCAACATAGAGGAGAAGGCAGACACACACACACACACACACACACACACACACACACAGCTGATTAATGGGTTATAGCAGTAGAGGTAAAAGCCTGTGTCGCCTATACGTGTCTGTCGGGCCAATGAGTTATAACACCAATACTATGTCTCAAATCATGCACTTCTGTACTCACACTTGCTATTTTGAGTACATAGTGTGTTCACACTGACAAAGTATGGCCACATGCAGTGCACTACGAGTACCTGGATGCCCCACTCAAAGCGGTCAAAATGTTGGGTGTGGATCGCTGTACAATTCTCACACTCAACTGCTGCCATCTTTGCTACGAAGCGGAAGCTACAGGACCACCAACACATTTTTAAACTTGCGACTGTGGCAGGTGAGGAAGCTGTAGCGGTTACTTTTTAAACGGCGAAACATGAACTATACAAATGTATTATATAAATGTGTTTTTTTCGATAAGTACCACTATATCCGTCAGTTAGGAAGAAAACAAGCCGTGCAGACGACAATAGTGCAAAAATGCTCCGCCCAGCTGCAATTTACCATTATACAGAAGAAGAAGAAGAAGAAGAAGAAGAGTCATTTCTGGTCAGTGCATAATGACCGTGTGCGATTTGAGAAAGCACTACCCTGTCAAAATTGTGTGCTACATGTAAGTGCACTCACATAAGTATCCAAATTGATACACATTGTAACACTTAAAAAACGGTGGAACTTCATCACTCAGAGACAGCGGGACAGGGTTTCCAGGTCCTACAGGCCTGGTTCCTGCAGTCCAGCCAAAAGACAGCTATATATATGTTGAGCCAGATTAAAATAAAGGTATTGTTAGAATGGTCATATTAGAGTTTATCGAGTAACAACATAGTTTGATGTTTCGGGAAATATGTTTATTTGCTTTCTTGCCGAGAGTTTGATGAGAAGATCGATACCACTCTCATGTCTGTATGGTAAATATGGAGCTACAGCCAACATCTGGTTAGACCAGCTTAGCATAAAGACTGGAAACAAGGGAAAACAGCTAGCCTGCTAGCCTGGTACTGATGGTAACAAAATCCCTCTACCAGCACTTCTATAATTCACGTTATGCCTTTTTTTGTATCCATACAAAAACATAGTTAGATGTCGTAATATTTATCGGCCATACTCACTTTGACTATAAAACTTCAGAAAAGTATATAGTAAAGTGTAACTAAATATTTGAAAAAAAAAAAACATTCATTTTGATTATATATTGATCTGTCAATTGTCAAGTTTTTATACCTGGTGATTTTACTTAACATTTTATTTTACATTTTCCTGAGGAAAATTGATCATGCAAAGGAGGTGTGTTACCTCAAAATCTATAATTAAGGTGTTAATGTCACGATTGTTAGTTTCTGTTTGTGTTTCCTGTTTTATTTTGTAGTCTCTGTGTCCTCCCTAGTCTTCTCTAGTCTTCCTGTCTTTTGTTTTCCCGCCTGTTTGATTGTTCCGCCCCGCCCTGATTTGTTTCACCTGTTGTGTCACCTATTTCTTGTTAGTCCTTGTTAACCTGGGTATTTAGTCTCTGTGTTGTTCTTGTCTTTTGTGGGAGCATTTCGTTTCTCTTGCTGTTTGGAGGGTTCAAGGTCTGTCGTGATCTTTGCTGTTGTGGCTTTATATTATTTGTCTTGTTTTCCCTGTTTTATTTCCTGCCCGGATTACTTTTGTTGTAGTTTTTGCCTGCTGCTTCCAGGACACTTTTTGTTTGTACTTTGTTTTTGTTTAATAAATTATCAAGCTCTATTCACTTTGCCTGCTCTCTGCATTTGGGTCCAAGCCTTGCAGCCCCATTGTGACAGTTAAATAGGTCTAACTGGGAAACTTAAATGGAGATGATAAACTAAATTGCAACTTCAGAGTCTAAGACTCATATGTTTAAGCCAAACATATTATATATATCCAAATGGAAACCCTTATTAAATTTTGACCATTACAATTTGTCTTTGGTAAAGACAATGTCAACTTGATGTTATTTTATGAAAAACAGCAAATTCAAACTAATTCTCCCAGGTGTGAGCCACATTTATTTATTAATTATAATTGAATCCTCACAGTGTGCAGTGCTTTTATTTCAAAGATGGATGCTCATGTTGAAAGCAGACGTAACATCAACTGCGTCTTGGAGTCTGAGAGCGAAAGTGCCTGCTGCTGCAAAAATCGTTAACTGTGGGAGAATTTACTTAAAAGGAGCACCAGCACTTTCAGGAGCAACTGTGAATGAGTCAGAGCACATGCAGTACATCTGAAAGAATGAATAAACCTTTATGTAGGCCGACTTACATTTAAACGTCACTTCTTCGGAGTGTTAAAAGTGTGCTTCTGTGCACAAAGTGCTGGAGACACTTGTATGTGTAATAATTTTGATTGGCTGCGGACTGATTGGGGCCGTAAGCTTCACATTATTTTTGTACATATGTTGTCTGATCAAATATGTTAAGTAATTGTTGGTGCAATTTTACATACGGATTACACAAGTGATTGGATAATTCCACGCTTTCTGGACATTCCACCAATTTTACACCTACAGTAAGTACTCCTCAGCATGTGAATATGGACGTATATGCCGTCTGTTGCTTCGAAGGATCCATCTGTTTGAGAAAATCACCCCCAGATCATGTCATCAGGATTTTCTTGTATTAGGTTTAAAAAGACTTTTAACACAAGTCTGCTTTACAAACTTGAGTGAAGTTTGAGATGTGGGCATTTATCAGGCAGTGACTGTCAAATGAAGGATGCTATCATGTTGCATCAGTAGAAGTGAAGCTTAGGGACTCAAAGTCAGTATGTCTCAGAATGTGCCGCATAAATTTGGAACAAAATCCGTCTTTCACAAAGCCCCCAACTTTATGGAAGTGCAAAACTAAATTGCTGAAGTACCCCATTATGTCACTTAGGGAAAAAAACAATATTAAGGATTTTTCTTAGTTTGACTCTTGCACAGCCTTAGCTGGTGTGTCTGTGGATACCTATACAATTTGGAACAGACCAATAAAATCCCTCATAAACTGCAGCAGCACACATGTCGTCTACATGCTAGAATGTCCCGGTTAAAGCCTTCAATCCAATCAGTGTGCTCTAGACCTTTTCTTCCCCTTAGGGGATTTTTATTTCGGTTTTCTTTCCTGCACTGTAACACACTCTGAGCATTTACTTTAGCCTTTGTAGACTAATCATCAGACATGCAGTGGTAACATGATCATGGTCATGCTGTAATGTAAGTGAGGCAGGAGCTAGTGTGCAGATGTTTACTGGCTGAAGAATATTTATATGCAGAGCTTATGTGCCCATTACAATGAATTAAAGTGATGTAATAATGGGCACCCTATAAGGTAAACACATTGCCTCCTCTGCAGCAAAGGAAGCAATGTGTTTTATGTTTCAGACTGCAGCAACAGAACCAATAAAAAAAGAACAGGTTAGTGAGAATGAGGGGGGTGTCATGCGCTTGCGACTTACAATGACTTACAAAGATACATAACAGCTACAAGTGTATGCACTATAAATGGTTGGGCATCGAGAACCGGTTCCAACTAGGAACCGTTTAAAAAATAACGATGCCATTGGAATTGTTTAGAAAATTTGTTTTTGATTCCGATCATCAATTCCAAAGTTTTGGTTTCCATAGTGGCCACCGTATTTCTGGAAGTGCTTGCCACGCCCGCCTGTTCTGTTGCAGCCATGGAGCACGGTAAGCGGCACTCAAAAGTTTGGCTTTATTTCACCTTAAAAAAAAGCCTGGGTCGGCACAGTGCAACACATGTGACAAACTTATTTCTTACACGGGAGGATAGCTGCACTACAAATATGACTAAACTCCTACGCCTGCATGGTGTACAAATTAACAAGGAGTGTAGCGTGTTCGACGTGCTGCGCAGGTCCACGGTCTCGTCCTCCTCGGGCAACCCTGCGCTAACCAACAGTAACGTTACCTCGTCACAATCAGATAAGTGATTGTAGTGTAACAAAGCGCTTGACCAAATTGCTAATTGTGGTGAACAACAACGTTACTGAAATTATTTTTTCCCCTCGTAGATGAATGTAGCGTTACGCAAATTGCACATGCTAGTAGCAGTCCTAATATTACTGCTGCTGCTGCTAATGCTAAACCGGTGGAGACTCGGTGTGAAACTCCATTCACCTTTGCAGCAAAGCAGGGGAAAATGCCAGCGGAGAAAGTGTAAGAGTGCCACAGAAAAGTTACCGCATATGTGGTCAAAAGGCTGCATCCCTTCTGATGTAGAATGCCTGACGTTCAGGTAACTATTAACATTAATTAAAGAGTTAAGAAATCTTGCTTCCCAACCAAAGTTAACGGTCCTATCGTTATGTGTTTTTATGTTCACAGGGATATGATCCGTTCTATCAACCCCAAGTACACCCCCCCCCCTCTACCAGAGACTATTTGGCAAACCAAACTTGGTACAAGATAGAAAAATCTAATGTAATCTCTGAGCTTGCTGATGTCCACTCTGTTGCCCTCACTTGTGACTCTTGGACTAGCATTGCTCAAGACCACTACCTAACTGTCACAGCACACTATTTAGTGGAGGGCAAAATGAAGCAAAAAGTGCTGCAAACCAAAGCTGTTTACACAGCCCATACCGGACATGCCGTGGCAGAGGAGATCGGCGACATCCTGAAAGAATATGGCATTTTTGACAAAATAGTGGCTGCTACAGAGATGTTCACAAGTCATTTGTTGCAAGTCCAAGTCAAGTCTCAAGTCTTTGAGGGGCAAGTTCAAGTCAAGTCTCAAGTCTTTTGCCACAAGTCCAAGTCAAGTCTCAAGTCTCTGGCCATCTGATCTGTCCCTAACACTGTATTGTTAAATCTTATGAATTCAAAGCATGTCCTGTAGCTACCATCCATACAGTACAGTATCAAAATCAGTTGTAGGATAACTTTATGGGGTCTACTTAACACATCCCTCTAGCCCTCGGACCTGGTGAAATATTAACCTAAGTCTGTCACATCATATGGATACAATGATAAAGATACAATTTGCATGTTCCCAGCATTAGCACAACACTTTGCGATGGTTAGCTTGTTATCTGTGATTATATATGCTAAATGTAATGTCTCTTTCACTCAAGAAATCAAGAGAATAGTGGCAGCGCCACACCAGTTACAGAACAACATGCATCTCAGTGTCAGTCCAAATTACGCACAATAAGCAGTATGAACTCACTGATGTAATACCATTTATTTTCTAAATGTTAGTACGCTCAGTGAAACTGAGTCCAGCGTGAGGGAGACCCGACTCAGAGGAGGAGAAGTTAGTGAGGCCAGCGTCTCCACGGCAGGTGACAGTGCGCACGGATCCGCCGCGCCACGCATGGATGAAATAATGAAATAGTAAATAGGACTACAGTAACAGAAACATGTGCAGAATTAAGACAGTCAAGACAGCCCAGTGTTTGGTGGACCGGGTACACCTTGTTCACTTAATAGCCTACAAATCATGCGCCATGGATTTCTTAGCCTCAGCAACCACTAACTATAAGATACAATGTCCCTGTTCCCAGCATTAGCACAACACTTTGCGATGGTTAGCTTGTTACCTGTGACGATATATGCTAAATGAAACATCTCTTTTCACATTAGTGTGTGAGTGACTGACCTATCTGGGTGCGTTTTGAGATGCCTGATGAAGTCCGACGTTGTTGATCCGGCATCATTTATCTTGGTGCCACACACTTTGCATGTAGCTGTTAGATTACTGCCTCTGTTTACGAAGTTATTGAAAGCAAAACTAATGAGAAAAGGCACAACTGAAGGAGGATTTGTTGTCGCCATCGGCAATGCATTTTTTGATATGTGAGTGCGCGCACATAGGCGCATGCGTTACGTTGCACATTATGGCAAAGGGCAGGGGACATACAGCTCGTCATACGTTTCCCCGTATATGCGCCAATAAAAGAAAATAGAAATACATGAATACATTTTGATTTAAAAAACAATAATTGCATGAAAACAGGTTGTTGACGAGTCTCGAAGCTGGAGTCCGAGTCAAGTCTGAAGTCTTTTGGGTCGAGTCCGAGTCAAGTCTGAAGTCAGCTGTTTGTGCGACTTAAGTGCGACTCGAGTCCGAGTCTCAGACTCGAGTCCCCATCTCTGGGCTGCTACTGTGGATAATGTAGCAAATATGCCATAGCCATAAAAAAAAACTAGAGTTTGTGAAACTGGGCTGCTTTGCTCACACACTCAATCTTGCAGCACAGAGTCTCTACTCCCTGACTGCAGTGACTCAGTGGACTGCAAAGATCCGTGCCATCATCGTGTGGATGAAGAGGTCCTCGATGGCAAAGGTTGTTCTGCGAGAGAAGCAAGATCTCCTCAGTAGGAATCACTGAATTTGTTTCATTTGACCACTGTGAATGCTATATAATTAAAATGCCTTTTTTAGTAACGTACATTTTGCATGCATTTAATTTTTTCAAATGGTACAGCAATAGCTGATGTCTGAATGTAACTAAATCACATACATGTTGTATGATGTTATATAATATAATTTGTTTCTCTGTATTTGTGATTTTATTGTTTGTGTCAGAGCTGCCACAACACTCACTCACACTTGATGTGAGAACTGATGGAACTCTCTCTACCTTATGATGGAGAGATTCCTAGAGCAATACCCTGCAATTCAAGCAGCCAGCTTGGATCAACGGCTGAGAAAGAATATGGAGAGGGACAGGTAGAGCTAGATAGGGGAGAGGAACATCTGGGTATCCTACTCAACGTATTTATACAGCACAGCACCAATACACAAGATGAATAAAACACTAAGCAGCTCAAGTTTCAGTCAACTTCAAGTGAGTCTAATGTTAGATAATTAAAAATAAAAAGCATGAATAACTATTCATTTTATAAAATGTATCCTAATTGTCACACACAGACTTGCCCGGCTGAATGACGAAGACTTCAGGAAGGCAGAGGACTTCATCAACTTGATGAGAGTTCTTTACACTTCCACGCTTTGCGTTTCAACTGAAAAGAACCCCACATGTGGTCAGATCCTGCCAATACTCAAAAAGCTTGAGATGCACTTTACTGTTGTTGAGGGAGACACAGTATTTGCATCCAATCTCAAGAAGCAAGTTTGGGCAAACTTGTCCAAGCGATATCAGGTAAAAATTAGGTGAACTTTCATTACAGAACAATACATTGAATACATATATATTTATATTTACAGAGCGAGGACATCAGGAACTTTCTTGAAGTGGCAACAGCATTAGACCCCACGCTTCAAACAAAATATGGATGGTGATGATGTCATCGCTGGGACCGAATCAAGAGAGACATGATGACAGACTCTGAGCACGAGCAGGTTAGATAATGTCATTGAAGCTCAAACATTTAATGTCTCCAATTCAGTCATTAAAATGTTTGGTCTATAAACGCCAATTATGTTATTTGCAGTCAACAGAGGACGATTGTGGAGAAGGTAGTGATGTCAGAACAATGTGGTCAGAGAAAAGGCATGAGAATGATGAAGTGGAGGAGGAAGATGAGAATGTAAGCACAGAAATGCTGAAATTATATTCAGGATCTTAGCATCTGCCTTTAGTAGATGTTTTTCTTTTAGCGAATAAGTCTATTCTTTGTTTTTGCAGCAACAACCTCCAAGCAAACATCCAAGAAAGTCTCCATTGGAGGAGCTTTTTGCCAATGAGGATGCAGAAAAGATGTCATCACAGAAGAGGACCATGTCCATCCAGGACCATGCAGAGAAAGAGATGCAGATGTATAAGAAGACACCACCAACCTTTGCGTCTGATGACCCTGCTGCCTGGAGGTGTTCTCAACTGCCGGTGACACAATCTGTGCTGAACGTTCACGGATACTGCCTGAGAAGGCAGACATGCTCATATTTCTGAACAATAACTGTTTTTAATGCATTGAGTTAGTTTATACATGTCCAGAGAGTCCAGACCAGGGTGCAAGTTCTGCATATATAAATCAGTTTTTTGGTCTGCTGCAGAGGCATTCTTAATTTTCTCCCACATGGGCTGCAGCTCCCAAAACTAAAACTCATTATTGAATCAAAATAAAATGTTCCTCTGTGAAATGAGCCTGTGACATGTTTTGACTACACCCCTCAAAGAATCGGAATCGAGAATCGAAAAGAACCAACATCGAAAGGAAGAATCGGAATCAGAATCGTTCAAATCAAAACGATGCCCAACCCTAGCACTATACAGGATTTACCCTGTAAGACTTTATCGAACGGAATTGATGGGTCAAACAGCAAACAGCCAGCCACAAATATTCTATAAACGATGCATCAGGCTGTCTTTGAGATTTCACATGAACAACGGTTAAAGTTACTCAGGCTATCGAAGAATACCATAAGTCCTCTGTTCAATTAGGCCTAAGCGATGCACCCCAAGCTTCTATCCTTAACAAACAGCCATGTACTGTATATCGGCTCTTCCAGTCTCTCCACTGCTGGCTGTTCCAATTTAACGGGAGAGAAGAGCAAGAGGGGTTAGGATCGTGACCGGCCTCTGACGAGCTGTTACCACCACCATCTTCAGCCAGAGAGGACATTATTTCTTCAGCTTCTTCTTGTGTTGTCACCCTGGCGGGAGGTGTGCTAACAGGGCTTGCAGCAGGTGAATCAGTCGTTTTCTTTTTGCCATGGCTATATGATGCTAACTGCAGAATGGAGTTGAAGGACTTTGCACGCTGATTAATGGCCTCCAACATTTATATTTTTTCTATGAATCTTTGAGTTAACATGTACTAAACATGAGTTGAATTTGCACTGCAGCGCCGCCACGCCTTGATGCTCATGACAAGAATAGCATGTATATATATCTTTATTGAAGTGAATTAGGTTTAAATTGCCGACATGCATGAATGAATGATTATTAACAATTTTACACATAGTAATCCACGATGATCATATTACACAAAACTGAAATTGCACGTCAAAATGACATCAATATTTTTAGAGACCCCCCCCAAATTTTTTTTCAAAAATCACGTTTTCAGGGGCTCGGTAGCGGCTTACAGGGGTGACAGAATGCAAATCCAAGTTTACCTTGTCATAGTTGAATAACAACAGTTCGGTGGGTCAAATGGGCATACAGAGAACCTCAAAATCCCATTGACAACTCTTTCCTATGTAAATCTCACAATTTGAAACTGCCGCTGAACGGGTGAATCCCAACGAAGCTAATAGCTGACGTCAACTCGGTAGCTTAATTGGCTCTGGTCTGTATCTTTGTCACGCTCCAAAATTTACATATAGACCACTGGTCTAAGACCAGCTGGTGTTCTGAATGTAGGTCGCGCAGATCTCGCACACTAGTTTAGCTGCCAGCTGTGCATTTCCACGGGAATTACAAAGAAGAAAGTTTGGAAGTTTTTCAAGGAAATTGAAAATGAACCGTGGTCGTAAATGCAGTGTTCCAGGCTGTACAGGGAATGCTGACACTTTTCACATTTCATCGCGGGCTGCCGGTCGTGGTGCTCCAGGTAAGCGGTACTTATGACTCATGACCCCAGTATGTGTATGTAAAATCATGGTTGCTGCCCTGGTGATCATGGGAAAATGAAATGCAGAAACATACAGTTTACTAAGCACTAAACCAAAAACATGCAAAACAAAACAATTCTGCGATATTTGTGCTGTAGCTTTCAGTGTAGTAATAACCTGTAAATTGTGTACTCATTCGGGGGTCCTGAGAGAGGGTCACTGGCATTCCTTTTTCCAAAGTTGCCGGTCCACAAAACGGTATCATTTAAGATCACGATGGCCGACAGAGAGGGAAGGCTGATAGGGTTGATGCTCTGCCGAAGTAAAACGTCCACCTGGAAGAGGCAGAGCAGGAAGTTTATTGTGAAAATGTATTTCGGTCAGATGGATGTATATGTGACTACTTAAAGGAGACATATCATGCTCATTTTTAGGTTCATTCTTGTATTTGGGGATTTTACTATAACATGTTTACATGCATTAATGTTGAAAATGTTGATGAAGTTTCATGCGGCTGGCACGAAAGCCGAAGAAAACAAACATCCGAGGGTGAAGAAGGAGGAGGGTGACTGAAGAGACGACAAGATTCAGGAACTTCTGTCGGTAAGGGCCGACTCAGAAAACGTCAGACAAAGTCAACGAACAGCAAGAGACCAAATTACAAACCGGCTCCGTGACCACGGTTTAATCCGCATCATGTCCTGCCTTCTGCACGCTCTACCCAGCATCACCCCTCGTCTAAACCAAACGGAGCATTTCCAGTACGTGAGACTGCATCTGATACAGACACTCTCCTGTTGTGTGCTACATGTGTGAAAAGGGAAACTGAGGACAATGTCCGCACATGATTCTCCTGACATTGTCGAGAGTTCAGTAGCTTCAGTGTTAGACTCTATTTGAAGCTTTTAATGTCATTTTCCAGCACAGCTGTATTCATCATAAATGAGCATTTTGAACTTTAGTGTGGCATAGACAATTTTTTTCAACAACATCAACATCTGTGTCATTATATTTACTTAGATCACATGCTTTCTTCCCTCTAAAGAAAATTAGGGTTACACTTTACTTGAAGAGTGACATGACACTGTCATGAACGTGTCATAAACATTATAAACAAGTCATAAACGTTTATGACATAACGCTTCTTATAGTAAGCTTCATTCATTTTCAAAAGAGTTGTTTGGCTGATTATTTATAAGGTTGTTTGTAAAAAAAAAAAAAAAAGAAGGTAAAAGTGTTAAATGTTATAAAATACCTCTAAACCTTCTGGGTTCTGGGGCACCTACTGTATGTAAAAGTAAAATAATACAAATCAATACCTGCAGGTTCAATACAAACAGTGTGAGTATTATCTGTACCACTTTGCAAATGTATGGTTATCAGCAGGTCAAGGCACATGGCTATATGTTTGTCATACCCAAAGAAGTGTTCAGATCCTTCACTTAACGGCAATATAAAGCCCCCAGAGAAATGACTATGATGTCACTTTGTCACACTTAGCCAAAGATATTAGTTTAACATAACTTTTTCTTTTTTACGTTGCTCACAAGGCAGAAATGAATAAAAGACAACCTTTCACAGTAATGAATAGCACATAGTTCAAATTCTTAATTTTCAATCTCTGATTGGCTGTAAGTGTTTGCTCACAGAAACTAAAGAAGCTCTTTTCAGTACAGGCAACTGCAAACTGATATTGAATATATATCAGATATACATTTCTTCTCAACTTTAAATTAATGAGTTAAATATTGATGCTGATTCCTTCAGTTACGTCCTCATTACCAATGTGAACTACTTTTTTATTCTCGAAATTCTCTCATGGATGCTAAGGTGTCAATATATTTCATTGCACGTGGTTGATACATTGGGAACACTGCTGCTCAGAAAGACCCTGAGTTTGTGATCCACTATATCTTTAATCTCCTTCTGTCAACTGCAACGGCATTTGGTGTAAAGGATTACCGCAGCCAGCCCGTAAATTTCCTAGGACTCGAGTTGGCATGAAAGAAATACGACCTCAATTTTAATTCTGTGCATTGATGTACAACTCCTCTGACCTTTTCCAGGGCTTCTTTCAGGCTGGCGATAGGATGCTCCAGCTGGAGAGCCTCGGGGAAGCGAGGACACATCATCTCTGCTTTGGCATTGCGACCCATCCCTTCATCTGGGCGGTGGGTGGCAAATGAGAAATGAGAAAGAGAGAAAGAAAAAAGCAAATAATGTATCGGCAGCACAAAGGCAAGTGTTATGCAGCATGATTGGCTGGCTTGGGCATCATTAATTCTCTCTGCTTCCTGATGAACCCCTTTAATCTTACAGGATACAATTTGACATATGCTATATGATATCCTGTACAAGCTCACTGATCTAAAGAGATGTTGCCTGGTCCCACTGTGTACTCTGGATGAACAATATGATATTTGTTGTATATTTACTTGCAGCACTGTGTTGCCGATGTGTGGAGAAGGAACTTCGTTGACACTGTTCTTGATTATAAAAAGGTTTATTACATCAAAGATTCCAGCATCAATTTACAGACTCCATGGACATCTGGAGAGACGACCGACCCAATCTTCAAAATTTGTCGCTCTGCCTTTTCTTTGTGTGAATCCAGTATATAGCCTGTACATTGTAATAACATAAGGCGTGATATGTGTAAGTATATGATTGGAGTAGGGAACTGACCAATCAATGCCTTTTATCTGGCATAACCCCAAAAACAGGACTCTTCTGTCTTGGGGGGCCCTCTGTTCATGTTAACAGTTTCCAGATGTTTTCAATACAAGTGGGGTAAAGTTTATGCATCTCCTTATACCAAAACTTAAGTCAAAGTGTAAATCGTCAGATACCACATATTCAAATATGTTTCATTGTGGCCACCCTTTGCCTTTCCATTCTAAAGGACTGCTATTAATGAAAACATTTGTTTTTTGCAATATAAAAAGACACATCGGTGTACATAAAAAATATGAATCATAGCCTGTGGAGCTGTGCTTTTCCCATTAATAATATCACCTGATGTTACTTTACTCAAACCTGTACTGTGTTTTGGAGAATAAAGTATTTCGGCTCTGAGGAACTGACACTAAAGAGCCCGGTGAGGTGTTATAATTACGTGTCGGCATATTCAAACCAGATTTATCATCCAAAGCACTACTAGTACATGACACATTCTGGAGCTGTGTAAGACTACAATTTAAAAAACAACAACATTTCACATAAATTAAGTGTCAATCTTTAACCCTGAACCTTTTTTAATTTTTAACTACAACTTGTGTATTCTGAGAAATTATCAATGATGATCTGTTTTAATTGGCAGTGCCTACTTCTATCTTGAATATGATGCTGTCAAATACACACACTGCAATCGAGCACAACAACTGTGGGCTAATGTCTTTAGGGAGCATACATTTTATCACATAATTACAAGATAAAGATTGCACAATTACGAGACTGTTTTATCCATTAATCACAAGATCTATATCTTCTTAATTATGAGAGAGTAATCTATTGATGATCAATATTGCAGTAACTGAGGTTGTGGGTTGTTGCTGTGGCCGTTAGAGCAGATATACACCGACACAGCGCTGTGGAGACAGGTCTGGCTATGCGAGACTAGATCAGATAAGAAGGAGCATCCAGAGTTTTAGCTGCAAGCTAACAGCTATGACTCAGTGTTGAATGTAGGAAGGACCTACAGTCATTGGATGTCACAGGGTCAAGGTTTGACAGACATTCACATTCTTCCAAAATAAGAAATGATGGATGAAATGGAAATGAGTTTTAAATGATTTTCTCAAGAAAGTCTTCAGTCAGTCAGGTTCAGGTCACAGCTCACTATTAATGTATACAGATAAGCTAACACAAATCTCTTCAGACTGCACCTTTGCCAAGAAGATGATGGTTATAAAAAAAAAGAGAAGAAAATCAAATTGCACATATGTTGCACTTACAGTTGTGTTCAAAATAATAGCAGTCCAACATCACTAACCTCATAAATCCAATTTTTTGGTAGCAGTGATATTTCTACATGGCAAATAATTTACTGGTAAGTGTTATAGAAAACCGACAGACCCAACAGTCATGACATGCATGCTGCTCATTCTGTGTAATTGAAAGAGGCATGTTCAAAATAATAGCAGTGTGTTCAATTAGTGAGGTGATTGATTCTGTGAAGAAACAGGTGTCAAATATGGCCCATATTTAAGGAAGGAAGGAAGCAAATGTGCATGCTGGTTACAGTGCATTTCACACTGAAATACTCAGCAAAATGGGTCGTTCCAGACATTGCTCTGAGGAACAGCGGACTTTGATTAAAAAGTTGATTGGAGAGGGGATACCATATAAAGAAGTGCAGAAAAGTATAGGCTGCTCAGCCAAAATGATTTCAAATGCCTTGAAATGGCATCCAAAGCCTGAACGACGTGGGGAAAAATGGTCAGCTCCAGGAAAATCAAAGAAGAAGGCTATGTGAAGCAAAGCTATCTGCTAGAATCCCCCGCAAAGTCCCATTGCTGAAAAAAAGACATGCACTGAATAGGTTGAAATGTGCCAAAGGACACATTGACTGGCCAAAGGAGAAATGGGGTAACATTCTGTGGACTGATGAGAGCAAAATTGTTCTTTTTGGGTCTAGGGGCCGCAGACAGTTTGTCCGACGACCCCCATGCACTGAATTCAAGCCAGTAAAGCATGGTGGCGCAAAAATCATGTTATGGAGATGTTTCTCATACTGTGGTGTTGGGCCTATTTATCGCATACCAGGGATCATGGATCCGTTTCAATACATCAAAATACTTGAAGAGGTCATGTTGCCTTATGCTGAAGAGGAAATGCCTTTGAAATGGGTCTTTCAACAAGACAATGACCCAAAACACACCAGTAAGCGAGCAAAGTCTTGGTTCCAGATGAACAAGATTGATGTTATGGAGTGGTCAGCCCAATCCCCAGACCTCAATCCCATAGAAAACTTGTGGGGTGACATCAAAAATGCTGTTTCTGAGGCAAAACCCAGTAATGCAGAGGAATTGTGGAATGTAGTTCAATGGTCCTGGGCTGGAATACCTGTTCACACGTGCCAGAAGTTGGTCATCTCCATGCAACACAGATGTGAAGTAGTTCTCAGAAATAATGGTTATGCAACTAAATATTAGTGCAGTGATTCAAAGTAAAGCAAACCCTTGAGATATTTTTCAGTTTATACAGTAAATGTTTAAGTTTGTAAAGAAAAATGCAAAACAGCCTAATATTCCCTTTTCTTCACTTTCTGTAAAGGTATAACACAAACTTGATCAATTTTGGTCATGTTTTGATTTGGAATTGAATGTGCAGTGTTCCCAATGCATTGATATTATGGAATTAAAAGCTATTCTAAACAATATTTCTAAACACACTGCTATTATTCTGAACACAACTGTACATGTGCTTTTTTGTAGTTTTGTCTCATTTAAAGCTAATGTAATGTAAATCTTCTTTGGGATTCTTGCTGCTCTGAGTTTGTACCTTCATGGTTGAATGCACTTATTGGAAGTTGGATAAAATGGATAAGATGGATAAACGTGTCAGCTAAATGAAATGTGATGTAATGTCAGCCACCTGACAGCAACAATATTTCAGACCTTTTTTTTGTCTCCACCTGTGACCTCGATCTTACCTGGCAGAAGTTTGGGCAGCTGATATTGCCAGAAGAAGCATCCTGTCATCACCAGTGACAAAACAAGAAAGAAGACCAAACCCAGCTGGGTCCATTTCACCTTCATCTTGTTAGTTTTAGTGAGTCCTTGGAATTTAACGGTAGCAGGAGAAGGAGCTGGATCAGGAGCAGGTGCAGGAGCAGCCACAGCAGGAGGCTTGAATACAGACAGACAAACACACAACAACAAACAGTAGGTTAGCACTAAATCTGTAGAATTGTTATCTTATACACTTGTAAATGTTTCCCATATTTGTGGATTCTCTGACTAGACATTATCTGTTGACTTTTGTTGTAAAAGAAGTTAGAAATCCCTTGTTCCCTACACAAGTGATCCCTGTTGCACTTAACGGTACTCACCACCTGATGCTTCACAGGCCAGAGCAGGAAGGACAGGGTTACCAGTGACACAGAAATCTTCTTACACAATCAACATCCTAAACATTTACCCCGAGTTAGTTCTACTATGTAAGAGATTCCTGCACCCCAGAGGCAGTAAATGGTGTCCCATGGAGGTTTTCCTGAGCAGGAGAACTGACATGGACACAGACATGGACTCCCATCTCTGATTTCTCACTGACTGTGCTGTAATCCTGGGCCATCGGCGCTCCCGTCCCTCCCATTTCAATTTTCTTCTCCTGCAGCCACAGGCTGTTGACATCATAATCCCCAGATTTACTCCACCAAAGCGGCCGGGGACGTCCTAATCCCTAATCCCTGTGAATCAATTCACTTCAGTCCAGCCTTCGACTCGTGGAGCCTGCCACCGAGCTGACAAAGATGGCACCCTCTCAGCTAACATGAGTCAAGATGGGGTGACAACGGTGCGCCTTTTAGCCAGAGCATGAGCTGAAAAGTACAATCACTTGGGCGCAGCAAATTTGGGTCAACTGGGTGAGGGACTGACAGACAATTTGGACTGTTGAAGGGAATTTAGATAATGACAGAGAATAAGATGCACTGCTATCAACAGATTATTCACACTGCCAGCTACAAGAGTCCAATAGTATGTGCTTGCATGTCTATTTCAATCACAGCAGGTGCAGTAATTTGGCTTACTGGCAAACAATAATAATACAACAATAATGACTTATTGTTGACTTATTGTACCATTCTTGCAAAAAGGAAAAGTTAATGGATTATAAAAACTAAGCCATGTGTTTGTATTCTTTGATTACCATAACATCTATAAACCAAAGTCATTTACATGCATTGCTAATATGTACCACTAAGAGTAAAAAAAAAACTCATCTGACTTTGGTATTAAAGCTATAGTGCGTAGTTTCTGCCACCCCCCATGACGAATTCTATGTAATAACAACAAAACTGTCGGACACCACAATCTTCTGAACATAGCCATACTGAGAAATACAGAGAGAGTTGTGTGGAGCTGATAGTCTTAATTAGCTTTGTAGCAACTCATTTGGCAATGGCTTGAATGTAACAGATGTTCAATAATATCAAAAAGTTAGGCACTAAAGCTTTAAAGAGCCATGTCTATGGTTGCTAATCCTGGTCATATCTTTTCTCCCTATCTAATAGTGGGTGATAGGGTTGAGTGATATAATGATGTTAAACCATAATTTGCTATTTGTTTATACCAATAATGTGTATCCTCTTAATATTGCTAGTTAGTCATTGCAGGCAATACTTTATTAAAAAGTGTTTTACGATAGAGAAAAATATTCTGTTTAGAATAATAATATACGTCTGATATGGTAATTAATTCACAAAAAAATTAGGTTAAATTCTTGAAATTACATCTACTCCTCCATCCACTCCAGAATCTATAAATATGCAAATCATGTTCATTTCAAAAGTTTAACTGCTGGTTGCAAGATGTCTCTGACTTGATTGCGAAGACCATTCTCTGTGAATGATTGCTGGAGGCTCCAATTTTGCACATCAGAGTGACTGCATACTGCACCACGATATGTGCATGCACGTGTTTGCAAACCAAGATTTAAGGTGAGCACAGCTTTAAATAAAAGGAACAATAGGAAAAACATACTTTTGAGACCTGAAAGATGACCTTTTTTTAAATCTTGTGCACATAATATAAAAACTATATCATATTTTATGACTTTGGGGGTGCCAGAGCAATGAAAGAGAATCTGGTTATTTTATCTATGAATGTTTTTTTCGATTCAATTCCTAGAAAATGTACTATTGCAACATCTATGACGATTTTAAATTACATTTAACCTGATAAAAGATTTGATCTAGTATCTACTGTACTGCTAGTGGGTAGCTTATATGAATAAATCATACTCTGAAAATCTTGGCAATAAATAGAATTTCTATCCATGGCTGGGTACATCTAGTGAGTACCATTCCTTCGCTCCACTTAAGCACAAGATATTAATGGTCAGTCCATAGCGCAGTAATGTATTTTGATGATTATAGGTATCATGATGCGATGTGGGAAAATGAAGTGTGAAAGCAAGCTGTGGCTGATTCTGATTGCATAACCTGTGATAGATGGAGAGCACAGCAGCTGGCCCATTTCACCAGTCAGGACACACACACAACACACACACACACACACACACACACACACACACGCACACACACACACACACACACACACACACACACACACACACACACACACACACACACACACACACACACCATCATTATCATTATCATCATTATCATCATCACCACAGTAGTTTAATGTGTTTTTAGCTGGAAAATACCCATTTTATGTGTATTTCCCATAATTGCTGCATGTCATGTGTCTGTCTGCAGGCATGACTTTGCACAGCTTGTACTGTATGTGTGTGATGTGGTTGCTTTTTACCTGGGCTTGAACCCCATCCACTGAGGTTTCTCTGAGGACTTTACTCCCCGTCTTGCCCATGGTTTCACTGCACAAGCTGTTACATAAAAAAAACAAGCAGTTACTCTTTAGATTCTGCACAGAATTAGCTTTCTTCGATTTGCTTTATTAGTGTAGGACAGAAGTTTTAGGGTCACAAAAAGATGTGCATTCTGTGACGCTGCTCTCTCTACAGAAAGTCCACAGATATGGAAGTTGGAGGAGGTGAGAGCAACAAGAAGCCAGGATATTTTTTTCTGGCACATCCTCTTATTGCTAGAACAGGTTGGACTGCTCTGATATAGAACAAGGTGGCATCATAGACTGAGAAACATCGTATGAGAAACATTGACGACTCATACAGTACATTGTTAACCCAAAAACCTTAATGGAATGTCAAACTTTATATGGATTATTGCCACAGTGAATATTATTTTATGCTACCAAAGGCAGTAAGAATGTGCAATCCTTACATTGCTGTGGTGGGCTCTTTTAACCATAAAATACCAATTCCAAAAAAAACTTGCTGTTTACTTTTATTTTCAAACGGGACTCAAGCCAACCTCCTTACTAAAAACAAAAATTTAAATAAAAAAATAAAAACTCTTCGTCACCTTACTTCCTGCTTTGCTCCCATCCTAATTACTACAGCCAATAGTGGACGCTGTCACTGTAAACATAAATATAAGTCGTAACTGCTGCTTGAACAAGCGACAGGGGAGCAGTTTTCGGAGGACAGTCTCAACCACCTGGAGCATGGTGTCATCCTCCACACTTTGCCCTGAGGGCAGGGTATGATTAATATTAAAAGTGTTGTTGTGCAAAGTGTTGTCTAACCACTTTTAAAGGCAAACGTGTTTATATCAGCTCAGAATGGCCCCATGAGCTGACTCAAAGGCGGGGTGAAAAATGTGTGGTAACATCATTTTTCTTTAGCTTTTGCTCCTCAATACTGTACCATACCCAGTATTTACAAAAATACTCGTCTGATTTGTTTCTTCTTTCCTCAAAAATTCCCAGTTGCTACTCGCTTGTTGCCCATAGTCGTGTTTTCTTCCATCGTGTCTACAGTTAAGCCAGGGTACCTGTGGGAACATGTCAGTATTATTTACTGTAGTCTCGCATTTCCAGACCATCCTCCACAGCGCTGCCAAGGAAGGTCTGGCTGGTCCACACAGCATTCCGGAATGGGAGAAAAACATGCTCTCGTTTATTGGCATTTCTTTAAACCAATCACAATCGTCATAGGCGGCCTTAAGCGCAGGACGGAGCCACGGTGCCGCTGCAAAATAGCCTCGGGAAGGAACTTGTTTAGTGGAACATGTATGTTCAAAAGTTGTTTTTCGTCGTGCAACAGAAAATTCAGATTGGTCAGATAGTCTAGCTAGCTGTCTGGATTTACCGCAGGTTCTACCCTCACTCCCTCATCTCTGTCCCTCTCCTCCTGAGTCTCCTCCTCACTGTGCATGCCACTGCCAACGACACCAACACCACCACCACTATCATCAGCCACAGGAGCTGATGAAGAGCCTGCTACTGCCGAAAACATGTCTGTCAATTTGACACATTTGGCAGCGTCTGCCTGAAGGGCCTGCTGTTTTTTTTTTCTTACACAGCTCTGCACCTCCTTTGCGTTTCTTCTCCATGATCTCTAGCACTATTCTAGCCTGGCAGATGCACACTGAAACTGCATGCAGGCAGAAATCCCAAAGAGGGTGCTGTGTAAAAATATGATTGGGCCAGTCCAGCGTCAATTAATAAAACAACCAATGGGCCGCTGAGCTACGTGTTTCATGGGCCGCGTCGTCAGAAAAAAAGAGCTTATGTGATATTTTTGACTAAAGTGTTTTGGGCCAGCAGCCCAGTGTCAATTGAAAAAACAATGGGCCGCTGATCTAGGCCTACCACTTTTATGGGCCGGTTCATGGGCCGGACAAAAAAAAAAAAAAAGTGTCGGCAGTCGGCCCAAAAAGCACGTCGGCCCACTGGGAAGGTATGCCAGATGGCCAGTTCGACCTCGGATATAGACTATATTCACTGTAATCACAGGCTGTATTATAAAGTGTTAGCGACTGACATAAATGTAAGCCTGTCTTTATGATTCAGCACATCACTCTGTGTGTGAGGTAGGTGGGAGCTCAAACACAGAATAACTATATTTATCTTACATTGCAAAAGCAGGTTACATTATTGGTATTGCGAGACGTGATGATAGTTCATTACAGGAACAAAATCAATGATGTCTTCAGCCTACCGTACAATGATTTATCACCGGATGTTTTCATTAAGCATCTCCCTTTGTCAGTCTACCTGCATTCATACTGATCCTCGTCTTGCACTGACTAGTTGAAGCATACCAAAACAATAGACCACAGCAACATGAACACTGTAAAACAGAGGATTTTAAAAGAAATGTCAACAGAGTTCACAGACCACATAGTAGTTGCAATAGCAATAGGTTAAGGTAAATGCACTTTAACAAATATTGTTAGTCGTATTACTTTACTAAATTGATTACAGCAGTATATATTATTTTGGTGTTCACTATTTACATATACATTCAACTAATCATACTGTGTAACGCTGTCTCTAATTGCTCTTGTATAGTTCTTCTCTATTTATCTGTATATATTTCTGTCTTTGTGCTGCTGCAACACCTGAATTTCCACCTATGGGGATTAATAAAGGCTAATTCTATCTTATTTTACATTGTACACGCATCGCAGTAGTATTACAGTTATTTCATAAGTTTGTATAAGTCTCAGGGTCTTTGGGTAACTTGCCACACAGTCTTTTCTGTTTTTCTCTAACTATGGAGCCATTTATTATTTTTTTTAAGATGATGTTTTTTTTTTTTTTTCTCTTTATTTCAGGGTGACAGTGGAGAGAGATGGGGGATGACACGCAGCAAAGGGCCACAGCTCAGATTCAAACCCGGCCTCTGCAAAGGCCTCAGCCTACATGTGGCGCACGCTCTTACTGGGTGAGCTAAAGGTTGCACCTATGGAGCCATTTCTTTACCAAACCCATGTTTTCATCCGAACAAAATAGACCGTCACTCAGCTCAGCATGACTCACAAGTCTCAATCATAACATTTCATCAAGCTAGAGAAAGAAAGGCTGAATGTATTCTGGTAGTACGTTTCTTTGAGAAGTTGGTGACGGCTGACGAGGAACCATAGACAGTTAAAGAAATGGACCCACAGATCCCGTTGCTCTTGACGGAGACCAGTGAAGGATATTAAAAGCACTTTTCCGGTGATGGCTGAGCGTTGCTGCGCAGCCTCCAACTGAGCTTGACGACGTAGATGTGACGTGAGCAACCTGTCTGAAAGTTGGAAGTCTTCTGGTAACTGTGCCAAGAAAAATCTCAATCATTCCGAATCTTGCAGAGATGGGGAGTGTAGGTTTATTTAAGGAGATAACATAGGCACAGGCTAATTATTGCTAACTAAAATGCTAGTTAACATTAGTAATTAAACTTAAACAGCTAATGTAAGTCGAAACTGCCTGCAAGCTTCTCCTGTACTATACGGTAATTTCTCTACTATGCGACAGAAAGTCGCGTGGTTATGACACAATCGTTAAGCCTATTTTTTACAAAAACGTCTGCTACGGAGCCATAACATGAGATACAAGGTAATGGAGCCTTTTATACATTGTCGTGTTTCTTTAGAAATAAACAATGGACTAATAAAGTCTTTAAACGCTTCAGACGTAAAGTTATTCGCTGTCAAAGTGACGTCAAAATGAATGGCAGTCAATGGAATACTAACGGCAGGTGATGGCTTATTAGCATCAAAATGGCGCCATAGGAGCTACGCTTGCCAGACGCTCGCTTACCCCCTTGCAAGGAACAGGTGAAACACATCAGAGCAGGGCAGACAATCACATAGGTGGAAAACACACAAGGCAGGAAGTAAAACAAGACATGCCATATGAGAGAACCTACAAAATCAAACAGGAAATAAAACAAAACCCAAGATCATGACAGATTTCTGTTTCTGTTTCAACTATGATTTTTTCACAGTGCAGTTAAAGTTAATCAGTTTGATAGACATTTTATTTCTTCCCCAACATTTTCTGCCTTTGTCGAATAGCAGAATAAGAGCTCCAACCCCAGACTGCCCATAGTTAATAGGGTTGTTTTAAAGTCCCTGCTGTAACCATCTTGATTCAGCACATTTTCAACACCTCAATAAGCTTCCAGTTAAAAAATAGTCATACAAATCAAGTTGGGCTAAACCATACACTGCTTCAATCACTTCAAAGACTATTTTAACTATGCAACAAGAAGCAGCCCAACAGATTTGATTCTTTTTAAATTCAAGAATTCAATGGGCTGAAGTACTTTTTTTATACATGGCTGCAATTGAATGGAATAAGCTTTCAGTATCTCTGAAACACATTACAGCAGAGGACCATTTTAAGCAGGCTATGAAGAAATGGCCTTCTTATAAAACTACATCAATATGGTTGTTTCCTTGATTTAAAATCAAATGTTGTTTTCTCGCTGGAATGGTTTCTCATGCTAATACTTTGAAAAAGACTATGAGTAGCGGATGATGCATGTTTACCTTTAATCCTACAGTACTGCAAATACACAAAAGAAAAAAGGTAGTGTCTTGCATTGTAAGGTCTCCAAATCTATTATAATACTATCAAATATCCAGGACCAAGCTAAAACCTGACTTGGCATGTCGGTACTTATTCAGTGTGCCAGAGCTAATGAGCCAAAATTAGCCACTGCTTACATCAGCTTCTGAAGTGCTAACCTGGCTGCATCTTTCAAGCAGTGTCATTAGCTTGGTGTTGAAACTGATGGTCCTGTGTCTGAAAATACAATTTTTCTGATACACATTTTTTATGTTATATTGAAGTTCTAATACATCAAGTAAAGGAGCATGGTTCTGGGACATTAGTCAATTTAATGTGAAGTCCCCAAAACAATGCAGGTTATAAGTTATACAGATAGTTTGTCTTCACCCCCTGCATGTAGGCATGAGCTTTTTTAGAGTTGCATCAAAAGGGAAATTTGGTTAAAAAAGAATGAACTTTGTTTGAAACAAAACTAGGAGTCTACAGCCACGCTAGCAGCTAATACTTATGCACAGCCGTGCTGTGAGCTAAATGCTAACATCAGCATGCTAAGAGGCTGACGGTGACAATGATGATGTTAAGCATGTGTCAAAAAATTAACAATTTACCTCGACAGCTTAGTGCATCTTGTGTAAACTTAAAAGAATTATGCAAACTAAACTACAATTTAATCTACTATAATGTCATATTTTAAACTGAGTCTACGCATAAAATGTTTGCAAAGATAGATGAAGAGTGTGAGGTTTAAAAAGTGAATGTCCAAAGAGAGATCAAAAGGTTAACACCACTAGTGTGTCATGTGTTGAGAAATATTTTGACATTTACTAATTAATGCATGAATAACCTTCATTAATGCAATAACTGCGATGACTGCTTTGTTAGTAAGAATAATATATCATATTGATTACTCTAATACATTATGCAGCAATGAGCATGAGCAAGATGCTGTTAATTGCCATACACTCTATCTTCTTGGTTTGCTTTGCTGTGTGCTGTCTGCTGCAGTGACCCACATTCTGTCGGAGAAATTTCATTTCGTCAATCAATCTAAATTAACTCTTGTCATATTTATGTTTGTTTTTTGCCATTTTGACACAATACATGCACAATGCGTATACAGTCTAAGCATGCTGCAGGCATTGAGGGTATGATTCTATGACAAATACCTGTGACTGGGAGGTTTACAGAGTACACAGTGTGTTGCAGCACAACTTTCACTCTTACATTTTCTGGGTTTAATAATGCAGTTAAAACTCTATCCTCAGTGCTGCTAATCATAACAGCAGATACCCAGGGTGTTATCAAAATCTGATCTATACCTGATGACACCATAATAATGTATATTTATATATAAGATTATAGTAAAACAAGTGATCTAGCCCGTCACGCCAAATAACCTCCTGTCAGTCAAAATAGATCTAAATAAAAAAAGTAGCCTAACTTTATCATTAAAATATGCCTTCTGAGAATGAAAATTAGATTTCTATGAACATGAGCAATGTAGAGCAAAAAGTATTTATTATTACAGTATAATCTTCTGTTTCACACCAGCTAATATACGTTATATAATATATAAGTTTATGCTATTGTTTTCAGTTAGTTGCATTCATGACATTAAGCAAAAATAAACTGCAGTAATAAATGAAATAAATAAACTCTTTTGAAGATGCACAGCTTTTGCGCAGTCAGAAATCAAAGGTTCATGTTTATAAGGTTATCAGAAAGGCAGAACATTTGAGAATGAATGCGCCACATGCACAAAACATCTACAATCAGGGCTGGAAAAACATGTTACATAAGCTGTAATGAATAAAGCATCTCTTTCCAGGCCTCGACACATCCTATAGTACATTGATTGATTCCTTGTACACTTACCTTAGTCTCTGAATCTATTGACTGCTTCTCCCTCTTTTATCAAAACAGTAATACAGAAATATTCCACTTTTGTTACGTCTGGGTTCGGGAGCTCGAAGCGGGATCCTGACAGATGTTGGTATCATGGTTATTTCTAAATCCTGCTTGTATGAAACCCAGCATTCTGGATTAACCATCACAGACAGCCAATGGCCACATCTGTTATGGCACAAAAATAAAATGGGTGCCCTCACAGTGTGTATTTTGGGTGTGTGTGTGTGTGTGTGTGTGTGTGTGTGTGTGTGTGTGTGTGTGTGTGTGTGTGTGTGTGTGTGTGTGCGTGTGTGCGTGTGTTATTTTACATTTGCATGACGTGTGGTTTTAAGAGGATAAGTTCACTTAACAAAACAAAAAGCCAACTGTTACTATTCTTGCTGCACTGGAAATAGTTTTGACTGATGGAAATATTACATTAATGAGGTTATGGGTCTTGAAGTTGTATATTCTCTAATAGAATACAATACAAATGTGTATAAATATTAGTGCTGTCAATTAAACGCGTTATTAACGGCGTTAACGCAAACCCATTTTAACGCCGTAAATGTTTTTATCGCGAGATTGGCCTAGCAAACTTTGTAGTTTTTTTCACATGCTGTTGCAACAACCAGTACCGTTAGAAAAACTACAACACCACACCGGATCTAGCTAGACCGGAAACAAAAGGCAACAGGCACGCCGCACACACTTGTTTGGGCTTGCGAGCCGGCCAAAGAGTAGTAGGCTAACGTTACGTTTTGAGTGGATGGCGAGCGCGAGACGCCGAAATGGATGCCAATAAGATTCTGAATGGAAAGTTTACTTTTAAAATGATGGATGCTATCATCGCAGCACGTCCAGTCTGAAATACCACTTGATGGCCAAGCACACAGCTGATGCGAATTCTCCGCCCCCTCGTCAAAGCCAGGCGACAAAAGCACAAAGCAAGCCGATCCACTTTTCCATGTTGATAAGAGCATTAAAATGAGAAAAAAGAACTGGACAAAAAGAAATCTAGGGACACTTAGAATAGATGAAAATGTGCGATTAATTGTGAGTTAACTATGACATTAATGCGATTAATCGCGATTACATATTTGAATCGTTTGACAGCACTAATAAATGTATTTAAAAAAAACAAAACTTTTGTGGCTCAAACGTAGCTTTTTGCAGACTGATCACCTAACTAGTTTATGAAACCTTTCTGCGAGCAGCATATTGTTGGTTTCTTTAAACCTCCTGGCACATGCATTTAAGAAGCATATTCACTCTTATTTCCAAACCATTTTTCTTGTAACACACACAAAAAAGAAAACAATTGGCAAAAGCTGAATCTAAAAACACTCAAACTAGAGCTCTCTCCCCTGACTCCATGGCTCTGTTTTGGATGAAGTCTGACCTCATTTTCTGCAATGTTCTCCTTTTATACTGAACAAGAACATGGAAAACATCCACTTACTTGTTGGTCAAATGCTTTTTAATAGTAACTCATGAACACAGATAATGGCTCAGACCGGCATGTTGTCTGTGACAAGGTGGATGGCTAAAAGTCTTTTCAGGACTACAAGCATGAAGGAGCAGGACACACACACACACATATATATATATATATATATATATATATATATATAAAAATAATAATTAAAAATAATAGGGTTCTCTTAGGCACTTACAGATATGGTGAGTGAACAAATATGTAGGGAGGTCATTTGAGTGCACATGGCTTATTGCAGAGAGTTTGTGGGCTTATTGCAAGCTGCTGCCCTCACTGGGGCTTTGATAATGCACAAGATCGCTGATGATATGAGAAAGTCTGCTGTATTAAATGTTCACCATCACATGAGTGTTACACAATCCCCTTGTCATACTAATACCTTATCTGGAGGATGGGTTCGTTGTTACACAGGGATTGTGAATTCTAATGAAATAGAATGTACTACTTAATTTATTTGTCCAAGTGCTTACAAACGGATTGTTTGGGGTAAAAATAGCAATACAATTTTGTGTACTGAAAAATCTCTTCCTTCTACAGTAAGTAACATCTGCATTTATATGTATATGTATTAACTGCAGCCACACAAGTACACTGTACATTCCATTATCTATTATTAAAAGGGTTATACATATAAATTTAACCCTTAAATCAAATACAATCAAATACTGTCCTATAATCCATTTCCTTTGCCACCTTGTTTTTTTTTGCGAAAACATCACGTCCACCTCTGATCTCTACTCCATTTAATTAATTCTATATTCATTAAATGCTATATATAATGTATGATTACCGTCCACTCTTTCCATCATTACTTATCAGTATTCCTCAGAAATTCACATTAACAGAATAAAGCTATTGGAAATGGAAAATCAAACCCTTTGTTTTCCATCAACAATCCGAGTGCATTAATACAATGCTTTATAGTTTATTTGACCTGTGTACTGGTGTACAAGAGAAGAACAACATGTAGAAGAATCAGGTTTCTGTTAGCCTATATTCACACAAAGTCTTGACAAATGTTGCTTTATAAAGATAATTACAGTAATAAAGTTTTTACAACGTACAATAAAACCAAGAAAGATACAGGAATAAAAAGATAGTCCCTAGTCCCCGGGGGGCGTATCATTCACAAATATCAGAGAGAAGGGGAGTGGGATATCGCTGTGAGAGAGACATGATTAAAAAAATATCTGTGATGGTTGTGAGGGTTTTATAGTTTTGGTATTATATATCGCTTTAGGCAACTCTAATATACTGAAAAACAAAATAGTTGTTGTTTTTGAAGAAGTACAGACAATCCCTGGCACTGAAATAGGTTTATAATATGGCATGGGCATTTTGTGGATAAGATAAGATTGTCACAGTTTCAGAACAGGCAGCAGGAGAAGAACCAAAGTGCAGGCGTTGGACAGGTGCAGTTAAATAATTTAATAAACAAAAGGCTAGCAAAATCAGGCACAGCTGGTAACAAACAAAACTCCAAACATTAACGAAAGTAACAAGTAGAAAGTCCAAAACGACAGGGAAAATCTAGGAACACTGAAAACTCTAGGAAACTCTTGCTAGGAAAAAGGCTGGTACTTTAAAAGTAGCTTAAAAGACTACACAATGCATCGAGCGTGGTAACGCTGAAACACATCAGGGCAGGACAGACAATCACAAAAGGCGGGAAAACACAAAAGGCAGGATGTGAAGTATCAGAAACGAGACAAGAGTTAGAATACAAAACAAAACAGGAAGTAATGACTGAAAACTGAAGGACATATCCTAATCAACAAACTGGGATGTGACAGTGATAGTTATTCAATCATCACAATTACAAAATAAACACGTGACACATTACAGTTACTGTATGCAAACTACATAACACAATCGGAGTGTAGGCCTATAGTTGTTCTGCAACTGTTGGTTTAAGTTAGATTAATATCCTTTTGCTAGTAGCAACCCCTGCTGGTGTAACATTGTTACATCCACCGATTTCTCAAATCTGTCACTAGACAAATATTGACAACTTTTTATCAACACTCAAAATTACCTTTTGGAAAAATGTATTATGCAAATGTTGTAATGGCGGTTAGTAGGTCGAATGCAATGTGTAAAATTTGTTTTTCTGTAATAATTTGTTGTTAAAGTGTTCAGCTGTATTCAACAGAGATAACAGGAGTTTCTAGTGAGCTATCAATTGGAGGCTGAGCTGCCATGCAAACACACACAGGCACAGTACCGCTTAAACAGGGTCGATGCTAATGTTTCTAGCTAGCCACAGCTAACATCTACGCCTTCCATGTACAAACAGGAGTGAGGCAGGGCTGTCTGTTGTCGCCGTTCTTGTTCCTGCTGACCATTGACTGGGTCATGAAGATATCCATGGCTGAGAAGCGAAATGTCATCCAGTGGACGCTATGGACGCAGCTGGACGACCTCGACTTCGCGGATGACTTGGCCCTTCTCTCTCACACCCAGCAGCAGATGCAAGAAAAGACCACCACCGTCGCAGACAATTCTACTCGCCCTCAACATCCACAAAGGGAAGAGCAAGGTCCTGAAGGTCAACACCGCTCTCACATCACCCATCATGTTGGAAGGCGAAGTGCTGGATGAGGTGGATGATATCACCTGCAGCGGCAGCATCGTCAACAAACAGTGTGGAACTGACGCAGATGTGAGGGCGAGGATTGGAAAGGCCAGGATGGCTTTTCTCCAACTGAAGAATATATGGAGCTCAAGGGACATGTCCATCAAAACAAAGATCAGGGTCTTCAACACCAATGTCAGTCCTTCTCTACGGCGCCGAAACTTGGAGGACCACCGTCACCACCACCAAAAAGATCCAGACATTTATCAACACATGCCTGCGATGCATCCTCCAGATCCGTTGGCCTGATACCATCAGCAACCAGGAACTCTGGCAACGCACAAAACAACTGCCAGCAGATGAAGAGATCATCCAACGACGCCGGAGATGGTTAGGGCATACCCTCCGCAAACCGGCTTCCAATACCACCAGACAGTCCCTTTCATGGAATCTCAAAGGGAAAAGGAAGAGAGGTCGACCCAGAAACAGCCTGCGGCGAGACCTGGATGCCAATGTCAAGAAGACAGGCCACACATGGAGACAGCTGTAAAGGCTTGCTCAGGACCGAGACGGCTGGAGATTCCTTGTAGGCGGCCTATGCCACAGTAAGGGGAAAATAGGCGGAAGAAGACAGCTAACATACTTCCTATGGGGACTTTCTTGTTTATTTATTCCTCCTTGCATGGGACAATGTAGTATTTGGCAGTAATAATCTACTATGAATTTAGTAGCTAGTCTTGTTAGTGTACTAATTCATTTTAATTCATTCATCTTCGGCCTAATTCTTGTTAATGGCATCTCTTTTTTTTTGTTAATAATGTCATTATCATTGAATTTGTTGTGTTCTATAAACAATACTGTTTCACTATTTTACTATTGCATCCAGTAAAAACTTCAGAAGCCCCCTTGTCTTTAACAGGAGGCGTGTTTGGCTCGCTGCACAGCTGTGCACCTACACACAGAACAAGGGGTTGAAAAATGTGAAGGAGAAAACAAGTTGCTGCAAAGGTTATGCTGGTCTCTAGTGGACAATTTGCAAACTACAACTTTTTCTGAGTTGCATCCTAAAATCAGAGATTTCAATGTCAAATTTTGATCAAATGTTACTACCGCTGGGTGGACCAGCTTCAATAATACAGTTTCATTTGATGTAAAACAGATAGATAGACCCCTTACTTCTGCATTAGTGTGTTGAAAGTTAAGAATCGGATATTTTCAAATAGGTGATGAAGACAAGTGATTCCTTTGTGTTGGCATGTGGGAAAGTGATTAGGAGTGTTGTCGGAAAGCAGGTCAGGGTTGCGTCAATGATGATTAGCATTCTGTGGAAAATGGAACTGTATTTTAATAAAGAGTTAAAAGCATCAAATGAAACATAAACAATCTTTACCATTACATTACACTTTCCAGATTAGACCTTTTTAACTTCAGAAGTTGCTCAACTCATTTATTTAAATTGATACATTGTATTCTATATATTCTAATTGTTTTTTCTTATATTACAGATTTTGGGATAGACCCTTTTTTTGCTGAGTTAGAGAGCAATATCACTCTCATATCTGTATGATAAATAGCTAGAGCCAACATTGGTTGGTCCAAAGGTAACAAAATGCACCTACCAGCATTTCTAGCATTTCTATAATTTTTTGAACGCTCACAAATTAACATGTTATATCTAGTGGAGAGCTGGTTGGCAGAATGTGTTTGCAAGAAAGCGAATAAGTGTATTTCACCATAGTGTTGAACTATTCCTTTTTATTTATTTATATTTTATGTTATGTTTTAAAAGCATTTTGTGTTTTGAAATGAGCAATATAAAAAATGTATACCACTGACCACTTTACACCCATGATATTAGAAGAGACGAGACGATGGGGTGCACTCTCAACCAGGTGAGCTTCCAGGGTGCCCTGGCATCATCAGATCAAACAAGATGAACCAGCTGACTGACATGTTTTGACAGACATACATGTTAAGTGTAACAAGAGCTGACATTAAAAAGCCAAATGTTAAATATTGTTGGAAGCCAGACCAAAAAGTGAAAAATAAGGCCATTTCACAGAAGATAGTTTTACATGTAACAGTAGGAAAAGCACAGGTGTACATATTGAAACAACAATGGCTGAACTCCATTCAGCTGTTTCAGTTTAAGGGTTCTGGTATTGGGCCTAAGCAGACATTGATGTGTCATTATAAACAGTCTCGCTTTCTTCTAAGACCACTTCAAGAATAAAATCGGTGTGGTGACATGTCTTTGCCACTAGATGGCAATAGTGCTCCACTCTAAACATCACTTCACTGACCCAGCAGCACTGAGCAGCTCACATGTGAAGTTCTTAGTGAATAAATACATTGGACTGTTTTACATCACCATGCTTTTGGCATATACAAGATAAAATAAAGAGTACAGTGTGTGAGGAATTAACATGAGACTGTATTATAAATATGCTGCTAATCTCCCATTGTATACTGTTGACTGTCACATGTTTTCCAGCAGAGAGCAAAACACTATCAAAGTAAATAACATTGGCTTGTGTTGCATCTTGGCCTCCCCCTTAATTTGATCTTCGTATGCCAAGTCTCTTTCCAACAGTTGCCACCAACACAAAACCCACAAGACTTTCCATCCCTGATACAAAATTGCAATCAAGTCAGGTCCCTGGGGAAAAGAAGGGGTGCAGCGCCTCGGTTTCTGATGTTCTGTGGATGGCAACAAAATGTTGTGCTGCCTGCCAGCATGTCAAGCCAGGAGCATTAGAGAGGGAAAAGTGGAAAATTAACTGGTGCCAATAGCCAGAACGCTCACGTGACTGCAACACATGGAGCGACGGTGAGGACAGTTTAGCACGAGGAACATTCCAGCAAATGCACTGACATGTGACACTCAATTTCAGTATCACACAGATGTCCTCGATGTGTTTCTTCTTGACTTTTTTGAAACCCCACAAACTATGCAAAATCCACTCAGCACACGGAAGGTCAGATAGCATGACAAACAATTACAGTGAGTCTCAAGGCTGCTATTAAGAGGGGGGAAATCTACACTAATGCATTCAAAAATGTATTAACATCAAACAAACAAAATGTTTTGGACAAATGATCAGTGGTCAGATAAAGACAAATCTGCTACATAAAAAAGCCAGAGATAACCAATTTTCAGCAGTAGCCTCATTAGACCAAAATGCAATGCAGTTATGTGTGTCTCAGTCAGCTAAAACAACTCCTGCTGTCTTGCTCTAACCTCTCATTCACTTCTGCTACCACTTTCTTCAGCTTGTCACAAACACGCTGAAGGAAGCACAATCACATATCACTTTTAAATTATTATAATTATCTACTTAAGGAAAATAGAGCAAATCAAACCAAAATGGTTAAAGTCGTGAAATAGCATGTGTGGCACGCAGTCAGACCTGTGGGCTTAATCTTCCTGATGAACAGGTCATAAGGATTTAGGGAACGACAACCGCGGCGCTCAGAGAATCAGACTGCACTTAAACTAGCTGCGTCGCTTTTAAATTTTGCTGCCGCAAGGAATTGTCAGAAGGCATTATCTCCTTTTCTTTGGTAAAGGGTGTTCGGGGATGCTTCCCAATTCCCTTAAATTGCAACCCCGGCTCCTCCACTTGCCTCCCTTCCTCGAGTCTTAGTCCATCCCTTCGAGGAAGCATGGGAGAGATGCGAGGAAATCATGGGAGGAGAGAGGAAACAAGGAAATGTGTTTTCAGAGGGATGAGACGTCCTTTCCTCTAAAGCGTGCCGTGGATTCGTCAGCTGTCACAGCTCCTTGATCCTCGAGGCAGGAATAAGAGCTTTGAGACGGCCTTCACAAAGGAGGGACAGAACAACTTCTGGTTCAGCCGAGGAGCGAGGAGCTATCAAATAAGGGAGGTGAGAAGCACCTCAAGTGTACCCTTTGTTAAATGAGATAAGAAAGGAAGCATTAAAGTCCCTTTCCTTAGCATTTAAGAATTCGACCAGCTCTTATTATGGCTGCCACTTAGTACATACTTAGGAACCCTCCAAAGCAAAAAAAGACTTTTCGAATGCAGCTTAGTCTCGTATTGCCAGACCTTCCTCCGCAGCACTGCGGGGGAGGGTCTGGCTAGTCCACACAGCATTCCGAGATGGTAGATAAACGTGCTCTGGTTTATTGGCATTTCTTTAAACCAATTACAATCGTCTTGGCCTGCGCTAAGTGTCGGATGCAATGACAGTGCCTCTTCAAAATATAACCTCGGAAAGGAACTTGTTTTGGTGGAACATGTGCACGTTCAAAGGTTGTTTTTGTCGTGCAACAGGAAACTCAGATTGGACAGATAGTCTAGCTAGCTGTCTGGATTTACCCTGCAGAGAACTGAGGAGCAGTTAACCATAGTCCTCATAAATCCACCGGAGTTTAGAATGCCAACACAAAGAAAGCGGAAGGTGACGGACATCCGGCCGAAAAAGAGGGACATCCGGCGGAATTTCCGGCGGCACCTGAACAATCCCGGAAGTGGAACGTCGTCGATATAGTAAAACTGCAGCCATACTCAACAGCTTCATGCAGGACTGTGGGTCTAAGACTATTTATGAATGTCTGATGCTATTTGATACCGATTTAACTTTCTTGTCATGACCTCTGCACTGAACATTTGGAGGTTTAGAAACAACTCCTGAAGATTAATCACCAGACCTCTCCTCATGAGAAACACATTAACTCTTCATGAGAAACACGTTGAACTCTACCGTAAAGTTATCTTTAGATTTGGAATGAGCAGTAAACTGCTTGTTGCCTGGCAGGGTCTTGAGTTGCTCTGGTCTTGCTCTTAGTCTTTCCCGCACATTCTGCTTTATCATGCATAAACTGAAGGAGCCGACCAGATTACATTTCTCTGGAATTGTACACAATATCATGTGACAAATTAAATTGATTGAAATTGATTAATTTATTGAGCAGTACATTCAGATGTTTGTTTTGTCCCAGTATTGGAACTTTGAGGGCATAAAGCATACAAATTACATTAAAAAAATTGTGGAGGATAAGTGTAGTGCACTTTATGGTAAATAGAGTGTGATTTCAGACTCAGCCTAATAAGTGTACTTGTTCTCTGAATTGACTTGTACTTGACTATAGCCCTGGCTCTAGCTGTGCTGTCATGTAATAACGCTTACCCACCAGTGGTACAGTACAGCATAATGTGTAACACTGAGTCAATCATAAGACCTTTAGAAACCACTCAATGGGAGACCCTCAAATTACGTAATAATGAACATTTCTAAGGCTGAGACACACAGTCAGCTGTCTGCTCTCTGGATCTAAAGGTTCACGCCTGTGGCCACAGACAAGCCAAGCCCACTGCAAACATGGCATAAACAAGGAGCCCCTTTTTGTTCTCCTCCATGGAGCCTGCTCATGATTGTGTGAATCCTCCTCTTTCATTAGTTTTCTCCTAACCCCTGACCTATTTTCACTCCAGAGCACAGAGAAGGGCATCTGGACGCAGCGTTCCCACTAAGAGCAACTCAAACACAGTCGTCTATGTAGGTCAGCAAATTGCCCTCAGTGTCACTTGTGCAAACCATAAACAGATGGAGGATGCGTGTGTGTGTGTGCATGTGTGTGTGTGGGTGGGTGGGTGGTTTGGTACAAGAGTACAACTAACTAATCCTTAATTGATGTGCATTTCACGGGATGTCACTGCACTGGAGGAAAATTCCATCTGTTGCCAATACTTCTTCATGCTTCATGCTTCTTTAGCCATTCATATGGTTTGTATAATTATTTGCATTTGTTGTGCATTACATGATGTTCGTGCTAATGAATGGCTTTTTATATTATTGGACGCTCCTTAAAGCCCTCATGTTTATACTCCAAGTGTCCAGAACATAAAACAACATGCAAAGTGGAATCATTTTTGGGTCTAAATTTGTACAAAAAGCGTTTTAGAGACATTTGGTTTAAGTTGCATTAAGATATTTTTGACCACTAGGAGGCAGGAAGAATCCAAAACAAACTCCTCAACAGAAATCTTGACATAGGTTACCAATGGCTTACATTAAAGTTAAGTTAAGTTTGGACATTTCGAACATCATTTTGTTTTGTTATGTATGCAAATACATGAAGGAATGACAATAAAGGGAAATCTTGAATCTTACCCACTCCTTTTCAGAAAATTGTGAGGGAAATTAGTTGGAAAATAAAGGACTAAAGCTGCATAGAGCTGCAGACAGACTGTTGAGTCTCAGGGTGATTGGAAGCATCATTCAGAATCAAATCATTCAGACTTCATTCAGAATTAGTATCAGAAGATATTGGTAAATATCAAAATATGATCTTCATCGGCTTTCACGTGATTGTAATGCTGCAGGCTACACACATAGGAGCTGAAAGGTCATTCAATGTACATCTCTGTGCCTGCCTCATCCCAATGCCAACCTGCTGTCGATTGTCATTGACGCAGCTTAATAACTGTGGGTGACCCTTTTGATCAACCAAGAAAAACAAATAACGGATGTCTCTCATTATTTTGCACTGTAGAGGAGAGGTATCGGGTTCATCTAGTTTGACACAGATTTAGCAGGCAGCGGTGCCTCGAGGGGTGGTAAGCATCGATGTTTCCTTGCTTCAGCTAACATGGGAGAGTTCAGAGGACCAAACTCTACATGACCCCTGCTCAAAACTCCTGATTCACCCAGCCGTGGCTTATGGTAAGGCTCGAAGCTGGGGAAGCGCTACCTACACACACACACACACACACACACACACACACACACACACACACACACACACACACACACACACACACACGCACACACCCTTTACTTTGGCCATTTTGAAATATAACTTTGATATATTTACTTACTACTAAGTAACGATTTCCGTCATGCCAAACATTTGGCCCATTCCCCATGGGATCACTAGACATAATTTTATTTCAAACATACATCTTTTTAACAATACATCTTCCAGTAACACATATACAAGGCCAAGACAAAACGTCAATTATAAAAACTAAAAGAAATGCTGCAAGTCTAAAGTTCATCTTAATAAATGGCTTTTTTAAATCTCCCTAAGTAACCAGTTAACTTAAATTATAAGATCTAATATCATCCCCTCATGCAGTTCTAACACCGTTTAATCAGTTTGTAGTTTTAAAGCTGTTAAAACTTCCCTTTCAACGGCACCGAAAGGAGCATGTTATTATTGTATTTCTCCTCTTACCACAGTCTTCAATATAAACCCATAAACCACCTGTGTCAATGTAGTCACATCAGGAAACAGCTGAGGCTATACAGTAAGTGACAGGTGCGTGAAGACCTGCAAATTCTCTTACACTCTGCTCACCTCCTAGCTCTTGCCGCACAGAGACATGTTTCCTCGTATGCAGGTCTTCACACCGGCCGCAGTTGTCAATGTCCCTCGTGGTATCAGGAATGGCAGCGTGTTGACAGCGATTGATTTTAATGTCAACAGCTTCGCAGCATCCTCCTGTGGAAGAAAAAGACCATTCCAGGAGAGTCGCCGACTGAGGAGCCACTTAGTGAACAGAGAAGAGCTTTAATCTCGGAAATCCCATTGTAACTAAGGGCTTTTTCAAGAAAGTCTGTTGTTGAAAATGAAACTCTAGCTTATCAGTGAGTTAACAAGTTAAAAGAGTTCACGTGACTTCATTTTTACTGTATTTAAATAACCATCATTGCAGCAATATTTTGCAGCTAATATTGTTAAACAAACAGTAATGCAATGGATTTCTTATTCATGCCACATTTTTCTTGAAGGTGCTTATTTTTGTTTTATTATATGGGCAAAAATGACTGAATGAAGCTTGACAGGCCTGCCGTGCTTAGTTACTGTTGCTATAATTGGACAAATTTCTGTTCAGGTTTTAGTAAACGGTCAATTAGGTTTACACTACATGCTAATTCAAGGGCATAAACATTGGTATTGCATTGTAATGGTGAAACATGACTGTAGAACATTTTATTTTATAAATTACATTCATTTTACACAAGTGTAATACAGTATATCAAAGAACTATGTAGGCTATTTTGCATTTCAGGTAAATGTCAAAAGTCTAGCTCAAAATGGCAAAATGCCATATGTTCCAACATATTATATACAGTATATTATACATATCACAGCCTCATATTGTGTTGAATAACCATCTAGTTTGTTTACACAACCTTGCTGGATCCTGGGAGCTCCCTTACTCTCAATAATACATGAGTTTGACTGTGTGTGTGTGTGTGTGTGTGTGTGTGTGTGTGTGTGTGTGTGTGTGTGTGTGTGTGTGTGTGTGTGTGTGTGTGCATGTGCGTGTGCCTGTGTACCAGCAGTAGCATATGATGCTGCAGGTTTTTGTCCCACCATGTGACTGTAATCGGCGTGGTGTGAACTTCACATACTTTTGGGCTGAAGCCGTTATTAAATACAACCCTCCTCAAAAGACACACCAACCACATCAAATTCATCTCATGACTATTATCCGTGTTTTATATGCTAAATCACCAAAGTGCAAGCGACTAGTCTACTGAAAAAGTAATGACTTTGACTATATTTTAATATATTGACTTAGAAAATGCCTCCAGTAGCTATTTGATAAAGATCTTGTGACATTTGTGACGTATGTTTGTTTAAAGAATGAGGAACATGATTTTCAGAAGGTGAAAAAGTCGTACGTAGGTGGCTAGAGGGCTGAAAACCATTGAGCTTAACTACCCAGAAATCATTTCCATAAACTGTGGCCTAAATAACAAGTATTTGCAAATGTTACCTAAAAGTACGAGAGGGGCAAAACATCTAAACAGTCACTGAGGCATTTTTTACGCAAATGTAATGCCTTGTAAAGCTTAAATTACTCCCTATAGCTACAAAAGCATAACAATAATAGTGCTTTTTTTAATCATATGTTTTGAAACAGACCATAAGGAAAAAAATAAACTACAAATACTACTTTAAGTCCTACCTCTATAACTAGCACCTGCTACTATAGGCTATTTCCTATAGCTTTCAGCCACCAGTGCATTTCTGAGCACCAATTCAGTTGGGTGGAGAGAAAGAAATATCGCACAATTTTCTTGATTTGACAGGGCTTTGACAGGATTTACTTTCATGGAAGTTTTTACTTTACAGCTGTCTGACATATTGTTTTGGTGCCTCAAGTTGCCAAGAAGTTTGTCTTCCATCCATAAACTTTTTTATTTTCAACATACCTTATATAACACATTCTATAAATGCCTAAATGTAGCAGTCAAAGTAACAATTTAGGCAGCTCTTGTTACTGTTACAATGTAACTTCTTTTATGTAGGCCTACTTGTATTTTTCATTAAGTATAAGTATTGTACCTACATTTCAATTCGAATTTGTTACAGAGTCAAAACAAAAGATGAAAAAATGCATGCTAACCTGTGTGAGAATTAAAGAAAAGAAAGGAGCCAACACATGTACCTAGTTAAAAAAAAAAGAGGTTGCATCTAACCTAATAATCGTAATCACTGGCTTACAAGTAATTCTCCACCTGGCTAGCATGTTTGGTGACACAAATCAAACACACACACGTGAAAAACAGGTGCATGCTGGGTGTGGCTAACATGCTAAATGCTAAAATGCAAATGGTGGATCCTCCAGTGATTTCTGCATTCACTGAGGAACTTTCTGCTGTTTTGTCTGTCAGGTTATAACTGCAGAGCCTCTTTCAGATTACAGTAACATGTTTGAAAACTTTGAAGAGTATGGTGGGACAGAGAGGTTTAGTGGACTGGTTAGATTATGCTTTCAGAGTGAAGGAGGGTTGAACCTGGAGCAGAGGGAGGAGGACAGAATGACGTTCAGGCAGGTGAGAACAATTCAGACTCATTCAATAGACCTTTTTCACAGCAGACATGTTGACATGTTATAGTAGGAAAAGCACAGGTGTATTCAAAACCATTAATGATGGCTGCGTTCCACTTAGGAGAGGCCCTGGTATTGTGCATGCTGACTCACTGGAATAGCTTACTGGGACACTTGATGGAATTGAGCCATCGTTAAGGTTATCAATTTCAGCTGTGCTTTTCCTACCATGACAAGTCAAAATGTCTGCTGTGAAAAAGGTCCATATTGTAACCATCTCACGTTCCAGCTGCCACTGTGTTTCCTATCAACGCAGCGTTGCATAGACTAGATTTACACATGAAAAAAACAGTGCGTCCCTCTTTTTGCTTGTTAGTCTGTGGCTGCCATCACGGTGCAGTTTATATTATTTATTATTAATATTTATATTATTATTTTCACTAATGAAGGTGGTTGCGTTTTTATAATTGATAATCAGTTGTACGCACAGGCTGCAAATGTCCACCTAGCCTATAGAAATGGAACATGTTGTTGGTTTTTGATCTAAAAATGTAAAGCAGTAACAGACCTACTTTTTTACTTTTATCAAAGTACATTTTTGGCCTACCAAAGTACTGGAGTGCAATATTCTCGTATCTCCATCCCTGCTGAAATGTTTGGGTTCCTTCTAATGGCTATTCAGGACTGATGGGATCATGCTAACAATACAAAGCTAACAGGACTTTATGCTTATTTTAAACAATAACGAAAAAGTCAACACAATCTGGTTTAAAAACAGTTAGAATGTATTAGAAACGTGAGTAGGCCTACTTACTTGAGTGTGTTTGCCCTGTACTAATACATCCTCTATACTGGAGACCTTTTCAATGCAGACCACTTACTTATTGTAGCAGGAAAAGCACAAGTGTAACTAATAACATTGATAACTACTCTGTCCATTTAGATGGGCCAATGAAACAGACCTACTGTATCATTAATGCTATTAGCTGCACCTGTGCTTTTCTTCTGTCACTCTCTCCTTTCGGTTTTGTTCTGAAAAACCTGCTTTTGGAGCCACTGTTTTGTTTGTTTTCAGTGAAACTGCATCCATAAAAAGATTTAAAAAAATCCCTCTTAAATGCTAAAACTCTGTGCTGGTGTGCAGCAATGCTGTCTGGTGGAGCCATGGATACATGATATTTTATGAACTGGATACCAGATTCAGTTCATAAAATCTGGCACCCTTTCATTAAAATGAAAGTTGTTCACCAAGCACATTACAGTACAGTGATCCATCCATGGGTGAAGGCAAGGCAAAGATTGATTCATGCACACAAGAAGGACCTCTTTTGTTTTGTTCCCTTTTGAGTAAGCAGTCATATGGAAAACGCTATTAGCATGTATTCACAGTCTTTGGGGCTTTTCCTGGTTGCTGTGAGAGTAAGCAAAATACTAGTATCACACAAATCTAATTTTGCTTTATTGTAGCTTACTGTAGAAGTACTAACAATTTTGAGACCCACTTTAGACAATATTTTAAGAGTAGATGGCTTCATGTGTAAATACATTGTAGATGTTGATGTCCATTCCATATGGGGCTTACAGAAGTATGCCCAGTGGACATACAGAGTTTTTGAAGATGGTGGTATAGTGCAGTATCCCCTGAGCACCCTTGGAGGAAACTTGGTGTACAGTACTAACTTCTCATTGGTTTGCCCTTTCGCCTCTCTCCCCCTCCTTCTTCCCAGATCACTGTCTATATCCGGGCCGGCATCCTGAGTGGAGCGCGGTCTCATGTTCCAGATATTAAATTACTCATGAAATATTTGCTCGGCCTTCAGGGTCTGCTGCAGCTTGCTTCGAAACCTCCACTTAGCCCCTGAAACGTCCTAGAGTGCAGGCTTGTGTCACTTCTATGAGGAAAGTCAATTTTTCCAATTTATAAACGGGGCATTAAAGGACTTTTCAAATTGCATTAGCCTCAGAGTTCCGCTCTTGTCACCTTTTCTTCCTCCTTTCCCGCCGTATACCTCTTCCTTGCATTCAGATGGGGGAGACTGCTTGCCTAAAACAAGCAGTCTGAGAGGTTGAACATTGCATGATTCAGTAATAAGGTCTGATCACTTACGCTGTGTGCACTTGACTGTATCAGAAAGTTCCATCAAGCTCGGTGAACCTTGAAGACATTTTAAAGATACAGCCGCAGAGTTCGGAAGGACAGCATGCCAGTTAAAACTATCTAGTGTCTAAATAGTGTAGATTCTAGTCTGATGTGTTATTACAGAACCTGGTGTCTACTGGCTATAAGCAACATTTCTCTGTTTTTTTCTTCTATTTATTAAACTATAATTTCAGTCATATTGAAACTAGACAATTTACAGCAGTATCATGCCAACAGAATTACATTTATATATTACACAAAGCCCAAATCTAATAATAATATCACAAAATTGTAGATAAGCATATAACAGATACAACTTAAATAACACCATGTAAAACAAATAGACAAAATAAATGCAAATGACTTGAATGAGTAAATAAGTAAAAAATCTGTCTATAATATAAAATGTAATATTCAAATTTAAACACAAGCAACTTACCTTACAACTAACACAAATATTCCACAAAATTTGAATATTACATTTTATATTATAAGGTGTGTGTGTGTGTGTGTGTCACTGGGTGGTGTTCGGAATTATTGTTGTGTAAGCAGACATCAAGTCCGGTGAGCATAGCTTCAACAGAAAGCACGTCTACGGAGGAGGAGACGTAGGTTACTGCAGTGAATAGTTTTGTTCATGCGGTACTGTGAACAGACACTAACGCTGCAAAAAATGACAGTTTAGATTCCCACTGGAAACTGCAAACGCACACACACAAAAAAACATTCAATATGTTGAATAACTTTCAAAATACACTAACACTGTAGAGATACTTTGCCTCCATGAAAGAATACAAATATGCAAGTGAAGTAAAATGCCAATCCAGACTGCAGACATTAAATAATTTTATTACATCTGCGAGTACTTTACTCAAATATTTCAAGATGTGTAAAATTATATTTGCGTCTCTGGTCTCACCATTTAAATCTAATATGTTCCTAAGAGCTCCAACAAACATCATCAAAACGTGCAGACTGAATTTGCACGTGGATAATAAGTCATATTATGTTTACATTTTTTTTTGTGAATAATTACAGCAATTTTGCCTAATGTAATCAGTTATTTCTTCAACTTGGAAGCATATAAGAAGCAAGATAAAGCAATGAGAAGCAGATGTAAAGATTCCTCTGACTTCAGACCTTAAGCGTTCCCATATGGCCACCGAAGGCCTCACGAGTGTAGTCGCGCCTTCACAAGGGAAAAAGGTGAGAATCCAGTCACCCGTGATTATTACCAGCTCACTCATGAAATCGCCAACCACGGGCCAGTGATGGAGAGATAGTCAGAGATCAGGAGCTGTTTCTATCAGATTGAGGCTGAACTTGCACACAGAGCGCTGCATTGTTTAGCTTCACCACCTGACAAACACCAAGATTACTTTTTTTTTTTTTTTTTTTTTTTTTTTTTTTAGTGTTGACAATGTGAAGGAAAGTAGGAATGCAAATGTTAGACACCATCGCCATTCCTGTCTTACTTACTTTACTTGTTACTTTAAATTCAAACACATTAAATATTCATATTCCACTGAGAAGCTTTTCCAGACTTTCATCTCCTCCAGCATTGTGTTTTTTACATCCAGATTAGAGTCAGTGTTTTCATCAGTGTGCAGCAGCCTACGTGTATACCAAGGTGAATCATGAGGGTTTGTGAGAATTACAAGAAAGTAAAAAATATATTTCTTTTTTTCGGTGCCATGCCTGCAGAAAATTAATGTTTCCCATATACAAATCAAGGTTTTATTAATGCATAACTGAGTGTTAAGAATTTAGATGATCCAAACCATGAAGCTGACTTGACCTAAAATAGGATTTAACAGCTTTCTGAACCTCAGAAAATGGGAGCTTCTATTAAGCTCCCACATTGCTGAATGTGTGTGTATCTGGAAACCCTTTACAAAATGCGCATAAAACTCTAAGGCCCCTCTGAGGTTGGCTATCCGCACTATTTCAATACTCCAGAAACATGGCATATAAATCATTCAAATCATATGTGTTTCTGCTGCATTGCCGCAGGCTTCTAAGTCTTACATCCTGGATAAAGTGCTTCCCCTAGAGTTTCTTACACTGATGACTGTGTGAAGTTGGAATTATAAAGTTACATCTGTCTACGGAGACGTTTTAAGAACTTCTGCACTAAAATGTCCCTCTTCATTTGAGTATAGGCACATTCTGAAATGTATTTTTTCCCCCCACTAAATTGCGTCCAGAGATCCCAGGCCATTTTTAACAGCTTTTAAAGGTGCCCTGCCACACAAAACTGTTTTTACTTGCATTTTTTGAAATATGTTAGGTCCATATGTGTTGCTGTTATGTCATGAATGTGAAAATGAACTGCTACCTCCTCTGTCAGCTCTAGCTACTGAAAAGAAATAAGCGGAGAAATCAGTCCAATTACAAAAGCTGGTCAGTCTGACATTGTGTTGCCTGAGCTCATTACTATTCATGAACTCGCCCAGTTGCACTGGGTAAAGGATGCTGATAGCCAGGCTCTCATTGGCTAGCTGTTAGCCAATCAGAGTCAAGCAGCTTAGTGAGAACTAGCACAAATCGAGCTGAGTCTTCCTGCAGGCTTTCTATACCACGCTAGAATGGTTTGAAACAAGGTAACCAAGGCATTTTTTCCACAAAAAATGTTACAGAGTCCATGTTAGAACTTCAGACATAACCACAAAGTAATTAAATACGTGTGGCAGGGCACCTTTTAAAAACAAACATACCTTTACATTATTTTATCAACTTGATACCTTTTTAGAATTGCTCATAAACATAATATCTGTGATTGGCATTGATGGAACTTTTATGCAGCACCCCAAATAATCCCAATATAACCCAAATAATTTGGGTGATTTAAACTTTTTATAACAGGCAGTTAGACCTCTCTGGGGTCTGCTTAAACCCAACAATAAGTAAAATCAAGCATCATCACCATGTAGCCTATACGTAACATGTTTCTTTGTCTATGAATGACATTTTGTATAGCCCAAATAACACGTTAAACATGACATAGTTCCGTTATTTCTATTATGTTTTGTCTATTATGTTGCCTTCACTTTTCTAAAGAAATTGATTGATTTTGCTGTGCTTTTTACACATACAACACTGGAATCTGTACAACCCCCAACAATGACGAAAGCAAACAAAAATGCAAGGTTACAGTAAATATAATTACATTTTTATACATTAATATACATTTTTATAGTTTTCATTTTTACACATTCATTTATTTGAATACCTGGAAACTGAAATCTAGATAAAGGTAAAAAATAGTTTTGTATGAAAATCTGGACTCTGTGGGTCACAATACGCTGCCATTCACACAAAATTGTTAAAGTATATTCTGTGTATATATATACACACACCCACAGTATTATTTTAAATGCATATATATGTATTTAAATATATATTTTTAATAGATTTGACAATTATGGGAAAAAGCTAAAGCATTAGAATAAATGAAGTTAGTAATGTTTGTTACATCATTATGTAGGGTCCTTAATGATGACGGCTTTATGCTTAGCAGGGTATCATAGCATCTGATAGACAAAACATGCCTGCGTTGACATATACATTTAATTGGTCAATTCATAAACACGGCCATTATCATACAGTCTCCTGATGAGATAAGCCACAGTGTGCTCCAGCTTTCCAGTATAATTTATGGCCCACAAGTCAAGCCAGATTAGGCCTGATTGGATCGCTGGTGCCATATGTGACCTACAATCTGTGCTCCGCTTAGGAGGGTCAGGGACCTCTCTGGGCAAAGGTTGCCATGGGAACGACCTCTGTATGCTCTGCTTTGCTCTTTGCAGCCCTCGCACATCTTAAGGCAGAATTATCCAGGATTTCTTTATGTCAGGGCTGTATTCTTCTGCTCTATTTCCTCACTCTGCTCTTCAGTTTCAGCTCCCTCTGTTTCCTCTTCACACACACATGCACGCACGCACGCACACACACTAACACAGTGACGTTTACACGCAGAGACATTTGCATGCATGCTGACACATACATGTATAGGCATTGCCACAAACACACAGGACAGAGTAGACGCACTCCCATCCATGCAAACACACATGTATACACAAACACATATTTGTACTCTGACTCTTAATCAAACCAGAATGTTCAGCGGACATTTCTGTATAGTGGCTTGTTGAATGTTTAATTTCTTGTAGTATCAACACATATTTAACTCTTATGCTACCTTCTTCTTTTCAGGCCATTTTAAGTCATTTGTAACTAGATTGATTAAATTACATTCTTTTCTAGTTTTGGCAAGTCAACTCAGCTGAACGTCATCTGAGGATCCTTAAGCCTTCAGACAAAATCTGGTCAGTGGTGACAAATTTGTGCTAGCCTGCAAAGACAGACTTTTGCCACAAGCTATTGGGATTGGAAAGTTACCATGTCTGTTCATGCTGAACTCAGCATGATCTGCAGGGAAAATGTTAACCCTTGTTGGGGTTCAGGAAGGCAATTTATCAACGATGTTTTATCAATATTAATAAAGTTATCAATATGTCTATTAAGAACTTTACCAAATTGACAAACAATCAAAACGGGGCACCACCCTGGAATCAGGGACCAATAACTGAGCTGTGAAAACAGTCTCATAGGTGGTGTTCTCTTTGAAAACACAGATCTTAATTTATTTGATTAATTTATCTCATATATATATATATATATATATAAAGTGAACAGGAAGGGTGAAATTCGAGCACTGACCTGTTCAACCAGCTGTTACTACAACATATACACAAATAATCACAAACAACTGCTCTTTAACCCTTGTGTTGTCTTCCCATCAACAGTTTTTTTTTCAGTTTGTTTTTGCTTTTTCAACACAAGGGTTAAAGTATAATAGAATTTATTTAACTTCCAAATTATTAATTGTCAATCAATAGTTCTTCATCAATCAATATACCTATTTACTTGTTACAACTACAACAAAGGCAAAAACGTGTGTGTGTGTGTGTGTGTGTGTGTGTGTGTGTGTGTGTGTGTGTGTGTGTGTGTGTGAGGACGAGATCACGTGGGTAGCTAAGCCACGCGAGATCAAGATGTATATGTATAGTATAATGGCTTAGGATGATTTATCTTTAAGTATTGAACTGCTATCACAGACTACAGGAAAGTAATTCTCGGTCTGTTATATTGTTCGTTAAACAGGTTAAAAGTGTGAGATGGTTACAGTGTAAGAAATATAGAGGTCTGATAAATGGTCCCGTGGAAAAATGGACTTCTTTTCTTAAGTCTACTGAGATACAATCAGAAAGAGATCTTGTTGCAAAGTCATTATATTGCAGTGAACACGAGAGAAAATAGAATTGGATCCCCCTGGAGATTCCCCCCCATTCCTCTCCTTCTCCATCTCAGGTTTGAGGTTACAAATACAAAGGAAATACATGAAGAGGTAATATCCCTCAGAGCGGCAACCAAGTTAAATTAACCATTTTTTACGCTTTCCAACAGTAAAAGCATCTACATCTAGATCCCATGCAGTCATTAAATGGCTGCAGGATTTTTATTAGGTCTTTATTTAACGGTGCACTTGTGAAATACCTGTACAGTAGTTCATACTGTGCTCGTATAAAATCACGTACACAACACGGCTTGAGAAGTACTCGTAAAGACATACAGTAGGCAGTAAGTATGGTAATATAATACTAGCATCAGTGAGTCTGAACTATTTCTCATATAATTCACAAACTAAATAGGAAATTACCGTAACTCCTGTGATAATCTGACTTGCAAACAAATTGCATGAATCTCATGATTTCTGCAGGTTTCACCAAGTCAAATTTAAGACTTTAAGACCATTATGGGGTGCCCGGATAGCTCAGTTGGTAGAGCGGCCGCCCATATATAGAGGTTTACTCCTCGATGCAGTGGGCCAGGGTTCAATTCTGACCTATGACCCTTTGCTGCATGTCATTCCCCCCTTTCATGTCTTCAGCTGTCCTGTCAAATACAGGCCTAAAAATGATCTTAGAAAAAGACAATTATGCATGAAATTTAAGACTTATAAAACAACAAAAACATATCAGATATCAGAGTTAGGAAACATTATCTGAAACAATTCCCAGATTTCCTCATTCACATTATAGGACTGGTGTCTAGTCACCGTGTGGAGGACCCAGAGCACCTCCGCTCTTAGTGTTGGCTCTGATCCAAAAGTGACACTGGCACACAACACTGGCTTTAACCAAGCCCTAGATTCAGTTTTTTCAAGCCAAGTATAGCTAAACTTGCACTTCCCCATAGGTTTATGTCTGTGATACAATCTGAAAGAGACTAGCGCAAATGCCACAGAAGCTGATTGTCTGCAATATAAGTTGCATGTAGGTCTCATTTGTAATACAGCAAATTATATTTGGACTAGTGAAAGAAAGAACTACACGGAACACCACGGAATCACAAAAGAAAAAACATTCTCAAGCATTTTAATGAGAATTAGAGGTAAAGCGTTACATAGACGTAGGAAATGCAATACTAATAATAATTTAAGGCCTACAATTTTGATATTGAAATTTAGATTTAGATTTTGAATGTGAACACAGGAATTCCAAACAAGCGACGGCTTGTCCCTATAACACGATGGATATCTCATGAAATGTACATGACAGCAACACACTGTGCAGTTTGTGTGTGTGTGTGTGTGTGTGTGTGTGTGTGTGTGTGTGTGTGACTATAAACATGCTAGACATGTTGGCACAATAATGTTTATAGAAGGAGTCAAGTTGCCACCATGAACAGTTTTTTGCTTTCTGTAGGCAAGCTTATATTTCCAAGGACAGAGGACGGCTTCAGTGGTCTGATAATTTAGCCAAGTCCAACCTCATCAAATCTTTTCACCCATACAACCCTATACTCAAGCACAAGATGCTTTTTCAATAAATACATTTTTTAGAAGATTAGATTTCTCTTGCATTAGCTCTACAGAACGGACTCTTCTCATCACCCACTTGTGATGTTATAACATCTGTCATCTTAATAAGTAGTGTTGGTGTTCATATCAATCACATGGAAACACCTCTCTTCTTGGAATAAAAAAAATGCTAATGTTGTTGTCATGCCAACAATGCTCACAGAATAAATCACTTATGTTTTCATTCATTTCCCTGAATGCTTTGGAAGTAACTGAACTTGTGTTTTGAGATATACAGTGGGGAGAACAAGTATTTGATACACTGCTGATTTTGCAGGTTTTCCTACTTACAAAGCATGTAGAGGTCTGTAATTTTTATCATAGGTACACTTCAACTGTGAGAGACGGAATTTAAAACAAAAATCCAGAAAATCACATTGTATGATTTTTAAATAATTAATTTGCATTTTATTGCATGACATAAGTATTTGATCACCTACCAACCAGTAAGAATTCTGGCTCTCATAGACCTGTTAGTTTTTCTTTAAGAAGCCCTCCTGTTCTCCACTCATTACCTGTATTAACTGCACCTGTTTGAACTTGTTTCCTGTATAAAAGACACCTGTCTACACACTCAAACAGACTCCAACCTCTCCACAATGGCCAAGACCAGAGAGCTGTGTAAAGGACATCAGGGATAAAATTGTAGACCTGCACAAGGCTGGGATGGGCTACAGGACAATAGGCAAGCAGCTTGGTGAGAAGGCAACAACTGTTGGCGCAATTATCAGAAAATGGAAGAAGTTCAAGATGACGGTCAATCTCCCACGGTCTGGGGCTCCATGCAAGATCTCACCTCATGGGGCATCAATGATCATGAGGAAGGTGAGGGATCAGCCCAGAACTACACAGCAGAACCTGGTCAATGACCTGAAGAGAGCTGGGACCACAGTCTCAAAGAAAACCATTAGTAACACACTAAACCGTCATGGATTAAAATCCTGCAGCGCACGCAAGGTCCCCCTGCTCAAGCCAGCACATGTCCAGGCCCGCACATGTCCTTAAATATTAAGTTCTGCTTTTCTGATGTATCAAATACTTATGTCATGCAATAAAATGCAATTAATTACTTAAATCATACAATGTGATTTTCTGGATTTTTGTTTTAGATTCCGTCTCTCACAGTTGAAGAGTACCTATGAGAAAAATTACAGACTTCTAGATGCTTTGTAAGTGGGAAAACCTGCAAAATCGGCAGTGTATCAAATACTTGTTCTCCCCACTGTATCTAGTTTTATAACCCAATTGAATCCATGTAAATAATACTCTAACAGTTACCTGCCTATGGGAAGCACAAAGTGCCTCTTATAAAAAGGTATAACTGTAGTAGGGCTCCACGATATGAGAAAAATATGCCATAATGTTGAATATCGCGATAACGGTATTACTTGCGATAAATATATTAAAGTGTACTCCGTTTTGCCTTTATGCTGCTTTCAGTATTCTGCTAAAATACAATAAAGTGCTTGTTGAATTTAAAACAAATGAAAGGAAATCATTTCTAACACTTTTATTGAACAAATTGTACATTGAATTGAACATAAAAGGCAGGAATGGCAGTTACATTTTAATTTGCATTTTTCTACTGATATTTTCTTTCAACTAACACAAAAAAATCGGAGTGTCTATCGCGATATGTTGCAGCTTTTCGCGATATGTATATTGCGCATGTTGATATTGCAATGACGATATAAAAACAGTATATTGAGCAGTCCTGTACTGTAGCCCTGGAGAGTAAACTTAACACTGGGCCATTCACACATTGAGAGCTGGCACCTACCTCGGAGTTCTGAGTGAAAAGTCAAAGTTCAGATACTCAAGACGCTACGAGGACTTTCTAATCCCACCTGGTTACTTATTTTAAGGTTATTCACAGCGGACTTGTTTAAGGATTTTGGTTTGCCAAGCAGGTCAACATGGGTAGTGGTGGCGGGTTTCAGAGGGCTTAACCAACAACTCTACACCAGTTCCAGTAAGCCAGTCGAGCTGGGTCACGATGAAAGACTCTGTTCCCACATAAAAAATAAAAAAAACGTCCAGAGTGATGGGCGAAGAAAGAGGAATCCTCTTAGTGGTAATATCCTGTTGTGCACCTCCATCTGTTGCTCAGTCTAGATGGAGAGAGAAAAAGATCAGGAGGAGCACCACATACTGTATTCTGGCTTTGAGACATGGTGAAGTCATTTTTATATTAACAATTTTCAGAAATTCCATCCAACCCTTTTATAACGCAAGTTTAAATTATAGAGACAGATGTGGCTCTTTGCAATGCCCAAACAGAATTTTTGTACTGCTAATTTATGTCATTATTATGAGATAAGATATGTAAAATTAAACATAAGATCATTCATTTATAATCTTTTAATTACAAAATCTTTTATTGAATCATGCTAATGCTTAACACAAGCTCATACATTACAGTTCTGAACATTAAATCAACAAAGTAAGAGAAAAAAATAGTAATAAGTAAAGTAACCTAATCCAAGTAGCATATATAGTATCTTATTATTTTATTTCATTTTAAAATGTTTTTTTTTTAAGATTCTTTTTTGGGCATTGGGTATGTTTAAAACTGTAATCCTAATAATCCCCATTTTTACTAACTGTATCAGTAATCTGATTGAGTCTTTTTTTTCTGTCACTTTAACGAAATCGTTACCTTTTTTGTATCCTAAATAAGTAACGTTCCATGTATTCTGTTTATCCCCAAGCCTGTGTACAAGTGTCCACTTATGAGATATATATACACACACACATATATATATACACATATATATATATACACATACATATACACACATACACATATACATATATACATACATATGTACGTATGTACGTACATATGTACACAGCAGGAGGATTTATAATGCTGCCATCTGTTGATGAAGCATTACCTTTCTAATTCTGACAATGAGCCTTTCTATTTGAAGAAAACTCGATCCCCATACCATTGTGTTATAGTAGTGTTTTTTCTTGGGTCCAATGAAATACTTCACATTTTCTCCCTAACAGAAAAAATTTATTTCGCAGCTTAGATTTGTGTAAGTCTAAAACTCCTTCTCGAGATAAAAACTGCTGAGGATCATTACAAAAGAGGCTTTAAACTCTGTACTTATCTATGACGATAACTCAGCCATTTTTGAATGGCCCCCAAAGCAACGAAAGTTCCCAAAAGGGAAGATTTAGATGAACCCTCACATGAAAAGGCTGTCTGTTTCTATTCTAACAACACAGCTCAGCTATCCACATCGCAGGACGACGACTTGAACACATGCAGACCACGGCTCAGTGTGCGTGCGTTCTGAAATGCAAACCACAGTGACAACAGCGCGTAGCATCAACACACAGCGGCTGATTTATGTCAACGGTTCATATCAATTAGTAGAGAGCTTAGAGGGGATGTTAGCATTTTAAAACCAACGCCATGATTGATGACTGCCATTTCATCAAGGCATTCATTTCGTCATGACTGTCAGCGGAATCAGTTTTTACTGGGCCTCTGTTTTATGGTAATAGTGGGTGGATTTATTATGATGATAAAAAGTGTTGTCTGCCCTCCGACAGCCGCGCACCATTCAAACACAATTCTCTTTAAGTAGCCTGAAAGCCCGTGGCCCACCATAAACCAAAGAAGACACTGATCTCAGTCTTCACCTCACCTCATTTGTCAGGGAAAACACGAGTTAGTGCTTGGAAATGTGTGTGATTTCATTCTAAAGACGTGAAAGGGAAGGACTTCAGTGCTAGCATCCCCTTTCAGGTCCCTGAAGTATACCAGTGAAAGTTCTACAGTGTCTGTAAAGTTCACTTAACAAGAAAGTAAATTAAATCCTGCCAAGGCTTTTGGTCTATTTAATTAAAGCTGGAGCAACTTAGTGGGATTGAATTAAATTTTTGGCAGGGGTAAACCAATATGCTGGGAAGGTGGTGGTGGTTGGAGTGGAGCGGGGTGAGGTGGGGTGCAGTAGACTATTCATGAAAGATAAGCAGTGAGCCCATCGTTTTTTTCCAGCTTCATTGAATACATATTTTCTTTTCAAAACAAACTAAGAATGCCTTTGTGTCCTCTGTTGGCGGTGCCATTTCATTTAGCAAAGTAGATAACAACCAAAGTTTGCCCTGTCTGCTAAGACAAATAAAAAAACATTTAGTTTTAGTTAGGTTTGGTTGCTCTGCTTGTCTGCTTGTTCAATCCAGCCAACTCGACTCTGCCTGCTTGTGAAAACGTGGCCTCAGCTGAGGTTAATCCACATGCAAAAGGTCTCCTTAGACTAGGGGAATCCATAGCTTTTTCTCAGCACAGGGTCAGGGATCACACACCAACTTTTTATGGAAAGCAGGCCATTTTATTTCCTCGGCCTTTATCCAGCTGCCAATGCCGACTGGTTGCAATACTTCACCGTAAGCTCTTTAAGTCTTGAGGGGAAATCGATTCCAGCCCAGAGTGGACCTTAAGTTCAAGCTAAATATTCCAAAGGATAGGAATAGCTTAGAAACTGAAGGAACTCATTCTCAACCCTCATCAACTTCGTTTCATCCTCGCTGACAAATGGTGAGCAGTGATTATTTTGTTTTCATTTGAAGTTGATATCCATTCAGCGGGGGGGGGGGGCGGTTAATTATGAGTTTAAAAACCCATACTGTATGTTACTCTGCACCCATCAGTTACTTTCAGTTATTATAAGTTGCCCCAAAACCACTCAGCTCTAGTAAGCCATGAACTCTTTCATAAGAATGACTAAATAGCTCTTTTTTTCCTGAGGTTATTCAGAGTTGAATTATTGTTATTATTCAAGTTTTTTATTCTTATGGAATAAAATAAATGCACTCGTATCCTTGTTTAAGAGCAAACAGTAATTTCTGTGGATTTCTAATTTAGATTCAACTTTATTGTACAAGGACAACGAAATGCAGTTTGCGTCTAACCAGAAGTGCAAAAAAGCAGAAAAGTGCAATGCGATGTACAAAGTACACAGGTGGTGCATAGGCAGCACATGAAATATATTGCAGTGTTAGAAGAGAAGAATAAATATGGCTATGTAATATGAACAGTGTATGCACAACATGTACAGATATGTGCAATGTAGTAGCAGTAACATTATACTAGTAAGAATAATATAGATATATGCAGTGTATTAGCAGAATATATAATTTAGTTTTTAATTTACAATAAACTAATATCGCCTGGCATTTACTCACAAAAGCTGCACTTTCAATTGAAAGTTAATAAAAAGAGGTGACCTTACTCTGAATAATGTCAGAAACATCCCCAGTGTACTCAATAATAAGAATACATGAATGTTCAGCTTTTAAACTCTGGGTGGCAGTGTTGATGCAATCACACATAACACGGCAAAACATTGAAATACTTAGATTTCCTGTTCTCCCCACAGTTTACATTCCAATCCCTCTTTTAAACGACAGCACTGCAGATTTGACTGTTTGAAGTATAATCATAATTACATTACAATATGTATATCTGTATATTGTGTGTCAAAGTCTGAACAGCTTCACATCCATCACTCCATATTCTCATCCATATAAATATTCATATTGATGTATTCAATATCAATATATAGTTTATATTCAATTATATGGATTTAGTATTGACTTAAGAAAGACATTTCTGATAGCCTGAATCGAATGAATTTAAACATTGCCAATACACAATCATTTTAACATTGCCAAAATAATAGGATGTTTTCTTCGCAAGTTTACCTCATTTATTTAAAAAAATAATAATAATCAGACGTGAAATGAATGTTGATTATATTAAAGCTTAAATATAATAATATTAATGTCATACAAAAGCTGCCCTGAATATAACTGGCCTTTCTGAATTATAGTTATGATGGGCTATATGAAATGTTATTAAATCTTATGGCATTTATTTTTAAATTATGATTATTAAACATTAGGATTTTTTCCTATTACATTTGTAGTTGGTATTAATAATAAATATGTCTGAATATAGCCATATAAAATGCACCAGTGTTGTGATAAATGAATAGCAAATATGATTTGAATAACAAACAAAAAAAATAGTCATAAAGAGATCAAATCATCACGGATGGGTATTCAATCAATGCTCCACATGCAGCAGTACATATGCAAATTCTTAAAGAAAACGTGTTCTAATAATTGTGAAACTATTACATATGACGGATAATATCAACATATCGTGTCATTTGATCGTTATTCAAATTAATTTTGTTTTTTGTCAAAAACACATACGACAGAAAAAAAAAATAATGCCGACATAGCATTTGAAAAGATGCTAACAGGCTAACTAATTTCATGCAAACACGTAGCTCGGCTTTACTGCTGCTGTGTAGCTTGCGTGCTGCAATTTTTTAAACGTGTCTGAGCTAATTCAGTGTGTCCTATGTGCACCTTGTGTGCATTATTAGGGGGTAATTTAACAGGTGATTTGTTGCATGTATTTTGAGGTTTTGAGGATATGTTGTGTTTACTGTAGACTGCTGAGGCCACTGTTACTGTACAACCATGCTGTTTTGATTCTGCTGTGTAAGGGAATGTTATAGGTACAGTACTGTTGGATTACAGAGTCACAGAGGAGCAGGAGAGGATTTATTCCACATTCAAACATCTCTGCTTTGCATTATATTGTATTACTATGCACCCATTATAACATAGCGTGGCAGAGAGAGCTCTTCGGGCAGTATTAATATCATTTCTTCAACATCTTTCACTTCTCTTCTGGCTCAAGCCAATATTGAGCCTGTATGGAACTCATTACAGTGAGGGGGGGAAAGCTGCTTTCTCAGTGCCTTGCCATTTTGTTCCATCTGTGTTGTAGTCACCTGAACATGATCTGAAGTCAGCCAGTCAAGTGACCTGGAATCAATAGTCGAAACTCAGTGGAGGCAAATAAATCAGCCTGGCTCGTTTAACCCATGAAAGTCCTGCTGCTTAGCTACAGCGGTGCGACATGGAATGAGAACGGCATGTTTGTTGACAAATAATTATTCTAGATTCTTGTTTCTTGTCCAGCTTTAGTGACTCCATACTTTATATCCATGAGACATCTCCCTCCAGGCACATTCACCCGTTTCTTGTGTACTGTAAATTCTCATGAGCACATCTGAAAACTTGTTCTGTTTGCACCTCGTCCCCCCTGTCTGTCATTTTCTTTGTACAAAAAGCAATTTGACATTTTTGTGTACATTGGACATTTTTTTTATCATGCTTTCTCTCCGGGTATCTATGTATTTCAAATAAAGCATATCGACAATTAATGCAGCTGTTTCAGTGTGTCCCTATGGCATCTGTCTCCATGCCTGTCATATAAAAACCAGCCTGTGTTTTATTCTTTACCCATCATAACTCTGTTAAGAAAACTATGGGATTTTACTAGCAGCTTCTGGATGGGGCAGGAAATCGGTTTCATACTATTTTAAAAAATAAATAAGGCTATGGCTTGCATTAACATTCAGATGTAGTTTTTATGCCAACCATCACTGACAACTTGGACCTTTTCTTTTTGGAAAAGAGTAATCCTATTAAAACAGTAGAAAACTCATAAAAGTTGAATGTGTTATGATTACTAATATGCATATTTATTTAACGTATAGCATTTTTATTGATCGCTGGAAAATTATTGCCGGTAATGTTGCTGCCAGACTACATTGTGCCAACTCAAATTAACTTAGTGCAAACACAGCTCAATTTAAATCATTTTGGAACATTAATTGTGACATGTCTTAAAGAACGTTGTGCCAACATCACATCAACTGATTATAGTTTCATGATGATTCATGAACAGGAAGGAAAGTTTTGCATTCTGGAGGAAGTTACATTTCACTTCAGCTTGGATTCTTGGCTCTGTAATTGGAAAATAACTACTGCTCAGGTCTACCTAATTGACAACTTGTTCAGTCCCATGATTCCTTCCTTGGGATGCATGAATGATGGTTAGCCAGTCTGTGTTTACAAAAAGTTGAATAAATCCAAAAACTGTATATGTATATTTCTAAAGCACCTCTGGCTCGACTGATACAATTGAAATGAAATTCAAATGTCAGCATTGTTAACTGTGCAGAAGAATCAATGCAGCAAATACTTATTGATTATGCATTCACTGTTAGAGTTCAATTCATTTTCATGTCATGAATAGAAATCCCCCTCAGATATAACATTTAATGGTCCACTTAAGTAAAAACATGCAGACTTCTTAAATTGTATCTTGCCAAGTCATTCACTTGACCTAACAATTCATTCGAATCTCTCAATGGCTGTTTTGAAGTGAGTGGTTGCAAACTCAGCTACTATGCAGACTATTATATTCAATTATAGAATGACTTGTGACTCCTTTTCAGTCTTCACTCTAATGCCAGGCTGCACTATTTTATCTGACTGCGCTATTTTACAGCAGAAATAAGAGTCGTATAACTATGACCAGTCACTATAGTTTGTAGTAATGGCCTTCAGTCTGCAGCCTATGTCTCATAGTATTTTCTTTATTAGCAGGACACTTCATTTTAAGCTCTAAAACTGACTTATGACAGTATGTTCGAAAACCTATAAAATCAATCAAATTTTATATAAAACTATATATATATAGTTTGTTTTCTCCACTGTGCCGTAGCGTCTGTTAAAATACACACAGCTGATAAATAAGTAAACGGTATTATTCTGATTTACATATCGCATAAATCCTAGCCTACGTGTCAATGTTGAAGTACCAGTAGTTTTCAATTCTGTAACAAAAGACCTATTCAGTATGCAGTTACACGTATAATGTGGCTAGTGTGAGTGATGTGATTAATGTTTTGCATGCTAAACAACTAATGTCTAAATTAGTTTATATTAGCTGTGGGCTAACAATGTAGACCACATAAATGATTCGGATAGGTGCGTCAATCAATCAATCAAGAATTTACACGGCACACATCCAATTGGTTAAACAACAAACAACACACAGAAATCTAATAATAATCGTATGTTATCAGAGTTTATAATTGTAATACAGAATTGAAATATTTGCACACTGTCATTTTTCTTATAGTAAGGTATAGCCTTCAAATAGGCCTACATCAACTTTCCCCCCAAACAAAACAAAAACATCATTCGGCCTTGGTGGAAGGCTTAGTGGAAAACTGTATAGAGGTAACCAATGAAACTACAATTTTAAGAGGTGAAAACGGTAAAGAAAATGTTAAACCTACTTGAATTGCTCTCCGTGTGCGTCACCTGTTACAGCGCAAAAAGTCACTAAATGGCTCATAGGAGCCTTATAGTGAACCCCGCAGACACGTTTAGGCTTTGTCTGACAAAAGAGTAACCAGTATTTCCATTTAGAGCGGCGTGGCTGTGAGTAGGTATGAGTTGCTCCATCTTTTATAAATGACCCACATGGTCCCAAAACACTTAATTATCGCTAGGTAAGGCAGTGTGGACTGTCCTCTTGATGATTGACAGCGGGGTAAATTGAAGTGGCTTTGAAGGGGTTGAATGATCCTCTTAACGAGCGGCTGCAACGATAATTCAAACATATTAAACCCTCCATCATTAATTATATAAATACAGTTATCGTTTCTATTTTATAGAAGAGCGGCTTGATTAATGTAGCGCTGAAATGCGTATCCATGTTTCTGTGTTGCACGGTGCTCCCCTCTGTCTGTCGTTTTTTTGGTTTCGCCCAAACTTGGTTCAGATTTGAGTTGGTTTTCTCTGCTATCTGGGATCGCTCTATTGGAGGTGAAGGACCGCCTGTCCCCTCTCTGCCTGTGCTGTCAATGGCTTTCGGGACATATTTTATTTGAATGTCTGGGCAATATAAGTAACCAATAATGGATATTCTATGGATATTATGGACCATACCGGCCGTAATAGCTGTTGAAGGTAAGCTAACGTTAATATTTTCATCCCAACGGTTAAAGCCGCATCTTCTTGCCTTGGAACACCGGCTTTGGGTTTGAGACGAAGCGCGAGAATGTCGACGTTGGTCTTTTTAATCATAGAAGGCTAACGGAAAATTAACCACTTTTTAAATAAAAAAAAAAAAATCTCCATTGTGTTATAACATGGCGTTTACACTGCTTAGAGTCAGCTCAAAAGAGCAGTCAAGGGCTACAAAAACATGCCCGCGCATCCCCGAAGGTACACGGATGCTGTTGAGCGTAAATAGCGTTAATTGGGGAATACAATTAGCAAGCCAGCTACGACAGTTTAAAAAAACGTTACATGTCTGTCAGCTCGGTCGCATCTTATGTGTTCGCGGAGGTGTGTCACCGGTTTCATCTCAGTTGGTGATTAAAAAACGTGAAAGACAAACGTCCCCTTAAACATTTTTCACCATGTCCAAGACTAAATGCGCATATTCACACAATGAAAATCTCCATAGTTCAACTTACAAAAGGTTCTGGCTGGTCATAATGCAGTCATTTGTACGCAAAGCTTGGCTAAGCAGTAAAGGGCAGCAGGCAGTGTGGCTCAACGGACAATGAAACAGGTTGAATGGTGATAATAATCTCTATAGCCTAATATGTCTTTACAGCAGTAGGTACGTTTGGGATGCTCAAACTATTCTTACCATGCTTATTGTTACAGTACTCAAATGTATAAGACCTCCGGACTATATTATTCTGACATTTGCCCTGTAATGTCTAGATTATGAAAGCTATCATAGGCCTACATTTCTTTTAATTTAGGAGGTGCTACCTGCAAATTATAATTCAAAGTACAGGAAGTATAACTTGCAGGTGATTTTATGTGGCTGCACTCAGCTTCCCCTGTGAAAGGACAGGAGACATTCGCCACAAAGAAGAATGGAAAGTGTCATCCCAGTCGTACATTTATTCCGACTATTTTTAGGATGCTGTCAGAAAACAAACATGTCTTCTTCCTCTGGTCAGTTTAACTAAACCTCGTAATTACAGGTGGAGCTAAGAAACTATGCAGACACTCAACTAAATGTGACCACAGGATAAAACAACAACATAAAGAGAAACATTTAGCTGCTTGTTTACTGTAACATCATTTGTAGGCCTACATGTGTAATGACATCCTACATTTCACAATCAAACCTCACCGTAGAAATACAGGGAAGGATGTACAGCATACATTTCCTACAATCCATAAGTTGTATTTTTTTTTATTTGAACATAATAAAATATATTTTGGTAATGTATATTTTTTTTCCTGACACATCTTAGAACAATTTGTAAGCATAATAAAACAAATCAGATGTGTTAATATTAAAACCGCATAAGTTATACTGTCATGTCCCACATCGTAGTTTTTTTAAAATAACAATTACATTTTAAATATATTCACTGAATACTATAGATGTATGTAAAATATATTCAGTAAAACACACTACAAATCTCACAATAAGTAACTGTATACCCCATACTTTGTGCATACATAATATTCAATGTGATTTTTTTTTATATTTTTTTATTATTTTTTTTATTTCTGACATCATGATTGCTTAATTGCTATTTTTACGGTTGTTGTTGTTTTTAATTGTATCCTTGCTGTTATGTCCAAAAGCACGGGATCCACAGGATGTGAAAAGTGCCATTAATAACAACAGATTCCCACTACACAGTCTTCCACTTCCCCTTGGTTATTATTTTCCAGTAAAACGCAAACATGGCTACAGTTACTGTTTGTCTTTATGTAAAGTCTGCTGTGAAGTGTTTGTGTAAATGTGTAAGCTGAGAGCACGCTGTGCCTCAAATAGCTATTTCAGCATATCGAAGATACTTCTTGCTCGATTAAGAAGCTGCTCTTGATATTTGGTGTTATACTAGTATGCAGTACCTTTCGGGCCTGTGATGTTTCACTTTTTTGATTTGTTAAAAAAGAGCTAGTCCTGTCGCCAATCCAATGCAGCCCTCCCCCACCCATTTCACCCTGTGAATCAGCCGTGCCGACTGGCCAATGAAGTTGCGAGGATGGCTTACGTATGAGAAATAAAGGGTTGAAAAAGAGATCACTGCAGCTCAAATCCGAAAAAAAAAACAACAACCAACATCCCAGCATGCAACAGAAAAGAAGCCTTCAGTGGATTGTTTTGACACGTTTAGTGCCAGGACGCTACATATTTTTTTTTCCATTGTTGAGAGTGACATCTTCGCATCGTTCTGTTTTTTTGTTTTTGTTTTTTTTTACTGACAAACGTTACCTGCTAAATGTGTGCTAAATTACAATGTACCTGCACTGTATGGCAGTGCATTATTCGTCGTTTTGCGAAGCACTATACAGTAGCCTATACTGTACGGGGGGAACTATACATTTAATGTATAAATCAAGTGGAGTAAGAATGCAATCTTAACTCTCACATCATGATTCAGTATACCTGATTTCTGTAGAACAAGCACATGAAAGGACTACTACTTGTTATACAAATAATCAATAAATCAGACCGGGACGTACTGGAGAGGATTAGAGGATTAAAACTGGGGCCAAACTGTGCTCTGCCCCAAGTAGGCTATCCATTTTGCGAATAGTGTCAACACTACACACCATGTCAAGTTTGAAAAACTGTGAATTGGCCGTAAAATGCTAATGTTTGAATTTAGCCTATATGAGCTTTTTCCCTCAGCATTGTATCTCTATTCAAACCACTCTCTGGTAAACCCCCCCCCGCCATGTTGGACAACTTTAAATGCTGTCCATTCATCAGTAGCATTCAACCACTTTTTCAAAGGCATTTCTTTTACTATGTGGAATGTGAAACAACTCTAAATTGTTGATTAGTGTTAATGTAATCTGCCATTGATGCCAGTTCATATTGGTTTAGTTAACGGGGACAGACAGGCTCTTTTCGGAAATTAATAGACGTAGCACTGCCAAGGAAATTAGCCTAGCTATGTCAAACACGTCTATGAAAACATACTGTGGATTTATCCCTTCATTAGTTTACCCATTCATTGTCATCAGTGCTCAGTTGATAGCCATGCTAACAACAGCACTCGACTAATTCTGTCGAGTGGATATTCTCAGATTCATCCCCGGGCCATAAAATGGAAGTAGCCTGTATTGTTGGGAGGAGATGAAATTTACTAGACGGATCATTTGGCTTTTTTTTTCTGATTCCCCCCCCCATCCCCCCTCCCTTCTGTTGTGGTATTACAGTTTGTACTGTACACACACAGCACATGTTTCCTGGGAGGGTTGGTGTTGCTATGATGCAATAACAACCTCCTCCAGACTTGTATGCATGCATGTTGTTGTTGTTGGGGTCAGCAGGATGATAGATGACTTTGATACAACATTTTTTCTTTTCTTCTCTTTTTCTTTGAAGGAAACATAATGGGACAGAAACCACAGTAGAGAATGGTGAAGTGGGGTAGAATGAGATCACAGCATGGAGTCTTTAAAAAATGTCTAGCAGATTTGATTGCATTTCAATATGCGCCACATTCCTTCGGTGCTCTGCTAACCACTGGAGCCCACTCGGTTTAAAGTTGGCTAACATTGGCAAAGTTGATGTTTCAAATTTCTCAGTTTAAAAAAATATATATATAATTTATTAAATCACACATGTTACTTTTGTATTTTGCATATCCCTTTCAATACAATCTTCTCCCAAAATAAAAGCCAGTCTGACAGTTCAAGGCACAGTCTGATTGTTAATGTTTTGAAAATCCGGCCAAGTTTGGTAAAGATGCTTTCATATGTAAATCCAGTAGCTGTTTTTGACCGGAATTGTTTTGTAAGGAATAGATGTGTGAGTGTAACATGGAAGCGTTATGTTTTGTGGAAGAGTAACAAAAGACAGACGGGGGCGGGCCCTAAAAATGGGATTAGATAAAGGTAAAATGAGCGACCGTATACAATCCAGTGTTTTCTCAGTCCACCCAATGAGCAGATGCGGGGAGCTGGCCTGCACGCCAACCGCCACAGTAGGCTTTCACAAAGAATCTGTCTCTATTCAAGCCTTAATCCATGCTGCCGAGGGCCCAGGCATTGTCACTTTGCATGCAAAATTTCAATTAGTGCTGGTACCAGTTGTTTCAGTTGAAGGGGGGTGTCACATTTCCGAGACATCTATGGCTACCTTTAGGGTGAGATTAAGGCAGAAGTGTCACCGGTTTGCTTAAGAAAATGTTGCATTGCATAAGGATACTGACACTGGTACTGCTTTGCTATATACTGTATGTATTAGACCTAGCCCTTGGCGAATTCAGAGGTCTGAATGTACTGTAATACATATACAACGTTTCTTATCTAAAAGTGAAGTTAATTCCTTTAAACCGGCTTTGTGAAAACCTTCGTGTGGGATTTCAGCGTCTGCAAAATAGTTGCATATGTTGCTCCTGGCTCCAGCTTGTTCAACAAATTTAACTAAGGACTCGGCTCAAGACATGATGGACTGTTCAACACTGTTTCCATGCTTTCAGCTGTTTAACTCTGACGGCTGCGGTTCACTGTCATGAGCCAACTCTTCATTCTCTCCTCCCTTGTTCCAATCCACACATATTTGCCCTCTGGAGGTGATGCTAAAATGGTTGCATTTTAGCTTGTGGAATGTTTTGACGCTCGTGGATGTTTGACGAAATAATCGAAGTAAAAAAAAATATATATAAATCAATAGTGGATTCAAAACAGTATCAAGGTAGCACTAATATAGCTTCAGGATGTCACTTGTGCGGCCCTGGGAAGGCTTAAATTTGACAAGCCATGTTGGTCCTTTTAGAGTGTGCTGCTCTTCATTCTTGACATCATTACACTTCACTAAAACAAAGCGAGGTGAAAATAACAACATGCTGACCAAAAAGGTCTAATTAGTTTACCGCACATAGGTAGATACAACTAGGGGTGCACCGATCCGATGTTAAGATTGGATATCGGTCCCGATATTGAAAAAATGACTGGATCGGGGCTCGGAAAAATAGAGAAAAAAAAAAACAGATCCACGGGCCGATCCAGTTTTGTTCGTTTTTTTCCCTCTGTCGCACGTGTGTCGCATGCTGGAAGAGTTGAGTGTACAAATAAATAAGAATTCAATACATTACATCTATGTTATTTTGTCTTAGTTAGGAAAGTAATGTTTAGTTAGGAAAGGCTGGTGGCTTTAGTCTCTTCCACATGGTGGAAGGAAGGTATAAAAGGTGGAAGATATACAGTGTATTATTAATTCAACAACGGTACTGGACCGGTATCGACAGATACACAAAGCCCAGGTATCGGTATCGGGACTGAAAAAGTCGGATCGGTGCATCCCTAGATACAACAGGCTGATGTGGGCTGTTGTTACAGTGTCCCGATGCACACCGACAAATCTACACATTTTTACACCAGTCAGAAGAACTTGACTTGGGTTCTGGCTGTTGCTACAGCACAATTCCCACAGATCTACATGCTTGGTTTGCGTATCATATTTGAGTCAACTTTGCTTACATTCACTTCCATGAGTGCACTGCAGAGTTATGCTTGGACAGATCAGTTTACCAAAGTTCTGAATTTAACTACCACACTGGGAAGTACTTAAAAACACAGTATAACCTACTGAATGACAACATCAGAACCTTCACAGATTGTAACAGTTAATACAGTATACAGTACATACTGTATCCCTCTTGGTTTTCACATGCCCTGTATCACTAATTTTCATATGCTGTAGATCTCCTGCATTTAGAGTGAATTTTGCTTCACTTTTGGTATTTAGAACTTTTTAAAGAAAGAACAGGTGTTTAATCTTCCTTCTCTTTGGTCTGTAATCAGGCCTGTTTAGTTTGCGGAGACCAGCTGGTTAGACATGGCTGCTACTTGATGCTATCAGAAAATGAAAATATTTTCAGAGTGGTGCAACAGGTGCTCCGAATCTTTCTTGCCAGTGCATGACATCAACTGAAAAAAAGTGGGTTCATTTATATAAAGTGCTTTAGACTCCCTAGGTGTTTTTACTCAATTGAAGGTACAATCTCTATAATCAATACTAATGGTTTTTGCCATTTAGTATTGTGTAGTTCTTTGTATATAGTATGTGTTACAATGTGTAAATTATAATGGATATTTTGTATAACAACTGGATAGTATTCTTGATAGATAAAAGCACAGGACCTGGATTGAAGATGAATCACACCGTACTGAGACACCTGCTTGAGTGCTCAATTTATTTGTTTATCCAAAAAAAAAAAAAAAGAAGAGTTTTAAGAGCTTTCTTAAGCACAGTTATTCACAAGTGCATACATGTTTCTCTTGGCAAAGAAAGTCTGTATCGGTATCTTAATCTACAGTCTTATTAAATCTTAAACGCACAAAGATAAAAAGCTGTATCTGACCCGCTTTCACTCAATATTAGGGTTGGTCATTTCAAACAAAAGCATTGTGTGGGTTAAATGTTTGTTGCACGCAACGCAAGTCTTAGCATTTGCTGTAAAAGGTGTCATTTACTTTTTAAGTTAATTGCTAGTCCCAGAGAAATTTCCATTCCACTCCATTATAGACAGAATACCAGCTGATCTGAGTGGGTGGCTGATCTTCTACATACTAATATCTACATTGCCCATTATCAGCAACCATTCATCCAATGTTCAAAAGGCACATTCTGTTTACTAATCTGATATCATTTTAAAAGGCTAACTGAGAAAACATTGGAGAACCCTTCTGCAATTATGTAAGCACATAATGTAATCTGAAAACCGCTGCCCTGGTTAAAAACAACAATGGAACCGATCTCAGCTGGTATTCTGTCTATAATGGAGTGGAATGGAAATTTCTTAGTGACCCCAAACTTTTGACCGTGTGTGTGTGTATGTGTGTGTGTGTATATATATATTTTATGTTATGTTTGCGGAATAAGTGAGCCAAATGTAGCGCATGTATATTGAAGAACATTTGTACAAGGCTTTGTCATGCACAACCCAATCTCTGTTCAGAAAATTGTATGTCGATTTCAAATCATGCTGCTAAGTTTGTGTAAAACACTGGAGGTACTGTGTGCAATGAATGGTGAAAAGATGAATTGTGTAGAAATGTATTATTTAGTGAGGATCAGGTGAATTGGGGGTCTTGAGATTTGTTTTTCTTGCAGTGCTTTAAGGATAGGTGTGCCGTTTGATTGGAGGGCTATAATTGTTTCAGTCTGTAGTTGGGAAAACAGCGTGGTCAGAAAGCGAAAGGGTATGACTAAGACTATTATAACAGTGTTATAGTGCATAATATAGCACTCCTACTTCTAACAGTTTAGAACTGCAAAGATAACTTGGAGCAGGTTTTTTTTCTTTATCACATGATAACAGAAAGCATATTTTATGGATTTATATAATCAAGTTTGCAGACAGATGTTATAAATTAATTTCATTGGAGTTCAGTGGGCCTGCTTCAACCCTACAGAATGAAGTTTGCATATGGCGTTTTGTTGCTGACTAGAAGGGAATAGTTCGGGTTATAGATATTACGGAAAAAAACTTGCTTTACCTCCATATAACCTCGCTGATATTTCACCAAGGAATCTAGATCAAGGATGTTCTTATATCCTGCTATCTTAATTAGCATGTTAATTGGCAGTGTGCAGTCTCTTGGTAAGTCATATGTTTTAGGAAGAGCCTGATTCATCCTAACCCATAGGGAATGGAAATCATTAGGGGACCGTGAATTGTATTTTCAGATATTATTCATAACAGGAAACGTGTAAGCCATCAAAATGGCACCGCAGTATCAAGGCCTAATTTGCCGTCTGAATTCTTTTTGCAGTCTCCCTAATTTGACAGAAGTCTTACCCATTATGTGGAATCAGTGTGTTTTATGTCTTTGTCACTTCATGTTTCCTCTTTTTTTCATCCTGGCAGTAAAATTGTTGTTCATCAAGTCCTGAAACAATAACTGACTTTGCTCGAGAGGCGGAGATGAACTGATCAATGTCCCTGCCACATCCTTCATGTGAACGTTGAGTCCTACACATTAACAATACGGCGCTTTAGAATATTCATCCCAGCAATGGCAGCTACTGAGCTAGGAGGACGCGGGGAGAAAGAGAGACGGCGGCAGCAGCAGCAGGAGGAGGAGGAGGAGGGAGAGTGTACCCTGAGAGAGGTCAGACCTCGTTTCAGAGACCCCCATCCACACGCACCCCAGGTACTGTGACACTGCCTTTATGAGCGCGCCTGCAGAACACAAACCCACCGGATTAGTGTCTGGCTCTCAATGTCCCCGGGAGCAGAGCCCATCGGCCGAGACAAAGCAGGGCTGATTGCGTTGTCATCTGCATCACAAAGGGAAGCCTTTTTCTACCTGAACCAGTGCCTGTGCGCCGCGCTGCACATCACATCTATCAGCGACTCTGGACCCACGTGACATCTGCCTTTTGTTTTTTTGTCCATCTCTGTCCCCCCCCCCCCACCCCCCTTCTTCCATTCTTTCTCTCTGAGCCACACCGTCTGTCCACCATGGCCCATATCAACAGCGGGACCCCCTCCCCCTCTCTCTCGTCAGTGGAAACTACATCTTCTTAGTTTGCATCAGCACTGGCCCTTTTCAGTTTTTTTGCCGGTAGTTATGTGCTCAGCACTGTGTGCATCATCTCTCGCTACAAAGAGCCACTAACACATTTGTTGTCGTTCCTCTTTTCCCTCCTCTGGCACTGGCTGGCTAGCTGTGTCTCAGCTCAGCCAACATGCAGGCACGTCAGACCAAAGAAAAAAAAAGAAAAGGAAAAAAGCCCAGTCTCTCCCGCTGTCAGACCGTAACACGTCTATCGGTCTCACTCGGACAGAGAGAACAGCCCAGCTGAGGTGCTGCCAGTAAACAGACATGTTTTGTCTGATTAGTGTTCTGTGCAGGCAGGCTCTTCTATGACTGATGACTGATGTCTTGTGTTGGAGGCGCAAGCAGGTCTTGCAGCCATAACATAGATAAATCAAGCTTCCCTATTTGGATTATCTTCTTATGCTTATGTACATATGAGTTTACCATAAGCCTTATGTTGGCTTTTATATGCGTTGTAGGACTGCATCATCATCAAACCAACTACTTTTTTAGTAAGTAAGTACCCTTTAAGTACCCTTCTTCCTTTCATATTTTATGATCTGAACGTGCACTACTCTTTATCCTGTGGAATAAAATTTTCATTTTTGGGGGGGGAAACAAAGATGTTAGAACTATGTCAGGCATGATAACTGAAGCTGAAAGGTACACTCGCTGTCTCCCATTTAAGATGCTTTATGAATATATTCAATAGATTAAGCAGGGTATGACATTTTAAAAAGCACAGGGAGAGGGCGGAAAGGGAGGGAATTACTTTTTGTGTCCTAAAGTGTGATAGTTGGTTTCTATTCACACGTAATTGCATTAGCTCAGAGAATAGGGAATTAACACAAGGCAATTAACTGATTTGGCCTTTGGCTGTGACTTGTCTGGTTTTAGAGAGCTGGTGCTCATCATGTGTTTTCATAGTTTCATTTAGAAATCACATCAGATGCAGAAGCTTGTAAACCTGACAATGGGAGACCCTATAACTTACTGTATGTAGGTGAAAGAATTCATTTAACATGGGTGGGTGCAAAGCAGAAAACAACCATTGTTGTACGATTTCAACCAGTTCATCGGAAATATGTCTAATAAAGATGATGGAGGGGTCAGAAGGGAGGAATCTCAAAGATTACAGCAGTAGGGGTGGTAGCAGGGTGAACATACTTCGCCTGAGTAGTCCAATTACCAAGGACGGCTCGGCCACAATAAGTAATTGTCAACAGCAAGGGTGTCATTTTTATTTCAACTTTTGGGGAGAGATCTACTGGGAACTGCTTTAGACACTACAACTATACTACTTACCGTAGTAGATGGGATTCTTTCCATGTGTGTCATACCCTGCAAAACGTAACGTAACTAACAGTGTATTGAGAAAGGTGCATGTTAGCTGATCTAAGCAGTTAGATATTTATGCAGTCATTAGCACAAAAGGGAATGTTTTTTAAATTTTTTTTTTACTGATGATTCATTTAAGTGGTGGGTCTGTGAACATGTGAGCAGACTATTCTCTTCTTTAAAATACATGAAATGCTCATGTTGAATTAAGGATCGAGAATTTTCAATTAATTACAAAAAATCTTATTTTTTTTAAAGGCATACTTATTAGAACCTGAGGACATTACGGCATTTTAAGGACTAATATAAGATAAGATAAGCCTTCATTGATCCCCAGAGGGCAAATTCAAGTGTTGCAGCATCACAAGGACATAAATAAATACAGCTAAATAGAAACCAGTACAAAAATAAATATTTAGAAGTATATAAAATAAGAATAGAAACCATACAAGAGCAATCTAACTCAGAATTACAAGGCAACCAGTACTTGTACTTAAACTAATAGTGCAAAAAAAAAAAAAATATATATATATATATAATGTATTAAAAGTACATGTATTTAATAAGAAGAGTCAAATATATATAATATGCATATTTAAGTTAACAATATAGGATGCTGCCCGCTGTATTTGTAACTCATTGAAGAGAGCGTTAAAGGAAAACTAAGGCTTATTACAACTTGGGGTCGGTTATGATAATATTGTACTCATGAAAATGAGTTCAGCGATCTTAGCAGTTACTTTGGTGAGTACAATGTGATCCTAATCAATGGAACGTATGAACTGAGATATGCAAATAAAACCCATGTTGAAGTTTTTCTTCAACTGTCAGGTGTGTAATATTTTAGGACAGCGCTTTAGTACTTGTAGGACAACGACAAGCTGCTGTTTTTTTTTTGTTACACAGATGGCTTTACATTTGAACTAGGCCTGTCACGATAACAAACTTTGCTGGACAATAAATTACAGGAAATTATTGCGATAAACGATAATATTGTCGTTGAGAGACTGTTTTCATCTAAAATAATCATAATGGCATAATAATGCAGGTACACCTTTTCAAAGACCAATAAACTTTTATTTCTAAAGAATATTTAACACTGGAACTGGAAGACATTTTAAATATTCTCAGTAAATGAACATAACCAAAAACAATAAATAAAATGGACTCTCAGTCTCTGTTAACAAAACATGCACTGGAATAAAAACCAAACACAATCAAAACGTTAACGTTACCTGAAAACAGCGTGTAGTTTCTTTTTAGCATCTCACATCACACTTTCAGTCACTATGACCACCTACGGTCAGAAAAATTGTGCCAAAATATGAACAATAACGTCGCTGTCAACAGGCTTATCTGCTAATGTTAGCTTGAAACCATCCAGCAAATAGATGGTACCGTAGGGTGCTGTTACCTGAAACCGGTGATTTAACGTCACCGCTCATTTTACACACAGTTTAACAACAAAACAAAACGCGGAGTGAACATTACTAGTTTTTAATGTTGGTTTTGAGCGGTATGCACCCTCACTAACCTGGAAAACAGTTTAAAAACCGTAACGTTAATACAGCGTGTCAGAGGAATTCAGCGTCTCCTGCAGCGGGGAGTCAGAGGGAGAGGGACCGTCACCGCAGCGTTTGCTAACGTTAGCTTCTTGTCTCATCTGGGGTCTGATAAACGGTAAATTCATCAAATTCAGTGTCCACAATGCTATTTTCTAATAAACTGTAGCTGTCATATTTCACGGAACCCCCATGACTGTTTGTCATTTTGCCTAAGATTGAGTGACAAGTAGTACTCACCCTGTTATTTATTTGGTTGCCATGACTTCGCGAGTGATGACGTCCTGTCACTGTTCCAGTTGCTCACCCTAAAGGGGAGAGAGAGCGGATGACCGTTCGCTTGAGTTCAGTAGAGCAGACGGCTCTGCGGAGTCGTGTAATTAAGACTTTATGACATTTCATAAACAGCTGAAGGAGCGGTGGTGCGCGGTGTACATAGCAGAAACCCTGTTGTGCGTCTGCCCTATTTCTGGTACCGTGGCAGCAGAGGAAAACAAACAAGCATGCAAATGGAAATATCGCGGCCGGAAAAATTACCGCGCTCATTTTTATTTATCATGCGATTAGTGATTTATTGACTATCGCGACAGGCCTAATTTGAACCCTGAAAGTGATGTTTGCTGTATGACCTCATCATCATTTACAGTGCATGGCCAATAGCTGTTCTCAGCTTTAAGTAAAAAAAAAAAACGTTCCCTAGAAAAGCCGATAATTGGCCGTTGGACAGTCTGGCGAGGTCAGTGACTCGAGTCTGTTCGGTGTGTTCCGTGCTGTTGTCCGTTGGAGGAGCTATCGGCCTTCATTTTCGCCGACCTGACATGCTCAGTCGGAGACAGGGCAGTCGGGACTCACCCGGAAATGGCAAGCGGGATGAGCGTGACTAAGCCTCTCAAAATCTGACGCAAATCTTTTAAACTGACCTTTGTTGATCTGAAATGAAGACAGATTCAGCAACTGCATGGCCTATTTCTCGCTTAAAATTTTTTCAGAAACACGTTTCGGTGAACTATTTTAGTACAATATGAGGTCGTAATCTGAATGAGTCGGCAGTAATGGCCGTTCGAAAAATCCAAAATCTGGAAGCAGCAGCCAGAACCATGTGACGCGTTCGTCCAATCAGCTCATTTTTTGGGCGACAATACAGATTAGCGCCGCCTGCTGTTATGGAGACGTATTACGTCTCGTCGCTTCGGTGTGTTCCGAGGCACTTTTTTGACCAACTCGGGGACACGGATCAGTCCAACTGCCTTTTCCGCCAACGGTTGGCCGTCTGGTTGGTGTGTAACTGCCTTTATCTAGCAACTGCAATGTTACAGTAGCAGATCAGACAACAGAACAGGCTCAGTTGTTGTTGTTTGACAAATAATTTATATCAAATTATTAGAGGGGATATGTCTGTCCCTAAAGTGGCCAACAGAGATTAACAGAGTTGTAGCAATGCTAAGCATGCAATAGATTTCAGATCATCAATTGGTGGCAGGTGGAGCAAACACAGTGAACCTTACTGTGGTTTTACTGTGATATTTGATTTCAAACAGGGGGACCATTTGGAGTGATGGAAGATAGTGTTTATATTTTTTCTCTGACCTCATATCACAGCAATCAGTCTATCTTGGCTTACCGGTCCAAAATCAATAACCTCGACTCAGCAAAGATTACACCCTGATGATTGTGTTTATGGAGCCCCATCAATTGGCACTTCATTGTAGCCGTTTCATATTCAGCAAAGCCGGTGATAAATGCACCGTTTGGGCAAAGAAAGCTTACCTGAATTTACATAATCACTTGTCTGAAAGTGGATATAGTGTGGGGAGCAATCAGCAGCATCTGCCACACTCGCACTTGTAAGCTTGTTAATGCAATATCATCTTGTCCCCCTCTTGCTCCAACTAACATTTCCTTGTTATTTTATTCTAATTTCATACCTGTTAAAGACTTCAAGCAGGAAACACGATCTCTGAAACACATGCCCACGACTCTAGAGCTGCCAAAGAAAGACTGATACACGTCCTCTGGGGTCAATAAAACAATGCCTGGAATCACAATACAGCCATGAGGTAACATGGCTGACAGAACAGGAGCCAGGTATATACGGAGATGGCAAAATGATGACTGTTTTCCATACTGTCCTCTGGCAGGGCCTTTTCGGGGATCACAATGGATCAATTGGGAGGGCAGCTGGAAAATCCATAGAGAATCTCAGGAGACCTGCTGTGCCTGTGAAATCAATACAGAGATCCAGCTGAGACCATTAAATGAAACAAACGTCATATGATAGGGTTAAACATGTAGAATATTATTATTCATACGATCCAAATAGGTATTTCATCTGCAGATAATACAAACAGGCACATATGTCAATAAAGGCAACACAGATTGTCTCGTATTTCAAGCACCTACTATACATGCAAACAATCCGTCATGTCCGTTAAATTGAAGCTATTATTTGGTCTGTGTTTCATTTTAGTTCTAAATAAGAAGTACTGTAGCAGCAGAGAAACTCTGCAGCACTCAGGTGTTGGGCACCCTAGGATAAGAGCAGGCCAACAGCCATAGCTTTGGTATAAGTGGACATTTCTTTTTCCAACTCACATCAAATCCTCACCCATTTCACACAAAACAACTATTTCCCAAAGTCCAAGGTGACAATTTTAATTTAAACGTATTTGTTTTGTCTGTTTCGTCACCATATAGGACAGAGAAAAGCAGCAAATCCTCAGATATGAAAAGATAAAACCAGGTCATGTTTAGCATTTTTGTTTTTAGTAATGCCTTAATTATTCAAAAATGTTCCTGATTAATCTCTTTTGTTGCTTGATTAATCCATTGACTATTAATTGACCAATAATTGATTCAGCTTTATATATCGCTTAAGGAACTAATGTTTTACAACTGCTTTCTAGTTTTCACTTTATCTGTATGGAAATCTATTTTAGTTTTGCCACTCTATTGTCGGTTTATACAACATTATAGCTTTTTAACTGAGCAAAACCTTTAAGCCATTACATGTGCAAAAACACAACTTTAGTACATTGAAGCATATTGCAAACATATGCCATTTTGTGGATGCTTTGATCCAAAGTGCCTTACAGTAGGAAACAAATACATTTGTGGCATGGGTGGCCTCAGCAGGGAAGGAACCCCAGTTACAGTTACTCTCATGCTGTGCTCAGTGCTGTACCGCCCCAGCCTGATTACACCTCTTCTGAGCACTTTCCAATCTGCGTTCCCTTAGAAATGGTTTGACACTTTGTAGTGGTCAGGCAGGAACACTACATGCATGAAGCGCCTGTACGAGTTGATGGGGCTGCTGTTAGGAAGCCTGCCTGTTGGAGTGATCGAAAACGCATGTTCGGGATTAGCCGTCTGTCCTCATCTGTGTGACGCCCTGGCAGGGGTGTGTATCCGGGGGTTGCACCGCTCTCTGGGCCTGCCATGGTGCTGAGAGATGGAATAGGTACAGTAGAGCTGGACCTCGGTTCTCGCACTATGGCACTGACACAGCCTCTTACACACTGACACACACACGCGCGCGCGCACACGCACGCACACACACGTGCGCTCATGAACAGATTTTGCTTCATGACCTACACATGCTAGCAAGCACACATGTCCCTGCTCAGTGGCACAACCTATTCATGCTGCCAGCTCAGAGAAATACATGGAGAGAGAGCATTTAAATCCTTGCTCCAGATGTCCCTTGGGCACACTGAGTTCAACAGCTTTAACACAAAGAGAAAGGCAATTGTTTTGACTTAGCTCTATTTTGCCTCACTGAGCAAAATGAAAAGACTTTGGGTCATTTTAATTTGTGATTTACCTTTTCTTCCCACCATGAGAACCAGTAAAAACAGCACATTACGCAAAAAAAAAAAAGATTTTCCTTTGATCTTAGTGCCTACAGTAACATGCCCTATTTTTCAGAAATAGGAATTGAGACCCATAATAGTGTTTAGTGGTTTTCCACCTTACAGACAGATTTTTGGCAAGAACGTGTACTAATCTCTATTTCACAGATACTAGCATGCTCATTTTCTGTCTCTCCAGTACACACACACACACACACACACACACACACACACACACACACACACACATGAACACGTGTGTTGTACACTATTTCAAACCAAACACCTGCAGCGTTGGGCGGTCAGGCTTTTTTGGAGTTATGGCATTAACATGGAAACCAGAGGCCCGAAGCTGGATTAGTCACGAGGAGGTGTGAACACAAGGTCAGGGCAAAAATGGCCTTTCTGCTAATATTGTGTCATCATACTGATGTTCCTTCTCATTCTTATGCATGTTACACCCTAAGGCAGGTGATTTGAGGAGCCTTAAATTTCCTTTTGTTGACTAATTATTTTGGCACCTGGCAGCTTCTTAAACTTCTTTCTGGAAGTTAGATTGAAATTGCTGAAAATTGCTCAATTTCAGGTTCATGCTGTTACTTTTGGTTTCTACTAGAACATGTTTACTTGCTTTAATGTTACATTATTAACAGTAACATAATTTTTTTCTCATACTGTCTGTCTAAAAGTAGGGTCTATATTCACCCTCTGTCTAAAACACTAATTTTATCGCCTGTCTCTGGAAGCCCCCCACAAATAAAAGCCCTGTCTCTGATTGGCTTGCAAGAAAAATATGACGCACCTTTGCAATGGTAGTTCTCCATCCGTGGCTGAAAATATGCATGCCTGCATATCAGAAACCCAAATGTTCAGGTATGTGCACAAGCATGGAAAACGTGAGTTTTTAATAATATGCCCCCCATAATTTCTGGATGTAGAAAGCTGTATGCTCAGAACTCCACCAAACCCACACTGGGATCGTTTGCCACAGCACAGGTTGGATCTGCTTTGACGGTTAAAGATGAAAACGGTCAGTTAAAACAAACATTTTGTGTATGTATCGTGATTCATGACAAAGCATCTAGTGGCATATGAAATTAGTGAAATTGTGTGAAAGTGAAATTAGATGGCATTGGGATTGTCAACGAGACAGGTGCAACATGACAAACACAATGAACAATTTAAAAAAGGGTATGAAGAGTCTTTCCAGCCAAAGTAAATATGCTATTTTTAATGTTACACTGCACTCCAACCACCATTCAGAAGGGTATAATGATTCAAAAACATGGATTTCAGCTTAAAATGACACCCAGAGTAACAATGAGGAATACAGTTGGGCATTGATTTACTGTGTATAGGTCTCCGACCACTATAGGACACCCATACTGGCTTGACATATGCAAACAGATACTAGACCATGTGCACTGATGCATTTACTGCCCCACTACTTCTGAGTAGTCTCCTGTCACTATTCTTTAACAAATGGTCATCTAAGCATGAAGGGAATCACGTCATACATTTCAGAAAGTGATTATTTCAGCACTAACAGGCCAAAAGGAAACCGTAGTTCTCAAAGATTTTGCCTTTTTAAATGGTTGCAAAATGGTGGGACCGCCAATTCACAGCACCTAATCCTTCATGTGACAAAAGAAGTGTGCTAAACTCTTCCTCATTGCCACCTACACTCATGTTAGGTAGCTTGAGGGCACTTCTCAACAGCTCACTCTTATAGCCTCACATGGCCAATTTCAAAACACCACATTTTCTGCCATCTTTACCTCCTTTTGTCCTGCTCCGAGCCTGTCCTGCGAAAACAGCTTCAACCACTTTTCTTTCTCTGACCATCCGCCACCTGTCATCCCCATGCTAATGTGAACCATTATCAACCCAAGAGCCCGGATAGAAACGCACCACTTTGTAGAAATACATTACCTGTCAGTCTGTCTCTGGGATTAGGACTTTACTGGTGCCAAATGATTTAAGGGGCCTGTTGCTAGGTTGTCAAGAGAGACATGATTGTGCCTGTGGCCATAAAGAAACATATGTGCTAGGTTTTTTTTTTTTTTTGTGAAGGCGGCAGGCAGGCAGTACCAGATGTGCGCACTGAATGGTGTTGTCGTTTTTTTTTTTTTTCTCACTTGAGCGTGTGTCAGACGCCGTGTACAGCTGCACGGAGGAAGAGTTAAGTCCGTTTCACAGGGAGTGAGGAGGAGGAGGAGGTGAGAACCAGCAGGTCTAATTGAAGCGGTTAATGGGCTGTTTGAAACCATCATTCTACCTGACTTAGCGCGCGGAGAAGCTCTTCATCACTGAATTGAATCTGATAAAACAGCTCTTATTCAAAGACAAGCTATTGGCCAAGACAGTGTGGCTTTTAAAGATGTAAACATTGCTTGATTAATAATGTCATGCTCGAGTATTCTGCAGCAGATGTGGAGTATTTATGGAGCTCTCGTTATAGGCTGCAACAGTCCGTCTTTGTTTTGTTTTCCCCCTCGAAACTTCTTTGTTGCTTTTCATCTCCATTCAAGCAACTTTCTTTCCAGGCAAAAATGTCCAAATCAACTTTATCTTAAAATGTAAATGTTCCTCTTAAAAAAAAATCAACCATGACATAATTTAGGCTTCCAACTAAGCCTTTATTTATAGTTTCTGAAATCTAATGGTACTATCTTGCGTTTTTCAGTGGAACTCCCAAAAGGGTGAAACTGCATTGGAAACTACATTGAAAAAGTAATTATCTCTGTCACATTGGGTCATGTCTTCATGTGTTTTCACTAAAAACTGCTAAAGAACTTTTATTTTTTGCTGTTTTCCCAACCTCAGTTGGCCTCAGCGCTGTCCTAACCACATCCCTTCCTTCAGAGTCCAAGCAACATTCCTCTCTGCCTGGCTTTAGTCCCGGCTTAGTCCTGACCTTCCTCCCCAGCTCTATCTCTGTCCCTCCCACTGCAGCTACAGCCCAGATCGCTGCTCGATTCCCAGTTCCAACTAAAAACATGCTTGGTGGGAAGGTTTTTATGCACTGAACACACACTTAAACATTTCAGTACAAGCTGTTTTACTAGGGTCTTGTACCGATGGCTGACGAGCTGCTCCTACTGGAGCAGTTGGAGTTCCGTGTCTTGCTCACGGGTAGTCTATATCCACGACGTTCCACCATATGGGATTGCTCGGTTGCCGCCGGGTATTCCACCGGATTTCACTCATTTCGGCCAGATGTCCGTCACCTTCCGCTTTCTTTGTGTTGGCATTCTAAACTCAGGTGGATGTATGAGGACTAAGGTTAACTGCTCCTCAGATCTCTGCAGGGTAACTCCAGACAGCTAGCTAGACTATCTGTCCAATCTGAGTTTTCTCACGTTGCACGACAACTTTTGAACGTACACATAGTCCACCAAAACAAGTTCCTTCCTGAGGCTATTTTGCAGCAGCAGCAGTAGCAGCACCGTGGCTCTGCCCGGTGCTTAGCGCCGCCCAAGACAACTGTGATTGGTTTAAAGAAATACCAATAAACCAGAGCACGTTTTCTTCGCGTCCCGGAATGCTGTGTGGACTAGCCAGACCCTCCTCCGCAGCGCTGTGGAAGAAGGTCTGGCAAAGCGAGACTAGCTCACGGGTAACTCAACGGAAATAGGAGAAAAAGCACTCTTTGCGCATTTAACCCAACCACTTTTTCTAGCAATGTAGCTACCTCAGACTTGTTTTGAGTGTAGGAGTGTTAGGATAGCAGAGACTGGGGGAGCTGTAGAAACCCGGGCGGGTGGCTGGGTGGGGGCTATTCAGCATCATTGACACAATGAATTTCTCCTCTGGGATGTACTCTGGAGAAGGTGCAAGGTTGTGTCAGAATCAAAGTGTGGTTGGGTTTAGTGAACAGACATTCATTATATCGAAGCTTTGCAGCTGCATCCCATATTTTGCCAGCAACTGTGGCTGGCGCCGTCATGGTCCATTGGGGAATTGGCTGTGTGCAAATCATGGCTAGATATATAACAAGTGGGGGGGGGGACACCTGAAATGCATTGCTTTGGGATGTGTTATGCCCGTTCATTTGTGTAAGAAGACAAAATAATAAAGTAAATTTACACAAGATAGCCACAGCACCTAACAGTACAACATGTGTTGTGAAATTCATAGTTGTAATTGCTTTTAAAACACTTCGTCTGAAATATCACATGAATCTTTTTACAGACATGCACAGTAGGTGGGAAAAAGCAAATTATGATTACCACTACACGACTCTAGATGACATTAATCAAGTTTAGCTTTGAACCATAATCACCCAGTTGCAATTAAAACTCTTACTTACTCTGGCTAGACAGTGTTTTAACCTTGGTGTCCAGCTTTCCGACAGCAGCAGAGGAGTTGAGCTCTCACTTAGAGATAACAGGCGTTTTTCCTTTTTGTTTTTTTTTTGCTCTATAATCAGTTTGAAATGAGAGACGGGCCTTTGGCAGACTTCATATGGCGGCGGTTTGATTCAGCCTAAAAGTCTCTTGTGAAGTGGATGAATAGTCAGCGAGAGATCATTCATACAATCTCAACAGCGAGAGCTACATTGCAGTTGATGATCCCTGTTTGAATTTTTATGCTTTTCTTTTTTGAGCTTGTTTCAGTTTCAGTAATTATCTTAAATTGCAAGAGATGTACAAAGAGGATTTTTCTTTGTGCATGCAAAACTGCCTTTAAATTTATCTTTTGAAATAAAAAAAGCATTACATCCAAGATTAGTTTGGGTTTTCTTTGACATACTTTTCTGTTGTCAGCCAAACTGCTATCACGCTGGAGGAGCTGCAGTAAAGGAAGTGACTTTTTGCCTTTCAACATACAGCAAGGCTCGCATCTTGTGATCACCTTTCAAATAGAAAATAGCACCCACACCACAGAGTTATTTCCCATCTTCCTGTTCCCTTGTTTATTCCTCCCTCCTATTCAGTTTTTTACCAAATTTCAGACCAATCAGAATCAGTTGTTGAGTACTCATCTTGGAGTCGGCAAGGTACTCCTTTTTAAAGCAGGAGGTTAAGGAATAGAGCTGGGCAATAATTATGTATGGTGAAAACTTTCCAAGTAAACTAAAAAAATGTATTATTAAATAATAAAAAATTAAATAAATTATTTGAAAATGATTTATTTTTATCAGCGACATGTTGTTCAATGATTATTTATAATCCTCTGCCTTTTTTTTATATTGCCAAGCCCACATTGGGGACTGTTTGTTATTTAATTAAGGGGTCACCGGAGGAGTTTTGTGGCCTCTAACCTAAAAAGACTTGACCCTCCCCTCGTCAGTAATAATTTTCCTATGACCCTCCAAAATGAATTAAAAAAGAGGCGTGACCGTCCCCTTGCGTGCACTTGCACTTAGCAAAGAAGTACAGATGCCATTTGATTTATACAGCCATGACGTACAGGAGTTAACCTCTGCATTCTCATCTTACTCATCCCACTCCTCTGTTAGGGTGTGGTGGCCATTTCAGTAGATTTACTCACTAACATTGTTGTGGAAACACAATAAGCATGGAAACTAAATGCACACTTCAAATACTAAGTTACTCCTCTAGTAAACTAGTATTCACATGAAATAAAACAATAAAACATTGAGACCATTCAGCAAAGGACACTGGGCAATAACAATTCAACACTGGTTGCTATGGACTTGTCACTAGGCTTCATCATTGTATATTTTAGCACATAGGTAAAGGTGCCGAAGCTGAACATTATATTCCAAAACACATGTTTATTTTTAAAGCAGATTTTAAATTACATTGTAACAATTTAACAATTTGCCCTTATGAAATCCAATAGACACTTAAATTCAACTAAAATGTAACAGTGAACAATCAGTGTTCAACCTACAGTCTGTTGAGATGCCTCCCCAAACTCACTATAAAACGTTAAGACACGTTGAGAAAAAAGATCTGTATTTTGCCGTAATCCAATGACACGAAAAAAAGTAATCCACAGCGATCAGTAGACCCACAAACAGAGTCACGGTGCATCCAGCAAGGCCGATACGAGCGTCACATTCACCAGCCAGCTCCAAACAGGTGAACGAGGCCTCTCCACTTCGCCGTTTAAACAAAGTGGAATAAACGTATAAAAGTCCAAATCTACACAAAACCCGCAATCAATTAGTAAGCTGACATCACATGTATATACATGGCATTTAGGAAACCTTTATTGCAAGGTTGGCACGGCAAGATGTCCAGACTAGTGCAACAGTAACTTTCGTTTTTTTACGTCCTGCTCCCATCGTCAGCCAGGTAATATTTTTTTACTGAAGCAGTATATGGAATCTGATGTATTACCTACCACCATTTAGTTGTTTTGTGTTATTTAAGATATTTATAAAATATCTGGTCGTAATTATTCCATTAAGCAATGCAATTACCCATTTCAGCCACCAGGGGGGCTGTCCTCCTCTTTTCATGAAGTTGGGTGACCCCCCGCCCAGACTAAAAAATGTTGGATGACCCTCCCCTCAACAAAAAATAAAATGACATGACCCTCCCCTATTTTCCTCCGGTGGTCCATTCCATAAATACCGAATGGTCCCTTAGAAAGAAATTGTCAGATTTTGAGTATTTAACAGTAAAGTGAAAAAAAAATAAACACATACCTTTACAATTGTTGGTGCAAATAATAGCTACTTTATGCTTTTGTCATTGATATGTTTCTAGAACCACTACTTTGCATAGAATAGCATGGCGAGAATGAGGTACAGAAAAGCATAGACCTCCATGTTTTTTTCTGGTGATCCTCTGAATTGAAATAGCAGTGATGCCTTTGCTAATTTCTGCCCCCTACTTATGTGTGGCTTTACAGCCCCTCAGCCAATGCCAACAGGAGGTTACACGGCTGAGTAGGAGTCGGTGTGATTTCCAACGAAGACCATCTGCACAGAGGATCTCTCGCTCGTACAAGCAGCATATGCTTCAGCATGTCGGTAACAGGGCTGGTAGACATGCTCCTTCCCTGAGTGAATTAACCTGCCACGACACGCTCCCTGTTGTTCTCCATCTTGGTCAGGCACTATGCGATAGTGAGGGGTTAAATCCTCCCCATCCCCCCCCCCACACACACACACACACACACACACACACACACACACACACACACAGCAGTCTATCAGTTGAGCATGAGTCATTAGTTCCTTTCAGCTCCCTGGCCAGTGGACTCAAACACATTGCATGTACTTGACTCAGGTCTATGACTGCTGAGGGACTTATACTGCAAACAATAATCACATATTTTTGTTGGAGAGCAAGATCTTGAATTAACTGCAAACCGACTGCCTTTTCCTTGTCAGCGGCAGTATATAATGTGCTGATTATTGAAGCTGTGCTTGGCAGGAGTCTGAGCAATACATTTCAAAGACACATGATGACGTTTGCCGCAGGAACTGTGGGGAGGAAAATCTGCTCATTAAAAATGCTGAAGTCAGCATGCCGTTTTCTGTAGTTATGTGTGGGCTTCATAAAGGTAGCCAGCATCAGGAGGTGGGCTCATCTCTCTCTGGGGTAGGCTAGGTCATCATTTTTACACACTAGAGGCAGATGTAGGTTCATTACACTTTGTCATGATCAACACATCATTTCCACCTCCCTACAATTAGTCTGGTAGAGGTAAGCAGATAATCTACATGCATTACACAGCTGAACAGGTTTAAAAATTCAGCACCTTCAACGGAGGATATTTTATGCGACATAAACATAAAATGTCTAATATGGCAAGCATTGAAGTAGTGATACTTTGCTTTTTTATTTGCCTTAGGGAAATAAGTGTAAGGGGTAGCCAAATGTTAGGCCAAAGGGTGAACAAGGGACTGTGAGGATAGTTTACTCAGTTTTGAGCCCTTGAGGACATCTGGCTTCCCAGATTATATGCGCCAGAGTTCTGTATTAATTGCTCCACTTTTTTGCTGCTCTTTGTGTAGATAGATAGAGTGGGAGAGAGACAAAAGGGTGGATAAGCATTTAAAGGAGTGGAATATCCCTGGGCAATAGCACAGAAACCACAAGGGAAGATATAGCCCATATTTCTTCTTAGCGTGATGTGTTTTAGCGTTTCCCTTTGTTCCTTTTTTTTAATACAGTAAGTGACATGTCTGCTTGGGTTAATTTAAGGAACTCTGCCCTTGTTTTCCAATGCAGAGCTGCCTTTTATTGTCAACTTCAAGCAGATTGGCAGGGGGTTTTGCCAGCTCTGCTTAATCATTGCCTCACATCATGCACTTCTTGGAACAGATACGCACACTTAGACTGACACGTTTATGAGTCTCTGAAAGAAATCTACAGATTACTGTAGAGATTTGATCTGTAAACCACAGGATCTGTCGATGGGCCCAATATATTTTTCCTAGTGAGAGCAGAGTGGGTTTGCTTCGCTGTTTTCCATACTGTTCAGTGTTCAGGGACGGGAGGGAACATCTGGTGTGGCTGCACTCAAGAGACCGTTGTTGTCCCAGACAGCTAATCAACAAGTGACTACTAACTTTTACTAAGAAAATAAGCAACAACCTTTACTTGTCTTACTTGCAACTCTTCAGCAAGGTGAACTAACCTGTTTTCTAAAAAGGTGACAGATCAGGTCAGGGATTACTTTTGTAATTTTACAAAATGTATATTACTTCACCATACAAGCAAATATATCACTGTGTAACAAATAAGATATTGAATAGCAGTTAAAGCGATTGTCATTAGCAGGGTGCGATTTGTAAAGAAAAAGCAGAGGTGGGGGGGGGGTGCTTGATCATGCACAAAACAAAACATGCAATACTTAAATCCCCCTTGCAATACCATGGATATTGTGCCACTCGGCCAGGCATGCCAAACACGTAAACATGCACTTCAGTATTCAACATGAAACAGCGTTTTCAAGCCAGAGAGCGGAGTTCACTTTGCGGCGAAAACAAAATACTTTCACCCAGGACATGCTTGTTCGTTCCTCGGGAATGTCTTAATCCAAACCACAACCTTTTTTCTAAACTTAACTAGTCGGTTTGGTACCTAAACTTAACCGTTGTCACCCCATGACGCTCATTTTTTCTGGCTAAACTCCACTACCACAGTCCCTGAAAGGACCGTCATCTGGCGGTGCCTGTACCCGGCTCACTGTCACCTATTGGCGGCTAAACAACTGCCGCTGGTAGCCGGCGTCCCGGAGCTCTGTAGCGGTTAAATACAACCAGCAACTGCCGGCTCGGATTTTACGGTTCTATAGCACTGTAGACAGTTCACGTTACAGCGCTTTACTTAGTTTAAAATACTTCTATTTTAGGTATACGATGGTCTATTAGTGAAGTAGCATTGATCAGAGGGGAGGATACATTTTACGACCAGAAAGGGGCAAATCCCACGCATCTCCATCCGGAAAATCGCACCCTGGACATTAGGCTAAAAATAAGCAAATATCTGTGATGCTTGTCATGGAGATTATACTCCCTGTTGATTATATCCCTTTTCTATCACAACCCTGCTAAATCACTCCTTCTCTTCGGCTTTACTGTACCTATTGATGTGAAATGAATGTCGATTGGGGTGTTATCCATTTAACAATTGAAAGCAATCATGATTTATGGAATAATTGCTTATTCAACCTTCAGTCATTGACTGATAATTTCAAGGTCCTTGATTTCATTTTGTATTTTATTACAAAGTAAACAGTCGGTTACAAGAGACTGGTGAACAGCAGAGCACCGACCCCACTCAAGGTTGATTGTTAAGCAAATGAAGGTGAACCAGTAAATAAATAATTATTCAGAGGATTATGCTGCTGATTTGGTTTAATGCCATGCTTGATACACAGGTCAGATATGTGAGAAAAGGCTACGCCTACCTAAACAGTGGGGAACTGAACAGAAATATACATTGGGATCATTTTGTCTTTTTTGTTATATTAGGGGTAAGAAAAAAAACTTGAAAATCAAATCATGATTATTTTCTTTTTTTTGACGGTTTTTAAAATTGATTCTTTTCCCTAGAATCATATATATATATATAATATATTTTTTTTTTACCAATGGTTCACCCAAATATTTTCTGTTTAGGGTACCGCTGACTGCGACTACATCATATCCGTGTCCAGCAAAACGGACCGTAAGCAGAAAATGCTGAAATACATGGACTTCTTTAGAATTGAAATAAATGTCAGACTGACTGACTGATGTGCATTCTTTTTAGAAAACAATCAGTTTTTAGAAATGTCTCATGATATATTTTCTCTAGAAGTGTATTATTCAACTGTTGTTTTTGTTAAAGAAGAAAAAGAAAATTGCACTACTCAATACTATCGAATCACAATACAAATCACATCAGCATTCATGTATCGTGAAAGAAACAAATTGGGACAAAAGCATATCGTCCCAGCCCTAAGATGTATATTATGTATTAGTTCATCTCTGGTGTTTACTCTTTTAGAGATTATAATTCAAAGTTTGATGCTTGTGGTACTTTACTCATTAACTTCAGACCTGGTGGATGGACCACACATCACTATTAGCTTAATGATTCTCCGTAATACCATTGCAATCAAAGATTTCATGAATGCTTTGGTGTAAAGGTTTCCCAAAAAGCCATCTTTCAGGTCAAAGCTGTGGTGGAGCTCTGCTGCAATAAGCAGATGCTAAAAATAGCCTCAGTGGTCCAGCCAAGGAATACTGTTTCCTTCCAGTGAAAGAACCTTGGTTGCAACATGCTCTGTCTCTTTCTTTGTTCTTTCTTTCCTTGTTTGGACACACAGCGAGGGTAGCATTAGCAGGGAGAAGGCTGCTGCTGATGTTGCATTTATGAATTGTGCTTTCTCTCTCTGAAAAGACGGTACTATTGAAGCGTAAGGATTCTGGGTTTCTCCTGTATGTCAGACAGGCAGGGAGTAGATTGGACTAACTGTACCACGAGTATAACCAGAGAGAACAAAGGTGAACACGTGCATTGGGCTGCGTTTTTCAGTTTCCCCAAGATACTTGAGGCTCATTGAAAATATGCATAGTCATGTTTCCAGAGGTTAGAAAAGCCTCTGATCTGCTGTACTGTTCTACACATTTAGTCTAATATTGACTTCATCTAAAGCGAACATTAGTTGAGTACCTTGCTGTTTCCGAATGATCTCTCCCCCCTTTTACACGCTGCTTGGTGTAATAGCCAGTATCCACAGAATGAAAGCATTTAACTCCAATCAATGGGATTTATAGCTCCTTTAAAAGGCAAAGGTGTCTTTTTCTCTCTTGAAAGTGCTGTTTTGGCCGTCTGCCAGCTTGGATAGGACCAATAGCTATGTATGATGAATTGTTATTATCCTGGCTGCCTGCTTAGGATTCACACTTCTCTCCCAAGTTTGAAAGGGCTTCAACATCTTCCCGCATTAAGCAGTAGTGAAGCGGATTTAGGCAAAGATTTACCTGCCAACTATATGTCATGTTTTACTCTACAAGGATGAAACCAGATAAAAAATAAACCAAACAAATGCAAGGGATTTATTGGACAGCTTACGCACATCCCATCTTTACTTCCCCAAGCCTCTGCTCCATGCCTCCTTCATGCTCGCCATTTTGAATTCTAGAAAAGTAATGTTCATGAAGCCATTAGACAGTGAGTTTTCCTCCCCTTTTTTTCAAGATTAGCTCACACAAGCAGAATAAATTGGGAGCAAGTGTCATGGAATGAATCTTGGTTAACAACAAGTTTCTCTCCGGTCCTTCTCATGTAAAGGAGAGGGGCAAGGAATGTACACCAATGCCAAGAAGGTGGAGACAGTTGTTTTATCAACTTCAGGACTGCTTTTTTTTTAGTCAGTTGCTGACTTTTTTGTCCAGTCAGAGGCAATGTGTTATGTTATGCTTTCGAAAGTAATCGTGTCCAATATATTCACCGAAGGCAAGCTTGGATGCATGTGAGATTTGATTATCTCCAAAAGAAATCATTTGACATGACTCATACACTGCTTCCTCTGCCAGTCCTCTCCAGCATTGTTAACAATACAACCCTGAGAAAAATGGAAACCTATTGCACCATAAAAAATAAACACACTTGCACAAATCAAAGGGGGAGCAGCTTATCGAAATGCTTTAAAATTGATGATTTCCAATGATTCCTACTCCTAGTGACGTACATTGGTTTGGGTCCTCCTAGTCTATATCCTTGACATTCCACTTCCGGGATTGCACCGGTGCCGCAGGAAATTCCGCCGGATGCATGAGGATGAGGACAATGACTAGACTATCTGTCCAATCTGAGTTTTCTTTCGCACAACTGTTTTACAGCGGCTCTGTGCAGAGCTTAGCACCGCTCATGACGATTGTGATTGGTTTAAAGAAATGCCAATAAACCAGAGCATGTTTTTCACCCATCCCGGAATGCCGTGTGGACTAGCCAGACCCTCCTCCGCTCCACAACGTGTGGATGGTCTGGCAAAGAGAGAATAGGGGAAATCCTCCTGACCTTTAACCCACCCTCAGCTGACTAGTTCTTCTTGTCATGGCTGGTGGGAATGAAAGGTTGAGGAGGTTAAGACTGTTAGATGAGCCACAGAGCTGCAGGAAGTGGGAAGCTATAATCAGCTTCGCATCAGTCTGAGGTTTAATACCATTCTGTGTCCTCCTGTAACTGTGCTGTGTAGTTGTTAGATGGAAAATGCACGTTGCCGGGATATGGGACTCCCTAATATGAGATTTCATTATCTGATAGGACTTTCCCAGCAAATGTATTTATTGTGCTCAGGAAGTAAATTGGATGTGGAATGCGTACAACCTACACCAGGGTAAATGAACTCGCCACTTCAATATGGCCAATCGCATCATATAGTATTTTGCTTTTGACTGCTGCTGTCATTCAAAACTCTCTCATCTAGTTTGACTTTGTTTACAGTGTGCTATTTATATCTTCCGCTAGAAAGATAAGATGAGACATATGACTACAGTATAAAAAAAAAACCTGTATATACAGTGGGGAGAACAAGTATTTGATACACTGCCGATTTTGCAGGTTTTCCCACTTACAAAGCATGTAGAAGTCTGTAATTTTTATCATAGGTACTCTTCAACTGTGAGTGATGGAATCTAAAACAAAAATCCAGAAAATCACATTGTATTATTTTTAAGTAATTCATTTGCATTTTATTGCATGACATAAGTATTTGATACATCAGAAAAGCAGAACTTAATGTTTGCTACAGAAACCTTTGTTTGCAGTTACAGAGATCATACGTTTCCTGTAGTTCTTGACCAGGTTTGCACACACTGCAGCAGGGATTTTGGCCCACTCCTCCATACAGACCTTCTCCAGATCCTTCAGGTTTCGGGGCTGTTGCTGGGCAATACGGACTTTCAGCTCCCTCCAAAGATTTTCGATTGGGTTCAGGTCTGGAGACTGGCTAGGTCACTCCAGGACCTTGAGATGCTTCTTATGGAACCACTCCTTACTTGCCCTGTGTGTTTTGGGTCGTTGTCATGATGGAAGACCCAGCCACGACCCATCTTCAATGCTCTTACTGAGGGAAGGAGGTTGTTGGCCAAGATCTCGCGATACATGGCCCCATCCATCCTCCACTCAATACGGTGCAGTCGTCCTGTCCCCTTTGCAGAAAAGCATCCCCAAAAAATGATGTTTCCACCTCCATGCTTCATGGTTGGAATGGTGTTCTTGGGGTTGTACTCATCCTTCTTCTTTGTCCAAACAAGGTGAGTGGAGTTTAGACCAAAAAGCTCTATTTTTGTCTCATCAGACCACATGACTTTCTCCCATTCCTCATCTGGATCATCCAGATGCTCATTGGCAAACTTCAGACGGGCCTGGACATGCGTCGGTTTGAGCAGGGGGACCTTGCGTGCGCTGCAGAATTTTAATCCATGACGGCGTAGTGTGTTACTAATGGTTTTCTTTGAGACTGTGGTCCCAGCTCTCTTCAGGTCATTGACCAGGTCCTTCCGTGTAGTTCAGGGCTGATCCCTCACCTTCCTCATGATCATTGATGCCCCACGAGGTGAGATCTTGCATGGAGCCCCAGATCGAGGGAGATTGACCGTCATCTTGAACTTCTTCCATTTTCTAATAATTGCGCCAACAGTTGTTGCCTTCTCACCAAGCTGCTTGCCTATTGTCCTGTAGCCCATCCCAGCCTTGTGCAGGTCTACAATTTTATCCCTGATGTCCTTACACAGCTCTCTGGTCTTGAGAGGTTGGAGTCTGTTTGAGTGTGTAGACGGGTGTCTTTTATACAGGAAACAAGTTCAAACAGGTGCAGTTAATACAGGTAATGAATGGAGAACAGGAGGGCTTCTTCAAGAAAAACTAACAGGTCTGTGAGAGCCGGAATTCTTACTGGTTGGTAGGTGATCAAATACTTATGTCATGCAATAAAATGCAAATTAATTATTTAAAAATCATGCAATGTGATTTTCTGGATTTTTGTTTTAGATTCCGTCTCTCACAGTTGAAGTGTACCTATGATAAAAATTACAGACCTCTACATGCTTTGTAAGTAGGAAAACCTGCAAAATCGGCAGTTTATCAAATACTTGTTCTCCACACTGTATGTATATCCATGCAGGTCGGCCTACACATAATGGCGGGAAAAGAGAACACAGTCGCCGAAAAATTGCCATAGAAATTGGATCCAAGTCCCCTTTTTATTATGACCCATCTTGTTTTTGTTAAATTTGATTGTATGGATTACACTCACTTTAATACAGCCAACGTCTTAGCATGAAATTGCTATAGTAGTGAAACAGTGAAAACCCTTTATCTATCTCTCTCTGTACTCTTCTCGCAAACTACTGCATTTTTCCTACAGTAAGTGCTGGAGTTCATTGAAGAATAAGTGAGCAATAATGAATTACTGCACGCTGCTTTTGAAATGGCAGGAAGTGATTCAATTGATGCTGAATGATGTTTGCGTTGAATGTGATGGGTTTTGTTCGAGATCCTTCATTTTGTGCTCTGTAAAGGGATTTGCCCCCTCTGTTCAATAATGTCCTATTGTTATTAATAGGAATGCTCATTCTCAAGCCATCATGGTACATTTAAGAAAATATTAAGGACATTTTAACAGCCACTTGTTGGTCACATCAAATCAGACTATATGAGATTATATAAGGAAGTGAAATAGTATATAGTAGTGAAAAAGTGCTTCTTAGTTTTTGATGAATGTCAGGATTGATTTTGAAAAGGGTGCGGGGTCCGAGTTTCTGTCTATAGACAGCGCTTGGGACCTCATTTGCCTAATCTTGGGAACTAGAGTGGAAGCTGTGTATAATGAGGACTAAGGCTTGTCTGGGATGGTGATGTGGGGCTAGGGCTTGGGGGAGAGAGATTCTGAAAGACATGAAGGTATTAATCGGACAAAGAGGCAACCGAGAAGTTTATGCAGAGGGGAGAGCGCCTGTTGAATGGTCAAGCATTTTTTGCATTTTGACTGCCTTTGTGCAAGTGCAAATCAAAAGACAGGAAAGAGTGAGAGAAAGGACAGAATGCAGGGATGCTTTCAAGTTTTCCGAAGGCTCCTCTTGAAAACTTTTTGTCCATGTTAGAGCAGCAGCGACAGGCCGTGATGTTGCACACCAAGCAATGTGCAAATTTTCATGATGGATGAATCCTTTATGTTTTTGCTTCGTTGAACCTAAAAAAAAAGAAAAGAGGAACAGTTGCCATACTAGTAGATAGTGTGGTTACCCTTTCCCACTGGTTTGCAAACTTTCAGAAGTTAAAAAGAGTACAATCAGAATTTAGGAAAGATGAATGTATCATAAAAGGTTTTATATTCATGTAGGAATATACAGTATGCTGGTAAATTTTTGTTTTTGAAATTTGATATATTGATACATAAAAGCAGCTAAAACCAGAATTACTGTAAAAGTAGGTCTTCAGTAACCTTTTTTTTTTTAAATCCAAAAGTGCTATGATTTTCTGAAGCTCCATTCTCCCTAAAGACTGCTACATATTTGTGTGAAATTCCAGGTTACTAGGAGTGAATGATTCATACAAAATACAATATTTTGGCAAGGTACTGTCTGTAATGCCTTGTCATTATTCCTGGGAAAAACTGTCGATATTTGAACTCAACACCTAAACAAATACACCCCTCTCATCAGTGCTCCTTCAGAACATTAGCATGGGCCAGATTTTCCATCCCTCTTGCTCCCACTCCCTTTATACTTCCATGTCCTTTCCCCTGTCCTGTTCACACAATAGTGTTGTGAGGCTCGGTCCAAACCACTTTGTTCATTTCCCATTTACACAGCCAGGGCTTTTTTGGGTTAGGGTTAAGGACACAGAATGGACAGCTTGCAGACCGTGAGGAGCTATTCGCAGAATTTGACAAAAAAGTGTATTAGATAAAAAATCACAGACTCCACCTTTTTAATGAGCTTTATTTTAATGCCAGTGGAGCGGAGCCTTTTAATTTTCAATTTCTCATTATAAACCCTAGACTCCCATGCACTCAAGACAAAAAAAATGAATCTCCAGCATTATGCCCAAGCTCTTTTGTTTTAATGAGTTACGCAGGCTGATTGCCTGTGTGTACATCTGCTTGTGTATAATCAAACACCATTTCCCACTTAGGGATGTCTCATGGGCCATAATAGCCTCCACATAACAAACAAATGCACATGTCTTGTGTGTATTGACACACGCCCCACACTATATACACCAACACTACTGTCAACCTAATTTTGTAATGATACAGGCATTATCCAGTGTAATCTAGCAGTAAATTAATTACGACCCACAATCCCTCATTCCCCTCTGCACTCCCTCAGGAGATGACCACAGTTACATTTGCATTCATCAGGCTGGATGTCAGTGACAACCAAGAACATGGAAAACAGCCCATAATGTTAGGACTTTTTCAGGTTACTTAACATTTAAAATGTTATATAATACCTTTCTATGTGCAGTAGCATAGTATTCAGTAGTGGGAAGTCATTGGATAGCAGTATCTACAAAGCATGCAGAATCAAAGAGTGACAGGAAAAAAAAAACCTCCTAACCATGTAACCTTGGTAAGGAAAAACCCTGATCAAATATTCATTTTAGTTTGCATAAAATCTGCCAAAGGTGTGAATGCATTACTGTGCTGTGTCCTGTTGCCAAGGTCAGCATACATTTCAGAGTAGCCCACAACTTTCTGAAAATTAATTCACCCTCATAAATAACAATTAATGGCAGGCAAGTTTGACTTTGCTGTAATTACTTCTGAACAGTGCCCTTAGAAAATGCGAAGACTGTTGTTTAAACAGCACACTGGAAATCGTATTAAAGCTTATGGGTGAAAGTGATTTTTAATTGATGTGAATGTAATCATTGTCAACTTGTGTACTCATCAAAAAAATGTGGACAGTGCCAGCATTGTCCTTCACTATTCAAAGAACAACTTTGCTATTTTCTGTATAATGTTTGTGCTCAGAAAAGGCTGGAATAATTCTGTTACATTCTCCCAGATTGGTCTTGGTTCAGTCTTGATGGTTCCGTACTTGTAGAAGCCTCAAGTTAGCCGCACTTAAAATGGGGGAAAGCGTACAGTAATGATTTTCTTACTCAGCTTCAGGGTATTGTAATGGTTGTCTGCATGCACCAGGCTGACAGAAAGCCCTCCTCTGAGTCAGCCAAGTAATCCAAGATTAAAATGTATATACACCCATTATCAGGAAAGAGCGAGAGAAGAGGCCGGACACCCTGAGCGCAGAGTACACACACAATCACACACACAGAGGGACACAAGGTCACCACACTGGGCTGGCAGAATGTGCTCAACGTATGCAGGCACACACCCCAGCAGACAGAATACACAGGGACATTAATGCACACGCACACTCTCTCCCAGAGATAAGCTGTGGCAGCACGTCGTCAGGGGAATTTGGCCATCCATATCATCAAAAAAAGAAGGCTCCATTAAATTTTAAGCCTGTGAAGGGCTGAAGCTTATAAACTATGACATTATCTTTGTAATTTGTGGTATTTATTTGCATCTCAAGAAATAGAATCCCAAAAAAAGATCCCTGTAACTTTACAAGCTTTTGAATATCTCTTATGCGAAACAAAGATGACACAAGCCGCACTTAAGCTACCTACACGGCACTCTCACTTCAGAAAACTGCATGCTTTGCATACAAAAGCTGTGTGACAGACTGGCGAAAAGGATCTCCAGAAATAATTGACACAGGGAACAGAGTCGACGGGCTGAGGCTGACAGGAAGAAGAAAAACAAGGAAAACATGAAAAGTTTACCCTGGATATCCGCATTGTTAGTCAGGAACACGTTGTAAGAGAGTACACTGTAATCCCTTTGACTTTAGCTGTTCTCTTGATGTTAAGTTTTGCATGTCAGACCAGTCTGACATTTTAGGTGGAAACTTTTGCGAGGGGGCCTTTGAGTGATGTGGTGTTGATTTTCTGAAGTCTTCGTCACAATGAGCAATCCTGATCCTTGCTGGCGGAGTAGAGCCTTTGTCCTAAAAAAAAGAAATGTGAAAGAATTGAACGGAAGAGTTCATCAGCAGTTGTAGTGCATGGAGTCTTGTGAGTCAGGCTAGCATTGTTAGGGGCGTTTCACACTGGCGTGTGGCGTGAGCGTGTCAGCTGCGTGGCGCGTCCGTTTTTTTATTTCGGCTCCCGTGTTAACAGGTTAGACCTTGCACACTGCCTGCGTGACACGCACGTCTCAGGCGCAGCTCACGCCGAAAACGCGCGCCTGCTAGAAATAGGACCAACGCCTATTTTTCACGCGACACGCAAGCGCGTTGGAAGCGTTTCCAGGCAAAATAGAATAGGAAAATATGTTTATATGTCGTTTTGACACAAATACATTTAATAAATGACATTTTGATGTTTAAAAGTCCTTAGCTTTTGACATAAATGCAGATATAAATGTAATTTAAAAACGTTATAATAAATAATTATCGATTTTCAAATATTGCACCTGTCAATACAGAACGAGATATTCTGTAGCCTATTTTGCCGCCAATACTGCCGACGTTGTCTTTGCTGTAATTAAATCAGTATATATTTATGTTTAACATGAAGTTTACTACTGGTTGAGTGGGAATCAATGGGAAACATACATGTGTGGGTCAAAGACCAATAAGGATTTAAAAGTTGAAAATAAATGAAAGTGTCAAAAAATGCCAATTCAAGCACTTTCTATTTTAATTAGAGTGTTCTATATACATCTCAACAACAGGAATTTAATTTAGAAATGCAATTAAATTTTTTTTGATAAATCATATGATTTATTCCATGAAAAATGTCCTTCCTGGTTAACGGGAATGGATTTAAAAATTATTTCAATGTCTACCATTTTAGTATATAAATATTTAGGCATATCCATAGTTACAGCTAACCAAACATGCACTGCTCAAAACATTTAAATTGTCAACACAATTAATATGATATATTTGGGTATTTATAATTAAATGGGCTCATCGTTTGATTTTGGTCACACAATATTCCATGCCAAAAACAGAAAAACGATTAAAGATGTCTTAAAATGCTTTACAGTAAAGGTAATCAGGTTTGTATATACTCAACTCAGGAAAACTAAAATATATCTTAGCCTTTAAAACATTAATGCACACATGAAATAGGCATTCTTTAAATATTAAAACATCAAATATGTTTTATTAGCGTTATCCAGATTTTTGGACATAGTGCACCAGTGACCGAAAAAGCAAAATATCTTTTAATAATCACTTTTTTAAAAGAGAATTACTAAATTCTCCAGATGTTTTGGGGTCCTCCAAATATCCTGTTACATGACTAGGCAAATGCAATGTGGGTAATGTCTGCATTTGAATGCCTGTTACCCAGGAGGGACATTGGGGAAATCCAAAAATTTGGACAAAAGTATTATTTGTGTAAAATAGTAAATAAGCTCAGTATTGGTATTATATTTGTAGGTATAATTGCAAACATCCACACAGTTATGCACAAGTAGAAAAATAATAATGCTTAATAAATAATAATTAATAAATTTTATATTTATTTTTAACAATATGAATATACTTTGGAACCACCAGAATTGACATGCCACGTCTTTGACCCGTGTCCAGACAAGGCTAGCAGCAGCAGCAGCGCCGCGTCAGACACGTTTCTGGTGTGAAAAGACATAGAAAAATCCACGCAGCCGCCACGCAGCTGACACGCAACAGAAACGCCACGCTCACGCGACGCAGCCAGTGTGAAACGGCCCTAGCAGGGAAGCTAATGTTTTGAAATGGTTGTATTCTGACTGAAGTAGCACGTAGTTGTCCGAAACACAGCCCTAATGTTCTACTGAGCCTGTACAGTTCCAGAAACATTTTTTTGCAGATGTGGTTAATTACATTCTGCTTTGGACAATTAGTAAATGAGTCTGACAGTAACCTTGATGCATTAATCACAGTAAATTACACAGAGGAAGGCACAGCACAGAGGTTCAATTAACCTTTTAGCCCTCGTCTGAATGTGGCGGATGGGGCTGGTTATTCAGCAACGGCCCCAACACTCTCGCAGGTCACCGGGGAGACAGAGGCACCGGGTGCCACAGAGGACTTGTCAGGAGTCGCACAGTCAGTCCCTCGTTCCCTCCGTCCTCCCAACACTGTCCTCGCCAGGCCCAGTCCTCACCCTTGGGACTCATTGAGCTGTCTGGAAATCAAGGCGACCTTTGTGTCTTGCCGTTTACTCACAGCTGCGGTGGCATTTATTTCCAAAGGAGTTGTGCCAGAATCCCCCTTTTTATTTTGTTTAATTTAGCTGATGGTTGAAGCTGACCTTGCGATAACCACCAACACAACCCGACAACTCTGCAGAGAAATCAGGAGCCAGTGTCAGGGACATCTCAAGGCTATCTCGACTGATCTGTGATATCTTTAGCTTGTGGTGATTGGAAATATGAAAGACTTTGCTGTCATTGGCTTGGCTGGTTGAGTGTGTCCCAGAGCAAGGTCTTCAAATCATTCTGTGGCTTCTGGAAAGTAGTAAAAAGCCACAGAATACATGCTTCATTCAGTAAGCCAATTTGGTCGGACGTGGCCTTGCTATCAGTATATCTCTAGTTTGGATCCCTGATGGCTGTATGGCTTTCAGAGTAAATGAGTGACATTAATCCTTAACTAGCACCTCATTGCCCTATTGAGCAAGACATGGATCCACTGATTCCAGTGGGCTAGCAAGGTCTGAGGCTTTAGTATTTGAGGGTGTGCAATCCCGGCTAATGGCTTTTGAATGAGTTTTTTCATTCTGCTTGGTTAACATTTACCTTTAATAACACATATCACACATGTTTTATGCTACCCTGGGTAATACTGTCTTGATATATTGCTCTCTTGCTTTCTTGCACTTTGTCAAAGAAGGAATGGAACTACTGGGCGTCAGACCAGAGATGTAAGGATATCAAATTAGCACTTAGTATTCCTTCAGCCCTTACATTCCGCATTTTTACATGTAGTACCTTTTTAGTTGTTGTTGTTGTTGTTGTTGGATTTACAACCTGCACTGAGCAAATGGAGAACCCTTGAGCAAAACAAAGAGAGAAAGAGGGAGACATACTTTCCTTTCTCTCCCTGCCATGAGAAACACAACAGAAACAGACAAACGAAGAGCCGGAGACAGAGGAGGCATAGAGACAGATAAATGAGGAGGAACTACTCTCCGCTGCTGTTGAGTCAGTTCCCAGAGTTGAGCCGGCACAGTGCTGCCTCTGTCCTGCCTTGGCCAGTCCAGTTTGTGCTTGTGGGTTGATGCTGATGTTTCAGGATTGATTTGTCTGCATTCAGCAGTGAGGCAACCCACACAAACAATGAAACAGGCATGCGGCCCTAACGTGCTGCCCTCTTGTTTCCGACTGCCCAGTGTCCCTGTGAGAACCAGTGGTCACATGACCTGGCGAGTCATTGCATGATGGGGACTGCTCTCTCCCCACGAAATCCCTGGGCCCACAGTTCTCTCTCACACACATGCTATACCACTATGCGCTAATGCCTTTCTGTTGGGCCAACACACATACAGGCACACGCACACACACACACACACACACACACACACACACACACACACACGCATACACCTATGTTTGTACACACAGATCCACACTCCACCCATAACTCCATGCATGGCCACCCACATGCACAACAGGCACGACCGGCAATAAAACACAACCTCGGGGTTCGCAGATTCCCAAAAGAACACGACCCTTTGTGGTCCGTACTGGGACCTTTTCCTCCGGGGGAGGAGCACTATTAGAGGTCAGAACATGATTTTAGCCCTTAAACCTCTGTCCCAACACATTAAAGGGCCTCACACAGACACTCAAACACACACACACACACACACACACACACACATCAAACATTTTTTTTTTTAGACTTTTCTTTAAGGATTGTGGTCTATGAAGATGTGAAAATATATATATATATATATATATATATATATATATATATAATAACTATTTATTTATTTAATGACTTAATAATACTAATATAAATACTAATGTTTAAGCTGCACCTGGAATTTCCCAGGTTCATGGTTCTCCAAAATCTGACCTTTCAGTCCCCAAATATCATGATGTCGTAGTATGATACTTTTTACAGTGATCACTTCTATCAAACAAGTTCTCACTCACCACTGGATGGGCGAATGTTTGTTGTACTTTTATACAAACAATTATTTGTTTCAATTAAGGCTTGGCGTGCTCTTTTGTGTGACAGCTTCATTTTATCATTTGGGCTGATAGATGAAAAAAGAAAACAGAACCAAGTGCAGCCTTTTTAATGGGCATTTCTTGCAGTGCATGACTAGCAGGCACCTCCCACCCCTCTTGTTGCCGCTCGGCTGGAATTCCTCGCGGATCACTGCCCGCGCCCTCTTTATTCTCATTCTGTGCCTCTTCCGACACCTGGCCGTTGCCCCCCCCACCCCTCCCCAGTCCTATCTGCCCTCTCCCTGCTCTCCCCTTTTGCCCTCATTAATCGGTCCTGATATTGATGGGAGCTGAATGCTGGCAAATGACTGCCTGTGAAGCCACCTCATACACCCGCTTCTCACCCTGCCTGCAACCACATACAGGCTTGATTAGCATGCCAACTGCGTACCACGGCCTGTGAATCAATCCCTCTGTGCTTCAGCTGGCCCAGTCCTTCACTCCATCTATCCATCTATCTCTTTATTTATTTATCTATCATTTTGTTCCTGTTGGTTCCCACGTCTGCACTTGTTCTTTTGGTTTTCAAGACAAGAAGGTTTCACTTTTGTGCCCGTCTTCAGTGTTCCTCTTTGCCACCTGTTGATGCCTTTCTATCCTGAGGCTTTGTCAGATCATTTTATAATAGTTTTCAAACTGAAAAGACACAGAAGCATACACACATCCTGTCTCCTGGTCTTTCACACAAACACACAAATGGCATTTAAGACTAAATTCAAGATCCAAGTAATTGTCTCTGTTGACCCAAAACTATCAAACATAACTGTTTGAAGTTGAGTTTTATCAAAGCTATTTCTGTTCCTCGATGCATTCGTATGATACTCACAATCAGTAGAGATGCTCCGATACTGCCTAAAACGCTGGTATCGGTATCGGGAAGTACAGGAGTTTATACACCGATCCGATACCACGTAATAAAGCCCTAAAGAAAATCTACGTTAAAGTAGTTTATTTATGTTGTTTTTCCGTTATAACTGACTGTCAAACTGCAGAATAAAAGAAGGTTCTGGGGCGTTCATTGTTCATGTTTCAGAAAGAGTTTAACCTGAGCCAGACTGACAACAAAGATAGACATAATATCACATCCATACAGGGATAGTAGTATACAGCTTTTAAAACATAATAAAATATATGACACACTGGTATCGGATCGGTACTCGGTATCAGCCGATACGCAAGTTCAGGTATGTTGTTGACACCCTCTGAAGAACACCCTTCTGCTTATTTCATCTTAAAACAGTTTTACTTGTATGACACTGTCTGATTATCTTCTCATTACCTTTTAACTATCAGTTTGTTGTGTTTCCATTCACCTAATTTAATGTGCTTTTTTGACTATCGCATTAGAAAAGCTGGATGGAAATGGCAAATTTGAATAAAACTACCTCAATTGTGCTAAAAGGTTTTTTTTACGCTCATTGAGTTGATTCGAGATATGCAAAATGTAAATGGCTTTGCAGAACATATAACTCTGACTGATCAGCTGTTAATGCTGTCGCTGTCTTCCCGGGTATTCCCGTCTGGTCTTTGTCTCCGGACAACATGAAACGTGGCCAATACTCAAAAACTACACTGTAGCCTAGTTTATTAACTCCAAACCAGTTCATGGAAACGCACCAAATTTGCATTTCTTTTCCTGCGACATTTCAAAAGTTTGCTTAAAGTGCTCATATTATGCTCATTTTCAGGTTCATAATTGTATTTAGAGGTTATATCAGAATAGGTTTACATGGTTTAATTTTCAGAAAACACCATATATGTGTTGTACTGCACATTGCTGCAGCTCCTCTTTTCACCCTGTGTGTTGAGCTCTCTGTTTTAGCTACAGAGTGAGACATCTCACTTCTGTTCCATCTTTGTTGGGAGTTGCACATGCACAGTAGCTAGGTAAGGACTACTAGCCAGTCAGAAGCAGAGTATGAGGGCGTGCCACGCTAGCAGCTAGGCGAGCATTATAACGTGTGTTACAAAGTGACGCACGTTTGTCACGGAAGTAAAGGCTGGACTACAATAGAGCTGTTTGGAGCAGTTTGTGAACAGTGTTTTCTGTTGGAGATGGTAAGTCCCTTTGGGCCTTTTCACTTTGTAAACCTATAACGTCCACAAAAAAGATATATAACACAATAAAGGAAAGGGAAAAAGCCAAAAAGCATAATATGAGCACTTTAACATTAGCGTGACAGTTGAAAAAAAGATAGGCTTTGCTGAAATTCCCTTTTATATGAGCCCTAATGTGTAAGAATGAGATTGTTTTTAAGCAAAGCTGTTATGGAATAACTTAATAATAACTATTGGTTAAACAGATGAAGTCAGGCGCTTTCAGACAATTTTTTGCAGGTGACCAAGAGCCAAACATGAATAGAGCCAGTGTTGGGAACAATTTTGTTTTGAACTGTAAAATGAGATTTGATTTTAGTTTCTAACACTACCAGCCAAAACTAAACCAGGTGGAGCAGTTGTTGTTGTTGACTGCCCTGCAACCCAAATGGCATTGCTTAGAAAAGAAATAAAACTTTTTTTACAGAGCCACCTGGCAATTGAGACAGCACTGTCTGTGAGCATCTAGCTCTCTTCTGATAACCAGCTTCCTTTTATGACTCCCTCCTTGCTCCTACAAGGCAACACTATCTTGGCTAGGGCAAATGGAATCATCTCTTACTGTTAATAGCATGCTGTCCATCACACCTCAGCACCCTGTTGACCAGTAACCACAGCAACAAGCGCCTACTACTTTGAGCCACACCAGTCAAATCACTCAGACGGACATAATCCTTCCCATCCTCCCTGCTCTGGACAGCACTATCTCCTGCCATTACTCCCACTAGCTCTGTTTGGATGTCTTCCTCCTGTGCTCACCTGTCAGAGGTCGCTGAAATATGCCTGTTGTGTTTTTTCCCCCTGTTGGAATGAAATCATAAAGTCACTCACAGACAGAAGTTTGCCGTGCCTTTTTACAACCGTTCGCTGAAAAGCAATCTGTCTTTGATCTGTGTTACGAGTAAACACGGTGATAGGAGTTAAACCCAAGGTTGAACAGACGCTGAAAACACTTATGCGTTTTTAGCTGTTCAGGAGATAAGGGAAACAAAGTGCTCTGTCAGGCTAAGTGGCTGTAATGGCTACAAAACAAACAGACGGAGGGCTGGCTGCTTCAGAGCAAAGAAGGACTTTACATTCCACAGGGAACCACAAAGCATCTCTGGACTTAACTTGAGCCAGACATGGTTTGTTTACCTTGCAGGTTGTAATGCAAACATTTATCTGAGTTTATGGGTTAAGACTGGTCTACACCTTCCTGTTGCCGACATAATGTCACATAAGTCAACGTGCTGTGCCTGTTACCGCACGGGACAACATCTTGAAATGGGAAACGCTTAGTTTATAAGCCAAGAATCTGGAGTTTAGTCAGAGCTGGCCTGGCACGTTCTTTGTTGTGTAAGATTACAAGGCCAAACAGGGTGAGCCAAGAAGTTGTCTCGTTCTTCTTGTTCACTTTTTTCCCAATGTCTAATACTATTTCTTTGCCCATCTTGATCTCACATTTAGCCAAAACGCCCTTATAGGGCTGGGTATCGTTCAAAGATTTTCAATTCTGGTACCAATACCAATACCATAACTTTGATACCAGTTCCTGTATCACAATACTTTTTTCAATACCGATTTTATGAACTACATTTTAACAAAAAGAAATTACAACATTACACATTACAAAAAAATTCTATCTATTTATTTTCCAGCTCCTATGTCTCTGTGCGTAACGTACATTTTTTCCTGCATGCCTCTACGGCGTGTAACATTAGACAGCCAATCCCAAATATTATTAGATCTTGGTCGAAGCATGCTGCATGCTTCTTGGCTCAATGACGCTGATGAGATGGCATTTTTCGATACTGAGGAGTAGGGCTGCACAATATGTTGTTTTTTTATGGTCACCGCGATATCAACTGGCACAATAAACACATCGCGAAAGGCTGCGACATATTGGGAAAGACCCTTAGAGACTTTTGTGTTAGTTAAAAGTAGGGCTGTCAAACGATTAAAAGTTTTTAATCGCGATTAATCGCTGAATGTCTATAGTTAATCGCATATTTTGTCACATGATTAAAATTCTATTATTTTGCATTTCAGAACAGTTTTTAAGTACATATTAACAATGGAAAGCAATTCTTACCAGTGTATCTTCATTGGGAATCAAATGAATGCAAAGAAAGTTACTTTATGAACTTGATTTTAAGATTTGTAATTATTTATTTACTGTAAACAAAAGAAAAATGTGTGAATCTGTCATTATTGCACAATTCCTCCAAGTATCTAACTAAAAAACAAAAAATCCCTATCCTTACTAGAGTCAATATAGTGTTTAGTTACTCCTAAATAATGTTGATTACTCACTGACGTCCAGTGATCACCGGTTAATGAGACAGCGTTTGCAGCACCTTGCAGCTGTTCCAGTGTGGCTGCTTTCTCCGTGTGGTATGTGTATGGTGAAACTACTGTCTCCCTCGACGGCAACGAGACAGGTCAACCGTAGTACGTCTTTAAGACCCAAGTCCTCTACGATGCTGACAGGTCTGCAGTTAGTTGCCACCCGTTTAGCCCGCTAGCGGGTAGCATCACGTTAACTGTACTACTATGCTTAGCTCCGTAGGTGGTAGCTCAAACTTGACGTGCTTCGGTGATATTTTAATTTGGCTTTACACAATGTGCATATGGCTTTCGACTTGTCTACGAGCCGTCCGGGAGTTTTGGAAAATAAAAAGCGCCATTCAGGATTTCATTGCTGCTGTGTTTCTCCATCATGCCTGCAGCCTGCAGCAGCAGGATGTGATACGAGGAAGTGGCAGCTTGATGATAAGTAACGGTGCTGCAAAGGGTCAAAATAGTAGCCTGTTAGGCACGACGCAAAGCCGAGTGAAGTGTAAAATAAATTAATAAATGCCGGCATGCGATTAAAAAAAAAAGTATCACATCGCGTCGGCCCTTAATCGCAAAGCGTTAACGCTGACAGCCCTAGTTAAAAGACAATATCAGCATCTTTATATCTTTAATCAATATCTTTATTTAGTGCAGCCTATTCAATTCAATGTGCAATTTGTTCACTAAAATAATTTCATTTGTTTTAAATTCAACAAGCAATTCATTGTACTTTTAGCAGAATACTGAACGCAGCAGAAATGCAGAACTGGGTACACTTTAATATCTGTTTATTTATCGCAAGTTATATCGCCATCGCGATATTCAACAACGTTACAGCAAATCGTATATTTTCCTCATATCGTGCAGCCCTACTAAGGAGGCAATTTGAACGGTGGTTAAAATCAAACTTGGTACCCAGCCCTACCCTTAACAATACATTTTCAATGTACCCTTGAGCAACACATTGAACCCCACTTGTGAAGCACAACACGTTTTTAAATGTCTGCCCCCTCCCCCCTTGTAGGAAGTACATGGATTTGTATGTGCGTGATGAATTCTCAAAGACACAGCGTACCGTTTTGCTACAGAATGCCCTATCTATAAAATATTGATAAGTCTGCTCGGAAACGTGTTATGATTTAGTGAAACAAGGACTCAAGATAATTATTATAATTAAAAATGAGTCATAAAATGTATCAATGTGTTCTTGTTGTACATTTAGTAGGCTAATTCAAGTCGCTGTCACTTTTATGAAACGGTAGATGACCCCATTTTCAACCCCGAAGACTTTAAATTTCTTTGAAAATACTCTTAAAACTATTTTAATTTGCTCTTGCTGGCCCTGATTTCAGAGGAAGGGTACACGCTGTAACACTGAGGACAGACAGGTCATGGAAACGAGTCTGGTGTTTTCTCACTCTCACATAAACATAGTCTGTAAGTCAGTGCTGTCCCGCTTTGCTTAAGTCTCCTCCATCTTTTCTTTCTCTTCCCCCTTTTCTCTCCCCACTCTCATTCACTTTCTGTCTTGCACTCATTCACAGCTGACTACCATGAAACCATTAGCTCTCTATTTGTGCTCCACTGGTATCCAATATCTCCCAGTTTATTTAAGTTGGACTAACAGGGGGTCCATAAGGTGCCTTAATGGTTGGCCAACACAATTTCCATTGTGCCGTGCAGTCGGTGATTAAGAGCATGTTGATTGCACGGGCTTTAGGGGGTGCCTGTACTGTAAGTGATATTTGGGTTATTCCAAAGACTGTTGTTGCTGTGATTGGATGCAGTAATGGTCCCAGCAGTGCAGCAAGCAGGCCTGTGGCCGAGGTACTGCCTTCCACCGCCTCCCGTTCTCTGCTTTATAGACCCCCAGGTCATGACTCCCTCCATAACTCTTTCAAATCCAGAGAGGGAGAATAGCTAACTCACAGGCCTGGAATCCACCAATGTGCCTTTCCGTGTGAGCCTTCCTTCTACTTCCTCTGTGAAATGTGTGGTCCCCATCAGGAGAGGCACGGCGGGGACGGACAGTGGTGGTGATAGTTAAGCAGTCACAGCTGCTAGGAGGTACATTTGCCTCCTCCTCCGCTCAGGGAGTATAGGGGGACGAGAGCTGAAAATGGGGCGTCTTGTCAGTTTAATAAAGCAATGTCAGGGGGTGGCGGCGAGGAAACAATACGTTTGAGATAAAGGAGGAGAGCGGAGGTGGGGAGCAAAGAAGGAAAAAGCAAGGATGAAATGGGAGAGACGGAACAGAAACGACAGGTGGGGGGCGAGAAGAGAAGGAGAGATAAATTAGGAAAAGAAGAGGCCAGACATGGCGTCTATAGTGTTCTGCCAAGTGAGAATAAATCATCACTCCTCTTTTACCATTCCTACATGACTGCAGGCGTTGTAAAACACACATAAAGATGCCCAGTACACATTATTACACCCTTACATCTAACCTCCCTCTTTCACACAATAATACCATATCATCTGTAACGGCACTATATTATTGTTGCTCAACCGCATCATCACCTCTCCTTTTCCACACTTACCTTCCTATCTTTTTAATGTGCATGCATAATTTATGGCCTCTTGTCTTGAGTATTATTCTTCCCCTAACATCATGCGACGGAGAAGTGAGAAAATATGTTGGCTAAGTACATCACACCATTGATTAAGGAGCTCTGGGAGGTGTGTGTGTGTGCGTGTGCGTGTGCCCAGACAGAGAAACAACTCTGATCTGATGACTTTCTTGGCAGACGGCATCGACTGGGAAGAGATCAACTCTCCTAGTTTGACCCTGTGATGCTCTCACACATCAATAACGCTGTTCAAATTCCTCCGCATGACACATAGGCAGGAAGTGCTGTACCTGGAAACCAAACCGTAGACTAGTCATCAGTGGCTCGCAGGCAGATTGAATGGTCGAATGTCTGATTTGATTTATTCAGGGATAGTCAGTTTCTTAACTCGGGAGTGCATTTGATGTATTTGTTGACTCCAAGGTGTCTTTTTGTTGAGGCATTGCCAATCAAATGCATTGCCAGTTTAATTTAACAGAATGCATTCCAACAGTAGTGGTGAAATCCTGCAATAGATAAATACAGTTGCTGCCAGTTCACATTGGAGATCATCCTTAAACACATTCAATTATAGACAGTAGCATGCCAGCATTTGATTTGATTCTATAAGACAGATGGGGATTTTTCCAGTGTATTTAGGGTGGAAGTAATAGAAAAAATGAATATGTAAGCACATTTGCATGCATTACATTTACAATCTTCTAAACTTCTATCAAGATGATTTTACTTTTGAGCCGAAACGCTGTTGCATGCACCCGTTGTAATTTTCACAATCACACCAATTAAAATCAACATAAACTCACACTTAGTTATAGTTAGTAAATTAATGTTCATCATCTTTACCTGGCTGTTGTGCTGAAGGCCCTGATCAGACACATACATGCTTCACCCACAACATATTATACACTGTATTGAATTATTCAGCCATTTATTCTCAGGGCCAAAATAAAATGAAATCCTGCACTTTATAATGGTCCACCAATACACGGATGTGTGTATGAATAGGGATGTGTCATAGCATAAGTGTGGTTATGTAAATGAGCGTCTGTATAAAGCAAGGTAAATAAGCAACTAGTCTTTGTTCATAGTTGATAGTTGATAGTTCATAGAAACCTGATGTATTACTGAATCTAATCAAAAGTGTTGCTCCGTTTCCTGACTGCATCAGCAAAGTTGTTGCACATTCTATTACAGCTTGATTTCCAAAAGCGGATTATTTCAGAACATTTCTTTACGAGTGCAGTGTTTGCGTCATTGCTTCTTTGTAATCATAACTAAGGCTGGGACAACAGTTTTGAAGCGCGGAAAAGCTGCTCATTTATTTATATTGCGTGAAACATTTACAGCTCCAGATGAGTCGCATAACATTTAGAATTAAACACAAGGACGTCTAAGGATCTTTACTCTGTCGCCTAGCACTTAACCCAGAAACCAATAGCTTGTAGAAAGCAATAGTGTGTGAGGTGTTTTTGAGACCGATTTGTTTGATATATGAACTAATTTGTCAAGCACATATGCTGCCGTCTTCAGTTGTCATGAGCAGCAGTGGGGTGTCGGTAACAGTCTCGATGTGTCTCAAATAGAGTAACAGCAAGTCAAGCTTTAAAGGGATTAAATACAGCTACATTTACAAGACGTGTTCACTGTCTCAGGTACAGAGTTAAAAATGTTTTTTCTAAATGTGCTGCTTTGCCAGTTAGATGTCACGTATGTTGTTGTGGGCCATGCGGAACTATATAGGCTAAAAGAAGAGGAAACAGCTATCTTAGACATTTCCATATTGATAACGCTTTGGTCAAGCAGACAGCCATTTGGGCATTGCTGGGTGCTGTAGAATATTGTTTAGTTTGTTTTTATCTGAACGTTTCTCCATTAGACTCCAACTTGTGCAGTACATTGGTTCACTGATTAGTTGGGACATAGTTGGCTTCATAAATGTCTCTGTGAAGGCCGACTTTTACTGTTGGTGTTGCACGTTTCAACGTATACTTTCATTCACAAGTCACCGCTACCAGACCTGTGATAAGAAAACAATCCCTGAGAATTTGGGGTACTGTGGTCGAGTATGTCTCCAGTTAGAACATGTTTGATGTTTCTTGGAAAACAACAAAAACACATCATCAAATATGTTTGATAGGATTACATTTATTTGGGGAAAACTAGTCTTTCACCCAGGACATGCGTGTTCCTTAGGAGTTTTAATCCAAACCACGATCTTTTTCCTAATCTTATCTAGCCGTTTTTGGTGCCTAATCTTAACTTTCGTTGTGGCAAAACGCTCATATTTTGTGGACAAAATTTAACTGTAATATCCGCCGAAACTAACTGCTGCTGATACGACAGAGCTGTGACGGAGGTCTGTAGCCGGCGCCGCGAAGCTCTGTAGCGGCATAAACAACTAGCAACTGCCACTCTGCGTCATGGAGATCGATGCCAGCCGGCATCATGTGACCAGCCGTCGGTCTCCTATTTCATAGGCTATCATACATTTTGGTGTTCATACATTTTCGTACGATACGATACGGACCCGTTCTTGAGAATGGGTTGTCAAGCTCTACTGTCTAAAAACGTAAGCTACATCCAGACTTGTCCTGTACTTACAATAGGCCTTGTTAGGTAGGGATTCACTGTCTGTCTGAACACTGATGGACATATTGTTCTTTGATGTGTTTTTAGTCTCTGACCAGGGAGCTGCATTGCTCGCAGGTCAACAGGTCAACCTTATCACCAAACTTTAAATGACAAGAACCAAGGGCCTCTGCAAAGGAATTTACTGCAGGTTTTAAAGGATTTTGCAGGGGATGAAAGGCTCTTTAAAAGGATGGAGAATAGGTCATAAACTAGATTTGTTTGTCAGACTTTAATGACTTGACTTGGCACACATTATGGAGGAGGATGTAGTTCGACAAGATATCAAATAGAGGGTAAATCCTTTTATCAGCCAAACAAGGACAGGCCGTCACAATAAAACAAGGTATATCTTTCACACTCTCCACAGCGCTGCGGAGGAGGGTCTGGTGAGTCCACTAATCATTCCGGGATGGGAAAAAAATGTGCTCTGGTTTATTGGCATTTCTTTAAACCAGTCACTATCATCATGGGCGGCGCAAAGTGCTGGACGGAGCCACGGTGCTGCTGCAAAATAGCCTCGCAAAGGAACATGTTTTGGTGGAACGTGTACTTTCAAACGTTGTTTTAGTCGTGCAACAGCTAGCTGTCTGGATTTACCCTGCAGAGATCTGAGGAGCAGTTAACCATAGTCCTCATAAATCCACCGGAGTTTAAAATAACTGGGTTATTTCGGTAAATACCATTTTAAAATATCGAGTAGCGATACCCAGCCCTAGCTGTCACCTACTGTACCTCCTCAACTAACCTAACAATTTGCCAGAGCTGCCAATCAAAACTACCGGCATGGAGATAACTGCTCCCGTGACTACCACAGACATCCTCTCATGTATGACATCCTCTCATGTATGAGTGTATTTTAAGCTGGAGGGGGGAACATCTTGTCTTTCGGGCTAATACAAGCGTATCAGGGTCGTAGTGCTCCTACAGGGCTTGATGCTCTGTTATTACCTGCAGAGAGAGAGAGAGAGAGAGAGAGAGAGAGAGAGACCCACAAATCCGTGAAATAAAGGATTCCTTCATGTTCTTGCATGAGCTGTGTACATTTTTTAATCATCCTCTTTTAACTAATGGCTTGTAGGCAAGGTGTGGGAGGCCTGCGATGATTACTTTCAGAGTCAATTAGTAATGCTATTTGAAAAGCTGTCACTTTGATGAAAAGTGATCTGTACATCCTTGTCCTTGTGATGTGCAGGTATTTCCACTGCACATTACAGTGCTCATACAGCACTTACAATGATTGGATGGATGAATGTTACTCATTGCATCGCATGCTCGCTTCAGCTGCTGCTTATAAAAATGTGGGACCCACTTTTACAGAATTTTCCACCGCAGAATTTAAAATGTACTGATCTGTTAAACAGGTCTCGGTGGGTTGTCGGGGATTGGGGAAATATGGAAAGTGTACTAATAAATCCTCTAGCATGTGTTATTGGCCAGGTTTCTTTCACACAGCTTATGATTGGCCAGGTGACTGGTCCCTCTCGCAATTTATTGCTTACATTGATGTCTCACTGCTATGAAATATGGTGTCACTCAGAACTAACTACATTTGAATGGTGAAACTACACTAATGATACACCTACAGGTGCTGCTAATGGAAAAAACACGTATTGACAGTGACACTCCCATTAAAAATTGTTCCTGCTAGCTTGTGGACTAAATTTTAATATATATTTTACGGAGCTGTTACTTTATTATTTTAGTAGAGCCCTCTTATCACAAAAAAGTGATCTCTAGTCTTTTGTCTCTAGATTTTTGGGATTTATTATAATACAACCCTAAATATATTAAATTCTATTGTAGGACACAACCCCTTTACAACACCTGTTTTTGGAAAAATACTTTTTGAAGATACAAAATACTTTCAGACTAGTTCTGTTGGGAAAGTTTACTATACTTTACATGGGCTTAAAGAAACTAGCTAACATATTAACATTAAGGCTACAACTAACCCACAATGCAACACTCTCTGTAGGAGCCGGTGTCTACATTCAAAAAGAACATCTGCTCTTGTGAATACATAAATGTCTAGTCCTTGAATATACTGTAATGCATGTTTTCAAACATAATATTCCAAAAAAAAACCTATTGTCTTATATTTGGGCCAATGCACGTGGAGTAGGGGTGCACGTTTCAGAAAATGTCACGATTCAATATCGATTTTTAGGCTCACGATTCGATTCAAAATCGTTTTTTGATTCAAAAACTATTCTCGATTAAAAAAAAACGATTCATAGAATGTTAATGTAGTTATGTATGTTTTTTTTTTATTAAAAAAATATGAATCAATTTTTGGAATTCTGTGAATTGATTTTGAATCGGTAGAGCTTGAATCGTGATATTAATGTGAATCGATTTTTTTTTTTTGCACACCCCTAACATGGAGCATAAAATATAGATAGTAATTATTTTTCCATGTTATTTGACTTGCTCACCTTAAGTAGGAGAGGAAAAAAATGACATGTGCATGTTATTATTAATAATCTTTTCAACTTTGAAAAACAGGTCAGAACAAAGACAATATATGGCGGAAGATGCAACAACCGATCTGGAGGTATCTGGCTATTGAACGTTTTGCACGTTCTACACTGTATTTCATCATAAAAGAAAGGAAAATAAAAGACATCCCTGAGATATGTACTTAAAGGTAGTAAGAGTCCAATTGGGCAACCTGACAGTTTCTCAGTCACACGTCGAGTAGGAGTTTTTGCTTTCTTACATTTGTTTTTGGCTGTTGCCCCCTTGCCCTTGTTGACAAGTTAAGTTACACTGACTGATAACAGCACTCGGCTGTGTAGGGATTACTGTCGTACATCCTGCTGGAGGCCCCTGGGAACGCCACACTGTGTCATTCTGTCGACAGTCGGCCAGTGCTCTACTTTCCGTGCGTTAGTGTTTGTGTGTGTGGTACCATATTTCACGCTGCACCGTCCTCTGCCAAAATCAACTAGCCAGCTTCCTCCCTCATCTTTCTTTGCCTTGGAAAGCACACCACTCTGCAGCCCTAGTGTGGGGGGGTTGAATTTTGAGCCCAACCTCATCATCGCTCCCCGAAATACCTACATCACCAACCCAACTCCGAACCTGCCTTTTTTAGTAGGGCTGCACGATATGAGGAAAATATCTAATTGCGATTATTTTGACTGATATTGCGATTGCGATATGATTCACAATCCTGGAGGTAATGATGATTTTTGTATCATTATTCTCATTTTCATTGAAAAGTGTCGCAAAGAAAACTCCTGCACACTGCCTAACTTGTAAAAAATAGGCAAAATTTTGCCCGAAGATGGTCTAGTACCGAAACATTGCCTATTATTAAACCTGTCTCACGTTCTAGATGTGCAAAGTATTTTTCTGTAATGAAGTATAGTAGAAAAGTATATGACTCTGATTTTTGTGAGAAAAAGGAACCAAACAAAGACTTTTTCTTCAGTCTGTAGGATACGATTTGTAGGCCGGGACGTGTCTGCTGCACCACAATACCTAATTCAGAATGGTTTGACACATATTTAGTCTTTAACAATTCGGATATTGCACTAGTCCATATTGCGATTTCGATTAAAATTGCAATTAATTGTGCAGCCCTACTTTTCAGGACCCAACGTTAACATCCATACCACATCAATCTCCCTGTCAGAGCGATGTCACACTAATGTCACACCAGCGCTGCATGCCAGCCTGCTTTTGACTCTTTTAAAAAAAGCTTCTGGCCGGTTATGGCCAGTGCCACATGGTCCACTGTTCCTTTGTAAAAGTGGGATTAAGAATTCATTTAACACACAGGGATATGCTGTTACGTGACAGTGGTGGGAGCTCCACTGTACCTTAATGGGCCCAGCTTGTGCTGACAGATAAATTGAGCTGAGTTTCTCTGGACCCATTCACTTCTTCCCTCTCAATGAAACAGACTGTTATTCTTTCCAACAGGCCATACAGTAGCCCTGTCCATCATTAAAGCTATGAATCATGTCTCTGGACTTGCACCGGCCCCCTCAGGGGTATATCATTGCCATGCCCCTTAATCTGGGCAGATTTCCTTGCCGCTTTGACTATATAGGGTTCTGTTTTTTAGCACAACGAACAGCTTGCTCATGTTACTCCGCAATTGCACTGCAGACCACAATCTTCCCACATTTGCGGTCAAACACTATGGTTTCAGGTGTTTCGTGAAATGCAAGTAAATGCACATGCGCCCTTCAGCTGCGGTTAAACTGAACTTGACCCAGCATGGCTTTTATGGGGAGAATGTTTAGCTGCTTTTTTAGCCCTGTTAGCTGACATTATCACAGCCATGGAAAGCACCATATGTGGTTTATGTCGATGTTTGAAATGTTCGGGGATTTGTTCCGTACAGAGCAGAGGCTATAGTTCCGCTGGCGAGAAAGGTAAAAAAAAAAAAAAAAAGAAGTCATGTCGCCAAGCTGCTTCACGCTGTTTTGAAGGTCAACCGCTTCTTCAAAACACCCTCATTAAACTGTAGGTCCTAAATATAGGTTAGTTTGTTAGAACAATGGTGTATTCTCTTTGATTCTGGTTTGAACTGAGCAGGGTTTTTCCTCAATAGTGATGCAATGAAAAGCAATTTGTCGAATCGGATTCTTCAGCCTGAAAAAAAGAGAGCATAGGAGAAGTTATTTACCAATCATACATACAAGCAGATACTTGTAAAACAAGATGTGTATTTGTTTGGAAAGCTGCACTTGTTGCATCCCCTGCCTGAGGAAAAGGTGTTTTCGAGTTGGAAGGTGTAGTTTTGTTGAGGGTTTAGTCGTGGCGGTAGAGAAATATAGCTTATCTTCTTATCTTGTCTTCTATTTCTTAGTTCTTATTTGCTCTAAGTAAATGGCCACCCATCTGTCATACCCTGATTTCAATACCCTTGGACATAGCATGTAAGGTCAGTCACCATTGTAAACCAACTGCAAATTAGGGCTGCACGTCATATGGCGATGTGATTTACAGTACTGCAGATATGCGATATAATGGTATAAGGAGTCTACTTGATTTATCAAGATAAATTCACAAAATACTAACATTTTGAAATATGCAAAGTTAAACAAGAATAAGAAGATGTGCAAAAAATGTGCAATTTTATTTTGTAAATAACTTCATATTTTACAAAACTAAATAACATAAAAAGTCTTTTCAAAATGATTGGTCGAGCAAGGAGGGAAAAAAGGGAGCGGTGAGCGATGTCAGAGATTAGAGTAGCAGCTGTGTGACGGAACAGCGACAGGAAAAAGAGATAGCAAAGAGCATGTACAGCAGTGGTTCTCAACCTTTTTTGGGCCAGCGACCCCCTATCCATAATCCAGGTCCCTTACCCCCCCCATCAAATAAGATGTAGGCTAGTTGCCTTGAATATTAATGATTAGGCCCTATTATTATTGTTATGATGATTATTGTTGTTACTATTGTAAAAAATCATATAATTCATTGAAAAATGTTCAACGGCTATGTTCATAGACTTGTTAAAGATAGAGATTTTAAAGTTAATTTAAGATGATACTCTGACATCCCGTTCCCGTGAATGCAGCACGGAGCTGACAGAAACACAAGAGAAGAGGAGTTGCGATACACTGTCTCGTCCAGTCGCAGTGGCGTAAACTGGCAGATTTTAATATTAAGATGATACGTATTTTAAAGTGTAAACTCATATTGTTGTGAATGGTTGGTGTCAACTCGCCTTAAAACAAACGCCCCCCCAAGTGCACCTCAACGACCCCCTTTCCAAAATATTGCTTGCAGCGCTCCTCGTCATCCCCTGAACGCCCCCTGGCGGGCTGTACCGCCCCCGTTGAGAAGCACTGATGTACAGTGAGTTAACAGTGAACAATATAACAACAAGCTTCTTAAGACACAGTGGCTTCATCTGTTGTTAATACTGTCGGTAAAGTGAAGCGTGGTACAACGTGGAGACTGCAGTGCACTCACAGACTACAGCTTCTCTCGCACAGCACACCTTTTTGTTGACCATTTTTTGAGATATTACGTAATCGCAGAGAGTGACACTGCGATTAGATTAATCATGTAGCCCTACTGCAAATGTTGAGAAACAGACTGGCAGGAAAACTAAGTAATATAACCACGAGCAAACAGTGCCTTGTGCAGAGAAACGGAGTGGATGAATACATTTTTAAAACACAGTGAATGATCTGAAATGTAGCATACGCAGCAGGCTAAGTAGAGATGCTCTCTCAAAAGCCCGTGTCGCTTTCATTTCTTAATTCGGCAACACAATGGCTTGTGGATAACTTTCAGCCTGAAGTCTTTGTATTTGTCTGCGTGAAACGTTCGTTTTCTCACTGGCTGCGGTTGTTTGAGCTGCAATGTCTTTCCTGTAAACAGCTCTCTCCTCTGTATCGCCCATTGTGATTGATGTTGCTTTCTTTAGAAAAGCCGAGATGCAGCACTGACCCCTCTTAGAGAAGGAGTGTTGTTGTAGCACACACCCCCCCCAGCCTGTCACTTCACAGCCTCTCACTGGAGAACTCTCTCTCAGATCAGCACTAAACTCTCTCCTTAGTCTCAGGACGTGTTGGAGGAAGCACTCTCTGCTTAGCAGGCTTTTCTTGGACTAGGTCTCATTGCATATTCATAGCCCCCTCCACAGGCCAGTGTATCAAGTTTAAAGAAAGGAAGAAGAAGACACCGGAGCTTTAATTATTCACTGTACTATTGTCGTATTGTAATTTTAGAAAAAATATATTAAGGTTTGCACATGCATGTTTCATATTTAAACACAGTTCTTTGTTGGTGTAGACAGTGAAGTACTGCTGCTGCCTTTGACCGCATGCGTGAAGGTCATTTACCCACGAGCTCAAACAGTTGAAACACTTTTATGCACCGTTCCCCATTGCCACACAAATAATGCAGAGACACTTAGCTGCTGAAAGTGGGGAATTGAGAGGCTGCAATTTGTCATCAGATCTTAGAGCACTGGTCGCGTCCTCCTGAACATCACACACTTGTGCAAATCCATTCCACTACAAACAGGTTTCGCATAGCACCAGACATCACACTTTATATTAAGCGTGAGCAAACTGCAAATGTTTTTTTAAATAAATCATGGAGAAAAGTAAGACTCATCAGTTTTACTGGGATGCTACAAAACGCTAGATTTTATTTTGTTATACAACAATTGTCCTGAAAGAAGACACCAATCACCATAGCTGCAGTAAAAAGGTTGCACAGCTCTATAAAATACTTAAAAAGTGAAGAAGAAAAAAACTGGAAGAAAATAAGTACATAATACAAGTAAGTCCACCTTCAATAGCTCGGGAAGTTGCAAAAGCTGGTCTCGGAAAAGAAAATGATCTTTGTACATTCTTAGGCAGAACAAGGAGAAAGTTACAGTAAAAGCCTTATAGTATAATGGTTTAAAATGCCACCTGGTTTTAACCTCACAGGGTCTTGCTTAGGGTGGCAACAATAGGCAATAGAGGTGACTACATCAACTTAAGGTGTATTGGCTATTGTACACACAGTGCAGTCTACTGAAGTTCTGATCTTGACCAACCCACAAACACAGTAGATGTTGCCAGTGGGACAATGTGTCTGCACATTTAAACTTCTGTCTCAGATCACATCACCACGCAGGTCCCCACGAGAAAAAAACAAAACCAAGGGATTCCTGCAGTTGTATTCAGGCGAGAAGCTCTGTGCCCTGTCGTCCTGCTGATTAATAGCCGACGTGTCTTGCTGAGCAGCCATGCTCCGCCACGGCTGGGGGTTCAGACTGTGTGAACGAGGCGCTGGCTGACAGTGGTGAAATATGTGCTGCTCTGCTCCACGGGGGGTAATGAATCGGTGTGGCTGCCAGGACTGAAGTGTAGACAGCAGGAGGAAGAAAAGTGATCAGTCTTTCATGGTGATCTACTGCTTGTCCAGCCTGTGGGCCACTGACGCCGGCTACACACTGGATGCGTGGCGTGAGCGTGGCGTTTCTGTTGCGTGGCGACTGCGTGGCGTTTTCTATGTCTTTACACACCAGAAACGTGTCTGACCCGGCGCTGCTGCTGCTAGCCTTGTCTGTACACATGTATATTTCCCATTGATAAACTGCACTCAACCAGTAGTAATGTTAAACATAAATATATACTGATTTGATTACAGCAAAGACTACGTCGGCAGTATTGACGGGCAAAATAGGCTACAGAATATCTTGTTCTGTATTGACAGGTGCAATATTTGAAAATTGAAAATTATTATTATTTTTTTTATTACATTTATATCTGCATTTATGTCAAAACCTTGAGACTTTCAAACATCAAAATGTCATTTATGAAATGTATTTGTGTCAAAATTACATATAAACATATTTTCCTATTCTATTTTGAATGGAACATTCCAACGATGCTTGCGTGCTGCGTGAAAAATAGGCGTCGGTCCTATTTCCAGCAGGCACGCGATTTCGGCTCGAGCCGCGCCTGAGACGTGCGTGTCACGCAGGCAGTGTGCAAGCTCTAACCTGTGCCGAAATAAAAACGGACACGCCACGCAGCTGACACGCATCCAGTGTGCGCCTTACTCCTATTTTCCAACAGGCGCGCCTGCGCTGCGGTCTGGCTGCGCCGCGGTTTTGTTCCGTTCTCCGCCACGCACCATACCACACCGGGAGCGTCTCAGAAGCAGAGCGTCTCGCTGCCCGACTTGCAGATTTTATTGTCTATACAAGAATTTCTGTATTTTACAGAACAATCACATGTTTATTAAGCTAGTATCTACCTTCCAGTCCAAGCACTCCTGCAATTAAACTCCATGCCTTCTCTTTTGTGGCGTTGTCCTTATAAAAATGTCTGTTATGTTTTTCCACCTCCCAAGATGAATTTCTTGTCATTAGAGATGCACCGATTGACCGGCCGGTGACCGGAATTGGCCGATTTTCACGTCATCGGCCATGACCGGCGACCTGCCGGTCAGACTGACATATGCCGATTTTATGCCGGTCAAATGCACTCGGGCGCCGCATGATTTACATCGCGCAACAGCAACATCACACGTGCACATGCAGGGTTTTTGCTGTATGCATGTAGCAGCGGCGCACTGCCACTCAATCAGCTGTTTATGAAATGTCATAAAGTCGTAATTATACACGGCTCGAACAGTCAGCCGCTCTCTCTCCCCTCCGAGGCTGAAAAACTGGAACATGAAAACCGCACTCACACGGGTCCCGTGAAATATGACAGCTACAGTTTATCGGAAAATAGCGTTGGGCACACTGACTTTGAGTGTATCAGACCCCAGATGAGACAAGAACCTAACGTTAGCAAACGCTGTGTGGTCCCTCTGCCTCTGACGCCCCGCTGGTCGCTGGAGGAGACAAAAAAAAAGAGACGCTGTATTCCTCCGACACGCTGTATTAACGTTACTGTTTAAAACGCTTCCCATGTTAGTGGGGGTGCATACCGCTTAAAACCAACATTAAAAACATAGTAATCTTTAAAGAGTTTAGTTTTGTTGTTAAACTGTGCGTAAAATGAGCGGTGACGTTAAATCATCTGTTTCAGGTAACGGCACTCTAGGGTAGCCTACCGTCTATTTGCTGGATTGTTCCGAGGTAACCATCGGTAGCTAACGTTAGCAGATAAGCCTGTTGACAGCAATGGTAGTGTTTACATTTATGCACAATGACACATAAAGCAAACTCACTAAAAAAAGGAACTACACGCTGTTTAGGTAACGTTACTATCGACGTTCAAACAGGGCTGTGTGTGTGTTTTGAGAAATAGCTTTATACTGCATTAAGGCTATATTTATTTTATTTTTATTTGTTATTTTTATATTATTTTATTGCCATTACCTGTTTTTCCTGTTTTCATACATACAGAAGTTTAGTTTGCTAAATATATCACATTTGTTTAGTTGGATATTGGATGTGAAAAGAAGGAAATGGTTCTTCCATAACATTGCACTTTAGATGTGTGTTAATTTCCCACACCAGGAGTAATTTATAGAGTTGTATTTTATAGTGATCAATTATCTAATTAAAAAATGTTCTATGCAAAATGTAACATTTTCTATTAAAGAAAAGATAGAAAATAAATATTTGTGTGCTGTAAAGTGGTTAGAAAAAATGAAATCGGAATCGGCTAAAATCGGTATCACTGGCCTAACTCAAAGAAAATTGGAAATCGGAATTGGCCAAGAAAGTTGTAATCGGTCCATCTCTACTTGTCATCCATGGTTTGCAGAGGAGACGTATACTGGGGGAGGTGGGTTTTGGTAAATTGACTGGATGCTCTCGATGTCCAATTCCTGCCCGGCTGTTTGAACACCCTGCGGCTCGCGTTAAAATAGACCTGCTGCGTATCTTGGGCAGAGCGGAGAGCCGCTTGCCGCGTGCTTCTGGGACGCTCCACGTCAAGTCTTGACTTTTTATTTTATTTTTTTAAGATTTGTTTTGGGCATTTCAGCCTTTAATGGAAAGGACAGCTAGATATGAAAGGGGAGAGAGAGGGGGAAGACGTGCAGGAAATCTTCCAGGTCGGACTTGAACCCTGGACCTTCTGCGTCGAGGCATACACCACTGAGAGCATAAGAGAGAGGGGAAGGGAGAGAGTGGTGGACAGGAAGAGAAAACAAATAGAAACAGAGGGAATGAACTGCTACAGCAGAAACAGAGAAGGAGAAGGATGGGTGTCACCCAGTCTGTGTTAACGTTACTGGGGAACTCGCTCCCTCTTCGCCCACGACACTCCTTAAACCACCACAGAGGGGGTTCATTATTCTCACTTTACTCCTCCACTAATTATCGTTATCATTATGGGGGATAATTACTATTTCACTGCATAACACCCATGTAGGCTGCTTGGCTCTGAGTCACACAGAAGGTTATCAATAGCTGCTCAATTGCAGTCTCATCTGCCTAATTATACGATTTGGGCTTTGTGATAACTGAAAAGGATGTGGAATCTAGTAATATGCTTTGTGAGTACCGGGGAGACGCGGAGATCAGCACAAGGCCCTGAAATAAACCAATGCGTGTGGAGCCTGTTAATTAAATGCTGTGGCTTTGGTTGGAATATAAATCGGAGGAAATCGAGGGTTATGAAACAACTGGAAGTCTCTAAAATATCCTGCAATCTGGTACAGAGCTGCGCACGCAGGGAGCGTTAAACAAAATCCTTTGGGGTGAAACTATAGATCCTCTATCTTTGATTTCCTTCACGTCATGTTTCCAGGGGCCCTGTCCCACACTGTTAGGACCAACTCAATCAGTTCATACCACACTATTAACGAAGAGCCCACAACCACATGCAGTTGTTCACCAGACCTGTCTTACAGTCGCTGGCTGTGACTTATGCTAAGCTTAGTAGCCGTGTTTGTCGAGGGGGGATTCTAAATCCCTCTGTGGCATTTTGGAGTTGCAGCTGACGCCTCGAACCTGATGAATGCTCTCTCCATCTGCTGCGGCTCAAACACTGGAGCAGGGGACTAACACAGGCCTAATCAGCGAGGGAAATTCATTAGACCTGCCCTCTGGTACGCACAGAGAGAGGCAGAGCTAAGATGAAGTCAGGAATGGAAATGAGGGCATGGGTACAGAGGGTAAGAAGTAGGTGGCAGTATGAATGGTTCAGTAAGCGTATGACAGACATTTGGGTCAGACTGGAGGAACGGGTGCCACAGAGGACCTCATGACAGACAGGAGGCACATTTCTCTTTGACCCCAATTACCAGAGGTGTTTCTCTCCACCAGCTAATCCGTGGCGTATAGGGTGGCCCCTTCTCTGGGGACATTTGCTTTTCCAGCCTGTAGTTTTCCCTACAAGTCATATGGATGACGGCATAGTTCTGCTGACCAGGATGTGACTGACCTCTTAAGAAACTGTTAGCAGGCTCTACCTTAACACACATATCGTATCAATGTGGGTCTTTGTAGTAGCCTAGCGCATAATGACAATTTCTTATCATTGATTACTCTGGAATTTGTTTTAATTTTTGATTAATTGTTTAGGCTATAACATGTCAGAAAACTGTCCATTGAAACTTCAAAATAGCTGTTTTTGTCTGACTAATGGTACACAATTTAAAATGTTTATTTTGTAATGATAGGCCTATAAAACCGCAAACTCTGTCATTGGAGACGCTTGAACCAACATTTTTGCTTAAACAATTTAAAAGGTTATTCCATCATCAAAATTGTTGTTGATTTTCTTCTGATTGAATAATAATAATAATAATAATAATAATAATAAAAATACTAGGCTATAATATAATGATGCACAAAATTCTAAAATCATAATCAATCAAAAGAAACCCTTTTGAAAACTGTTAACAACCCCTTTATAACGTTCAGAAATATGTAGCCTTCTGCTTATCTTTAAAATGTTTGCTAAGAAAAAAAAATATATATATATATTTTTGTTTATTTGTTTAAATACGCTTTAAGTTTGAGTTCTGAAATGTTTGTCAGAAGATCACCTTAGGCTCTAGGAATGTTCAATGAACATTACAATTGCCTGCCATTTTATAGAGCAAACTTATATTCTGCCCCTCAAAATATTTGTATTACTCAAGTGGTTTCCATTGAACCGCAGCAACGTTTTCATGTTGCCGTGAGATATTCTGACCGCCGTCTCTCCTTCCTTCTTTCCACAGAGACGCTTATGGACTCCACTACAGCCACAGCGGAGCTGGGCTGGACGGTCTACCCCGTGTCAGGGTCGAGTGACAATAGCGTAAGTGACGTGCTCTGCTTTCACAATGATCTGCTTCTGGTAACGAAGATTCATTAAATTATTATTTAAGTCATAATATAATTGCGTGTCACTTCAGGTCATTTTCATTGGGAGAAAGACGAGGTGTGTGTGATGGCCCTCTCTTTTGTTAGATATAAGAGTGCTGCTAATGTGTGAATTTGCTCAGTTCCCCATGATAACTTTTTTTATTTCTGTTGGTAGCCAGTGTTTTGGTTTCTCACTCTAAGGTTAAAGATCAATTAATGAGCCGGCCCGGTCCCCAGAGAGTGAGCCATCATCCCCCTCAATCATTTCCCCTCCAAAAAGTGTGGTGGGGGTGGGGGGGGGGAATAAATCCAACTGCAAATGTGTTCTTTTAGAACTTTAAACTTTAAACTTTTTACATGAGTAGATGTTTGAAGAATAAAACGTCTTTGTGAAGGTACTACCACTTTTTTCTTTTTGTATATTAACCATACTTCCACAAAAACGCCGACATTTTTACCCCTACATTTGAATATTCACAAGCCCCATTTTCTTCCATTCTTTGTTCCATAAATGATCTATACTTTCTGGTTCACTACAAACGCAGTAAGAATGAACAATCATAAACTTGAAGCTAGATGTGTGTTCATGTGCCAGGCTAGAAGCTACAGTACGTGTTATATGGACCCTGTTGCTGTTTGATGCACAGTATTTCCACATGGTTTGCCAGGCCAATGGTTCCTCCTAGCCACATGCAAGCCAGGCCCACTTAAAGTCAGCCAAAACCAGAGTCTCAGCCTCCTTCACTTCTTCGCCCACCACAAGATTTAGACTTCTTAGAGCGAGTCCAAAAGAGAGAAAAAATGTTGTTGACTTATTTGCTGGTGCATTTCAAAAACCCAATGCCGATTTTATTCAATTATTTATGCTTCTGTGGTTTGTATTGAAGATGTTTTGAATTATACTTTATTATGCTGTGTCTTTTTACACTAAAAAAGAAGCCAGACATTGCAGCATATATACTGTAGAGCTGACCTTCAACAGTGCTGTGATACAACTTCAAAGTTGTTCAGCAATAATTTGGATAATCTTCATCTCTCCCAACCTGAGGGCACGTTGTCTTCTCCCTGCTAATTCCTACAATCAATACCAAAGCAACAAAAAAAGAAGCCGGCTTTCCTTTTCTCTGGCCAGCTCTGGATCCAATTTACACAGAGAGAGCTTACGCACACATACCAACTCCAAAGACAGTTTGCATCACGTCTTCCTTTCATCTTTGCATAATGTTAGATTTAGCAAAACATTCACTCAAACCATAGTTCATAATCAGATTTAATACCAAGTGGAAACTTCAGACAGAAAAGTTGAAAACATGTTTGCGGAAATCCAGAAAAGGTCACTTGCAAACTATGCACAGTTAAAATCCCCACTCAGTCAAGATGAGTCAAATTTAGGTCTAAACATCAAACTACAGACCTCTACAAGAATCATCTTTGTTCCATGTGGTGTACCGCCCGATTATGTGGTGGTTGTTTTCTCTTCAAATCAAATATCTTCACATTTAGTTTGACTGAGAGGTTTATCTATGAGGACTTTCTTATTTTCTGCTTTGACTTCCGATAATTCCATGCTCCTTTCTGAAAATCTCCATATGCAGTTATGATACTGTATATATCCCTCTCTTGGAGTGCAATGAAATGCAAACAAGTCCCTAAGCCCCTGGATTGAATCAGGTATAGGTTTGGTCTTATCAGCGTGGGCACTGAAGTTTTATGATGATATGGCTGAGCTTGTCAAAAGCACAGTCCTTTGGAAAGTGATGAGTGAGAGCGATGGAGATAGCTTGTCCCTCATGGCCCAGGGCAACAGGTGCGGAAACAGAGCTCACTCTCCCTCTCAGTATAACAGCAAGAGGTGCTTTACAGAAGCTATTGTCTTACACACATATATGCATGGCTTCATGGGCTTAGCCGGTGGATCAGTAACATCCAGCAGAGCGCCGCACCAGCAGTTGGCTTTCACTACTCTGTATGGCTTCATGAAATATATCCTAACTTGACACGTGATACATTGAGACACAATAGAAATGCAGTCAAATAACAGTGTGATATTACGTCAGAAATGCTAAGGCAGTTGGTGTTATTCCACTCTTTTATTTTACAGCATATTTGAATATCAAAATATTATTTTAAGAAATCTCTTCCAACCTAGCTGTAAAATCAACTTCCTACAGATTTGTTTTTGTTTTAGAAGTGATTTGTGTAAAACAATATTACAGTTTGGCTTCTGTAAATCAAGTTTTATAACCCTCTCTGCGTACAGCAAGGCAGTTCTTCCTTTTAATTATGTAAAATGACAGCCAGACTTATGTTGTCCCTGAGCCAGACAAGCAAGACATCTTTATTATTCTTGATAGCACTGGCGACAACACTGACAACCAATGTAAAATGTAAGCAAAGTATATTCCCCTGGCAGTTTGGGAAGTTTACAGACTACGCTTTGAGGTTCTGGCAATAAAACGCACGTATCACATGCCTCACTCCACCTACACAGGGAAACCGGTGCAGTCAGTGTAGTTGAACTATCATGTAGACGTTTGTCTCTGTACGCCTTTGTGAAGACTTAACCCCATCATGTGCCCACATACAGTACACATAGGCCTTGTTTAGACTGCCCATATCCAGACTGATTTTAGAAAGTCTGGACAGCAAAAAGAACACAATTGCAATATTTGCAAATCGGATCCAAACCACATTTGGAGGTGGTTTGAAATGTGATTCCAATCGGATTTCTACAGATGCGTCTCACTACAGATGCTCTGGCCACTCAAATCGGATTTCAAAGAGCCTTTTGCGCCAGTCATGTGTTTGTGCCCATATTTATGCAGATAATAAAATAAAAACACAGAGGCTTTGTATTCCGAGCCAGCGTGAACCAAGACGCCTTTATTTACTTCCTCTATTATCAGTGGCAGTGCAGCTTTACTCTTTTCAGGTTTTACCTTTCACAATAAAAGTCCAACTTAAATTCACTCCGAGCATCTCAACAAAGAGGAAACTCAACAAAATGCTTAACATTACTCGCAACGTGACGCACAACGACGACCTCAAATCCAGAGTGACAGAAGTGCTGAGCAGATGCTGCTACTAGCAGAGCAGTATGGAGAACAGCAGCTAAGGGCAGAATGCATGGATGCATTATATTAACTGGATACCAGATCCCAAAATGTCACCTATTCAGTTCATTGGAGTTGCTCGCCCGGCAAAAGTCCTTTTTGGGCCGCCGGGGGATATTTGGTTGCAGTACCACAAGTGGCCACTAGACAAAATTGGCTACAAAATACTGAGCGTACCTTCTGGGGGCCTGGTGAAATGATTGACCTCCATTTCTAAAGCTTCCGGGTTAGAAAGCCCTGTCACCAGCGTAGCTACATTCACACCTACGTCGTTACCACAGCAATCTATACAAATAGGGACACACAAATCAGATCTGATCACATGCAAATAACAGTGGGGACAGTCTGTCTCAAAGATCCAGTTTGCATGCAATCTGAACTTACTCTTAATACACAATAAGGATGTAACAATGAACTTAGCCATAGTACACAATAAGTTTGTAACAATGAACGTAGCCTTAGTACACAATAAGGATGTAACAATATATGAACTTAGCCATAGTACACAATAAGTTTGTAACAATGAACGTAGCCTTAGTACACAATAAGGATGTAACAATGAACTTAGCCATAGTACACAATAAGTTTGTAACAATGAACGTAGCCTTAGTACACAATAAGGATGTAACAATATATGAACTTAGCCTTAGTACACAATAAGGATGTAACAATGAACGTAGCCTTAGTACACAATAAGGATGTAACAATATATGAACTTAGCCTTAGTACACAATAAGGATGTAACAATGAACGTAGCCTTAGTACACAATAAGTTTGTAACAATGAACGTAGCCTTAGTACACAATAAGGATGTAACAATATATGAACTTAGCCTTAGTACACAATAAGGATGTAACAATATATGAACTTAGCCTTAGTACACAATAAGGATATAACAATGTGAATATGTATAGATATCTGGTGCTGTTTCGCAAAAAGTTTACTTTTTGGTTTCACGTATATTGACCAGCAGAATACATTGAAAACGTTGTTTAAGAGGAAACCTCTACTAGCTGACATAAAGCTAATGTATAGTGGCGTAGCAGAGCGGAGTTAAGTGGTCAATGTTTTCATTTCAAGTGGAGCTGAGAGAAGTGTGAACATTAGGTCAGACCTCCTGACCTGCTCACTCCTACACTGAAGGGCTGAAAACAGTGGCCATTTAGAAATAGACCTCTGGCCGCAGAGAGCACACAGAGCTACTGTGGAGGGAAAACTGAGGCCTTCTGCATTTGCGGAGACCATAATAAGGTGGTGTGTGTGGGGTTTAGGTGATCATTATGGATGTGTCATAATGTGCTGTACCAGGATATATCTAGTGTCACTTTGGTACACAACACACACAGGGCAGTTTTGCAGGAAGGCAAAATGTCGCAGAGTATTTTGAAACAAATCAGTTCCTTGTGATTTATCGAAGATACTGCATATTGTATTTGAATTCCTTTGGAATAAGATTGAGGTTGTTTACACATAATTGTGGGCATGTGTGGCAGACCGACATGGTATACAGTACTTTTTTAAATTTTTTTTTAAAAAGGCTTCTTTTTTTTCTTTACAAGTAATTTGTTGAACATATTTCATTGTATTGGACTCGCTGGGATTGAAAGTGACCACTAATTTGTGACTGTGATTCAAAATTAAAGTCTGTGAAATTATATTTGAGCAATTATGCAAAGAAACATGCAAACATAATCCACATGTAACTGGACTGGGGGTAAAAGATGGAATTGTTCTTCTAGTTTCACATGTTGTGCATTAGTAGTGGACAGTGGTAATTGGAGCTGACTGCAGCAGACAGTTCTACTTAAGTGTGTGTGTGTGTGTGTGTGTGTGTGTGTGTGTGTAAGTCTCTCCTCTCTATGAAGCCCAGGCTCCTGCAGGATTTGGCTCCCATGGCCTCTCTCATAGTAATTGAATGCAGAGAGTGGGTGTCATTTGTCCCCTGTCCCTCTAGGGAAGGCACTCTTGCTCTGACAGATTTTCCACAACTGCAAATGGGGCGACTGTGCCCTGGGAGTTTTCCGCTGGGCCTCTCTCCCTGCTTTTGTGTGAATAATTAATTTACTTCTGTCATTGATAGAACGGTAATATGTCATGTGGCTGTGGATCGTGAAGCTAGTTCAGGTTATTTCAAACACTGTAATGACAGGACCTGATAAATACACAGCTCATGTTATGTCAAAACAATGAAATCTTGGAGTGTTCACACCGCTACTTGACTGATGTGTCACTATGTTCTCTGACCAGTTGTAGGGAGTAGTAGAACTACTAGGCTGCTTCCCACTCTAGTTGTCTCGAGCAGCTATAGCTTTAACTATAAGACTTGTTTTTAATGCAAGTTGTGTTTTATCAAGTCAAGTCAACTTTGTTGTCAATTCTGCGATATGTGCCTGACATACAGACAAAAATCGAAAATACGTTTCTCTCCGACCCACGGTACAATAAGGATAAAAAGATAAGCAATATATACAGTACAATAAATACATTAACCCAAGCGAATGCATGCAGTCCTTTGTTTCGGGGTTGATTCTTTCTTTAGTCTTCTAATACAGTCATTTAAACAGATTTGAAAGACTGTGACGAACATCAACAACCCTTCCACTTGCGCTTGCCAAACACATCTATTTATCAAAACTTTTGACTGGTTGTTGAAGAGCAGTGCTGTTAAAGAGTATAGTTGTGGTCAGCGTTTTGCAGCCAACAAACTTTTTGACCGTCTGCTTGTTGGCTAAGTTTTCCTTGGTTTGTGGAGATGTAAAGGAAATTGAGAATTCTGACAGCTTGATTGTGTTGTAGTATGATGCACAGTAAGAGCATAGTAGTCTCAACAGAGCAATATAACAGATGACATATCAAAAGCCAAACACATATCTGTTTGCGGAGTCTTGGCTGCTGATGCTCGCCTGGCCGTCCTTGGAAGTGGATATCCTTCGACATGAGGCCGATCAAGTTTAAATCACAACAATGTTTTTAATGAGGATTTTGCATTGTTTTCATTTAGGATTAACAGTTGGAAGTTGTTGATTTTATCTTTTGAGTCACTGTGGCTGTTGCCTATCCCTTTAAGGCTATAACTGTAATTTAGATCTAGGCTGTACACAAATGTCTTGTGTGTTCTTGAGCACCGGACCCTTCTGTGCTTACTTACTATGAACCAATTTGGATTAAAATGTCAGTTTAAGATGTAAATGTAAAATAGGAAAGTGCACAGTAGCTCCTGCATAATGTGTTCTTACAGATGTGTTTGGTAATTAGTTGCTACAAAGAGGTCCAAGGAGGACTACATTTATCCCATATTCGTCTGATGAATGAGGCAAAAAGCTGTCTTTGGTAAATAGTCTCAGCTGTAGAGGTAACTCCAGTCTATAATTCAGGCTTGACAATGCGTTCCGCTTGGCTTTACAGATAAAGCAGAGATCTACTGTCATGGAGACGTATGGATTGCAGGTCAGCTGAACTTTTCTCTCTCTCTTTCCTGGAGTGGCAGAGGAGATATTGATTCTGAACCTCATTCTCAGTGAGCGTCACTGAACTGTAGCACCTCATATAACTCCAGAGGAAGAGAGGAGCAGCTGACTTATAGTAGTCGCCACTAGCCCAGCCATAATCTAACCACCACAATCTATATTCACTTTAGACAGGTTTTCTGTGCAGGGCAATGGTCTCTGTGTTGCTGCTCTAGCATAATTTACATTACAGCCACACCAGTTAGTGTGCGAAAGTAGTTTCATTATCAAAGAAGAGGTTGTTGAAACAATTAACTTGCAATACAATAAAGGTGCAGGAATTTGTTTTGGGAAGAGTACAAGGGCAGCTGCACATTACTGCTTGATCTAAATCTAACACGATTTATCTAAACATAAGGTGTACAGTCTAATCAGAAGATTCAGACTACATTGCACAGCATTCTGCTCTTAAAGAGATATTTTGCTGATTTAAATCCAGCTCTGTGTCATGGTAGTTTGGGCAATTGAACGATGTGTGGCTTCCCAGCTGAGGTGCGGTGGAGGTCTGCTGAGGTCCGCCAGATGACGCCAAACGCGTCACGGAGGTTTGCCAAGATCCAGCGGCTGTCCCGAGCTCCGTGCACTGGCGCCATGGAAAGAAAGCCAACCACCGTTCAACTAAACACACTGCCCACACAGAGATGAGACAGAGCTGATTTCAAATTGGCAAAGTATCTGATTTTTTTACTTATTGGAATAATCGCCTAGGCCAAGTAAATGTAACAACTGACTTTGTGATATCATGTCATGTTTTGCTAATATAACAGAATTACTAAGGCTCCGATTACAGTTCATTCAAAATGGCTTGTATACTTGCACCAAATATCAAATGCAAGTTCCTGGTGTTTGTTTAAGTCTCCTTGAAATGATGGAGCGGTAACACCTTACAAGGTTAAACCAAACACTGAAAATCATTTGCCAACACAATTCGCTTCATTCCCTTATGAGAACAATTTAAACATTAAACGGTGTCTTTTTGTTTTGAGCCAGTCACGCGCTCTTTTTCACACCAATGATTTTTTATTGTGAGAGTATGTTTCTGTTTCTCAGAGGGAGGATGCACATCGAGTGTACCGTGAAAAACACATTGGTTGTTATTTACCTTGAAGTTTTACAGTCTTATGTCTAATAACTTTGAAAAACACCCACAATTCTTCACAAATGCAAATTAGCTCTTGATGATATGTGGTACGCCTTTGGTTATTAAGAAACAGCCTTTGATCATTTAGGCTTTAAACATCTATTTATTATATGTTATAGTGAGGCACTATTAAATGCCACCAGCCCTGTGGCTGTTGATTTCCACACTCAGAGAACAAGAAACACAACATTCTGCCAAATGTAACAGGATCTCGAGAGTTTTTCTTTCCAACGTCATCTGAGGGCAGCTCATCCCCTCTAACTAATCCATCTTGACATCCACCACCAGGGTTACCTCCACCTTCTATACTTAAAACACATGACCACCCTTTTACAGCACTCTCAGTATAAGAGCCAGGGGAAAGAGCTGTGAAAATGAAGACGTTTCTTCTAATTTCACACTCTGCGCTTGATCGTTAGGCTCTTATTATGCCCCATTTGCTTCCCTCCACTGGCTGTGATGAAAGCGGGGCAAAGAGGCCATGACAGGACAAAAAGGGGCCCTCCATCAAAACACATTTTGTTTGGGGTCTCTTTTAGCCTGGATCAACCCGTCCCCCCACATCACTGCCAACACTTTCCCCTGCAGTTTCCCCCGTCTGCATCCCTCATTAGCAGCAACCCCCACCTGTCTCCACATTCATTTTTATTAAACTGCGATTGTCCAACGCTCTGTGCTCAGTAGAAACGGACTGCCCACTCTTGTTTAATTGGCCCACAGCCCCCACCTCGGCCACTGCTCCTCAACAAGTGGGAAGGTCAATAGCTGCTCATGACCTGGGATGATGATGTCTGCCAGTGCGGGCCAAAAGACAGATTTATCCTTAAAACACACCATCAAGAACCTGTCGCTTGTACAGTCATTTATTTGTATGGTTTTAAAGCTATAAGCAGTAAATCTGACCACACTGCATCACCATGGCGTGATGCAACAGTAGAATTCAACGTGCATGTACATGTTTATGTACAATTAAATTCCAACTGAAATATAAATAAATATAAATATAAAAAATAAATATATTTTTGCAAAATTCAATGTTGCTCATTAGGCACATTTTGGGGAAAAAAGGCCGTGTTTTGTTAAGTAAGATACAGATAAAAAAAAAAAGTCTCCTCTCATTATTATTATTATTATTATTATTTTTGGCTGTACATCAATCTTTTCTGTTTGGGTTGGCTCTTGTGGTGGTTTGGGTTTTAGTTTGGGTCAAGCCAAGCATCACACTTGCAGTGATTAATTAGGACATGGGAATTAAAAACTAAAGCTGTTCTAATTACTCAAAGTGTTTGATGGAACGCCGGTTTGTAACAAGAGGGGTGACTTTCTTCTTCCAACCCGTCAAAATCTGTCAAAATCTGTCAAAATCCTCACTAAGTGGGCACTAATTTGAGGAATTATATCAGCTGTGAAGTGAAGAGTGAAGGGGGGAGGTAGAGTTGTAGGAGCAGTAGAGGGGGCAGCTGATGCAAAGTGGCTCTTGGGGGTTGAGAACGGGATTTTTCGACGAGGTCAAGGTCCTGACCTGCTCAGTGGTTAGAGCGCATGGTGTTTAAAGCTGGTTTGATCCATGGCCAAGGGGCAGGAACACCACAGAGGCTGCATCTGGAGTCTGTACAGTCAGAGCGAGTACTTAAACTGGTGTGCAATATGTGGACTTTGAAGTTGAATAGGATACTCAGAAAATCTGGAGTTAAATTTGCGCATTGATTGTTCTTTATACAATTACCTGTGTAATATGATTTACTCAGTCATGTTTCCTCAGTGCTTCACTGTAGTGAAAGGAGCATTCACTAGAATGTCAATAACCCATTGCAGTTTGTGCTATGAATGTGTCCTATTAAGACACAATAAAAGGTAGGACACACCTTTACATAAACCAGAGACCTCTCTGCTCTGTTCAAGTGACTTATTGTCACGTCTCCAGTTTCTCTTAAAGCATTACAAGATGTGAATAGTTTCCTCAATGCGAGGACGTGAAAGGAGAGGGTAACATCAAAGCTTCCTGCCTCTACAAAGCAAGGTTTATATGTTTTAACGTTCCAAAATGCAATACCTAAATGAAAACTCTGTGTAACAGTTATTTGTATTTTGAAAAGATCAGAAAAAAGCTAAACTGATCAATGCTGTAAGCCAAGTAGGGTCTTAAGTGACAACTTCATAATGCCAACCTACCTTTGTTGGTTTTACCTGTCAGAGTAAGTCAAATTACAAACGACACAGTTCATATACCCAAACAAATATCCTAAAATTGGAACTCATTCTGTATTCACAAAGCAGCTGTTCTCACACTGTTGGATTTCTGAAAGTCATTTAACACATAATCCCCAAATAGTGAACCGTATTCTCAGTCTCATTAAAATAAGTCAATCCTCGGATTATTATAATTATGAAAAAATAAACTTTACTTACTTGACTGAATAAACTTGAGTAAGGGTCAGAGTAAGTAACCCATAACCATGTTAATATTCCATTATTAATGGGATGACATGCTGGAAATGCTGGTACTCATTTGTTACTTTAGGCCTGTCTAATGTATCCATGTAAACTGGTTTATTGGAGATATTTTGTTTCTTTGCACCATGTAATCAATTTAATCAAAACATTGCTTAAGCTTATTACTCCCAGTAATCAAAGTATTATGAAGGATGCATGAAAACTTTCTTCCTGCAAAACAGTTATCAGCGGGGGCTTTATGACAGTTGATATTAATAAAAGAAACATGCAGACCATTTACTGCTTTACAGCTGAATTGCACTTAATTGAATGAATCGGGTTAACTGTGTGCCTCAATTACCAATTTTGTTAGTCAGACTTCTTTTCAGAGTAGTCGCATGTAAAAATGTTTATGTTTATGTACTGTTTATGTCTGTCCTTGGCCAACAGTGGGAGGAGGTGAGCGGTTATGATGAAAACATGAACACCATCCGGACGTACCAGGTCTGCAATGTTTTCGACAACAATCAGAACAACTGGGTACGGACAAAGTACATCCGGCGCCGGGGCGCTCAGCGAATCCACGTGGAGATGAAGTTCTCGGTGAGGGACTGCAGTAGCATTCCCAACGTGCCGGGCTCCTGTAAAGAGACGTTTAACCTCTATTACTATGAATCCGATGCCGACACAGCCACCAGAACCTCACCAGCTTGGATGGAGAACCCCTGGATCAAAGTTGACACCATCGCAGCGGACGAGAGCTTCTCCCAGGTGGACCTAGGGGGAAGAGTGATGAAGATCAACACTGAGGTTCGAAGCTTCGGCCCAGTGTCACGGAATGGCTTCTACCTGGCCTTCCAGGACTACGGCGGCTGTATGTCGCTCATCGCTGTACGCGTCTTTTACCGGAAGTGCCCCCGTATCATCACTAACGGGGCGTTGTTCCAGGAGACGCTCTCGGGAGCAGAGAGCACCTCCCTGGTGGCTGCAAGAGGTGTTTGCATCCCCAACGCAGAGGAGGTGGATGTGCCCATTAAGTTGTACTGCAATGGAGACGGTGAATGGATGGTACCCATCGGACGTTGTATGTGCAAGGCTGGAAATGAGGCTGTGGAGAATGGGACCGTTTGTCGAGGTATGTTTTGCTCTTATTAAATCTGCTAAGCCTTATGAATCAGTCCACTCTGTCATCATAACAGAGTAATCCAAACACTGAAGGATACAATCCATACAGTGTTTATTCTTCTCTTACTCTATCCACTCCCATTGAATTGATGGTATAAGCTATATAGTGATCTACAATATGGTCATGTATTTAAAAAAAAAAAAAAGAACCTAATGGAAGGTATACATGGTTATGTGCATACATTATTTAACTGAAGCCATCATATTTCAATAAAGATTATTAGCCCCCCCTCTGTTTATTTTCCAACACAAATACACTGCTGAATATGCCAATTCACATGATAATTCTGGCTATCTGTAAACATAATGCTGCCTTTTGAAGTTGTGACTGCAGAACAAAAAGGGATGGGAGTTGCTCATCAATGGCCACAAATCACAATGGAACATTTTTTATTTATATATTTGTTTTATTACTTATCTTCGTGTGCACCTTGTAGCACATCTACAGTACAATTAAACCTCCTGTCTATTTCATAAATATTATAATATTTGTATCTATATGTAAGTAAGTGAATTAAATGCACCTTCAGAGTGTAATTTTGGTAACACATGGCATGTTTAGGGTCTTCTCCCACATTTGAATGTTTTTTGATTTTTTTTTTTAGAATAGAAATAAAATATACATGTTTCAGCCTACAGACAAGCACCTCAGTGCACATAACTAATGCTTAACAGAAAATCAAAGAAAGTAAGAACAGCAATTTTGAATCTGTTCAATTTCTGCGCTGATCTTTCATTGGTAGAATGCCTCCTCTCATCCATGAGGACAAAATTGGATATTTTTCAAAACTGCCTGCATTTTCCTATTAATTGGAAACCCTCACAGGCAAAAAAAATCGATTTGGCTTTTCAAAACATCAATGTACCCAACATTTACCTGTGCCTTACCCGCTCTGCAGTCTGGCAGGTGGTATTTGCTCAACGTGCTTGGGGATCTTGATCACTTGAAACAGCATGACAGCGCGTAGCCTGCAGTCTGGAGCCGTGCTGCTCCAGCCCAGCACAACAACCGCTCTTATGTGCGCCTGTAATTACGACACATCCCCCCAGTATCTGTGTGCTGGGAGGGGAAACGTGATGGGTGCTGACTCCCAAACACTGTCAGGCCCCGTTCAATGACTACTAATGAGGACAGGCACCAGCTCCTCCTTAAGGACTACAGACCAATAAGAGGCACGGGATAACAACTACTTTCTACTGCTGTAGTAAGCTACTCTGAATCCACATCCCCACATTATAACACAAATCGGCTTTGTTTTTTTTGACCTACGTGTAATTGACTGCATGTGGTGGATTGGAACATCTCAGGGGTGTCCTCAGTGATGGTGGGGGTTTTTTGTGCTAAACGGGATTATACAATTAAATGCTGTCAGCTCAACGGGGAAAGCGTGATTGTTTAATATCCTGCACAGCTGGGCATGAGACTTTTTGACTGAAACAATATAGGATTTCACCTTCCATTTCTGACCACCCTCCTGTTTATTCCTCCTTACCTGCTGGTCCACCAGAAGAGAAGCTTCACTGACGGCATGCTCCCTTCTTCATCACCCCCACTACAGTAGTGACAATTATAGATCTGAGCACTGCAGGGCTTGTAGACAAACTGCAGTCACCCTGACAGAAGCACATATAGGTGTACACAGACCAAATTTGAACATTCACTTTGTCACTTCCCTGACTGGATATTAAAGCTTTATGAAATGAATGCATTATCTGAGAGTGCAGCTGTGGAACGCCATGCATGGAGATGGATTTTATGGCTCCATACAATAGTTATGAGCCCCAGTGCAAACAACGGGGAAGTGTGTATTTTACCAAGAAGGAAAATAAAACCATTACGGTTAAAAAGGATATTATTCCATGGTTACCCCATTGTTCAGAAGGCTGCCACCACTTGGTCTGCTCTCTAGTTATCTTCCTAAACACTGAAAGCTGATAGCAGTGCTTGAAACTGTGGTCAGTCACCGCCTTTCAACTGCCAGAAGTTGGATAATGAATTGATCAAGGAAAGATGGGCCTTTTGTCTGCCGATATTATGGGGTAATGAATTGATTTGTGAGAGGTGCCCTTGGAGGGTTTGTAAGATATCCCCTTTCATAGCCGGATTATGGAGCCACATAGACAGCATGAAGCAGCCAAGATGAAAGACACTATTTGTACTGTAATATTAAGGACGCAACCAATGCTTTGTTCCAACATCTCCGCAACTAAACGTGTAATTATGCATGTAACAATTAAATCCTTGGCAGGGATCCCTGCAAATAATTACGCTGTCAAGAAATCTGTCAAAATATTGACAGTAGAAGGGCGCGCTTACATCAAATTGCTGAGGCCTTTTTTCCCGGCGAATGTCTTACAAGTGAGATTAAGTTTCATCTCTAAAAAGTGCTGTGAGTGTAAGAACCACACCAGGGCTTTTTAGCAGAGACAGCCCTGAAAAGAGAGATGGTGCACCGCAGAAACACATGAGGACCTGTTTGCCCTTGCTTTTCACTCCAGAATAAAAAAAAGCATTCTCTTCAGTGGGGCACAATGAGAGCCATGTTCATGGGTGGAATTGCAAACTCCCTTAACAATACCCATGTGTATTCCCCCCCCACTGTAATCTAATCATCTAACCCCATGCCGTTGTGAGTTCAAGGGTCTCGACTGTGGGAGTGTGGCTCGTGTTATAGAGCAGTGAAGATTCAGATGGAGACAAACAATTTGTCACAGCGATATGTTCACAGCTTGATTCATCTTTTTGTTGTGTCTTTGTTAATGACTGTATTTGGTGTGGGAAAAGAAAGTCAGCGTAGATCGTGTGGACTTGTGTGGCCCAGATTTGTTGGAAGAATAGTCAACACATAACATCAGACAGCATGACAGCAACTGTTACATATTCTGCATGCTTTTCCACTTATGTGCAGTGGAAATAATTATCTTGACTGCGAAACCAACTTGGTTGCCTGAGAAAGAGAAAGAGGATTCTAAAGGTTCTAAAGTGTATAGGAGTGAGAGACATTTAAAAATATCACCTATACACAAGTTCTGCATTTTGCATACAGTATTCTACGATATACACCTTTTTAGAACCAATTCCAGTCCATAATGTTAAATTATTTAGTTATCACATGAATGATAAGCACTTTTTGGTCACAGTGTGCATAATTTGGAACAATACTAGGGCCTCTTTTATAGGGCTGCACGATATGACGAAAATATGGATATGCGATAACGTTGCTGAATATCGCAATAAAGATATTACTTGCGATAAATAAACAGATATCAAAGTGTACTCAGCTCTGCCTTCCTGCTGCTTTCAGTATTTTGATAAAATACAACAAATTGCTAGTTGAATTTAAAACAAATAAAAGGAAACCATTTCCGTCATTATTTCATTGAACAAATTGAACATTGAATTGAACATAAAAGGTATCACTAAAAAAAGAAAAGACATTTGACAGCTGTCAGTTACAGACAGTTACATTTTACAGTGTAGTTTTCTACTGATATTCTCTTTCAACTAACACAATAAGTCTCCTAGCAGCGTCACTGCGATATGTTGCAGCCTTTTTACGATATGTGTATTGCGCAAGTTGATATCGCAATGGCGGTAAAAACCGATATATTGTGCAGTCCTACTCTTCTATTGTCAGTCTCTCGGTGAGGTCTGCATCAGTGGCGGGCAATAGCTGCTTGGAAGCGAGGCTCCTGCAGTTGCACCCAGAGCAATTAGATTAAGGAGGAAAAGCTTCAGTAATTCTTCAGCCAAACGTGGTTGCAGATAAAGAGAGTTAGGGGGATCGAGTGCAAAGGTAGGTGCCGGGCAGACATGATTGCATAGACGTGATTGCATGGAAAAGAGGAGGGGAGGAGGGGAAGGCAGGAAATGAGTCCCCCTAACCCACCGTCAGAATCCCAATTATTGCAGTCTCTTCGTCTGGAGAGGGTTTAAGGGTGGAAATCAGCGTAGCACAGACAAATCCACGCCGCTGCCTTTATTTCCCTGGGTGCCTCTGTCTTTGATGGCAGCTCTAATTGACTAACAGTGCACGTGGGGGGAAAAGCCACGCTGATGACTGGATGACTGTCCTCTGCGCTGAAACAAGACACAAAGAAACAAAGCAAAACAAACACACTCCCTCAAGGCTTTTGCTGCATTGTGCATTGTGCAAACAAAAATGAATGAAGGGTTGCATTGGGCTGCAGTAACCAAGCAAGAGGGAGAGAGAGTGAGTGGGAGAAAATAAGAAAAGGAGAGAGGGAGACCAAATGTCAACAGTCTGCCTACCTATACAATAGGCATTCACACAATATTATGTCAAAGTAAAAGCCACACTTATTTTCTTAGATTGAAGGCTGCTTCGGCTGCTCTTAGGAGCCGTTTAGTTAAGCATAAGGAATACAAATAAGCGTCCGAGCAGATGTTAATCAGTGCAATATTTGTCTGTTAAATGGCATCACATACAACGTGGCTTCATTTCTGCACCATAGGCAATATCAATTAATTTCCATTACTGATCCTTTCGTTTAGACCCAATGAAGGGTCTTTGATGTGTAGTTGATAGAGGCAGCCTCTTCGGTCTGAACACAGTGTAGGATGTTGTAACAGCAGGAGGCGAACAGGCGAGCTCTAAGACGTGTCATTCTGTCCGCAGAGGCCCCAGGGAACATTCAGGAGCCTTTATTCCCTCCTCCCCACTGTGGTAGGATTTCAATATGGCCAGGTGCTTTTACTCAGTCTTCTAGTCTTCTTTTTCTCTCCGTCTGTTCTCTACACCCTGCACACACTCCATACAGCAGGAGAGAGAAAAAGCAAACAAGTAGGGGAGCCTCTAATGAGAGGAAGGGAAAAGTCTAATGAGAGAAAAAAACGACACATACAGCCCTTCTAATATATATTACCGTGAATGAGCACATATGCACTACAAGCATGCAGTCATGTATATCCACACACCATACACTTTATCATCCTCATTTTCACAGCACATCCATCATATGTGGACGTGATAACGTGACCTGCGATCCCCGACAATCTCCCTGAACTCAAAGATCACGGCCTGTTAAGCCTGGAAACGTTTTCCACATGTCCTTGCACATGCTCCATATGCCCCCTCTGTCACACTCCTCATTATCCCACACCATCTTTTGAATCTCAAATTCAGACAGTCTCTCTCTCTCACTCTTATAATCCCACTACCTCTTTTTTATCTACATTATTGGCCATCTCTTCTACTGTAGAAGCTTTCTGCAGGTCTGGTTCTTGCTTCTAACACCTATCCCTGTCTCACCCTGAGCCCTGTGATACTAGAGTCCGATGACCACATACTGTACGGTTTTCTGGTGTTTCTCCATGAGAGCAGAGCTGAGAGACAACCCTGAGACCTTTATGGTTTTGTTCATGATACATTTGCCTCAGACAAGCCATCCAGACTGTGAGGAAATGAGAGCTGTGCAGTATATAGAGATCCTTCCATATGTGCCTCTCTTTTCTCATCAGGGACAAGGCCGGGGATTTGTCAAAACATCCCCCATGTGCTCTCTCTCAGATGTCCTCGACCCGTGTCCTTTCAGAGCTCTCTCGGCTATATGGGAGACTGATGGTTTAAGCATCTGTCTGGATAAAAGATGAGAAAGAATCAGGCTCACTGTTAAAGACAAGAATCCCTCTCGAGTATCAGTGACCTTGTTTTCCAATGATGTGTTAGAACTCGGTCAACATTGAAAGAAAATGGCGGTGTCTTGTGTTGTATGCCGTTGACCTACATTAGAGCTATTCTAAAAGTGAGTGCGGAGAGAAAGCTCATCTATTCCTGACATTGGTGGGATGTGCCACGGACACAGCGTCCGTAGTATCCAAGAGATGAGCACAGTTGTTCTCACACAGTTAACCCCTTGGTCATTAACTAAGAAGCTAAAAAGGGTTGAGTCTATATTCTGCTTCACACCAGATGGTCGTTCAATCTCACAACATCATAGTTTTGCAGCATAAGATACTCAACACACAAAAGTGCTTATTGTGGTAACCTGAATATGTGCCCCTAGAAACTACAAAAACATCTGTTGGTTATATAATTCACCTAGCTATTCATTGTGTTGCTGCTCAGTTCATTTGAATTATTTGACAGTTGGTTCCTTTGAGAAGAACTTTGACGACAGCAACTTATGTAACTATATGCTTGAAGTCTGCAAAGGGGCTCGCTTTGACTTAGTACCACAGTTAAACAGAGAATAGTCATCCCGTATTTCATCCCGTGTGGAAAAAAACTCCAGAAGTATAATGGACTCTAAAATAAGTAACATCACCCACCAACAAATATCTCTGGCCTGTTAAACCAGAGGTGATTAGAGCCAGAGACAGGAGGGTAGAGATACATCATAATGGAAAGACAACAGGGGAAGAGAAATATTAAAAGCTGGGTTTTCTTTCTCTTCATCTCCTCTTATCAGTGTTATATGCCTCACCGCCCATCAACATATTGCATTAATAATCACAAGAGATCATATCCTTTGAGCATCTTAAAAGGACGACATCACAGAATATTTATGCTATGAACTCTTGTATTCGGATACTGATGTTTTGACTGAGGGATTACTTAGAAAATATCCTGATACAGCTCCTTTCAAAACATATAACATTTCGAAAAAGTGTCATTGTCAACCCCAAAATGCGGGATGCTTTCCTCAGTTCTTGTAAATAAGACATTTTGGTGCATATTTTGACTATACTCTGAGAAAGTCACTTTTTTCCCCTCTTTAACATACAACAAATGGCATACAATGATTGAAACATGGAGTGAGATGTAAAAAGATGTAAATTCAAAGTCTCTGTTGCTGTACATCTACTAGAGTATCTGTTGGATACTGCAAGGTCCACTGTGCTGTGTGCCATGAGTCAGCATGCACTGTAAATCGCTGAGTTGTCGTTATATCTCTCTCGCAGTGCCATTAAGATAAAGTCCTGTTCATTCAATTACTTGGCAATCAAAGTGATTTGCATTCAGAAAGTACATCTTGCTGCCCTCGAAGGAAAACAAAAAGGCTGATATTATGAACAGCTAATTCCAGTGCCTGAGACCCAATAAGAAAAACCAACAAACAGAAAGTATCCTTGGATTCAAGGGCAGCATCTCTGTTGACCTCAGTGAATCCCTATGAGATGATCGTGTCCACACAAGCTTTATCTACCCGCTGGGGCCTCTGCAGTGTTTAAGCAATATCAACAACCAAATCAAGCCGTTTATGTTGAGGTTTATTTTACTTTGGGATTTCATTTTGAAATGTTTAGAAATCCACTGGCTAATGTCAACTCCAGCGTTGGCCTGGCATAGTGAAGCTTTCTGTCATCACGCTCCCCAGGAGGTTTCTAGAGTGGTGTTTGAGTTTGAAATTAAACACATGCCTCTTAAGCCCCGTCAATGTAAAGTTAAGCTCTCCCCTGCGAGAGCCACCGCTGCAGGATTGTACTTTGTTTTCTTTGCCAGGTTACTACCTGTGAGTTCCTGACTTCTGAGAGAATTCAGGTGAATATGTTTTTGTTCAAAAGACATATTGCTTATGTCATTCACTATATTGAGTGTCAAGGCCCAGGGGATATTGATGAAAGAGTAGCACCTGCACACTGACTTGAAACCACAAATGTATTTGAAAGTACAACGTTTAGATCTCAGTCAAATCTTCATCAGTTCAAAAGAAGGCCTAAGAGATTTAGCCACTGTTTAACAGGACAAAGAGTCTATGCTAGCAGTAGCATCTCTGTCAAGCTGTAATCAGCTACTCATACTAACATGTTCGCAATGGCAAAGCTAACATGTTGATGTAAAAAGGTATAATTTTGACCCTTGTTCACCATCTTAGTTTGGCATACAAGCATGCTAACATTTGTTAAAGTACAGCTGATGATAGTGGGATTGTTGTCACGATCCATCAAGTGTGTGGCAAGGCTTGGACCCAAATGCAGTCAAGACAGAGCAGTGCTTGAGTTCAAAGATTTAATTAGGCGTACACGGGTACGACAAAAGGTGTCCTGAAGAAACAGGAAAAATATCTCCAGCAATACTGCGGATACAAAAAACCAGGAAACACAGAACAAACAGGAACACTGACCATAACATACCAGACCAGAGAAACCACGACACAACAGAACAATGATCCCACACAGGACAAGAGTAACACAGAAACTTAATACACAGGGTAACGCGGTAACACAAGACAGGTGACACAAGGGCTGGGAAACAGGTGAAACACATTAAGGCTGGGCAGAACAATCAAAAAAGGAGGGAAAACACAAGACAGGAAGTAAAACCAGACAAGACAGAAAACCAGACTATAAAAATAAAACGGGAAACGGAGCAAAATAGAAAAACAAGACTACCACAATAAGACAAAACAAGGAACAAAATACCAAAACCATGACAAATGTCATCAATGTTGCAGGTATTTGGTTAAAAACCTTTAAATTTGACTTGATGATGGTTCTAGAAGAGAAGTTGGTGTTTACTATAGTGATTACAGTTCATCCTTAAGATTGCATGAATTGGAAATCTAATTTCAGGACAATCCATCCAATAGTTGTTAAAACATTTCACTCAAAACCACATGCCAACCTGCTGGTTGTGCAAGAGGAAACGTCAGGATAACCAAAGTCATCAGGATTCATCATCAGGGAACCATGAATGTATCTAGCAAATGTTGTGCTAATACAGTAGATGCTGAGATATTTCACTGGATAAATGAAAACTTAGCTTAACTTAGCTGGTAATGCTAGACGAAGGGTCAGTGGATTAGCAACGTCAGTAGGATTCATCTTCTGGGCACCATGGATGTCTGTACCAAAATTCATGAAATTCCATCCAGTAATTGTTGAGATATTTCAGTCTGGACCAAAGTAGGGGAGAGAGAGCAAGCGACGGACTGGTATAGAGTTTTAGCCATGCTGCTAGTATGGCTTAAAATAGTGGAAGCATTATTTGAAACGATCCCTACAAAATAATGAAAAAACTGTGTGATTCTTTGAATGACAAAAAACACTTTACTAAGTGCTCCATATTTCCATATATTACATTGTCAGTATTTCATATTCTCCCTCCCTACTTTTGCTTGTTTATCACAGTACTCAATTAAGACAGTAATTGTGCAGGATGAGCTTATGTGATGCTGGGCAGGAAAACAATCTTGGCTCCAGTAACCTGGTTTAATTGTTGAAGCCTGGTGGAGAGGGGGGGGGATGGTGTTAATTTGCTGCAGGGGACAGCTCGGGTTTGTAAATGGACTACTTACAGAATTTTCTGGATGTTAAAACTTTTCACTTCCCCTTGGGCAGCTGCTAAGCAAATACATTACTTAATATAATGAGCTGTTCAAATTCCCAAGCTTTCGGCTGAAAGGTACAGTTTGACACGCTTTTTCCCATTCTTATAAGTCTTGTAAAGAACCGGGTTCATCTAAAGGATACAGTTTTTTTTGTTTTGTTTTACCCACGCATTGGAAGATGAAAGACGTAGCACAATCCGCCAGGCTAATCCTTATCTAGTCAGTTAGAATATTCCTACCAGTACATAATAATGTACCAGTAGTTTATGGGTGAAAATAATCTCACCACGTTACTCCTGTGCTTCTCTTTCACCTCTAGGTCTTTGTGTTGTGATTAGCAATATTTTCCCACATTTTATACTCGAAAGCCTTTTGGGGTTTCTCCTGTTTGTACTGGGTTTATATAGAGGAGGAGGAGGAGGTGAGACTGTAAACAACAAGCTAATGAGAAGGCTGCTCTGTTTAGCCTCGTGTGGAAAAATAACAGTCGCTTCCTGTGCACCTCACAGCATGAGTTAAAGTACAGTGCTGGGATATCATAATGTTTTTATGTCCCCATCATGTTTGAAAATTAGACAGTAATTACTGCGTAATTCCTTTTTAATAGGCTGAAGTCTATTCTCTCAATTCGTTGTAATTGTAGACCTCACATGTTTTGTAATTCTAGACACCATGAAATTTGCTCTGTGAATTGTAAAAATGTTTCTGTGCACTTAGAGTGGTCAGTTACAAAATTATTTCCAGAGGAAGACTAAGCTGATACACTTTCTTTACCTAAAGAATAGATTAATGTCTCTCATTGTGGGTAAATTAAACCCAGAACACAGAACTTTTCATGGTTCTATATTCCAGTCCAGTATCTCAAACTATAGTTCATATCAAGGCAAAACTGATTATGTAGGTTGTTAAAGATCCATCAGCTCCAAGTAATGGGTTTTAAGTAAATTTACTTGAAAAAGAGACGTAAGAGGTACTTCAGGCCAAGACTTGATTTCCCTATTTACTGAAAACATGGACTCGCTGCACTGCAAAACACTGTAGAGGAAATGTATAGGACTCAAAGAGAGACCAAGATAAGAAAGACAGGCAGTGAAACAGAGAGACAGAGTCAACATACTACTGCAAATATAAAAATCACGTACCCAACTCCTCTGGACCGGAAATTAACCACCTGCCAGTGTTTACTACAAAGTCAGGATTGGCCTTGCAGCGCATTGAAGCTTGGGAAATGCTCACTTTGTGCTGGGACCAGTGTTGTGGTCATATCAAGGCTGTGTGGTCTCCACAGAGTTATTTTGGTTATTTAGATCAGCACATTTTCATGTGCGGGGTGTTTTTTATTCACTCCCCCCTGACAACCGAATCAGTATGGCACCGCCTCGACACACCAGGGCCACCGCTGCCTCCCCTCCCAGTGCCGGCGTGTCTTCTCTGAGAAGTAACAGGCTTAAAGAACCGTCTGGAATACATTAGTCACAGTTATTAATGAGGTTGTTTTGATTCTGCTCTCCCCTTGTCTTAGTTTTTCACAGTGCAAAGTCATGACGATGTTGAGGATTTTGTCTGACACAAAAAGACAGACCTTGTCAGCTCACGGGGAGACAAATATAGTTAAAGCGAGACAGAAAGGAGAGAGAGTCTTAAAGGAAGAGATCATGGCACAGTGTAGACCTATACTATGTCTCTCTTAACCACGCTGCATGATGTTATGCACTTGGCAAAGAAGAGGGTTTCTCTCCCCTTTCAGTGTGATATAGTTGGCTCAGTTCAGGGCTGTCAATGGCAGGTGTCACTAAAACTTGTGGATTTTGTTTGTAAGTGCAGAAGTACCGTATGACTCAGAGCTGTTTTTAGTAAACATGATTTCACTTTTAAGAGGTAAGGCAAATATTAGTTGCTCATTACTTGGGGAAATATATCTGTGAATATCGGGGGGAAAGGACATTTACAATTGAGGTTACTTAATGGTCTAGTGACTCTAGATATGAGACACAAAAACGTATTCACCACTGTGTCAATACTGTTAACCATACCATTGAATCAATTAGACTAACAATGCCCCCCAACAGCAGACATTTCAGATTACTTTGTCTCAGTGTAGCACCTTGGCAGGTAATGTTATGACATTGACACTGAGCAGAATTTGAGATTTTCAGCCACAATGAGGGATATCTCAACTCTCCACAGAGAGAAATCCTCACTAGAGAAGACATTTTGGAGCCATCTGCATCTAAAATAAGCAGGCCCGACTCAAGCACAGAGCTGATTTGTTGATGTCTCTCATTCCTTGTACAGCCTTGATAACTCCTCCTTGCGACCTTCTTACTAAATATAGCAATTCACGTATTGATTTTGGGACACGGTGCATTCACAGCATGCCTCCACCATAATGACCTATTTCAACAGATTGCTTGTAGTTAAGTCGTTTTTTCTTCTTTTCTTTGTGCGCTCTTTGTCTCGAGGCTGCAGGAGGAGGAAGACACAGCCACATGTTCTGAGCGGAGGTAGACATATCTAAGGTGTGTTGCATAGGCCAAGAAACCATCATGTATTCATGTTGGCCTCTTGGCAACATGAGTACACATGTATCTTCTATTCAGGAATCCTGAACATATTAAAAGATTTATTTTATTTCATTTTCATAGCTTTAAATGTTTGTGTATGCTCCCAAGGCCGCCAGGAGATGTTTTATCCAAACACAGTGCAAAGTTGTGAGATTACAAGAATCAACTGGGCCTGCAAGCCACATGATTAAGTAAGGATTATTCACAATGTTGTACCTCACTGCTATTAAGTGTGGCAGTGGGGGAAAGGGCCAATGAAAGCTTGGCAAAAGATGGCTAAAATTCCATCTGCGTGTACACCATGCCAGCAGGCAGGCTTCCCATTATGAAGTGACTGGCAATGATTGAAATCATAGCTCTAATGCGCTTCGTTATCTGTCAGTATAGTGATGCAAGAGGCACGGGCATCAACAGGATCACTGTTTTACTATTCAACGGAGCTGAGATTCAGAAATACTGACACTGTTATGAAAACAGTTGGTTGACTTGCCTTAACACTACACCGTTTATCTTTTTGCCCTTTCCGAAAAAAATACAGTTGCCCCGTCAAAGGCGCGCTGCGACCTGTCTGGCCTTGTCAGTTAATGCTAGAGTATGGAAAAGGAAACAGTGTATTAGATACAGTATATCCTAAATTTCAATAGAACAATCTTTCATTTCAAACTCATTTATCTCTTCTATTATGCTGATGTAAGGATTTTGACCTCAATGGAAGTAATCTATCCGGAGTACTTTCTGCAGTGGCATTGTCATTCAGCTCTTATCAGCCACATCACAAAACCCCTGAGAACATAAGTCCTTCCTCCCTCTCTACCCATTCACCGACCTTCCAGGCACCGCCACAATCATGCCTTTGTGGGCTCGACTTCTCTGTCATCTCCCTGGTTCTGTTGATATGGGCCTCGTGCTGAGAGCGTGGTCTCCTCATACACAGCACCAAGCGCTGGCTAATTGAGCTTGTCAAACCAGAACCTGTTAGTGTGCTGATAAGAAGGTATTTGACCTCTTCGGAGGCCCCTGGTGGTTCCCTACAGAACATATTCTTGATAGGTCCTCTATCCAGAATAAGCAGCCAAAGCGTAGATTCCAAAAAGAACTTCTCTGTCAATACTTGTGTCTGTTGATGCTGTGACAGCGAATTGCACATGTTAATCCAGCATGCAGGTACCATATTGACAGCAAATGTGAGGGATGTGTGGGGCAGATTCTTATCATGCCCATTAGATCGGACATTTAGAGTCTGATATCACTTATCAAAGACTGTTGATGCAGTCTAAGGAAAGAGCCCATAACAATCACCACACAGGACTGCAAGAAAGACTTTCCTTATTCTTTAATCAACTGCTTATGTCTCTGGTTAAGGGAGTTGGCAGCGGTCCACAAATCGAAGGTCTTGGATGGATGCCCTTCCCATCTCCTCATCAAACTTTCATGCAGCGAAGCAAGACTAACCGTGTCTGTGCTTGCCCTCTTTTCTCATTGTCTGTGCCAGAGCTGCTGAAAAAGTTTTTGCACATCATTTTCCCCCATTTGTTATAATCTGTGTGGAGCAGGAGATGATCAGGGTTTAGGAAACCTGAACCATTAAGACACACATGTTACACAAATTCTCTTTTGTCCTGTCTGGCTTCTTTGTTTGTGGAAACCAACCAATCTGGTATTGCAGCCAGGTTAAAACATGTAAAGATTTTTTGCACATGGCATTTCATCCAGGTCTGCTACAGATGGGGATTTTAGTTTGAGTGCAACTGACATGACCCCTACTACCCTCCCTGGGATAATCCTGCTGCCTCCAGGAACCCAAGACTAATCTGCCAGTCTCCTTTTTGCAAGCCCTCACTTTTTTCAAGCTGCCTCAACTTCTGTTATACCTTCACTTACATTTGGCAACCGTCATTGTCATGAAACTGGCCCTGATTTGTGTGTGTTTACAGTATAGGTGAATGCATATGTGCATTGAATAGTTCCTATCTGCCCTCCTCGGTTGTAAATTGCTGGTCTACAGAGGGCACAAACAGATATAGTTGTGATGACTCAAATGACGTCATTTTACGAGTAAATACAGGAGCTATCCCCAGAAGGTATCTATTCAACCATTATATTTTTACAATGACCTTTTCAGCACCTCAGCATTAACGTCAAAGATAATATGTGCCGGCCTGTATGGATATGTCAGATATGCAGTGCTGGAATTTGCCAAGGGGAAAGCTATGCCTTCAGGCTAGGTAGGTTGCATTAAAGTTATGCGTATATGTGTGACATGTATGACTCGTGAGTTTTAGTCATACGACTAATCCTCTCTAACTGAGAATGATTGACATGTAGGCCTCGCCAGAGACTCTCCACCACGTTATTAAGTATGAGTCTAAAAACCCCATCTAGCACGATTATTTAACGCAAATTAAACAAAGAGCAGTTTCCTAAAAAGTTAGTGAATTAAACAACATGTTTAAATATACTGTAGTTAAAACCACAAAGCTATTAGCAGGGGTGTGACAAAACAAACAATTGAAGCTGTCAAGCCAGTTTACTACATGAAGTTCATCATTCAGGCTTTAACTGTAGAATAACTTCACAGCATCACATTAGGGCCAACGCTAATCGTGAAAAAATCCAAAATATACAGAAAAATAAACCGGTGCTTCCTCCATCCCTCCTTTCCTCCCTCAAATCCCAGTTGGTGAGGTCCAGATTGCCAACACCTAGTAGAGCATGAAAGAACATTCCTACTCATTTACTCCTTGTGTAAATATGACTTATTTAATAAGGTATTAACACTAGCACCACCAGACACTTTAAGAGTACTGTAGCTGCCAGACCCAATGCCCAAGAGCATCTGTATCATTATGGGCCTTCAACACTACAGTGTAAAAAACTTGCACACCCTCCTTCCTCTGTAGTTTTATTATTCTGTGAAATAGAAACTAAATAATAAAAAAAAACATTAATTTGCAATTCTATAAAGCCTTTGAAACTTTATCATGGCAAAGAAGTGTCTTTAGTAGTTGAGAATGATGTATTACTCATGTCAGTGCTTTGTTTGTCTAAATCAATACTTGGAATTTGTTTGCAAGGAGCGTCCATGAAGAGAAATAACTGCACTGCACACAAAGCGATATTCCTAAAGAGCAGCCATTTTGGCGCTAACCATCTGAACCAGGGGAGAAGAGTTGGACTGAAGGAATATATTGGGCAAAACTAAGCAGTGGCAGAGTTGCCAAGGTAACAGAGGGCTTTGCCCACGTCCCCCCCCCCCGCCCCTGGCCCAGCATTGGCTCGATCCCTCTCTGTGTGAGCTGGGTACTTAATTTCACTGACCCCCTGGGTCTGGGCTGAACAGCCTCCATTGATTAGGACAAATGGAAGGGAGACCAGCCAGCCAAGCCCCTCCTTTATCAGGGTTAAGGATGTAGTCATAGAGGAGGAGAAGATGCAGAGCAGGCAGATGAATAGCTCAGGGATCATTTGTTTTAGATGAATCAATGACATATTTAAAGGCTAATTAGTCAATCTATTCACTCACTATGAATTTGCTGGTGCCACCACCTCACTCTGCAGCCATGATTGGGCTGTTCAATGTATTCCACCTTTAAATAGTAGCCATTAAAGCTTTCAGATGAATCTCCTCCCAACAATACCAGCCTTTTTTAGGCGTAGGTGTAATGGTGCAGGGAAATGGTTTTGTGTGTGTGTGTGCGTGCACGTGTGCGCAAATGTGTGATTGAATCCCTTGGTTGTATCTTTTGAGTCTTGATATCTGTTTTGGTGGTTTAAGGCTTCCTTGGCATGTCATGGCTTGAATGAGCTTAATATGCATCTGACAAGCGAGCCTGATTCAGTTCAGAGAGTGTACCACTGCCTGAGTGGCACACAGTTTTATTCAGTGCACTTTGCAAGTCCTCACAAAATGTGTCATGAAAATTATGTTTTTTTTTTTTTCACAAAACATTATGCAGTCAGGAGAATATTTTAAAATGTGTCCTGTTGCCTAATGGCCATTGAAAGAACATGACACAATGAAGCTGTGCGTTGAGAGATAGGTTTCCTCTTTGTTTCATACTTAAATTAAGTGCTTTTAAAGTTAAGTAAGTGTGTGTGTGTGTGTGTGTGTGTGTGTGTGTGTGTGTGTGTGTGTGTGTGTGTGTGTGTGTGTGTGTGAAATAGGCGCATTACAGCTGTTGATTTTTTGTTCTCTTGTAGATCAGATGGATAATGCAATTCACTTAGACTTCTTGCTGCCTCATTAAATTCTTGTGGTCATAAGAATTGATATAATCTTGACCAAATACACTCCAGGGAGAGACTGTTGGTGATATGAAATCCATCCTATGAACATGATACTCATGATACACAGTCCAGCTCAGGGTACTGTCTATCATTTGTGCTTTGTTTGAGGGGTGTGTGTGTGTGTGTGTGTGTGGTGTGTGTTCTGTGTGTTTGTATATGTGCATTGGAGGGTTACACAGGGACAGTGACAGGATTCAGCACCTGCTGCTCCTTGCAATGCCACCCCCACTTCTCCCTTGCTTCCTCCCCTCCTACAGTCCCTTTCCTATGACACCCCTCTTGTCCCTACTGACTGGACAACACGCAGCCCCTTTATGCCACCTGTCCATCAGCTAGACTGCACCTTAGGGAGCCTCTGTCACCGAACTCGGAGCTGCCGCTTGCTGCCTTTGTTTGGACTCTGGTAAAGTCCCCCCTCCTTCCCCTTCTCTCTCCCCTCTTTCTCTCTCACTCTGTCTTGCTCTCGGTGCTGTCCTTTACAAATACAGACACATAGAAAGACACACACATACAGACTAGTGATTGCCTCTGTCAGCTATTTCCTAGATCTGCCTACAGGCACAAAAGGACCCCCCCCCCCCACATACACACACACACACACACACACCACCAACACCACCGCCACTAGTACCATCACCCCTCTCCCTGCTCGTCTCTTACCTGTATTGGATGCCAGCTACAGGGGCTGTTGTGTCGGGCAGAAAAGGCTGGCTGTTGAACCAGATAGGGAAGATTGAAATCAGCATGAAGCTGATGATATTTTACAATTCCGACAAGCTCCAAAACAGTGAGGCAACTTTAACAGGTTGTTTATTTCACAGACTGGGCAGCGTAATTCATCCCGTATTGCTTCTTATTTCTGCCAAGACAATTATGTGAATTCTAGACCACTGTATGTCTTCAGCAGGTCACTGAGGTTATTTAGCCTCCATTTGTCCCGCTTCTCTCCTTCCTCTACTTTTTCCACCCCTTACCCTCCATCTCCACTCATCCTGCTTCCTCCACCCAGTCCCACTGTCATCAGCAGTCTGAGGCTATGATCAGGGCTGTAAGGTTCGGGTGTAGCCTGCGGAACGGAGGAGTGTGGAAGCTGCCTTACATCGCAATGGCTCCTGTTGCCCTAGCAACTAGCTGTCCTTGAGAAAAGGGCACATTTGGGGGTTTGGGAGGCCCAGGCACTGACAGCCCCAGTGAGAAGAGTTCACACACATTGATCTGTGTGTCTAGGAGAGGACATGTGGTACATTAAACACAGTCCTGTGCAAACGCCTTCAAATAAATGTATGAACCATAGGCTTAGAGATCTGTAGTATAGAGTATGAGTGATGGGGAATGTATTTGAGCGACTGTCCACAGGGGGGGAAATAGGATGCCTTTCAAAGGAAGAGCTCATCACTGCACCCTCTGTACAATCTTGTAGGCGGGCGGGTGTTTCCAGGGATGCTGTGCTATTCAGTGCATCCTGTGCAGCAGGTGATCTGTTCCCATGAGCCTGAGGGTGGGTGGAGGCTGCCCACATTCTTTTGTTTGCCTCAACAATGACAGCTTTACACTCTGACATGCGATCGCTCCTAAGTCTCCTCATTTCCTACCTGTTATAAATATGAAACAGTGTATGCCCATTCAGGCACTGCTGTTCATGAAAAGACAGGTGTATGTTTACCCCCCCCACCCCCTTCCCACCATGAGGAACATTGTAGCCCTACAAGCACAATAACACATGACAGTGAAAGTTCAGTGTCTCTGCTTTCAGCTTGCATGCAATAAGGCCAAACTGCCTTTGTTTGGTGGAGAAGAATGTTTAAACTCCCAGAAAGATTGCACATCACTGGGCTGATGGTGGATGGTGGGAGGTTAAACAGAAGCTAAGGCTGTTTTTGTATAAACAGATTTCAGATCTTAAAACACAACATGTGATACGATGTGGTTTAATCAAGCCTTCCTAAATTAGGGCCGGAAGGCAATTCATTATTTATTGTTAAAAAATTATTGAGCTGAATGAATTTGAATTAGGCTATTTTGTAACCACGCATGCATCTGGTAATTCCCACCCTTATGCAAGCAGCTACAGAATTTGACAAAATGAATTACCTCCTTCTGAGCACAGAGGCTCATTTGGTGGCCAGATTTACCAAAAAGACCACGCCATAATTTCATATGATGTACCATTATCTGCATTACGTGACATTTTCCCAGCTCTGGCAATGATCGGTCATTACAAATAATGGAATACAATGTAGCTAGTCCCAATGTGACGTGGATCCTGAAGGTTGACAAAATGGACAATCTCCATCTTAAATGGAGATTAATGGTGACAAAAAGAGACCGGCCTCCTGCCACACCCCAGCCATCTGCAGCCCAGTGTACCGAAGGGGTCCACCAGCAAACCTGAGCGGACCCCTACATCCTCTGGAGAGCAAGCTGTCAAATGATCTGCCTGCATGAAATGACCCTTTCCGCTTTTTTCCCCACAACCGCCCACCCTCCAGCCTTGTTCATATTCCTACCCCGTGCGTGTATGTTGGCTCAGATGCCTGTAATTTCACCATTCCTCGTTTGTGCCTCTTTTTTTCCCCTGCGCTGACAAAAAAAAGTGTGGGGGGGGGGGAGCGCAGTGAAAATTCCAGACGTTATTACTGTGCTGCATGCATGGCTCCAGTGATACTCTCCTTTCATCTCTGTTTCCTCCTCTATTGACAGATGGTAGTTATCAGACCGTATGGAAATACTGTGGTTAAGATAGTTTTCACTGATTTTTTTTTTTTTTTTCCTTTGGTATTTATGACCTGATGATCATCATGAGAGCGTTGTGGTCTTGAACAGAGGGCCACTCTGCCAGCGTTATTTGACTCAAGAAACTAACGTTTGCCACATGGGAATGACGCACTATCTCCAGGCAGCCTGAGTGTTTGGGAAGTGGGGAAGTGCACTGGGTGTATGCGTACCTCAATGTACTATAACACACCAAAGTGCTGATATATGACTGAAGCGATTCATTGATTAGTCCTCTATCAACAATACACTAATTGAGTCATTTATTGGGCATAAATGCCATACGTACACCACTTCCAGCTTCTCAAACGTGAAAATGTGCAGCTTTTCTCCGTTTTAAATCATTGTAAATTGAATCTCTTTGGGGTTTGGACTGTTGGTCGGACAAAACAAGCTTGAAGATGTCAGGTTGAGTTTTGGGAAACTGTGATGGGTATTTTTCTCTAATAACATTAGGTAACACTTTACTTGACACTGACACTGTCATGAACACATGAACCCTATTTCTAACCCTAACCCTAACCCTAACTTGTCATGACAAAAACCGAATGACACTTAATGATAGAAGTGTTATGTCATAAACGTTTATAACTTGTTTACAATGTTTATGACACGTTCATGACAGTGTCATGTCACTCTTATGTAGATACCTTCAAGTAAAGTGTAACCTAACATTATTCAAAATTATTTGAAAAATAATTGTCCGAATAATTGATGATGGAAAATGGGCTACAATTTCACAGTATATCTATGCCACGTTTCTCGCTGGTGCTATTTATGGCTACCGTTAAGGAGATAATGAAAAAGTCAGTTAGTGGGAAATTAATTTACACCAGTTGTTACATGACTAATATTTCCCTTACAGGGTATTTTTAGCTGCTACTGACATTCTGAGCAGTGCTGCCCACTTCTTTTTGTCCTTGTAAATACCAAACCTTGTGATGGTGAGCCTTGTGTATGTGCCACATATATGAGGTTAAGCCCTCGCCGTATGAGCTGAAATTGTCCTCTGGCTAGTAGCCAGATGGGGTTTATTAGCAGCTTTGTTCTTTATGGTCTCTGCTTATTTATGTGTTGATGTATATATGTATCGGAAGAAGATGGAATTAAATGAGCTGTGTGTGTGTGTGTGTGTGTGTGTGTGTGTGTGTGTGTGTGTGTGTGTGTGTGTGTGTGTGTGTGTGAGAGAGACGTGTGTGTGTTTCAGGAGCGTGTCTTGTTTGTGTGCGTGCTTTGAGGCCGAGCCCTCCTGAAGGGTCCTGCGCCCTCAGAGCTCATTTCCCAGGTGTCCCACATTTCTAGCTAATCTGCTGCTCACTTTGGCTCCTAATTTGTCTCCTCTGGGGGGGTTGGGGAAAGTGAGCTCTGTGACAACTGCAGTGGAGATGCAGCTTAGAGCAAAAATGCTGAGGGACACAGAGGGAAAAGTACCCCATGACACACAAGTCCCTTGCTGTACATAAGCACACCGTGATGCACACCTTTGCACAAATGTTTGTATATAAGATGACTGGATCAGTATGCATGTGTTTGAAGTGTTTGAGGCACTCAAAGATCACATTCCCACATTCTGGGTGAGTCTGTGAGTTGATTTTGGGCATTTTCCCCCTAACCTGAAGTCTGAGATTTGTCCCTAAAGTTAATGGAGGAAATAATGGAACCTAATCATTAAAATAACTGGTCGCAATGTTTTTCCTTTCATTAGGTAAGACCATGAAAGTGCCTGTGTCCTTTTTTTAGGTACTTATTACAGTGATTTGGTATTGCTGTGGTGCTGCCCTCAATACTTAGTTAAATGTTGAACATTTTCTAGAAAGTAACTCATTGAAATGACCCTGTGCTCTCCTTGAGTTTGAGAGTAGCCTGATTTACACCTTGTAGGTCATCAGTGGTCACCCTCACTCACTGGCACTGTCCTGGCTTATAGTGTGAGGAGCCACGCAGAGTCCCAGACCTGTTAATTGCACCAGACATGGAAACCTAGAGGGAGAAATTAATATCCTATTTGTGTGCCAGTGTGTGTGTGGTGAACCAAATGCCAGTTGTTTAATAGCATTCACACAAGCCTGATTGAATTAGACGGCAATGAGGACTGTGGTCCTAATTGAATTGCGGGCACCCTGTGTTGCAAACAGTGCTAGCTTGTGTTCCCCATGGAAGTGCTGAGGTGGGGGTGTGGGGGCTGGCTTGTCCTCCCTCACAGGAACAGACACACAACTCGTGGCTGCTCTCCTCTCGGTGGCCATGACTGCCGTTTCACAAGGTTACACTCCACTTAGATGTGACCAGTTCAAAGGCTGATGGTCTGTAGTTGTGGTTGCAGGATGGTAGAGGTAATGAGAAAGCAACTGCAAAAGCTAACAGGTTGTCTTAATCTAATTTTTCTCCTCTAAAGGAACAGCGGTCTATCTTGTAAAAAGAAACACATCTCTTTACGATAGTCTCTGATCTATCCCTGCAGTGGTTCGTATAAATAGTTTTTTACAGGCGTCACCAAAGCAAATAGAGGCCCACACTTGTACACTGTAGCGGCCTCTTTGGTCAAAATGGAATACAGGGAAATACCCAGCATCCACACACACACACACACACACACACACACACACACACACACACACACACACACACTCCCTCTGATGCTGGCCATTTTCACAGCTTTCAGCACTTTTTCCTGCTGTGCTCACAAAACCTAGCACCTCTGATTTTTCCAGCTTCCAGCCTTTTCTCTTTCACACCATGAATGTCACACACATACAAACACACACACGCACACACACACACCTTGCCTGTCTTTGTCTCCCTTGTATCTTCTTTAATTGTGTGTTCATTTGGGGGAGGGCAGATTCAATCCTAAAAAGATAGAATGGGGAAGAGGGGACTGGAGGGGTGTGCTGTTGTTGCTGTAAAGCCCCATGCTGCTGGACAAAGAGTCTCTCTGTTGGGTGGTGTGTAGATGAGAGACGGTGGGTGAAAGAGACTGGATGGGTTCTTTTTTTTTTTTCTTCCCTCTTTACCTCAAAAGGTGTGGCCTCAGGCTGCATAACCTAGAATCAGCCAGCTAATTGTCTGGTTGTGATCACATAGTGTCCAACACTGCCCAGGTGGCCATGATGGAAATGTCAAATGCCCAGTCTTTGTTTGGCCTCTCTCTATGTGCTGTATGCATGTGACTGCTGATTTTGTCAGAGGAGCCAGAATCACAGGGAGTGTTTCTAGTATCGCTGGTCACGTCGGCATCGCCACGGAAAACAACACTCCCTGCCTCTCTCTGTCCTTCTGCCTTGCAGTGTTTTTCTTCTCTCTATTTGTGTGTTTCTCTTCTCTTCTCACACACATAAATAGTCACAAACCATCGCACATGCTTTGCAGGATTCAGATGCTTTTAGCTGCAGGTCTTGTCTTCAGTGTACTATAAATCTCTCAGGATGTAACATTCGGGAAACCTTTGAAACAACCAGCAAATTACCTGCTGTAAAAACTGATTAGCACCTCTTGCACAGCGACTTGCCTCTCAAAGCTCTCGCAGTACTATTTTTATTCAGTGAGTCTCGCTAAACCTCTAATTAAAGCCTTTATGTCACTATATATTATTAAAAGTCATAAACGCAGACAGACACAAGCAGCTGGGGGTTTGGAATGTGTGTGTGTGTGTGTGTGTGTGTGTGGGGGGGGGGGTATTATTCAGATTGAGTTTTAAGTGTGAGATTAAAGTAATGTAATACTTGGTTTTTAAACGATCAAACAACATTGGGAAACAAAACTATCTCATCCCGCTGGCAGAAGTTATCTTTTTTTTCCCTCAAATATTAGATTTAAGAGTGAATGTGCCTGCTGTGTCTCTGGAACCAATTTGAGGTGATCTGGACCTTTTGACACGACTAACACTAAATTGAGTCTGAAGTGTTTATAAATTCTCTTAAAGCTTTTCTGTTTGGCCCTTTGTTCTTGACTTATGCCACATTTCATTGTTTGTCCCAGTTCCAGAATCCACGTTCGCAGTCCCCCAGAGATCTGACAGCAAAACGTGCCATGTTTACTTGATGATATTTATGATATTAACAGCTTTGTGTCTCTGTTTTTTGTTTTTAAGTGTAGAAAGCGGGAACAACAGAGGAGCTGTTGTCAATGAATATTTTTGCAGTAATTAACTCTTCTTGCCAGAAGGATATCTAAAGTTAGAGGAAACAGCCCAAAAAAAACGCATGTTGAGCAAGACTGCCAGGATGGTGATCAAACAGCTCAACAGCAGCAATCTGGGCAGGCAGGGAGGTAGGGAATTACAGCTCTGATCTGTTTTTTAATCACTGCTCTCCACGTCTCTGCTTCTCTACATCCGACACCAGACAACGTTGCAACTCTTAAAATCTGTCATCTGGGTATAAAGTGGAAATTCCCCAAATATTTCCCCAAAGTAATGACCGTGGCAGGGCAGAGAGGCATGCCAAGACACATAATACTGTGTCCGCTTGAACTGGATAGGATGGTTTTTACAAATACTTACTTTCTGAAGTATACCAGATGAGAAAGCTTTGTCACAAAGGTTAAGACAAGAAATGCCAAAAAAAGCAAGATTTCTTTTTACTTCTCTTTACATTACTTTTCTGTAATGAATTCTGTACTATCGGAATTATTAATCTAACATAACAGTAGACAAACTGCAAGTTATAATACAACAATGGAATGATATCGGTGGGATTTGACTAGGGCTGAATGATTTGGGGAAACAATCTAATTGCGATTTTCCTGCCAGATATTGCGATTACGATTCCATTTTCGTTAGCTACATATTGCACCTTCTGTGATCATGTAAAATAAAGTAATACAAATTAAATGAAAGATCCACTGAAAATAGGACATTTCTGTAAACAATCTGTGACATTATTCCAGAATTCATCCTATGAAAAAAACAGTAAATATAAAAATGAAGAGGAATAAAAAACTGTTACACCAAACATTCAACTAAATATTTCACATTTGATTCATCGCAGTCTTCGCAATTAGCTAATCGCATTCTTTCAAATCACGATTTTAATTTGAAATCGATTAATCATTCAGCCCTAGATTTGACCCTGTATAGGATTTAACGTTTAAGGTGTAGTTAAGGTTGTCCAAATTTGGCAAGATATGGAGTAAACTATTCAACATTTTGACCTAAACATACAGATGCAATATAAAAAACATACATATTATTATTCCATGAATCATTTATTTATTTTTTTTATTTATTTTTTTTTTTACATCAAATGGAAATTAAATTGTGTCTTTGGATGTTCGGTGCGTGGTGCTAAAAAATTTGCATTACCCACCAGTGTGCCACCCAACAATTACCACAGCATATTTAAATACAACCACTGTGGCAGCAAGCATCATGGGGCTTTATAAGTGCTAATCAAATGTATTCATTCATTTTGGTCCCCATGCAGATTTTAAGTCATTGTTCTGATTGCTGTGCACAGTCTGCATACTGTTGCAGCCCCTACATTCACTGTGTGCACAGTAATACGCTGAATTCTTTGGCTGAGAAACTCTTAAACACAGCCATTCCCTACCTCTCCCCTCCCGTCTCTTTGTTCCCATCTTCCCTCTCTCCTGCCCCCCTTCACTTTCACTTTCCTTTAGTGTTGCTCCTCGGAGCGCCGCACTCCCACAGACCACCTCACTGTGCCGCAGAGGTTCCATCCCAATTCCCCACATAGCTGTTGCCTGGGCCTCATTCACAGGAGCCTGTTGACTGGCAGTGTGAATGTCTAGGCCTCATGTTTCACTCTGTACCCAAAACCCTTTTCCTCCATCAATCATGGAAGAAGAAAAACATGTCAAAGCTAATACATAGTAAGGAGATCTTTATGATTACGTAGTTTTAGTTTCATTTTTTTTATTTTGGAATAACTTTTTCTGCCACTGACGTTTGTGAACATAAGATAACACACTGCGTTGTAACTTTAAGGCACGCTGTTACGTTTTGCATGAATGGAAGTAACATTTAAAATGTGTTCTCATTTCAAAGCACACAGTCGCTTAAATGTCATCGCTTTTGTTTTCTTGTGCTGAAGTCAAAGATGTTTGACATAATGTGCATTTAATGAAAACAGCCTTTCTTTTAAGCAAACTGGAGTATTGAAGCTGGTTTTGGTCTGTCTACTCTCAAGCAATATGGTTTGGTCGATCACATTGCACCAGTTTAAGTATGTTGAGAGAGAGAGAGAGAGAGAGAGAGAGAGAGAGAGAGAGAGAGAGAGATAGATCCATTGCTTTCTTAAAAAAAAAATGTGTCTGCACAATTTTTGAATCACTGTTGTAATGGCCAGATTTATAAGGTGATGGCGCTGAGTAATGTACTTTGAGTTTCAAGGGGGAAAACTAGCATTAATCCCTGGCCTGTAGGCTCTCTGAGTACAGTGATGTGTCTGTCTAATATAAACATTGGGATTGGACCTAGACTAATTTTGCCTTGTGATTTGGCCCTCCTTTAAATGGGAGTTGCAGCTGCAGATGTTTCCATAATCCAGATGCTACAGTGGGGTTGTAATTGCCTGTACAGCCTCAGAATGAAATAGACTCTGTATTTTTATTACTTTACAATGTAGAAAACTGCAGTCATGTTATGGTAAGTTTTTAGAAATGTACAGTACAGAAAATGGTGGTGGGCGACTGTTCCCATGATATGTGAAACAAATTGTCAAAATCAGCTTTAACAGTATTCTTTGAAAAATATTTTTTTGAACCCTACAAGCTTTAACTCAAAAATGAGAGAGAAGGAGAAGAAGAACCATACATTGCTATATTTAGTTTCCTTTCATCAGACTCAGTACATTCTATTGCCTTTTACACGGTTACAGAAAAACAACAGCACTGACAGACCTGAGGGGCTTTAACTTCAGATATGCAGTGTGTCCCGTGTGTGAATTTTTCATGTTACTGTACATCCGACACCTCTGTCTCAACACCTCTATTTTCTTCTTTATCGGTGGAGCAGGTGGGAGCTGCATTACCTCAAGCCAAACCGTAGCTGCTTTGGCCCAAGATAGAAAAAAAGCTCTTGACATGGTGCAGGTGCAAATGCTAAAAAACAAGATATATATTTTTTTAGCAGCAAAGGTTTAGGCGGTATGTGACTCAGGAGAGGATAAGGGGATTTCACAGACAGCTAAGTTAGTTTGTTTATCGCTGCAATGACGGATGCTTATGGCAACGCACAAACAGATTCACCCCATGTACTGTACAGCCTGTGATTTACCCGCACAGCACACAGGCAGATGCACAAACACAGAATTTAACGGCAGCTGCGGTGTGCGAGTTCATCATCGTCTCTATCATGAATGTAACTTTCCTCCCAGGTTTCCACAGAGAGGCCCTCAAAAGGGCTCTTAACAGAAAGCATGGGCACTTCAGAGATTTCTCAGGCAAATAGAGCATGGTGAATAATTCAAAGCAAACTTACGTGTTGCAATGTTGCCATATCTGCAGAGAGTTGCCTCACATGCAAGACTTTGCTGGTGTGTATTTATATGTCGGGTTGCGGTGATGTATATTTACATCGTGGTCTGTGTTGTTTGGGTTGTTTTGAATTTTGGTCACTTGATTCTTCTCTTGTAATGCTACTACATTTAACCTATTGTAAGGTTAACACACCTTCAGTGCAGAAAAGATAGATAACAATTATTAATGTATTAGTTGATTGACAGAGGGTTAAACAGAACATTTCTCAGTTTTGTATTTGTATAAATAAAAAAAAATATCTTTGGGTTTTTCAAAAACAAGAAACAACGTGTCTGACGCACGTGGTGACGTGTCTAAAAAAACAATTTAGACACGTCACCTTGGGTTCTGACTAATTGTGATAAACATTTTCTGAATTAAATGATTAAGCGATTAATACAAAAAATGACATTGTATTTTAGACTCAATTGCCATGCTGCTATCATAGTATGAATGTTTTTCATACAAAGGTGGTTGTAATGTTTTGTATTCTAAACACACCCTCCACTGTCTTTCAGCCTGTCCGTCTGGCTTTTTCAAGCCGACTCAAAAAGATGAGCCCTGTATGCAGTGTCCCATCAACAGCCGTACCACCAGTGAAGGCGCCATGAACTGCGTTTGCCGCAACGGATACTACCGCACCGACTCCGATCCTCTCCAGATGCCATGCACAAGTACGTATAGTTCCAAGGTTGTTATATGTGAACTTTAACTTGCATTCTGCACAAACACACAAAGCATACACAGACATGAATATATACCCCCCAAAGTCTTTGATTTCAAATATGAACTCTTTGACACATACACATTTCACACCCGCAAGCAGAAGAGCCCAGGGAGCAAAGGACAGTGGTAGTCTGTGTAATTCCAAACAGAGAAACCCTGTCAGAGCTGTCCCTCACACGAACACGACGCTGACATGCCCATAGTGTGGCTGTCCACAGATCTGACCCAACAAACAACGCTCGGCTGCCCCTCCTCAACATCACACAGCCCGTACTCCAAGCCAGGCCAGAGGTTACTGGGCCGGGGCGCGCAGCTTTGTGAAGGGGCAGGCACGGAGAATGAGCCGAGGCAAGACTCTCTCTTGTCATGCCAATGAAGCTGTTTGAATTTGAATTTGAATTTGAGGCTGACACCGAGGTTGAGAGAGACAGGGAGAGGCGGAAGGATAGACCAAAGCAAAAGTGAGTGAGGGAGGAGTAAAGTGTGAGGGAAGGGAATGAACAAGGAGAGGCAATTTGAGCGAGATGGAGAAGGGGTTGTGTGTATGTAAGAAAGACAGAGAATCAGTGCATAGAGTGTGGTCTAACTAAAACAAAACCGGGGTGAGTGAGAAAACAAAAAAGCTCCTTTCAACGTTGCGGTAGTGTTTTTTTCCTCACTCTCACTCTCCCTCTCTGCCTGTTGAAAGGGACAGAGGAGGGAAAATATTTGATGGTCTCCAACAAAGAAGATTTGCATAAGCCCGGCTCTGGGAGTCGAGCAGCTGTTGTGAATGAGAAAGCGGCAGCGTCACGTCACCCGTATAAAGCGCAGCAGGGCCCAACCTGATTAAAGCGAGGGAATGGGACCATCAGAACGGCCCGCCAGCTAATGAAGGGGGGGCGGGATATTAGTTCCCCCCCCCTTCCCCCAGGAAGGAGATGCCAAGGAGGAGTTATGTTTCCATGTATGAGAGACACCAAGAAGGGCACTCCAACGGGCTTCCTTCCAGAGCCGGAGATCTGCTAATTGCTGCCAATTAAAAGGAGGTTAAATAATGTAAGAAGTGATCGATTCAGATTTAGGATGGTGTGGGCGGGGTGGAACAGTTTATCTCATTAGTCCTGAAGGGTACGACTTCCATAATTAGGTGCACATGGCTGTGAAAGATAAACAGTTCTCATTGTTTGTTTGTTTGGCCTGTCAGTCAACATGTAGCAACATGTGGAAAGTTTCCACCCTGTAATGTCTAGCTGCTAAGAATGTCTCAACAGGAGAAACAGTAGGTTTCTCTCTCCACTGCAGTAACTCTATACGATGCTACGATGAGAAACTTGTCAAGAATAGATGTTAAGAAAACACTTGACAGAGTGGACACCAGCGTGGAAAATGAGAGAGTGTAAATGGGCTTCCCGAGGGAAGAGGCGCTGCCAGCTTGGAACGCAGTCAGCTCAGACGTCTATACGATGCTATAGTATCTTAGTGAGCTTGTGGATTTTTCTCTTCTCCTGTGTTATTTAAGTACAGTTGGTAATTATGCCCTCTGCGCCATCAGGCACACAACACTGCTTCCATCACAAAATGAGAACAATGCTTTGGAATATAGTCCTTGCAGTCGTGGCTCATATGAGTAACAACCATTTTTGTCATATATTTTTCCTATTTTTTTCATATTTTTTGCAAAACATTCCAAGGACACAATGCTACTTTAAATGGAATTTAGATAACTTACCAATCTTTACAATAGATTGGTAACTCTTAACACTGTTTTCGGGCCTTTTTGTCCATTTAGCAAGACATCTTAAAGCAGCTATTGTCAAGATGGTTAATGTCAAAATGTTATTAACAATGGATCACATGACTGTGACTATGTGAAAGGGGTCACTTGTAGTGACAAACTCTGCAGTGGACCAATTGACACAACGTATTGATCAAAAGAGCTTACTTCCCAAAGTATCTGTGTATGGTTTAAATTGCATAATCTCTCTCTGTCTCTCATTTCCCAGCTGTCCCCTCAGCTCCACAGACTGTTATCTCCAGCGTGAATGAAACCTCTGTGATGCTGGAGTGGATGCCTCCCCGGGATTCGGGGGGCCGCGAGGACGTAGTCTTCAACATCATCTGCAAGAGCTGCGGCGGAGGCCGGGGAGGCTGCACCCGCTGCGGAGACAACGTTCAATTTTTGCCCCGTCAGCTGGGCCTGACAGAACCCCGGGTCTACATCAGTGACCTGTTGGCCCACACGCAGTACACATTTGAGGTGCAGGCTGTCAACGGGGTGTCAGATCAGAGCCCCTACTCCCCTCAGTACGCCTCCGTCAACATTACCACTAACCAGGCTGGTAAGTGGGCCCATCTGTCTTTTTATATTCCCTATGTGGTTTCCTCTTCTCTTCTCTTCTCTTCTCTTCTCTTCTCTTTTCCTCTCTTCTCTTCTCTCCTCCCCATCTTTTTTGTTTTTTCAATGTCGATATCCGTGTTGCTCTTCTGGCACTTATGCCCTGTACAGTACCTCTTCATCACACTCTTTCCTCTACAAGCACATAATGCACAGTGCATAGACCTCCACTAACTCGGTTCCTTCCCTCTCCTGTATGGTGATGTATGCAGATGAAGGGCTCTAAAATGGGAAGAAGAGTGCCATTGATGATGTGACAGACAGAATGTGATGGCCTGCTGGTCTTTACAGTGTGACCAGTGTGTGCCATGTTTTTTAAACTGTGGAGCTGAGAGCAGGCTAGGTACTGTCTCTCCACTTCATCTACTGTTCAGTGACTACAGCTCTATTTTTATCCACCTAACTTTTTGGAGTGCTACAGTAAGGCAAATTAATAATACATAGTATATGCATAATATATTGTAAGCGCAGTACATAGGTATATACACACTATGTATAAGATAGGGGGGGGATCGATACAGTGATGCCACGGAAGATATTGCAATACTGTGCTGTATCGATACACAGACGCAAAGTATTGATCTTTTATTATATAAATTGCACCTGAGAATTGAATTTTTGGTGCTGGAATAATAAAATCATCTGTAAAATAATAAAAGATAAAACAGATGTTGACAAAGTTTTCCTTTAGGGACATCATTTGAAAAAAAGGTAATACATTACAATATATTGCAGAATATTATAATATGTTTAAAATCGCAATAATATTGTATCGGGACATAAGCATCATGATAATATCGTATTGTGGGGCCTCTGGTGAGTCCCACCCTTAGTATGAGCTACCTTGTAAAGTAAAGTTAAACAATACTTCAAAGAAGCCAGTATTCCAGTCAGTTGTGAGGCCTAATGAAAAACAGGTTTCCATGGTGACTGGGGCAACTTTTTAATTTGCAGGATCTTCTAGAAAGATACCTCAAAATCTCCTCCAATATCTATCCTGCAGCTATCAGAGCTTTGCATGCTTTCCACTGTGTGGTTGCAGTTGAAGTCGGCCGCATCTCTAATTATTTCACAGAGGCAGCAGCATTGATTTGCTCTTTAATTGTCTCTATGAAACGCATCATTTGGCGTGCCAAGCTTTTCTCCCCAAAGCACTGATGAGGAGAGGGTGGGGGGGGGAGAATACAGGCCGGGCCTTATCTTTGCACTGGCTTTGCATCCCATTAGCAACATACATAAGTGCCTGTCATTTCTCATCATCCATTCCTCTGCACTGAGGGGGCCGTCTTCAATGACTGAGCTACCTAAAGCACTGTGTTACTGTGCTTTTATTACAGCCGACATATTGGGTTTTGTTTAACTGCACTCTCACTCTCTCATTACTTTCCTCTGGAATTCCCAGATGTCCAGATGCCTGCATGGAAACAGTCAAATAGCAAGTTGAATGACCACATTTAAGAAGAGATTTCTACACAATTGACCCATTGAAGAAAACTTCAGTGTTTGTGGAAATCTGTTTGTGTTAAAAGCTCCAAAAAGTACTCAGTTACAATTCTGAAACTCCAAGTCACACTAAAATGGAGGCCTTTATTCAAACGGTGAACCTCTTTCTATTGTCTGTTTTGATTTGAGTCACTGGTGTGGGGGGTTAATGAGGGCCTGTGAGTGCAGTTAAGCGTTGTAATGAGGCCCCTGCCCCACTCTTTCTCACCGGGCCACAATAGGTCTGCCACCCCAACTCTTTACTTCTCTGCTTCCCCTGCCGTGGGGTCCTGGCGGAAATTGGGGGGCTCTGCGCCCTCTCCGCTAAAGTGCCCGTCACTTTGGATTAGGCAGCAAGAGCTCCCGTCAGAGGGAGCTGTGAAAAGAACTCAACTCTTACTTGCCCCCCACTCCACCCTCCCACCTTCCCCCATCACCCTGCAAACCAGGCTCACCCCTGGGACACGGGATTGCAGTTTTGCGGTGCTACACTACGGGGCTGGGGTCACGGGGACCAGGAGCCCATAATTGCATCTGCTTTGTGAGGCTTGGAGGTTACATAAACATTGTGTCACCCCTAATTACCTCAGGCAGTTCTGTGCCTCTCTTTTACATTCAGAATGAGTTAGGTGAGGAAAAACAACAAAAAACAGAGTGCATGATATTTTGTGTGTTAATCAGTCCCTCTGTAAGCTTGCATTGAGCCAGAGGCTGAAGCATTCCATGAAAGAAAGAATAAATAATTAAATTGAAAGTAAGTGGCGTGAACGTGTGTCCCATTTCTTGTGTGGATGGCTGTCCTCAGCTATGACTTGTTGGTGTAAAGTGAAAGGGAGGAAAGGAGTGTGAGATATGAGCAAAACCCACCACACTCTATTACCCACAGGGCATATCCTCCCACTTCATAGGTGGTTGGTGACAGTTCCTCTGCGATAAAGGACGTGATTGCCCTGGAAAGTGTAGCGCTTGATTACACACTGTAATGCCACACAAAAAGGAGATGCTGTGCTGAATGGAGCATGAGCCCATTTTATAAGCATATGACTAATTCCCCAAAACTTATTGTATTGAATACGCAGAAGCCTTGAAATGCCCTCTAAGCCTTTTTATAATAATGAGTCACAAGTAAGTCATCTACTTTGGCTTCGAGCTGTCTATAAAATGTTACTCTTTGCATGGCATTAAATGAGTGGAGGGAGTGAGACAGAGAGCTGCAAATCTGGTGCTTTCTGTCAGGGACTGAAGGTGAAAACCATAGGGTGTGTAGTGACGACTATGCTTTCATGCACATTAATATTACACTATTATTCCAATTATGACACAAGACATGTGGGACATGCCGGTATTATTCGGGTTATTATAAGCATTCTTTGGACATGTATACAGGGAATTTCGAATATGCGTCTCAATTGGAGTTTTTACTTCAGTTTGCAACAGTTTACGGCCTCTTGTCTGTTCAGGGTCAGCTCTGTGCGTTGCTATGGTTGTTGTACACAAACCAACTAGCAACAGTTTGCAACGCTGGGGTAGAGGTGCATGCCCAAAAGAAAAGTCCACATTTCTGGTCAGAAGGTGAAACACACCTATTTTTAAACATTATGAAATCCTTGGACATCAACAGGATTTTGGATTTGTGCAAATATTCCAATACCAACCTTTTCAAAAAGTTGTTTCAATTAATGAAAGAGGAAGGCTGTGTTCACACGGTCCAACAAGGCCACCACCACTTCTACTTGTCCATATTTTTATGTGATAAACAACATGGTACGTGAATCGGAGTATCCCTGGCTGCATGTAAACCGGTATTCATTTTCATTAGCCATGTAAACCGCTTAGTAGTAGTCTTTTTCAGAATAAGGGCAAAACCTGTCTGACAGGGGAAGAGGGCGAGTTTACATGTATTATTGCACTGACACATTACAAATTTTATGAAATAATTCATATTAAATCAACCTATTATTAGATCCTATATTTAACAACATTGCAACTGAGTTTGAATTAAAAAGTTTGCCTTTCATTGGAAATGAATGAAATGATCTTACCCTGCAGGCTTAACTTGTTTTAAGGTCAAGAGTTTACATCTCGAACAACGTTTTGTACTTTTGCTTTTAAATCTTTTACCGAGGCCCTGATTCCCAACATTAGCAGTTTTTTGTGTCTTAAAAATGATTTTAGTCCAGTGTGTCAGTTAATCTGTTTCTTCAAAGTGACTATATGTAACTTTCAGTTTGTGTTGATTCTAGCGGCCACTTTGAACAGAAGAGGTAGTGTTTTTACCACACCTACTGTCTTAAAGGTCTTTTCTTTACGGTGCTGTATTACCTACTGTATATTACTGAGTCAGCGTTACCGGGAGGTCATATAGTCGCGATGAATGTTTTGCTCTGACAGATAATCATTCATTTACAATAAGAGAATATGTTACAGATGCATCGTTGCATTTCAAGTGTTGCAGATGGTAACTTAGTATCCGTATCGTGAGCTAAACTGGGTATCACTGTCGCTGTGTCACAAGCCAAGCATTAGGAGTTTGTTGTAGCAATGACCATAATAATAACTTGGATTAATATTGCGCATTTCATGAAACCCAAGGAAAAAGAAAATAGTAGGCCAACACGAACACGGACTAGGGAATAAAACGTCTGCGCTAAATGGAAGGGGGACGTAATTTAATGTTGGCTACTGCTGTACAACCACATCGCGCATTGTAAAGTTATTTTATGAATGAAATAGACATATTACATACCTGACACTTGAAAGGCCGACTGTCGTCTGTCACTTTCCCTTTTAGCTTTTCATTGTTCTTCGTTTAATTAGCTTCTTTTCTGTGATGGTCCCTCCCCAGTATCAGCACTAACTACAGCAGATAACTTCTAAAATAAAATTAAAATACAATTACGCCAATATAAAGAAATCCCCTGCTTTTACTTGCTGAATACACTAACACAGGCTTTTGCGGTGTTCAGCCGAAATCTGTGACCCGTCAGAATGTGTGCTCTGTAGCGCCGTCTACCTGCTGTAAATCATTTTGTGGCTTTGCGGACCTGGGAAGAATCATTAATAAAAACTATATAAAAATAGCATTCTTTTCACTGTTATGCAATGTTTAGACGTCCCTGCTATTTTCATAAACGGACATTTCAACTCTCCGTTTTCAAAAATAACAGTCAGTTTTCAGAAAAGTTTGTTTATACGTACCCGTGTATACATGCCGTCAATGCCGTCAAGAGTATGCCAAACCTGTAGCTGGCAGTGTAACGAGAAGCTCAAGCCCACGTTAGCCAAACAGAATCCCGAAAATAGCAACTACAGCAACAAATTACTTCCTCTCTCTTCTCTTCCTCACTTCCTCGGCTGCCTAAACCTCCGTTTGTCTCAGTTTACATTCCAAAATCTCCATTTTTCAGAGGTTTTTCGTTTTCAGAGGTGAGTTCTCCGTTTGCTTGTAAAGGAAGGGCACAAACGAAGGGAAATGTCTCGGTTTTCCAAAATAACCATGTACGTGTAAATGTCTCGTTTGCTGTTACAGGTCATTTATGATCATCAGATGGAACATTACACAGTTTCAGAAACATTTAAAAGTTACATATAGTTACTTTAAGTCAGGTATATAAATAAGAGAACATAGGCTTGTTTAAGTTGTGTACTCTTGTTAGAAACCTTTAAAGGTGTTGCATCTTAATGTGCCGATGTGTTATGTTATTTTGGTGATGTTCTGTTCCGTCAGAAAGAGTGAAAACAGGTGTGCATCGTTAGGCCGTCTGCCCTTTAGATGACGTGGCATAACTACATTACTTTGCAGCTTAGAACCTGCTGGCAAGGTGACTGACTGGTTAGCAGTGTTGGTCATCTTACTTTAAAAAAGCAATTAGTTACAGTTACAAATTACGTCTCCCAAAAAGTAATTGAGTTAGTAACTCAGTTACCACATTGTAAAAGTAATTAGTTACTCAGCAAAGTAACTGTGACGTTATTTTTTATGTTCTATAACGCTATAACATTCTATAACATCCTTGCAATCAATGTGTTCAGCTCGGCCTTGGTCACCTGTTGCTGACCCGAAAAATTGAGCGTTGCTTGTTTTAAGCGTGAGCTCCGTCTCCTTCGCTGGAGCTCACGCTGGCTGCATTTGGGCTTGGGGTTGGGTTAGCAGCAGCAACAAGTGTCGTGTTAGCATGTGTTGATGTGAGGTGCTTCATAAGATTTGAGTTGCTTGAGGCAGACGTGGATAAAGTCTTTTTTCCTGGGCATAGCGTGCATGTTACATAAACATTCTTGCCTTTAATTTCAATGAGCAAGAAGTAGTGCCGGTACTTCCAGTTCGAGAACGCTGCCTTTGAATTTCCCTGGCTCGTCGCCATTGTTGCTGTCTTTTGTTTATTGGTAGTCAGAACGTGCAGTGAGACAGCGTGAGCAGGGCATCCGCCCACCCAGCCAATCATCATCGCATTTGCAACGGTGTCATCATCCCCACCACTGCTCTCTCAAGGCAGCTGATGTGTAGCCAAAGCCTACCTCTTTCAACCAAATTGTAGTAACGCGTCACTTTACATTCTCAGTAACGATAACGGCATTGCAACGATGGGAAAAGTAATTAATTAGATTGCTCCGTTACTGAAAAAATAACGCCGTTAGTAACGCTGTTATACTTAAACGCCGTTACTCCCAACACTGCTGGTTAGTGAGTCTATAGTAGTAGTATAGTAGTATAGTAACAGTTTGTTCACAGGTTTCAGTGTGTTCACTGAACTAACCCTCTGGGCTTGAAGAAGACACTGAAGTGCCTACATCATCTGAGAGCACACATTTACCCTTTGAAACCACTCTACCATTTCAGACCAATTCCCACTTTGTCCGCCTCCTTTCCCACCTTCTCTAGTTGGCCTATATTCATTATTATTGTATGAAGTGAAAATTGTTTCTGAAACCACATTCCCACCCTGAAGTTTAATCAAACGTTTCTGACAGCTGAGTGTCAGTATGTCATTTTGTCATAATAGACTTTACAGTACTACATCCTGCCATTTTGTCTTCACACAGTCCGAGACACATAGACACTAGGGGTGGGAATCATCAGAGGCCTCACGATACGATATCATCACGATACTTATGTCACAATACGATATTATTGCGATTTTAAACATATTGCAATATTCTGCGATATATTGCAATGTATTACCTTTTTTCCAACTTCAAATTTTTCCCAATTTCAAATTATGTCCCCAAAAGGAAACTTTGTCAACATCTGTTTTATCTAAAAAGAAAAATGTCTCTGTTTGTTTGCCTCACTTCAATTTTATTGCTGCAAAATGGGATTGTCAAGCCGACAAACTGACCAACACATAATACTAGATCAATACTCTGCGTGTGTGTATCAATACAATATTTAAATCATCAAATCATTTTTCCCGTGAGGGAACTTCGTTTGTGGTCAGGCACATTCAAACACAACATACAACAATACATAGTCCGTATTAATCATACCAGAGAATAAATAAATGCTAAATACTAAAATACTAAAAGAAACTTAAAAACCCTGAGGGTAGGAGTAGAGGGGTGGGTAGGGAGAATAGGTCGAAGTCTGGATCGATCAATGGGGGGGTGGTTATTGTTTGTTCAACAGTCTGATGGATGCTGGCACAAAGGTGGAAATGGCTCGTTTGGATGAAGGGAACGGAATCTCCTCCCTGAAGGTAACAGATGGTACTGGTTATTGAGATTATGGGTGGGGTCCGATATGATGAGTTTACTTTTCCTGATGGCCTGTTTATCAAATATGGTTGTGAGAGTGGTCTGGGGTTGTCCAATGTTCTTCCCGCTCATCTTTATGATACTGATGAGGGGACATTTGTTCAACTCAGTCAGGGAACCAAACCATGCCAATAAGCTGAAGGTGAGGACCACAAATATATATAAATATATATATATATATATATATATATATATATATATATATATATATATATATATATGCGCCACGGAAATATCGCGATACTATGCTTTATAGATTTTCCCCCTACCTCTAATAGGCAGGCTACAAACACACACAAGAACACACACAGTATATATTCTTAAGTATCCACATATTGCACACACACACTTCAGCAGGTGTTTGATTTCCGCATGGGGTTGCACCAGCTATTCATAAATCCATTACTGAGTTTAAACGTAGAATCCTTCCGAAGTTCTTTTTTTTTTGTTATTAATGTCTGCACACAGTTAAGTACATGGATAAATGTGTGTTCAAGTAGTATTCATCATCAGTTGGTTCAGTTAGATATGTTACAGATACACCTGGCAGTTACGGAGTGTAAATATATACTAAAAACTAGGGCTGTCAATCGATTAAAAAATATAATCTAATTAATTACATACTCTGTGATTAATTAATCGAAATTAATCGCATACATAAGTAACGGTGCCTGAACCGATACTTTGTAAGAAAGTAAAAAAAGAAAAGAAAAAAAACGGGTACTAAACAACAGTTGGTGACATTAAAGAACGGCTTGTTTATTGCTAAGGCCATATGGTCAAAATTAAATGATTTAATAATAATGTATAACAATAACAATAACTTATTTCACTAGTAAATTGCTGTTGAACGACAAAAACAACAACCAGATAGGAAAAGGACATTTACAATAACTTCACATGCACCACAAAGCTGTAGTTTACCAGTTTCATTGAACGCACCGGCTGTGTTGTTTCTCCGACGGCAGCTGCAGATTGTTACATAGCGGTGTTGAATCCTCTACAGTAAAACACAGTCAAACTTTACACCGTTTAGCGTTAGCTGTCAGCATTTTAACCGTGTTTAATCCAGCTACTAGCTAGCGGTAGGCTAACGTTAGCTGCTGTTGAGTATTGTGTTAACTAGCGTCACATGCAGCGGGGTTTGTGTTTCCTGTATCGTCTGTTTCAGAGCAGCAGAGAGAAGAGCAGACATATCAGTGGCACCAGATTTTCGTCTGTATGCAAACGTCAATATGGAATGGATTAATCTGCCTTAATTTTTTTAACGCGTTATTTTTTCTTGGATTAATTAATCGAAATTAAACGTGTTATTTTGACAGCCCTACTAAAAACTAATCTCTACATAAGAACCAGTTTGGGTGGTGAAACCTGTTTTAATTTGGCCATTCGTAAAACAATTAGTAAACACTAACGGTGGAACAAGCTAAGCATGAATTTACGAATAGTCTCCACGTCCAAGCCTGTGTATATAGATGGTGTGGTTCCCAAACACATAATAGCTAACTAATAATGTGACTGCCAGTTATTTGCTATCTTACTGTAGAGCTGCTGTATCATCAGTTTCAGTACATAGAAGGCAGATTATCTCCGACCTGAATGCAAACTATCAGTATTCTGTGAGAGAATTCAGCATTGCACAACAGATGAATTTGATCTCCATATACTCTGTGTGTATGCCGTATTGGTTTGTATAGTGGTTGGGTATATTAGATTCCAGAGGACATATTTGTTTAGGCATTTCATTAACTCAAGGTGAGCCTGCTAATGTTATCGAGAAGCAGAGGGACTGAATGGGTTCCTTATCAGGTGAACTCACTGATTGTGGAAGTGAACCACATTACTCTGAGTGTGTATGGTGTAATCAAGTGCAGCCTTTTCATTAAGGTCCAGGGAAGATTTATGACTTAATTATTGTCCAAATTGCCCAGGTCCACTGTAACCAGGCTACCAGGGTCTTTGCCGCTCCACTGGGCCGTGGTGTGAAAAGCCATGGTGCAGAGCCAGGTGGGACTGCCAGAACGTGTTAATGCAGCAGCCAGCCAAATGTGGCTACTACACTGTTGACTTTAGGACAGTGTCACCAGTGAAACAACTACAGATTATATGTGGTGCAATGGCACATTCATGACAATGATTGGTAGATGATCTGCCTTTATCTCATGCAGATCTTTTTGATATATGTGACTTTATATTACAGAACTAGAATAGAGCTAGTTCATTGTGTGCTCTATTAGAAACTGCTAGAGAGTTTTTTTCACAGTTTCTTACATGCAGCTATTATTTATCTTTATGTAGGTGCAGTTCTGGTATATAAAAGACCAATAATTCCACTTAAAACAAGTACATTCTGTCATTGCATGACGTCATTAGCATGTAAAGGATCATTATGGCAAAGTTTACGTTTTACTTTTAGTAAGTATATATATCGATTTCCCCCCCACCCCTAATAGACAGGCCACACACACACACACACACACACACATATATATATACACACATTGAAAATAAAACAAGGCAGCAAAATGCAGCTATGAATGCATGAGAGCGATACAGAGACGTGGGCTGAACGATAAAGAGGTTGAGAGACAGACAGTCAGACAGGGACCACCAGTATACATGGCGTGCTGTGTGACAGTGACAGAAGGTGTTAAGAAGGGCACATATGGTGGGTGCCAGTAGGTCAGCCAGGCAGACAGACAGGAGGCCTCAGCGTGCACCTGGAGCCCACTACTGACAGAGCCTTGAGAGGAGGCTGCGCTGGTAGTCAGCTCACCAGCCACACATACACCGCATTTATACTGCTGTTCATACCGAGCAACCTGTTTACAAAGACGGACTCGAGACGAGCATGACAGCAGAGAGAGCGAGATAAGCTTAGCGATAAAGTGTGTGGTAAGCAGCCTGCAGGGTTGTCACTGCGTTTCATCAGATGACTTTAAATAACCTATGCATGCAATATGAATTGAATTATGACTCTCCAGAAGAGAATTAGCAAATGGATTGTCGAAATTAGTTAACTAATTGATCTTGTTCATAAATCATTCAGTAGCCAAGTGTTTTTTTTTTTTTTTTTTTGGGTACATTACATGGATCTCTCTCTTCAGGATGTGATCTGAAGGTTTAAGCCTGTGCAGCGAAGAGAGGAATAGAGTATGCACATCGCCTGCATACAAATCTAGGTTAAAAGGCCACGATCTTTTGGCCCAGTGGGCTGTAAACAGGGAACATCATGTGAATATAATTTATTATTGTTGAGTGCATTAGATGTAAATGCCTGAATAATTGACCATGCTTTAATGCAGTCATGTATTTACTCTTTACATGCAAGAGCATGACGATGGTTATAATAAAAATAAATGAAAAAAAATAAAGGCGATGAAACAAAAAGGGGTTATAACCCAATCAGCACCATGGTTTTGAATTTATTGATTTTTATATAAACTTTATGGAGTTAACTTCACCAATTAAGAAAATGGATCTGTGATCAACACAACGGCACTCCCCTTTCTGTCTCGTTAAGCCTTTCTCCTATCTCTTTTCTTTCTCTTTGTCAAACAGACTCTGAAGTTCAACTTCCTGTGGTGACATATAGATTAAGTATTCCTTTTAATGCGGATGCCAAACAGGAGCGCCATTGATTGGAGTTTTCTGGTTTGAACTCGACAACATCCTACTTGGATGTCGCTAATGCCTCTCATTTTTGTATGTGGCCTCGATTCACTCACGTACATCATGCGATCTGCATCTACCCTTATCCTCTTGGAGGTTTAATGTGCAAATTGGGGTCAGGAACTTTATAAGAGGAGATGATCTTTTTATAATCCTTGCTATTGTGTGCCAGTCAATGCGTAGATAAGCATGACTTCAACTTTAAGCCAGAAGTCATCTCTGTGCATTAAAATGGAACTGGAGCAGATGTGCTATATGTAACTTCCATGCCTTGTTTATGTTGGAAAAATGTTACGTGGTAAATGTTTGCAGCTGCTCTACACCAACAGTAGGATGTGGTCGGACTGCCTCCTAGATATGATTCTTTGGTGTTTTGTTTGTTGTGAATGAGCATAAATCAGGACATTGCTTAATATAACAGTCAAATGATGGGCATGCCATTTTGGAGCAACCCCACAGCAACTGTTCACATTAGAAGATTTGAGATGTGCCTTTATAGATTTACTGAATGAAGGACACGCCATACTGTACTTGAATTGTGTTCCACACACCTTTATGTAGTAGCATATATTCTTGTTCATTTAGTTGCAATGGCTATTGTCGTGTCAACATGGACTGAATCATGTCGATCCACATAACACCTTTTTTAAAGTGCTTTTGAGCTCTGTTCTGCTCACGTCAGCATTCTACCATTTTGCTCCTCGAACAAAGCTATTAACTCGATAAAACAAAACATTTTTGCGTGCCACTGACCAAATCAGAGAATAAAGAAAGTTGTAGCCCACACTCGCTTTTTCCAACATTGTAAAATATTGACATGCATTCAGTGGTTTGTTGAGTTTTTCTCCTAGCAGATGCCAGTTTGGAAATTGTTTAAATGCACAGAAACAGCTTCCTGATTAAACAGAGTTCAGTTTCCCCCAGAGCTGTGTGACTCAAAATCCTCATTCCACATCGCTGTGGCAAACAGCTCAAACATTGTGTCTGTTCAGACCAAATTGCCCCGAGAGACTAAAGGACCACAGCCGATCTGTGTGTCTTTGTAAACACAGATTTTTGAATTTGTATTATTACAATCTAAAATGTTGATAGCGCAAGAAATGGCTCTTTTGGCCATTTACTTTATAGTAGCTTTTTGAGGATTTGAGAAGTTTGTTTTGTTTTTTATTAAAATAACCTTTTCAAGAACCATGAATTGGCACTGTGTTAGCCCTCACACCTGTTTTTGGTTTGGTTTTTTGACAACATTCAAATATATATATATATTTGCGTTGTTATAACTGGATGCAGCGTTTTTCTGTTGCATTTGTTTTTGGGGTTTGTGTGCTTTTCATTTTGCTTCGTTTCTGTATTTGCAGCGCGTTTATGTATTTGGTTGTGTTGTGTGTATTTGCAGCACGTTCGCTAAATGCTGTGCATGTGTTGTCAAATTAAGGAAGATGTTTTCTTAATTTGCTTGTGTTTTGTCTATTTGCGTGTGTTTTCTTAAGTTGCAGGGCGTTTGCCCCTGTCGGCCACTTTAGTAAAGAACTACAAGTGCAATTCAATTATTCAAAGATCATTTATCCAACGACAGAACCAACATTTTTTTTGTTGATTATATGACGGTTGGCTCAGTTGCTGCAAAAGAATTGTCTCTCATTTCCTCTGCAGCGTTGTCTCCATACATACTTAATCTTGGTTGTATCTTCTCCGTCGGCAGATTTGCCGGGGTGGCTTAGATTTAAACCCTAACCTCTGCAAGCATCTGAAAACTCTTCAAGCCCCTGCCTATTTTAGAATTAGCTTATGGTGTGTATATGAGTGTATTATAGTCCCCAATCTTTTCCAGTGCAGATGGTTTAAAGCTTGATGAACTGAAATCTCACTTTCAGCGTTACTGCACTGGAAAATCTTTATAGATGTAAAACCCACAATCCTTTGCAGCTGGGGAAACAGGGCAGACTGCCAGCATGCTAAAAGTACATGCAAATATGGGCCTCTCCCTTTAAGACGGCTCGATGCGGCGCTCATAAATGGACGGCAGTCAGAGAGAGTGGAGCAGTGGCAGCCTGTTTGGGAGGCTGCCTGCTAGAGGACCAGCTGGTTTGGGCCCTTTGGGAGAGATTGTGCTGTGGGGAAACCAATTTTTTACAATGAAAAGGAAAAGGGATTTACAAGCACTGACCTGTTCTCGCTACCTCCCCCATCTTCCCCAAATCATAGCATTGCTCTCTGCACCAGAACGTCTAATCATATCAGAACCACATGGTTGTAGACACATTAGGATGTTAGAAAGATGCAGATAAAAGGCTTTAAACATATACATTCTCTCAGAAGCATATGATTCATGTGCCAGCAAATGTTGGAGCTTATTCCTTTATTTTTTCTGTGCTAAATCTGAAACAAAGCAAAAGGAATCAGAGCTTGGGGTGGTGTTGTATCTCCTGCTGTCATAAAATAAGGAAATAAAAGCCACTATATAGATTGCTGTAATTTTGCAAACCGTGCTTCTCCAAGCATGGCTCGATGTAACTGTTGCTGCAGGTGTCTTGCAGTGTCCTGAAGCACCCAAAGACCCCTCCACTCCTGGAAGACTGTCCAAAGAGGTGGGTGTTTTGGACATGAGGGAGCTCAGCTTCCTCTGCTGCCATCCGTGCACAATGGTCTCACTTCACCAACCTTGCTTATTGAACATGCCCATCATGTCCATAGTAGTACTTAGTAATGAGGCTTAACAGTAGAACTAGGAAATGGTCAGAGAGAGAGAATTGAAAAGCCCACCAAAAGAGTCCAGTATAATAAAAGATAAAAGACCTAAATTAGCGGGATGGATGAAAGTCACGTCTGGATGCGTGTTAGCAGAAGCATGCCCCAATAAATCGGCTTGGATTTAGATGAGTGGAAATATCCCTGTAAACTCCATCTTTAATTGATTAGGGAAGTCACTAGGTGTTCAAACATTACACTAAAACATCTATTAGCGATGTTGAGCAAAACAGAGCCTTTGTGTTCTGTGTTGTTGGGCCAAGGCCAGAGCGTCACGCTAGAATAGACTCCAAAGCACTGTCTTTCATATCAGATCCCAGGCTGGGTAATGATGTGGGGTCTGAAACCTAATTCTTTGACAACAGCTGGGGCCTCCCATCCTCTCACAATTAAGCAATGCGATATACAACCTTGAAAGTTTCAAATGGACACCCAGGCCCCCTCCTGGCCCCAGCATATTAAACTCTTTATTGTCTCTTTGAGCTCTTTACAGACTTGGATACATTGTGTGTGGGTGGGGGGGAATTAAACACAATCTTTTCATAATTGAACTGATTTTAAACACACAATCCAACGTTGAGCTGTGTGTCTGACCAACACGGGAAATAAAACACCTTGTGTGTATCATTAATAATCATCAGTAATGCATCTCAAGCTTTGGTTAGGACTCCTCTGTCCACTCTCCCACTCCTCTGTGGTATATGGGAATCTCCTGTTGGAGACATATTCATTTATCTTTCCAATTCAGCCATCTAATTTAATTACATAAACATACAATCCCTGTCTTTGTCATTATAACCGCTTCATTAGTTTTAGGAACATGAACAGAGCATTCATTGAGAAAACCTATAAATAAAGCGTCCAGTGAAAACTGGAGCTTACCCACTCTGAAGAAATGTATCTGACTTGACATAGTTTATGATTAGTTTGTCTCCGGTTTAGAAGTGACTGGGAAACTTTCTTACATCTTTGTTTTTAATTTCTAATTGTCTTTAATGGGGTGCAATCGACATGATTTCAAAATAATTATTGTAACAACAAAGAAAATGGCTTGAAACAACTAAAACATGTATTTAGTGGCATAACTCGGCATATGATGTTGACTCAGTAAAAACCAAGTATTTACTCAACCCTGTAAATTATAGATTAAGTTGGGGGAAAAGAATTCTAGGTACACTTGAAGACTTGGAATACAATGGAGACTTGTAGATTTGGAGTACATAAATTAGATGTACAAAATGGTTTTCATATGTGGAACCATTGCTGTAGGCCTTGCTGCAGTGAAACGTCGACTTGGCGTACCACTACATTCCACAGTCAATTGGTGGAATGTCAGCTTAGCTTGAAATGCGTGGACTGAATTGACTTGAAATGCACAACACAGCTGGATTGCTGTTTTCTCTACAAGCCAAATGTTTCAACACTTTTTTTTTTGTTTGTTTTTTTTACTCAGTATTTACTTTGCACTAAAAAAAAATCATTCATTTAATTTAATTCCAGTTTATTTTTTGTTACACCAACCCTTATCAGTTTCTCGAGCTCAGACATGGCGACTGCCACCCCGCTGTCTGGAAGTTGTCCTTTAGCACAAGAAAACCACAGTGTTCTCATCCAACAGCTTTTCATGTTGGCATGTATCCATCCTCTGTACATGAATACATGAGCTGCCTTTGTTTCTCTGGCTCTGTATCAGGTTACTAGGCATGGCTGTGCCGTGTGTTTAATGGAAATGCTATGCAGGAAAAGGCCATGTGGCAGTCTTGAATATATGTACATCCGTAATGGGATACTCGTGAGTTCCTCTTAGAGTAACTGTTTGCCTTATTAGGCTGTCGTCTTGTGACTGCAAACAAACTGGCGAGTACAGTGAGATGGAAGAGATTCTTGAGACCAGTGTCGTGACTGGATACTGTATACATTATCGTACCTCCGGCTCCAGGAAAGAGGCATGATGTATGTACGCTGCAAAGTCACAGGCCATCATGGTGTAAGTGCTTTGCGGAGATGAAATACAGAACATCTATTTATTATCTGCTAGCAGCAGCACATGAGGACGTGCTCAGTCCCTTGACCATCACAGTTTATATGAGACATCATAATTTGTTGCCTAAGATGGATGCTTTTGTCTGGGTCAGAGGGCATGCAAGCCGGGGCTGATTAGCTGATGAGAATGAGTAAGGTTATAAAAGGGACCTTTTATCATTACTGCTGACTCACTGTTGTCATTTACATTCTATATTTTCTCCCCTGCTTTAGGACAGTAGTTGCAAAAGCTACTTGACACTCAGTTGCAAGCATTTATTTACATGAACATCAACAAAATAAATATTATATACAGAAGATTTAAAAACCACACACATGCAACCTTGGAATCTTTCATTATAGAGGCGTGGCCGTTGTAATTTCCCAGTCAGTGGATTTTCCATAGAGGACGTGTGCCGGTGGAGAGACTCTCTTTATTGCTGGGACTCAGGGGAGCCACTGTGCTGCTGGCTGAGGGCTGAGGTGTGTGTGTGTGTGTGTGTGTGTGTGTGTGTGTGTGTGTGTGTGTGTGTGTGTGTGGCATGGGCCTGTAGGGGATGAGCGTGGGGCTTGGTGTCCATAAATCTTGCCCAGCACACCTCCTTCTCTGACTCCCCAACCCACCCGATCCTTTCACACACAAACAGAGGCTCAGACATGGAGGCCTGCAGGCCTTGCCAGGCTCCCCAGACAGAGCTCTTTATCTTCAGCTTCTCTTAGCTTTACACTGACCCATGGCACCCTGAACGAATCTTAATGGTTGTTGGAGGACATGAGGTGATCACGCTCCCCTGACCTTATAGTTGTACTAAAAAAAAAAAAGGTTTTAAGTCACTGGCCTATGCAAGAGGCCACCCATGATGTAACACATTCTCTAATAGGCTACTAGTGAGTCTTAACAACACTGTGTTTGCTTGAAATTAAGTGAATAAAATCAAGCAATTTGGTGAAATTATTATACTTGTTCCAATGCATAAAAAGAAAAAAAGGTAATCAGTAATGTGACACAAACGTGAAAAAAACACTTTTAAAGACAGTGTCACTTTTAAGACAATTCGTGATAAAGTAACACAGTACTAAAATGTTTTTGAAGACTGGCCATTATATATTTAGGTAATTTGTTGGCTTCTGTTAAAGGACCATACCAATGGATTTAAATATTTTACAAATAATGGATACTTCACATTGCAGCTGACAGTTTTACATTTGTCTTTCGTTTGATATCCCTTTTTTGACAGAGATAATGGTTTCTGTCCATCACAGTATGCTTTAAAAATCAACTTGCAGACTTAAATCTTGATTGTTTAGGTAATCAATCACGGTCAACAGTCTCTCACCTTGTTTTCTTTGAAGTTGCATTGGAATGCTGCAAACTTCAAATGGTGGCTGTGCTGTAAAAAAGTTTACTGTAAATTCCATATAAAATGTTGCTGATCACCAGTTGTCTCGCAAACCTTAAAATGTCACAGCATAGTTAACATAGTTTTCAAAGCCTACGTCAATGATTATGTGACCTGGGGAAATAAATAGGAGTGATGAAGTAATCTTTGTCATGGCCTACCCATATAGAGCAAGTTTCAATGTTTCTAAATGTCGGATTTCATACCATTCTAAAAGGCACAAGAAACCAACATGTGCCTGAAAGGTAAGAAAATAATGAAAAAATTGAAATTGGAAAAACTGTTAAGCAGTAATTTAAAACGCATGCAATTTGTAGCATGGAAAACCTCTGCTTTGGTCCTTTTTAAGCTTTCATCTACAAGGAAATATGCATAAACAACTCTAAATAAATACAATTAAAAAGTGTACAAAAACACTGCACGAAAAAGATGATGTGTAGCATTTTTGTGACTTTGGGTTATGCTATTTGTTTGTTTAGTTTATGGGGCTGAAAAGATGTTCTTCCTACATGTATTGGATGGTGGTCTGGTGATTTTAAAATGATTTATTTGAACAAGGTGGTCTGTTATCTGCAGTTTGACAAGTGTAAATTAATCACATGAAAATCGCAGTTGACACTGGGAAGTCCCGTGAGGCTGCTTATGTGGTTTGGCCAGTGTTGTAACTTGCCAACCTGCAGTGCATGTCTAGCCGCGAGACTCTCTAAAAGGACAGGCAGTATATTACAAAGACTTTATGGCATTACGTATTACACCTTTGCAGAACCCGGTGTTTGGCTGTGAGATTAAAGATGCTGTAAAACTCTCTGTGCGTGACTGTGAAGTCTGTAGTGACTGATTTGTCTCATCCTTAACACACTGTCTTTGTCTCCTCACAGCTCCATCTACTGTATCCATAATGCACCAGGTCAGTCGCACCGTGGACAGCATCACCCTCTCCTGGTCCCAGCCTGACCAGCCTAACGGAGTCATCCTGGACTATGAGCTACATTATTATGAAAAGGTATCAGTGATGCAGCAACACCAAGCCCTCACTCATCCATATAAACATAAGTTTCAATTTCTTTTTCTTCCTATCCAACTAAAGATGCTCATGGTAAAAAATCTTTTATGTAGTTAAATGTGTATGTACATTTATATTCAGATTATCCCCTCCATGCTCGTTTGCATAACAGCACATCCGAGGAGGCATGATGTAGTCAGAGCTTCTGAACATTGCTTAGAACTTCTGCTCATTCTCTTTCAATTACAATCACGGTCAGTCACTGGAAAAGGAAACCGCTCTCAGCCCTGCAGTAGGGCCACTGGGGATTGATGCGCAGAGACTTGTGGTTGAAACAATGGTGCGCTGACTGATGTAAAAATAGTATTTAAGGGGCAAGCTCCACCGAATCAGCATACTTTCTCACAAGAACACTCACAGTAAAAAAAACAGTGATCACTAAAATGCATACAGCCATTCACAGACTTACAAACACAATCACACACATGTATTGTACATGTGTGCACACGCACATACACACGGCGTTTGTCGAGCTTTCGTCTACATGCTGAGCCGTTCCGCTTTTGAGTATATTTCCCTTTTTCTGACACTGCTGGAGAGAGCTGTCAAAACAATTGTCCCGGCCCCTGCTGTGGCTCAGAAGTGTGCACAGAGCAGTGGGTTGAAGGGAGCAGCTAAAAGAGTCTCAGCCTCGGCTTTCAGACTTGTCAGCATTCTGGAGAGGAGGAGTACGGCAGTGAAATACAGCTCTGATTATCAGAAGGCACGGCTCAGAAATGCCGCCTGACCTGAAACTGCCACCAAATCTACCTTCTTACTGTAGATGCGTCTACTGGGTGTGTGCCTCTGTGATGCTTTTTGTAGTAGCAAATGATTCAGATTAGTACTATGGTTCCTGTGGATGTAAAATAAATGTTGAGATTAGTATCACTGCTTTTTTCTGTACGGTTTCTGCTCCCAATATTTCAGTTAGTGCAAAACAAGATTACAGTATAAGACTTAAAGGTCCCATATTATGCTCATTTTCAGGTTCATACTTGTATTTTAGGTTTCTACTAGAACAGGTTTACATGGTTTAATGTTAAAAAATGACAACATGTTTCTCATTCTGTCCATCTGAATATACCTGTATTCACCCTCCTGTATTTAACCACCTGTCTGAAACGCTCCATTTTTTACAATATATGGGACCTTTAATCTGTAAATTGTACCTACAAATGGCTATAATATGTATTAGTGAATCAATTATATTGAAAATGATTATACTAAAATCCAATGCTGTGCTTGCTCATACTGTTCATCATGATCATTTGTTCCTGACTGCTAGATCTTAACCTAGTATATCATTTATTAACGTGGCATTTCATAATTTCTAGACTTCACAATTGGACTGTAATTGCTAATGTGCACAAACTTAACATGTTTTTTTTTTTTCCTCCTAGGATCAATCAGAATATAACGCTACCGCCATCAGGAGCCAGACCAACACAGTGGTCATACGTGGCCTCAAACCAGGAAGCATCTACGTGTTCCAGGTCCGGGCCCGAACCGTAGCTGGCTTCGGACGTTACAGTGGCAAACTGTACTTCCAGACCATGACTGAGGGTGAGAATTCAGCTAATGTTCCCCAAAGCACACAGAGCTGTTATCGCCTCTCATGCGTGGCCCACCACGCACAGCCTGGACACAGACAGCTGCGGGAATGAAAGGGAATCATGTTGTGACGTAAACAGTTCAAGTACTTCGTCTTTTTTCAGTATTGGGAAACATCCCACACATTATACTCATATAATTTTTTTCATTATTCATATTCCAGCATTCAAGAGTCCTTTTCTTTATGTGGTACAAAAAAATCATCTTTTTGCCAAAGATAGCTTTTTTTCTTTCCACAATAAGCCTTTAAGTCAAGGATGAGGTTAAAGTTGTCTTATCGTTGAACTGTGACACTGGGAGAAGAAGAAACATTCGGTAAACATCAGTCATGGAGGTTAATGTTAGAGCCAAGCCCTGGCTTCTTGCCCTCTGAACATCTCATTTTCTTCAGCCTGCAGTGCCCAGGGCCATCATTAGCCTCAACGTTCATAGGAACATCGTTGATGCTGCCACACGCACAGATCCCAGCACATAGATATATCAAAACTGACTCACAACTGTAAATATTGAGTAAACAGAAAATATATAAGGCTCAGTGTTTTTAGTTTTTACCAGAAAAGTGTTTTTTTGTTTGTTTGTTTTTTAAAGACAAAAACAGTTTAAAGGGATTTACACCTGGATGTTATGTCCCCATGCAACCAAAAAGTTGTTTCCTGCTGCAAGAAGACAGTGATTACCAATTTCAAGTAAACAATGTGCTTTTGTGATGAGTACAACTCTGAAAATGCTGAAGTGAAGAAAGGAAAAAATTTGCAGAAAGTGAAAATGAGTCCCATCCAGAAAGTAAAACAAGGTTAAACTACAGTGTTTGCTTTCTATAAATTTCATTTAAAAAATATAATTACTGTATCAACTGGATTTTTGTGTTACATATTTTTATACGTCATTTCCACCGTTATTCAAAAGTCAAACACTTGTATTCTTTTTAAATGCCATTGGTACCTCAAATTAATGCCTGCTGTATTTTGGGGTTTGGCGTATAATAAACCAGCAGTCCTCAGCAGAGTTCCCCCTCTCTGGTTAAAGATGTGGGTAACACTTTACTTTAATCCCCCCTTTTTAGCATTCGTAAGCACTATTTAATCATTTCATGAATAGATAGATAGTAACACAATATAATGTAGTTATAAGAAGATATATCTGCTTATGTATGTCTTTGTCTAATACTATAACTCTTCCTGTGAGCACCTATAAGTGGATACACAGAGAATTAAAGATTTTGCAATGGACGCAGTTCTGATCACAGACTTTTAAATTGATAAACTAATGTAGAAATCAACATTTGTTTGTTTGTCAAATTATTGATTTATTTAGTAAGATGCCGTGTAATAGTATGCTGCATTGTCACCCTGTCTGGGTTTATTTTGCAATAATGGTCCACTCGCTCTACATTATCCCTTACTTCATAAATGTTCAAACAGTGCTTATGAATAGAGATTACAGTAAAGTAACCAATATGTGTTCTACCATATTGAAAACAATATTTATGCTATCCAGAAGCGCATGAAACTATGGGGATCCACTTACCCGTGTGTCTGGCTGAAATTGTGAAGTGATGTGTCATTTACAGTGCAAAAGAGAAGGGCCTGGCTATGCCTCTGTGTGCCCATTCAGTAGCTGGATTCCTGCTCTTGGCTGTCTGATCAGCCTGGGTCTCACCCAAACATGCTCTCTCCCCTCACTTCACACACTTTCTGCCAGATAATTTGTCCATATCCGCGGCATCTGAACACATTCACTGTGCTTTGGGAAAATGGTCCATGCTGTCAAGATGCAAAGATGCTCATTGGTTCAACCAGCCATATGTCTGTCTGTCAACCATTGCTCGCTCCATATGCAGTGGCTCAGATGCTTACCCATATGTTTTCATCTTGTGACATTGTGTGTGTGTGTGCATGTGCGTGTGTTTATGTGTATGTGTGCGTGTATGTGTGGCACTACTGTATGTTTACTGTATGCATGTGTTTCTTCTTTCTATAGAGGAGTACAACACCAGTATTCAGGAGAAGCTACCTCTCATCATCGGCTCGGCAGCTGCTGGCTTGGTCTTCCTCATTGCTGTTGTCGTCATCATCATCGTCTGTAACCGGTGAGTCACTCCTGTCCCAGTCTTCTTAAGCAAGCCTGTGAGCCAATAAACACAGCTGCACTAGCTGGTAAAGTGGATTTCTCTCATTTTTACTGTAGTTGTTGTGCTTTTATTCAGTAGGGTTGCATGGGGTCTGTTCGCTTGCACTGTTTCTGTATTCTTGTCTACAATTTACAGACAGTTTTTACCCACTTGCATGTATATAAAAGTTCAATGATTATGTTTACCTATCTTCAATCGTTCAGTTTTGTTGTTCTTGTTTGTTGCTGCAAGTCTATTTTTTATCTATTTTCTGAAAATTGCTCACTTTGTGTAAGTACATTGAAAGCAATGAAAAACCAGACTCATGGAATTTCCTTCTATGTGTACACACATACTTGGCCTTTAAAGCTGATTCTGATTAAAACTATGAATGTGAGTTGTAGAGACCATCTGGTTTCAAAGATATTACTTCTTAATAAATTCAAGTCTTTCAGCAGCAGAAATAATATATAAAAGTCAACATTGCTAACATAAAAGTTCTGTAGGTGCTTCTGCTCAATGGGTATCAAATGTTTTTAACTCTGCCAAGGTTAGGATTTCAGTTCCCACTGTGGCCACTCCTATTAAAACTGTAGCTCAGCTCCTGTACAGTGTTTTGATTCACAGAAGAAATTGTACAAGATCAATTTCTGACTAAGCATTCCGTTTGTAGATTTCCCCTAGTATATTTGTGTCTTAAATAATGATGGCCTAATAACTATAGGGCTGTGTGCTGCATTGTGGGATACTTTAGGAACATCGCCAGGACAACATCAATGAGTGTGTTTTTGAGAGTATTTAGAACTGTCAAACAGTCGAAGAAATAAAAAAGTTTGAATGCACTGTGATGGTCCTATCACAGAACTTAAATAGATATTTGATATTAGGTCCTTGTCAAGCTGTTAAAACTTAAATTGTAACAAAGTTGGAGGACATAGTGTGGTGAAGCTGGTGTTGAATAAAAAAAGATGGAGTGTAAAAGGCCAGGGACTGCTGTGGAATGAAAAGCTGAGTTGGCAGGAAAAATGTAATAATGAATTTCATAATGACAGAAAAAGAACCTGCTCGATACCAGATCTGCTTAATGTAGTCAATCATCAGCCCCAAATCTGATTCTTCATCAGTACATCCCTGCTATATACTCTCCCCCATATATGATGAAGACATTTTTGTCTTATAGATAATTGGTTAAATTATTCTTCTCTCCACTTTAGAACTATTAAGTTGTACCCTCACTTACTTTGTTTGGCAGTAAAGTAACCAAACTTTTCCACAACCACCAGCATCAAACAACCCACGTCAAGTCATTAGCTTGTCTAAATAAAAAGTTGGTGATAAACATGTTTACCTACCACTGAATAAAATCACATACACCGCCCCATAGTATACATTTGTGAGATGTACCCATAATTCTAAACCGGTGCACCGGAAAGGAAAACCACACTTTTGTGTAGTGTGCCTAGCTTACTTTTCCAGTTTAGCAACAACAACAAATGCTTTTCCTAGCTCTCCATGTGTATCCTTAGTGTAGGTAGACCTGGGGGTGTTGGAGCCGTGTTTCTGCCCCTCCCTGCTCTCTCTTTTTGAACCGGAGCTAGAGTTCTTTGTCTTTCCCCCAGGAGGCGTGGCTTTGACAGGGCTGATTCAGAATACACGGACAAACTGCAGCACTACACCAGCGGCCACAGTGAGTAAAAAAACCAAAAAACAACGCTCCTCTCTGCCTGCGTACAGCTGGTACCTCCTTCAGCACCAATCACACCTGTCTCCATGACTACCATCTCACACACTCATCTCCATGGCCGTCATTCAGCCCTTCGCTCCCTCAAACACCTGTCTCCATGGCTACCACCTTGCATGCTGGTGTCCTTGGCTACGGCCCAGCACAGCGCCGCTTCATTTGCCCGTCCCCCACTTGCGGGTAATCCTGTCTGTTGTTTGACTCTGCTCACTCGGATGGAGTCTGGATTTAACCACATCAAAAACTCAATGTTCAAGTGTGTGTTCTGTGCATCATCGCATTTCATAGTTAACTAACTATCCATTGTGGTGGAAATAGGTCAGTCTTCACTCACGTTAACGCCATTAGCATGCTAATGCCACATGAGCCATTTGCCATTGTTATAAAAATTCAAAAGACTTGGTGAATGAATGGAATTTCTCAATGCTTTTCCGTCCTCATACAGTACAGTAGCAGAGCGCTTAAATGACAATAATACAGAAATAAATCTGGGAGAAAAAGCGGAGAAGTAATTTCACCATGGCTCTGCCTAAGATATTAAAGCTAATCCATCTTTCTCCTGCATCATTGGAAAAAAACTGCAGATCCTTTCCCACCTCAAGTTTGTGACCCCATCTTAATTTGTTTATTTGATTGTGTAATTACCACCCTGCTTCATCCTTTTTATGTTAATTCCACTCTAAAGGTAACAGCTTTCACCAATATAATCCGATCATGCTGTGCAAAGAAGTCCAGTCTGTGATTCAGTGCGAAGTGTGCCAGTAAGACACTCTGGTATTTCACAGCTATTAGCATAAGCCAATGTGTCCTGTGTGCATCCTGTCCTCACACCAGTCACAGTTCAGGCTTCTGCCCCTGTTTTCGGTGGTCTTTGCCATCAGAGGAGGGTGGTCTGTTGAACAGTGCTTCAACTCGGGAAGAGATTGTCGGGTTTTAGTAATGGGGGGGTTTGCCTGGTCAGATCCTCTCCATCTGTTCATCTCTGCAGCACGTTTCCTTAGCGTAGTGTGCCAGGTTTTGAGGCGGTGTACATGCGCTTCTAGCTCTGCAGCAAGCCAAGGCATGAGTTCAGTTTCCATTCAAATAGCCTCAGGCCTGATGTGGAGGTGAGAGCCAAATAATCGGATTTAAAACTCAGGACACTTAAGTCCCTGAACACTTAAAGGCCACCTTAAGCCAATTTACCTGGCATCAGGGCTTAGGAGAGCCAATTTATTTCTTGGAGTGGAGCTGAGCGATGCTGATATAGGGCCCAGGTTTCTCTCCTGTGTGTTAATGGCACTATGACTCACAGGAGATGAGATATATGTATATATATATATATATATTAACCTGCCTTATCACAACTAAAAATACTGCCACTACCATGTCCTTGCTGGCTGAATAGCTACACACAGTAGCCATGAGGCACTAGTCATAACCACCACTTCTACACTACACCACCTCCTCCATCTTTCAACCTTTATCACCCGACTGTGCCACAACAAATCACAGAATTGTACTGTAATGTGTGAATGCAAGGTGAATTGATTGTTAATGTGCTTGAATGTAGAGTTCAGAATCAAATATTATAGTATTTTCCCTTTTTTCCAAGTGACTCCAGGAATGAAGATTTATATCGATCCGTTCACATATGAGGATCCCAACGAGGCTGTGAGGGAGTTTGCCAAGGAGATTGATATATCCTGTGTGAAGATTGAGCAGGTCATTGGTGCAGGTAATGGAAAAATCTGACTGAAACGTGGATGGAATATAACACTGTGAAATAGCTTGGGTCTAACTTGATTTCTAAATACAAATGGATGCACCAAAAACTGCGTACTGTTACTCGCTCATATCACTCTGTGTTGAATAGAACCATTGCTTTTTTCCTGTTACGTCTTCACAGGAGAGTTTGGAGAGGTGTGCAGCGGTAACCTGAGGCTCCCAGGCAAAAGGGAGATGTTTGTGGCCATAAAAACTCTGAAGTCTGGCTACACTGAAAAGCAAAGGCGAGACTTCCTCAGCGAGGCCAGCATCATGGGCCAGTTCGACCATCCTAACGTCATTCACCTGGAGGGTGTGGTCACCAAGAGCAGTCCTGTCATGATCATCACTGAGTTTATGGAGAATGGGTCTCTGGACTCCTTCCTTAGAGTAAGCCACCATAATGATTTTTGTTGTTTCTATCTCCAACCTAGAACGCAGTCATTTACTTTTTTTTACTAATATTCCGATTTCTACAAATGAAATTGCAGGCCTCTGGTATGAATTGTGTTAAACATGATATGATTATGCCAAGCATAAACGTATTTGGATTCTTTGATAGAATCTGATACTCTTCATTAACAATGTTGCTTGTCCTCCCAGGGCTCTTATTAAACCTGTCAGTCAGAAAAACGTCAACTTCTCAGTAAACTGGCCCAGTGTTCTGTTGGAAAACTGACTGGAATTTGACTCACATTCATTAAGATATTACATTAGCTGTATATTTTACATCAATAATATTGAAAAAGTGGCATTATATTGTCACTGCATAACCAATCTTGGGATTTGCCCACTCTTGTTTTGTCTAGGTTTTTACAACAGAGCTTGATTTTACTCATGCATTTGAAAACTACAGCACCTAACGCTAGACCGCCAGACTGGAGTTAAGGATTTGGGTCTACCTGCTTCCCGACTCCGGCACCATGTCCTCCGCTGCTCCGCTGGCCAGCCAGCACAGTCCTCGTTCCCTCGTCAGTCGGTGCAGCGTCCGACAGCGTAGCGTCCGATGGCATTGCCACTCAATTGACAGTTCATTTGGTAAACATTAAAGACACGGACATTACAATAACATAACTTGATAGAGGGAAACGTCAATTAGCTCAGGAATTGCTGATCCACTCATGCAGCATGTTTCCACAGTCACATGCCCCCGCTTTTCACTCTCTGACACTAAGCTAAGCCACCAACCAGCCCAGCCAGGCAGCCAGTGGCAACTAACAGACCGGATTATGGCGTGACAACATTTACTGAAAAAAGCTAAGTAGTTGGTCATATGGTACTGTGATAATGACAAACCGATGCAAACTCAAGACAATGTTTTGATGTCAGCCTGACTGCAAGTTCTGCACTGGAGCTGCTTGAGCTAACGCTAACGTTGGCTTCACAGACTGACAGGATGAGCTGCTTCAGTGCTTTGAATCCCAGAGATCCCAATTCAGAGCTTTTTATCGTGATCCCCTTAGAAAAATGATATGATGATCTTAAAGGTTTAATGCGAGTTTCTGACAACTCTGTCTGTCACACTCGACAACTGACAAGCTACCAGTCAGATATTGACGAGAGAACCCCCCCTCGCAATATAAAGAGCATAGTGTTCACCAGACAACAGGCAAGATTTATTTTTTGTTGTTTCGCCAACTCGCAGAATTATTGTGAAATTAATTACAGTGAAATTAATAGTTTTCAATCTACAGATTGTTATAACACTGTTAATTGTTAAGTTATAATTGAAAATTGCACTCTTTCAAAGTGTGATTTTGATATGAAAAAAGATGAATCATTCAGCCCAAGTAGAACTTAACTTTTTTTTATAAAGACAGCTGACAAACTAGGATTCATATCCTTTATGCACACAGACACACCCATATCTGTCCAGTAATTTGACATTGTTTATAAACTCATGCACAGTAATCCGACAGAATCTTGTCAGCCATGTGTTCCTTAGAGGTATTCTCTGCTCTATGCATTCACACATCACTATTAACACTCACAGAGTATCCACATACCCCTAGTATTGATTTTCTTCCTGATCTTTTTCTATATATTTAATATTTTCTCCGTGAATCTTCACCATGAACCACAAAATAACAGGGGTCTCACCTTGTTTATGCTTTGCATTCACCACACACTTAGTCCACTGCTTATTATGCAGCACTGTATATGGATGCTTATAGGAAACACACACTTATTTTCCCCGAGACTCCTTGACAGGAAATATGAAGAGCGCAAAAGTTCATGGGATTTTTACATTTACGAGCCCAATCAATAATTCAAATACTTTGCAAGACTTAAAATGAGATGTCAGATGTTTAAAAATGAAGCTGGCCATGAGATGAGATGTCACACGGCCTTTCACCATCTCTCTTGAGATGTTAATATGACTTTTTTTGCATGCTTTCATCCTCGCTAATTGCTCTCTCCGCATTTTTGGAATGAGCATTAAAGGGCCTCTGATTTATGGAAATTGGGGATGTATTATCTCTGCCAAAAAAAAGGTTTATTTTTAGTTTCACTTCAAATGATGTAATGTGACCTCCCGATTTATTGCGACACAGAAAGTATGCCAGTCTAAGTGCAGTTAGAATGCCACATTGTACTTAAATGTACTTATGCTGTTGCATTTCCTGAAGTAAAAATGCTGTTAAACAGTGTTATGCACCACAGTACAATAGCATTGTACCATAGAAAGGTGTTGTTTTGTGGATACATATGTGTAATATATACAGTAAATGTTAATGCACTTATTAAGGACCATTTCAGTTCATGTAAATTGCTGTAATTGAATAATTGAACAGCATTATAAAATTGCCTGAAAACGGTCTCTACCTCTTTAAACGATTTTCCTCCAGTTTAATACCCGCCCTGATAGTCCGTTTAAGCCCTGCGCTGCAAGCCTACATCAAAACCATCCTCAAGAAGAAGACATGCATACTCCTGTCAGCACACTGCTCAGACTAGAGTCTTTATTTGCATTCTGCCTCCGACCTAGGAGACACAAAGCATCAGCTCTTTTTTTGGAATTTGATCTCATGGTGAAGGGTGTTTTTGTATATGTAGATGTTTGCTAAACATATTTGACAGCGCATTGTATTCAAAACACCAGGGAACCTCTGCGCTGTGGCACCTTGCAGTGACAGTTTATGACAACAATTGCTGACAGTGTCAAAGCCTCTGAGCATGGTTTGTGTCTTCTCTGAGGTGATTGGTGGGCGGTTGTTTAAAATGGTCAGGGGAGTCTGTACTGAGCTGCCTGCTCTGAAGGATTGTCTCCCCTGCTGCCTTCTGCAGAAAAACCTGCAGGGTAGGAAATAGATCGATCAGAGCTGGACTGGTATCTGGAAGCAACAATAAGCAGAGAAAAGTAAAGAGAATGAAAGTCGGTCTTTGATATAAAACGTGTTTACACAAATAAATAATGCTAGACCGTGATTCACAGTTCTACAAATTCCTGGTTATTTATTCTACCTAACCTGAACCCAAAGACTTTGGAGGCATCTTTCCAATTAAAGTATATGCAAACACAGCACCTAGATTACTTAGGTGGCAATGTGTATTTGTGAGAAAAGCTTTCATGAATAATGCATTCGGCTTAATTGCTGTGGTACGCTAGGAAGATCAGGTTGACGTGAGGAGAAGCATCCGCTCGGCTAATGAGCAGCAGAGTGTTTGAAAGAGAAATAGGCTAGTGGAGCTAGCGGTCATGCAGACTGTTAACGTGGCTGTACTTGGGGCCCTGTTCACCAGCCCCTTTCACTCCCGTCCTCCCTTTTCTGTCTGCCCCGCACCCGTCCCTGAGCTCCCATGCTCCATTCTCTAGAATCCTCTGTTCTCCGGGTGTCATGGTGGGTGGTGGGAAGAGTGCAGGTGTGCACAGTTGGAAAGCACAGCTGCACCACTGCTCCAGACGCTCCACATGCATGAGGCCAAAGCCCTCACCAAACCGTGGAGGGGAACAGCTGTAGACAGCCAGCCAGACCGAGCTTAGCCCTGCCGAGGCCAGATGAGCCCAACCCAAACCTGGCTTCTAGTGTCCTGCAGGGCCTCTTCACAGAAACTAATACTACAAAGTAGCCTTTCTACTTTAGCCACATGTGGGTTGGGTTACAAGTAGACATGATAAAATAAAATGATTATAATTTCACTAAAAGGAGTGAAGTGGGAGTCGTTTTGTATTATTAGTGGCCCATTTTGTTAATAGGAGCTGCATGAATGAGTTCTGAAAGAATAACTGTACAAGAGAGAAAGTCATCAAATGTATTATCAATTTAATATTGTATCTCAGAGCCACTGTGTGAAGAGTTTTAAATATGATTATGGCATTGTTCAAATTTTGATAGCATAATCGTTTGCTTGTACAAAAATGAGACAATCCCCGTCTGTGTTGCTTTCAGCCACAACACTAAAGCGTTCAGTAGACTCGCCGTTCCAGACCTAAAGCAAGATAGTGTGACGTCATGGGAGCGCCATAACTGTTTATACTCACGCGTGGTGGTCGCGACACTAGTTGCAGTCTTCTCCTGAACAGAGGTGGCGCTAATGAGGAAAGGCTACCGACTTTGCTATTTCTACGGACTAGAAGAAGAAGAAAAAGGTAAACAACGGCAGAACTGGCAGCAGCATTGATGTCACTGCTTCAATTTGACCTACTTCGTCGGATCAAGCCTTTCATTCACCATAAAATAATACATATTAACCCAGTAAGTTTACAAGAGAGACTTGCAATCACTCTGAGAGTCCTGGCATCCAGTTGCCCTCGAACTCGTCCATGCTTCCTGTTTCCGCTTTGTTGTGCACCGCTGAAAAAAATAGAGTGGTGCATGATGTAAATCCTGGCACGCCAGTGAGATCTACGTCATTTTGACGTCACATTGGTGCGTGACAGGTTGGGAACGGCGACTGTAAAGAAGCCTTAATGCAGCACACTAACAAGTCCACTATGTTTATCTGTCTTTGACTGAAATTAGAGTATTGAAAATAATTTCCCCCTGGGATTACTAAAGTATTTCTGATTCTGATTGTATGCACATACAGTATTGTCAGGCACCCCTGAATTTACAGTAGCACCTCCTCTTTGAGGTATTGTAACACAATATTACTACTTTTTTTCAATTGCTTAAGCACTATTTTGGACCAAGGCTTTTAAAAACACTACACACAATTAGCACAACCACGCACCCAATTAGCAGAACATCTCTTCTCATCTCTAGACCCTTTGCAAAATGAAACACTCTTGCAAAAACTATACACTAAGTTTCCATATGAAACGTGTGTGTTTCATATGGGAACAAAATATGGTTTTTAAAAATTAATTCTGTTTGAACCAGTTACACACTGCTGTAAATATAATGTATTTCTCTCCATATACCCAAATCAGTCAACATGTCAATATGGAGAATCATAACAAAACATGTCCTAGTTTTCATGCTACTACAGTAGCGTGCCTAACACTGTTAGCTCAGCAAACAACAGACAAACAACAAACAAACAAAAAAGATCTGAAAATACAGTACAGAACAAATACTAGACTTACCTGCTGCATTTTTATAGTGCCTAAACCTCATGTCATGTGTTTGCGTACCTGATGGCTGTGTTTCACAGATTGGCTCATAGGAGTGGTAATTTGACAGTCAGTGCTTTGGAATTGCAAGGAAGTGACATCATGATATACTCCTGTGTCTAATGTATACAATAGTGATGGGAATCTCTTGGCACCTCACCATTCGATTCTGATTCAGAGGCCAACGATTTGATTCTAAACCGATTATCTCGATGCAACAAATTTTTAGTTTTAATTAAAGTTTATGTACATTTCCATGCGTGATTTATAAAAATATACATATAAATCTGAGTTTGCTATTCAGAGTTTGCTAATCACTTCCTAGACAAAGCAGCTAGACAAAGCTTAGATTTTGACAGATACAGTATTTGTCACACACAAGTTTTAATGAAATGTTTTGTCTACTGAGGTTTTTGTTTTGTAGTCATTCCATGCTTAAGCCTTACATGTGCTTGTGAAAGTCACCTTCTCTCAGTAATCATACATGTCAGATGTGATAAAGTAGATGAACAGCCTATATGTGTTTTGCCTAATTATTTTATGTATGTCTTATTAGATCATGTGTATATATACAAAAAAATATAGATTATTTCCTTTTGGCCATTTTTGTGTGTTTTTTTTTTTTTTCTGCACTCTTGCCTAAACTCTAAGTTGTTGTCCATTATCCCTTCCTCTTTCAGTCACTCTGTTTTCTGATTTGTACATGTCTGGAGACAGTAACTTTTAAATTGAATTGTTCTAGAGAGAATCGCGATGCATTTAAGAATCGATTATTTTTCCCACCCCTAGTATACAAGTGTGTTTAGCGTTTTGCAAATCACTGTGTGTATTGTTTTGCAAAAAGTGTGAGGCTGACATTGTGTTTATAGTGGTGCACATCTGGGCTGTTTTGCTCCTTGAGTGAAAGGTTTTGATAATTGTGTAATACTTTTGATTTCAGTGTGTAAGCAATCGGCAAAAACTGTAAATACTCACCAAGTGCAATATTTTAAAGTTTAAAAATGTAATGATGCATTTGAATGTTTGCTTACTCTTTAAAATCATCCATAAGGCTGATGCTTCTATTTTAAAAGAAAATATATTACGCTCATCGGTCAGCCACTAGAGGAGAGTGCCGTATTCCCAATCGCAAGACTTTGTTTGGCAAATTATCCTTTTCTTTTATGCCATAAGTCAGTGGAATACTCTCCCAACACACCTTATTACATGCACACATTGACAAAAAGCTGGATATTGTCACAACAAACTTGTACACATTTATGAAGTGTGTGTGTGTGTGTGTGTGTGTGTGTGTGTGTGTGTGTGTGTGTATAATAGGAGGGGTTAGGATTTTGATTGCATAGCTTTGTTGGGAAGAGGTGGGAGGACTGGTTTTAGGGATGTGGGAATGATTGAGCCCATGATAATTGTATTGATGCAACTTTGTCACATGTGTATTATTGTAGAGTGTGGGAAATAGCAATTGTGCTACAATCTGGTACAATGCATCTCTCCTTGTTTTTATACAAGGTTAATGTTTAATTGTGCATTGTCCCTATTTAAATAAAATGACATCACATTACATATTTCTGTTTTACAGCAAAACGATGGGCAGTTTACTGTGATCCAGCTGGTTGGTATGCTACGCGGCATCGCCTCAGGCATGAAATACTTGGCCGACATGAACTATGTGCACCGCGACCTCGCTGCCCGGAACATCCTGGTCAACAGCAACCTTGTGTGCAAGGTGTCGGACTTCGGCCTCTCGCGCTTCCTGGAGGATGATACATCAGACCCCACCTACACTAGTGCTCTGGTGAGAAACATCCTTGCCTTCTCAAATATGCTTTTCTAATTATGTTGTAAATGAGAAGTTCTATTACCTGCCCTGATTGAGAATCCTATTCATCCTATTTGCTGCCATTTGGTTTTATTTAACCCAGGTCTGACATACACCGCACTGCACTCCCACACTGCTCTCCCTACCAATACAAAACATCATCCCTTCACCTGTCCTTTCCTTTCTCCTTCCCCAGTATTTAATGTAGCACACTTTACTCCCAGGGGTTTTGTTATATCCACTTCCCAGTTTGGATTACCGTCTGCATTGTTGCCGTGAACGGTGTCTCTCTCCGGAGCCAGGACACTGTGACGGTCGGGTTTCGGTCTCGCTTTCCTTGCTGAGGTTGTGCTCTCTGTGTTTGCAGGGAGGGAAGATTCCTATCCGATGGACTGCACCCGAAGCTATCCAGTACAGGAAGTTCACCTCTGCCAGTGATGTTTGGAGCTACGGGATCGTCATGTGGGAAGTCATGTCCTACGGAGAGAGGCCTTACTGGGACATGACCAATCAAGATGTATGTATTTAACTTCCCCATGGTCATTTTTTATATACTTTAGTCAAATTTCCCCCTTAAACATTTTTTACTACACACATACATGTATCTGCTTCCTTTCATTACAGCCTCAGACCCCTCAGAGATACATTTTGTCATTATATCTGCTTTCCCACAGCTAAACAGCAGCTTTCACTCATGGGTTTTATATGAAAATTCCCCCACACTCACCACAGAGGCATAATCAGATCATTTGAAATGCACGGCAGTGCTCAGTGGACAATTTCTGCTCTTGACTGGAGCCTCCATTTCCTATCTCCCCCTGGGTTGCAGAGGAGAGAGCAAATTATGGGGAGAGAGATAATGAAAATAGTTTCAAATTGAAAGTGAGAACACTAATGTGCTAAGAGGGACTGAGGACCTCAACGGTTATCTTATTAGCAGCTCCAGATAGTGTTTCTGCTCCATCGGGGTCCTCATTTGGAGGTCTTACGAACGAGATTAATCTGAGTCTGAACTGCAGCTCCTTTAATGGCCCTGGTAATGAGCAGGGGATTGTGCGTCCTCGTCACAAGTGTCCTCCGGGTTGTTTCACTCTGTTAACCGTGCACCACCTCTGTGTGTCCCCCCGACCAACCACTTCACCGGCCCAAGCCAGATGAATCTTTAATGTGGCTTTGCAGAGAGAGAGAGGGAGAGGGGGGCATTAAATACTTTGTAAAGGCCAAAGATGGGGTCACTGCTGGCAGAAATGTGAAGTTGGTGGAATAAGGTTTATGTTCTTAATGACCTAACTCCTAACTGGTGTTTAACAACTCTTCACATGGAGAACTAATGTAGTGATTTGTGCACAAATATATATACATTTACATGTGCTTAAGTAATAACTATAATTGAACAGTTTGGACTCGGAGGCAGTAACACACAGTTAATGACTGCAGCAGTTGTTTTTACCACATGGTGAGAGGCACAGATGCTCTTGTTTTTTGCTCCTCAGAAGAGAGAGGACCACAATGGAAATCAGTCTGGAAAACACAATCTTTATTGTGTATTTTAACCTCGATGATTTTTTTGTCATTCATGTGTTATATGTGGTTCTTTTTTAAATCATCAAATTAAAATTAAAAGAGAGCATCAGTGCCAATGTTTGCTTCATATTAGGCACAAATGTTGTCAACGTCACTTAAATTGGGGGTTTTATCCAAAACACTGCATATAAAAGCTAGCATAGTATATTTATTATATACTCGTATCTTCTATACAACATGAGAGGATGTTTATCAATTGGACCATATCAATGGTGGAAAGTAACTCAGTACATGTATTCAAGTACTGTATATATGTATGGAGTTTACAGTACTTGTACTTTACTTTAGTATTCCTATTTTATGCTACTTTATACTTCTACTCCATTACATTTCAGAGGGTAATGGTCAGGTTAAGATTATAAGCTTATAATATCAATATATAGTTAAAAGATTAAACCAGTGGTTCTCAATCTTTGCGGTTTGTGATCTGTTAATATGAAAGAGTAGTATCTACTTGGGGCCCCTTGTTGGGTTTCAGATGTCTGAGTTGTTAGGAGCTCCACCAAAGAGACATTTCCCCTTTAAACTTCTAAGACGGTTCCATTCGAATAAAATAAAATAATTCTATATCTTATAAAAAAGCAGAGCTTAAAGAAAAGTCTGATTAAATCAATACAGAACTTTTTTATTCTCTTTTCTTTCCTACCACATTGATCATCTCACAACCCCTTTGATTTAGCTTGTGAGCCTTTAGAGTAACCAAACTGTATATACAGTAGTTAAAGCTATGGTGGGGCATGATGGACTCTTCAGAAGAATTATCTTCACTCAAGTTTCCGGCCGGGAAAGTCGCCGGACACCACAATCTTACTCTTACTCTTCCACACTGTGAAATACAGAGAGAGTTTTGTGGAGCTGATAGTCTTAATTAGCTTTGTAGCAACTCATTTGGCAATGGCTTGAATGTAACGGACGTTCATAAATATCAAAACGTTACGCACTAAAGCTTTAAAACTAGTGCCACCTCAACCAGCTATAACAGCAAAATGCCACTGATACAAAACTATTAACAATCTAATAATGCAATTATAATAATATATCAGGCAGAAGGGCAATTTTTGTGCGTAACAAGTATTTTGTATGTTGTATGAATGAATGAATGGTTTATTTTTGTGTGATACGGCCCATCCATTATAGGATTATTCAGACAAATTTTAAATAAAAACTTTCCTAGTGCTGACACAAATCAAAATATGTACATATAGGGTACAAGTATAAAATGTACAATTCAACAAAAAGTTAACATTTCAACATAAATGCTGTAAAAGCTGTTGTATTTTTACTTAAGTAGGATTTTGAGTGCAGGACTTTTACTTGTATTGGTACTTTTACTTACACGTAAAAGTAAAGGATATGGGTACTTCTTCCGCCACTGGATCGTCCACTCTCTCCTCTCCATCAATCGCTCTCCTCTTTGTAGAGCCTCATAGCAACCCTTAGATATCTCTGTCTCCCCCTGCAGGTCATCAATGCCATAGAGCAGGACTACCGGCTGCCCCCACCCATGGACTGTCCCAGCGCGCTGCACCAGCTCATGCTAGACTGCTGGCAGAAGGACCGCAACAACCGGCCCAAGTTCAGTCAGATCGTCAACAACCTCGACAAGATGATCCGCAATCCCAACACGCTGAAGGCCATGACCCCGTTATCTTCAGGGTGAGCGGCAGGAAGGCTGTTGATCAAATTAGTTTGAAGTGATTTACTCTTGTCTGCATTGTCTGTCAGTAATACTCGCAGTCATAACATATGGTGCAGACTAGTGTTTAAATGGGTGTTTGTCTCTTTTTCCCTGCTCGGCCCTTCAATATCTGTGCAGGATCTGCATGTGTGTTTTATCTCGTCTCTTTAGGCATCCCACAAGACAGGCCTTGGGTTTGAGCATCATTTCTCATTGATGTGGATAATATCTTGAACAATGTAATGCTTCTGATATTCTCTAAATGTAAAGGCTTTTCTCTTCCTGACAGGAAATTCATGTTTCTGCCAAAGTGCCATCAATGGCACAGTTGACTTTTTTTTTTTTCACACAGTGTCTCTTGTTTCTCCTGGCGCCGAGTGGTTATGTAAATTAAAGCCTTTCGGTTTGATAGATCAAATCCTACCCACGAATGCTTCAGGCGAAACCTGGATTGAAGTACTTTTGCATTTTTCAAAACAAAACATTTCGAAGCGTTTTTGCTCTGGGTGTTAGTTTCCTCTGAGAGTGAAAGGTTTTTTCTGATTTCCATTATCCCTGTCTGTACATTCATTTGTGGTGGCATGCAGGACCGAGGGCCACATTTTCCACATATACTGGGGGGATATATTGGCTCCTTGAAGCCTATCACTTCATTTGGAAAATACACTTCATGAGGAATCAGTTTGGAAAATATTGGTTCATGGATAAGGCCAGTGGGATCCTCTTAAATTCTGTCTAGCCTTTTGAAAATGTAATGTAATAATTCATGTTTGAATCATGTGCAGGTGGTCTGCGCTGTCTATGATTTTAGGAGTGCCAGTTTGTATTATCATTATTCTTAACGGCTCCTGCTTGTGTGTCCTCAGTGTTCATCTCCCTCTCCTGGACCGCAGCATCCCAGACTTCTCCAGCTTCAGCACTGTGGACGAGTGGCTGGATGCCATCAAGATGGGACAGTACAAAGACAATTTTGCCAGCGCTGACTTTTCTACATTTGATGTGGTGTCCCAGATGACCATGGAGTAAGTGCTGATGATTCCTGCCGTTCTGGGTCTGAGAAGCATAATGAATAAAACTGGTTTGCCTAGTCTCATATATGCTTAAAACCTGAACCAGCACCAGACTCTGTCTCTGGCCTGTTATAAAATATGCTTGCTGCACTGCATGTATTTAGCAGATCGTAATACTGCAGTTGCAAGGCTGAACAGTGGGCACAATAGCTCACAAGCCATAACAACGCCCTATATTCCCGCCATGTGTCTAGCAGGCCTCTCTTTGACCTTAGTGTGAGGATTGAGAGGAAACATCATAATATGGGGTTAGTTGGCAAAAGTATTGGGGGAGAAAGCCTCCTTTCACACAAGATATAATCATGTTAAGAATGCCACCTGTAGGAAAAAACAGATAAACATAATTTCCTGTCGTAGTCGTAACAGTATCACGAGCCAGAGATTAACCCACCGAGATGTCGAGCTTCGATTCTTTGAAGACAACAGATGGAAATGTGTAATCCAATAAGCGTGATTACTTTCATGGTTCAGAATTAGGAGAGAAGAATTACATTTTCTAAAGGATAAGAAACAGCTCCAAACATAACAGTTGAACAGATGCTCCTGCCTCCATACAGAATGGATTTGGCTGTTTTATTTTGGTATTTTTTTAATATAACATATGACCACTGCAGTACATATTGTGTCTACAATATACTGGAGTCCATGAGATGTTGTGAATGTGCAATTCTTAGCATTTGTTTTGGTGGTATGAGATGGCTGGGGTTAACCGCATGAGTCAGTCACTAAACTGGCATCCAAAACATTTTTCTGTGATTATATAAGCTTTCTAGCCTCAACGATGGATGAACACACAGCTATTTCATGTCTGTTACTTTACTGTCCGCTTGGTTTTCATGTATGTTTTTTTTTTCAGCTGTTCTCTGCTAGCCTTTCTGTCTGCTGCCTCCATTATGTTATGTTTTTGACAGACATAGATAGATAGATAGATAGATAGATAGATAGATAGATAGATAGATAGATTCCTAGACAGATAGATTCCTAGACAGATACATAGATAGATAGATAATGTACAGTAGATATATTCTGCAGTGTTTATAGTCTGTGGTAACATAATCCTGACATCTGTCTCTCGGCACAGTGACATCCTGAGGGTTGGTGTGACGTTAGCAGGCCATCAAAAGAAGATCCTCAACAGCGTCCAGATGATGCGGGCACAGATGAACCAGATCCAGTCGGTGGAGGTTTGACCCCTCCCGAGTGGAGCAGAGAGGGGGGGAAAAAGGCGGTTGGGATGCGGCTCTGGGTGCGGAGGATGGAGTGGATGTTTTTTTCGCGTTACAGTGTGTCTGGTCTTCCCACCAGGCTACCATTCATCCCCCGTTCCCCTCTCCAGTTCCCTCTTATCTCCTGACCCTGACTCTCCATCCATCTTTGGGATCAGCTGTGGAGAGATGTGGAAAACACAGGTCCATGTGATGAGGCATCAGAGGGCCCACAGCCAACCCGTCTTTGGAGCCAGAAATATGGTGACCAGCAACACGTTTTTTCAATCTTCCACCGATTTTCATTTGATGTTGAACTTCTTCTATTTTTTATTTTTTTTGGTTTGTTTCTTCTGATCATTTTGTAAAGAATTTTTTAAAGGAAAAAAAAAGAAAACCTGAGAAAAGGCAAGGAGTTTATCTAAATTTATAGAAGATATAAGCGTGTACACTAGACAAACTGAGTAGGAAAGCTACCCTTTAAAAGGGCAAAAATAAAAAAATAAAAAAATAAATAAGAAGCGTTAAGGAGACGAGGCCATCCTCAACAAGGTGTGGATATTGTCCTTACATCTTTTTAATTTTGAACATTGTGAGGAGTCACAGAGTTCTCTGTGGCCTTCTGAAAGGCAAACTGCAGAGGAGACTGAGGGACCCGACGCGCACTCCCAACTGTTTACCCTGGAGAGAAAATAAAATAAAAAGAAAACCATGAAATGGACAACGTTTGACAACACGTGACTGATGTCAAAACATATTCATTCAGACTGACAATTCACACAGTGAAATCAACACTAAAGAAAAAGAACAAAAATACATAGTTTTTTTTCTCATTGCAAGTAATTTTCTATATTGTGTGACATTTTGTGAAGAAGAATTCCGTCTCACCATGCTTCCTCTCACTATAGACAAAATGATTTTTTTTTTTCTTTCACAGTGAAATATTCACAGCCTGCCAAATAGAACTCTTCCCTTTTTGCACCCCAATCATGATCCTGTACTGTACATATCTGATGCACTTGACCTGCCGTAACGCGAGGACTCAGAAACAGACAGTTGTAACGGATCAGTTTAGAAGCAGAAAGAGCTGACCACAGGGAACATTTAAGTTGTTGTCACCATCACTTTCTTTCCTTATTTTGTGGGGGGAAAAAATAGCTTGTGAAAAAAAAAAAAAAAAAAACAATAACAAACCAACGTCCTACATAGATTCACACAAAAAGAAACCGGTTTGACTGTTTACATCGGAGTCCACACATACATACAGTATGTCCTGTAATAGCATCCTCCTTCCTCTCCAGTGTCGTCTGTGCACACAGTATGTGCACATGTCGCACACACACACCACCCGCACAAAGAAGCAGTAGCTCCCGAAGCGTCGGGACTCGTGTTTGATAGCATGCTGAGTGAGTGGTTCATTTAACAGTGCTTTGATTTGCTGCAATTACTAGAACTCTGTTTGGTAAGAGCTTGGATTTGACACACTTTGCAGAGTATAATGTGACTGCATTATATTCAGTATTTCTTCTTCTTCTTCCAGTTTTCCCTTTGAAAATACTTATGTTTAAAGTATTTTTAAGTTTTGATACTACATATGGTTATTTCACACACACACACACACACACACACACACACACACACACACACACACACACAGAGTCATGAATAGACTTTGCAATCAGGCGTTTGTTGAATTAAAAACAAGAATGCAATGTGCTATATTGCAATTTCTCTATGGATATTATTGAATTGTTATTATTACTTTTAGTTTTTGTTTTGTTTTCTGCACTGAGTCTATTGTTTGACTCCAACAAAGTCTGGATCTTCCATCAATGCTTAGAAATTTATTTTGGATCATGTTGGTGCACAAAACCATGTAGATAAACAGCACTTCCCTGTGACTGGTTTTGATTTCATAGACAGTATATGCATTTGTTGTATGGCCTCCTGTCAGAGCTGTCAATCATTGGTGGCGTTCCCACCAGTAACCTGGTGTAAATGGTTATGCGTAGGAAAAGATGGAGTTTGTAGCAATGCAATGATTCCCTGGAGACGGTGAAGCAGGAGGGTGTTTTGTATACAGCCAGTAAATGATATCGGCGGTGCAGTGTTCCTACCGGGCTCCGCTCTGAGACCTGACAGCCAGACATGGACGTCCAACTGTGAACCATCGGTCAGATGTGTCCAGTCACAGCGGGGCGGCCGCACCCCGATCACAGCCGCTCTGTCCAGGCACTGATTCTCCCTCTCCGCCCCTTGATCGCACGCATGCCTGTCGGCCACCTGTCTGCCGCTCCCACTGATCTCCACACAGTCGGCCTCCAGCAGTTGTCTGGTTTCGTCTCCGCGACTTTATAAGCATCAACAGCAGCAGCAGACTGACACTCATCAGCGGGGCAGTTGTGTCTTGTCTTATCTGGATGCTGCATGCCACTGAGTATGTAGGACAAAAAAGATTGGACAATGCTTCCATGTTGGCTGGAACCACATTCTCAGGTTTGACCTGGGTTTATGTGGCGTCCCTACGGACAGCTTTAGCACCAAAGCCCTGGGTGAAAAAAAGTGAGAAACCTCAGTTACTGCAAACCCCTGTCGTCTTACCTTTCATTACACTTGCTCTCGTTATCCCTGGAGAATACAAGAATCATGGGTGGAGGAATTTTTATTCCCTTTCTGCTCCATAATCCTCTCCATGGTTTTTCATCTGCAGTGCAACACTTCAGAACAGATATTTCCCTGGAAGCTTTTATATCATATGAAACTGGGAGGACAATCATGAGCTATTAGTCATAGCTGAGAGGTAATGAGAAGTGACCTAAATGCCACTAATGCCAACATGCAGACTGCTTTTTTGTGTGTTTTAGACTGTCATCCCTTTCCATTTCTTCAATACTAAACAGCTCATCAGTTTTATTTTGTGAGGCTGTACGCCTTCTCATGGTACGGCAAATATTCCACCATCGGGAAAAACGCTTAATGGGTGAGAAATTAAGCACGAAATGAATCTAAAGTATACACAAGCTTGGTGAGTTTTCTGCTCCGGTCCCATTAAAGCTCATTCAGATGCTTGTCCATGGACACTGCCAAGACTTTGAGTTATTAATCAAGCAATTATCCTTGAACTTTGCTTCAAGAAATTACCTTAAACATGGTGGGCAGGCATGCTCGTTGCTGGTCATAAAATAGTGCTGAAGTTGACTTTATGTTGCATACTGTCAGTATTTTCTTGCCACTAAGAGGATACTCTTGGTTGAACTCCTTCTAAAGGGTTAGTTTGTTGATTTACATTTTATCTGAAGGAGTTTTAAGAAAACCATTTTGATTGAATGAGTGTTTGAAAGCACTACATTAAGTATTTATGTATCTTGTAATTTTGATGGCACAAAAGAGACGTAGCGGGAGAATTAATTGACACACTTATGTCAAGTGTTTCAAGTGTTTTTGACTTGCTTTTCAACAGCAGGCCGGCGGCTTCCTTTACACCAAAGCCCACGCTGTGACAAAGCCCAAATACGAGACTATAGGAAAATGTATAGAAACCAAGTTACTAGTTCATCTGGTACAGTTTTTATGGAGGTGTGGTGATTATTCTTTTATCACCTCCCTGAAATCAGACTAAATATTTCATTCAAGTAAAATTATTGTCCATTAATGTAAATGGTACAGAACTGAACATTGAATAACTGGGAAATTTGTATATACAGAAAGGTATCTGTGCCCTTTATGTTACATTCACTTCGCATTACTTTTCAGATTTGTTAAGTTTTACAGCACCAACAATCGGCCATCTACACATGCACACTCCAGCTTCTCTAGTTTAAAAAACGTTTTACTGTTTTCCTCTGGAAATTGAAGTAGACACAGTGTGGTCCTGGCTCTCCTGATGGTTTCACACATTTGCCTACAGCAATTTGTCAGCAAAACATGCTGTACTCTCTCCTCTTACATCTGTGAAGCAAAGTAAAAACCACTCAGTCCTGCTCTCACCGTGTGCCAATTTTTGAAGGACGGAGGAAAACTGTTAAGTCTCGGTGTTACTGTTACATGATAGTGTGCATAAACACGAGCTGTGCCAGGCTGTACCCACTGCTACAGCATGGTCGGAGCGAGAGATCTGCCTCATGGATGTATTGACTGCCTCCTGTTGTGGCGGACAGAAAATGGCTCCTGTTTGATGGCTGCAGCACGAAGCACCAGAGCGCCCTCTACTGCTGTGCTGGTCAAATGTAGCTTGTTGGATTGATATTTTCAGGTGCCGATATAGAGTCTGTGAATGCTGCAGCAGGCAGAGCTCCAGTGTTCAGGACACTTCAGCATGCTGCTGATGGACAAACGCTGGCTGCTGCTCACAACAAGTCTGTGTCTTTCCCACTGTTGGACAAACGTTCATACCACTACGCCACCCTGCCACCTGTGTCCCCCTACATGACCCTGTGTTCCCTCTCTGTCCCCCCCTCCCCCTTGCCTCTTCCCACTACCACTCTGGCTGTTGGCTAGTACAGACAGAGGGTCTCCACGTGTTCCCCGGTCCTCTAAAGCCCACATTGTAGACCAGTGCCGGTTCAGACCACTGTGACTGATGTGGGATAACCTGTATTTCTGTATAAATGTATATTGACTGTAACCCTGTGAATGATGTAACAATTTCCTTATTTGTAATATTGTCATTGGTTTATTTTCTAAAAATGGAAAGCCCAGCTTGATTCTCCTCAATAAAAAAATAAGATCTGTTATAAAACAGTGATGAGTAGTGTGTTAATTATCTGTTACTCACCTCCACTCAGGAGGTTATGTTTTCCGTTTGGTTTGTATGTTGGTTTGTCTGTCAGCAGGATTACAAATAAACTACCTGCCCTGCTTCATGAAACTTTGTTGAAGGGTGTAGCATGGGCCAAACAAGAACCCCTTACATTTTTGAGCGGATTCAAATCACAGGGCAGATACACAAATTATTTTCCCCTTTCATTTACATTGCGAAATAGGGCGTTTATGCTGCATTCATGTGTCATGTGTCAGAATAACCTGAAAAATGAGTTCCCCACTGGGAAACTTTACACTGCGTGTGAGGTATGGCATGCGTTGACGGAGGTCTGCGCTCTCCGACTGCTCTTCTAGTTTAAAGCTTAGAGTTATGCTAATGTTTTTATGTTTTTTTTTGTTTTTGTTTTTTTTACAGTTTTGATTTGGACTATATTTTACGATGAAAGTAATCTGTGGTATCACAAATGAGCAAAATGTAGCCACTGCTAATTGTAAAACAAATAACTGGTGACTACAGATTTTTCTGTAAGATTTGTTGTTGTAGACATGAACCAAAAACATGTCTACATTACAGTTGTTGAGCCTAAATGTAATAAAGCCTAATTTTAATATCACATAAAAGGCAAGTATAAATAAATGCTGTACATAACTGTTGAAATAGTAAAAAAAAAAATTGTGATTTCATTTTAAATTCCCTGAAGATGATAATGATTACTAATTTTTTTTTTTTATTATTAATATTGGTGTTAACGTTTACTAAACATTTCTAATAACCAAGCTGCTTATTTGGTCTTTTTTAAATTGCATTAAGCCCACAATCTGTTTTTACATATACTATATTAAAATATGATGCCTTGGAAATGTACAATTTCTGTGGAAACAGCTTTTTAAATTTGCAGTAACTGAAAAACAGAGCTAGAAGAATAGAACCTACAGTATAACCTAACTACTACTCTGAGATAGCCGTGGTTAGCCTCAGTTAAAGGAAACATATCATGCTCATTTTCAGGTTCATAATTGTATTTTGGGTTTCTAAAACTAGATTTGTCCAACTTGTTGTTTACCTATTTGTTATCTGTAAATGTCAATTTTGATGAACTGACACCCTGGTAAAAAGTAATTCCACAAATGAAGCGGTGGCTGAATCAAATCAAGATGAGGAGAGAGAAACCAGCTTAGCTCCTGCTAAAGCTGACAGACCACTGAGCTTTTGACTCGAGTGAAATTCATACAACTTGCTGTGGTTAAAGCTACCTTTATTTCACATCTGTGAATGTATTAAATTGTAAATGAATGTATCTAATTGATATAGTAATATTAATAGAGAGACAAACAACAAAACTGAACGAACACATTTTGTTTGTAATGTATTTCCCCCTGAAGGATTACCTAAAGAGAATGCAGCATCTGCGTCTTTCAGGTAATATGTATGCTAAATGGTAGTGATTTTGGGGGTAAGATAATCAGCTTTTAAAAGCTTAAAATGAATGCAAATTGTCTATCTGTTACAGAGTTTGATGGACAACCTGGAAACTTTGAAAACCCCTTTCTTTCTCGATGCTCCCTGCTTCTGTAGTTATTGCTCTCTCGCAGAATACTGTATTCTAGTAGAGATTCCTATCATTCCAAAAATATCTAAGTAAAGTCTATTGTATGTTTTAAGAGATTTAGAATTTGAATGAAAAGGACAGGTTTTTAAAGCTCTTACACACAGGCCATTTGTTTCCAGCTCACATTAAACTTCCAAATATGACTCCATAAGCCAACTTGCTGTAGATCTGTAAGTCAACGTGATAAATATTGAAAGATGCAGCAAAGCTCTTTGGCTTTAGCACCATAACAACCACGGTTTTGATTCACATGCTGGTAAACCAATGCTATACGTAGCTAAATGTAGGCTACACATTTATAGAGTAATTATTTAACACATTTGCATGCATGAATTTGAACACAATCAACAAAAGCCTCATAGCGTACATCACACATCTTATTGGACTTACCAAAAAGCAGCGTAGATATTTTTTTTAAATCAAACTGAGCTTTTGAGCGAGCATCACTTCTCTCAGTGTATCACCAGAGCCAAGACTACTGCACATTGTTCTGTGGTTTTATGTCAGAAGTGATTTGAGCAACAGTGCTGCCGTCTCTCCACAGCTCAGATTGGTGAGTGGAGGTCAGACTCCCTTCACCTTGCTCTGAGAGTTTGAAACCTCATTAGCGGCCGACGCGTGAAAGGCTGGAGACCTGGGCCTGACCCGGTGGAGAATGGCGCGTGTGTTAAAAGGTTTACCCCATGAAGCAGGAGAGTAGGGGTTCAGGAGTTCAGAGAAGAGGGGTGGGGTCCCCTCCCCCCCGCTGGCACACCAAACCATTTCTACTTCTAGTCTCGGCCACCCGTAAGTCCTTACACCTTGATGACTCTGGGCCCGGCACGGCCTAGCACGGGAACCAACTGGGAGAGGCCTGTCATCTGAGCTCTGAGGGCCATAATGTACACCACAGGGAGATTACACAGTGTTATGTGACTGATTAAATGCCAGACGGTGGCAATCTTTTCAGGAAGTGTTTTTTTTTGTTGTTGCAGCTACCAGCTAGAGCATAGGTCTGGGCAATATATGGATATAATATCAACATCGATATATGAGGCTAGATATCGTCTTACATTTTGGATATCGTAATATCGTGATATGACACGAGTGGTCTTTTCCTGGTTTTAAAGGCTGCATTGCAGTAAGGTGACTGTTCTAGCTGTTCCATTATTTGCCTTTACCCACTTAGTCATTGTATCCACATTATTGGTAATTACTTCCAAACTCTCATTGTGTAAATATTTTTGTGAAAGCATCAATAGTCAACCCTACAATATCGACGTTGATGTATTTGGTCAAAAATATCGTGATATTTGATTTTTTTTTTTCATATCGCCCAGCTTTAGTAGAGCACAGAACTCATCGTGTGTGATGGAAGGTGTGTTGGTAGGCAGACAAAGACCGGTTGTTGTGGTTTAATGTTAATGTTGTGGCGATTAGATGGAGGTGTAGATGTGCCTGCAGTCATCGCCTGTGCATACGGCCCATGATTCATAGCTACAGCTATGCAGTCAATGCTATGCAGCTACAGAATGCAGTCAATGTCAAACAGGCTGTGATCAAGCTCTTTATAAAGATAGTTTGATTGATTGGGGCATCCTGGTGGCTTATAGCAGCATTTTTAGAGTTAAAGCAGCTTATGCTGTTGCTCATTTGGTGAAGAAATGACTCATATGTGTGGGTGTATGTTCTGTCATGTACATACGTATTTGGTTATACACACACACAAAACAGTGGCCGGCCTTATTCATGGTTGAATAAAAAGTGCTGTTGTTGTTTTCCTTTCAAAAACATTATCAGCATTCAATTTCATTCAATTTTACAAGATGACCTACACTTAATCAGGTTTTCTTTTCCATTATTGCGTCACTTCATATATCCTCTTTATATTACTATTGCATGTGTTTTATTTTTAACCTCCATCGTCATTACATATTTAAATCATGCTTAATTTGTGTCAGCATTTTAATATGTTTACAGTAGATGCATACGTGGGTTTCTGATTTCTGATTGTAAATATTTAAATATGGAAAGCATTTGGTGCTTAATCCTTGAAAAGTGCTAAATAAAAAAAATTATAATTATTATTTATGTTTGACTGCCACCTAGAAAATTCTTTAAAAGTATTAATTATTTATTATTTTGAGGAAGAATATATATATATATATATATGTATGTATATATATATATGTATGTATGTATATATATATATATGTATGTATATATATATATATATATATATATATATATATATATATATATATATATATATATATATAGTAATATAGTAATGTTGTTTTAGATGTGCAGTTACATGTATAGCTGAGAGCCATATACAGTCCTTGATTTACAAAATGTCTTTTATTATTTATATGTTATTTATTTGTCAAATAAAGACTTAAAAATGTCCACCCATCACCTGTGAAGAACTAAGTAATCATTTAAAGCAAACTGAACATCAAAATCAGCAAAACACTGAGCTGGAGGGACTATATAGAAATGCTTTAGCAACACTGTTAAAATACCGTTTGAAGTGAAATAGCAGTAATTGGCGGTTAACCAATTATTCATTTACCATCAGCTTTACCACTAATGAAAAGCGGCTGCAGAGCATCTGGCCCAAAACAAGCCTGAAATGAGTAATTCAATAATAACAAAGAGTTATAGGTTTCTCACTTTCTATTAAACCATCCAGTCAGCAGTTGGAAATGTTAATACATTGTTAATAGGTGGATTTTTGTGCAGATGGTCGGCAGGCTTTTTCCAGAAGTTACAGAGGAACAGCCTTAATTAAGAATTCCAATGTGTTATTTCTATGGCCTAGGAAAGTTCAATCAATATTTGTTAACACTCTACTACTTTACTCCCTCTCAAAGCCAGAAACCAGAGAAGTAAGTCTCGAACGTGTGATGTCATCAAGTATAAAGTCTGGAGCTGCTCTATAGACAATGAAATGGAGACGGATTTTATTTCCTTTTTGTATACCTAAATGAGCTTTTCTATTGTAGTGTTTTTAGTTCTGAAAGAGAGAATGTACCAATGAAGTCAGAACATTTCCCTTTCCCCTGGGTGCACTCAGTGTCATCTACAACATCTTTCCCTGTTCCCTGTAGAGTTTTAGCACTCTGGTTTTTAGATTTAGGAAAGAGTTGTTCATGTTTACTAATATTTTTTAACTGTCTTAGACCTTAGGAATAAACATGTATGAATTTTGAAAAATGGGCATAGTTCCCCTTTAAGTGGTCGAGTGGTCTGTTGGATGGGTCACCTTATGAATTAAAAAGCTGTTAAAAAGATCCTAAAAAGTAATGCTGGAGGAGGATAAACACCAAGCACCATGATTTCTTTATTTCTAGCAGCCCAAAAATGTTGTCCATATAAAAGCCTAATTAAGGATTTTTTAAGCATTAATAAATGCTTATTAACATTAATAAAAAAAAAAAATGAATAAAGCTATTACAACTATTATAAGCAGGGCCACGTGGACTCTGTAAACGCAGAATTTTCTTTTTTCCTGCTGATTTAAAAGGAAATTAAATAAAACTCAGAATGTTAACACATCTCCATGCTGAGGAGAAAAACAGTCCACTAAATTCTACAGATTTTCATTCTGGATCACTGCTGAAAACTGTAAAAATATAGACATGAAAATAAACAAGCATGCCTTATTATAAACTGGTACAGTATACTAAAGAGTACATGTCCAGCCTACAGCATGGTGTGTTTTCCAGGTGTGACCACCAGCCATCAGGTTGGTAGCTGCTGCTCTGTCTGAACGTGTTACAGCAAATGTCCGCCTTCACCTTTCAGTCTGGGAGGCAGGAGGTCACTGCAAAGTTTCCAAAATGGTAGCTGCGAGATGAGAAACTGTATGTGGCCCGCGAAGACATTTAGGCCAATGTGTAGCGAGTGGCTGAGGAGGAGCTGCACCCGCTCATGCTGTGTGGAAAGACCTCCAAATGGGTCAGAACTGTCACAAGCCATTCACATCATGTCCCGCTCCAGAAACATGATGGAGAGTGGAATTAGAATGAAATAAGACATAGTGATTCCTCCGGGCACAGGAGGAATGGATCTGCTTACCATACAACCGCCCTTAATTGGCAAGAAGCTCAAACGTTCGACCCCAGGAGCCAGATTTTAAGAGAGTTACGAGACAGTGGCTAATGCAGCACAGACTGCTAAAAGACCCTTACTGTGCATTGATGAATTAATGCGTCCAAGAAATCTGGACATCTGGGCTCGGGGTACAGAGAATTACATCCAACTCTAACTGGACTCAGACTCTGCCTAATACAGCCCAGCAGGTACAGTAAATAAGACTGAGAGGGTAATGTGGGCCTTGCAGGGACCTTGGTTGTAAATAATAACCAAGTTTGATCCACATGTTTTGGCTTGGCAGGGTACTTGAAGATTTTTCTAAACAGAAAACATTATTCAAGGTTAGACAATTGCTTAGTTATCGGTGTTGGTGATGAATCATTTCCCCCAAAACGTCCCTGATGTTGCACTGCAGGTGAGGAGTGTTTAAATGCCGAGTTAATTGCAAAGAAAATGATTTTAATGATTTTAATTATTGATTAATACAAATATTCATCTGTAAAAAGACTCCTGTCGTAATTAGGGTTGACAAATAACCTGTCCATAAAACAAGTGACATTTGTGCTACACGTGTAGATTTTCTAGACAATGACTACTGTATTGCCATGAAAGTAATCTGGCCGCAGAGCACAAACATCAAAGTGCAGATTGAACATTTTCATCGCGATACAGAGAGACATTTGAACTCTCTGTGACTGCTTTTAGAGCCCTGAACCTATTTTCTTCTTAATTCCCTTCCACTTGAGTTACACAACCCACAGATGCCACATCATGTCGGGCAGAACCAAAGAGGATATCTTTCCCCTCTCGCAGTCAAACACTCACTGGGTTTTAGGCAGAGCTCCATTTTTGCCTCCAGCAGCAGGAGGGTACAAAGCATGGAGGCAAGACGCAGCGAGAGGCAGTGGAATGGAAAAGGATGCATCTGACTGTATCAATATAGCGGGGGAAGAAATAATCCTCTTCTCAGTGTAAGTAAAAGTCCTCCATTCAAAACTTAAGTAAAAGTACAAAAGTATTACAATGTGTTTAAAGTCCCAAATGTACTAATTATGCAGAATGTCCCATTTCAGAATAATATATATTGGATTATATGTCTTGATGCATTGATGTGTTCATGCTACTTTTAACTACTTTATATACTGCCGGGTGGACTAATCCATAAAAATACATCATCATTTATTCGTTGACTATATTATGTATACATTATCTGCCTTAAGTGACTAGTAACTAATGCTGTCAAAAATAAATGCAGTGCAATAAAATGTACAATATTTCACTCTGAAATTTAGTACAAGTGTAATGTAACATAACATGGAAACAATCGAGTACAATTTAACATTAGTGTTATCTGTGAATTATTTTTTATTATTTTACATTATTTAAAACAAGCTTTGTATTATCTGAAAAAAAAATCTGCATGACAATATCCAAAACACCGTGTCAATAATACATTTTCAATAAGTTCATGTTTTGCACAATGTTTGAGTTTGTGCGGTTGAAAACATCTGAGCGACTCTTGGATGCTTTTAAACAGGATAAATCTTGATCACCATCTAGTGGTCGAGACACAGTATTACAGTCGGCTATGTCTCTTATCTTTTGCTCTTCAAGTCAAGTCAATCTTATTTAAAATCATAATTCACAAAGGGCTTTACCATCTGTACATGTTACCTTAGTAAAAGTGCAGAAGTATTATCAGCAAAATGTACCTAAAGTATCTGAATTAAAAGTACTCATTATGAATGGCTCCTTTCAAAGTGTAACATTACTATAGAACAAGATACTATTCTGTTTTTATCACTAACAAATACATTTAAGAGCATTTTAACTTGTAGTTTGTCAATGTGTAGCCAATTTTAGTTACTTTGTATACTACTGGGCAGATAGTAGTAGGCTGCTGATTTATATCATATAAACAAAGCAAGTGTTAACTAGCCAAAATGTAGTGGAGTTAAAAGTACAATATTTACCGTAGAAATGGTCTTGATAGCTTGCTAACTCATCTCCTTCACCTTTTCCTCAGTCTAGCTAGCTAGTCCAGGCTAGCAGAGTCGGCAGGTGGTTAGCAGTATGTTAGCATAGTCAGGAACATACTGACAAGTTAATTTCCCCATCCAGATGAGCATTTCATAGCCACATGCCATCGCTGTCCAACGTCATTGGGTCATCCACATAAAACTAATATTTATAAAATAGACAATTCAGCATAAACTTTGCAGAGCTGACAGGGAGGCGACTGTAGAGATGGATTAACAGAGGGATAGTCTGGATCAACGACATTTCCAGAACATCAGCTGCGTTGTGTGTTGCCAAGCAAATTACGTTTAACCATGTATCCAGCCAATTTAAATAGCTCACATTACTGTATTGTACAGTTAACTTCATTTAATATTGTATGTGGCATTTTCTTTTGCGGGTTGCAAACCTTCCACCAAAACAAGTTCCTTCCCAAGACCATATTACAGAGCCACAGTTGCTGTGTCTGAAACTTTTTTTCGCCACCCAAAATGATTGTGATTGGTTTAAAAAAAAAAGAAAATAATGTATGTGTGGTGGAGCCAGACCTTACTACACTGGACACAATCACAGCAAAGCAGATTTCAGTGATTGCACATCCCTCTGTGGCTGTGAATGTGTGCAAGTGAAATCAGCTGCTGGAATGAAGAACTGCAACTTCCAAGGCCTTGGCGGGATGATGGGATAAGTGGTTGGAGGGAAAAGATGAAATGTAATCAACACAAAAGCTCTAGCACAGGTTGCATTTAATACTGAGGAAAAGTATGATACCGTTTGTAAATCAATTTAAACAATCAGTTCCTAAAGAGATGTAACTAGATCCTTTCTGATAGTAAGAAAATGCAAATCTAGTGTAGTGAAAGAGGCAAATTAAGGTCAGACTGAATGGCAGGGCCACCGTGTGTTTTGCTCGTGCCCAGAACAAGCCTTAAAAAATTGAAATATATCTCTTTTAAAGTACATTTAGAACACATAATAAATGTGCGATTAATTTGCGATTAGTCGTGAGTTAACTATGGACAATGATGCAAATAATCACAATTAAATATTTTAATCAAATGACAGCCATAGTAGAAATACAAGAAATATACTACTGTAGCAAATAGCCATCATCATGTAGGCAGAAACACATGGTGCAAATTTAGTGAGGCTAAAGAAAATGACTGAAACATTTTCATTAATTAGTTATATAAATTAAAAATTAAAAAGTGCTCAGATACAACTCCTGAAGCAACTACAAAATGACATCTGCACACCACACGCATGCCTTCAAGTAAGCAAAATATGTTCACATTAACACAAATGATAGCAGAAAGTGGCACTCTGAACTGAAATGCTGCTCCAAAAACAAATAAATAAGAGGAAATGAAAAAGAGGGGGAGCCAGGGAAGAAGAAAGATATAGAAAAGGGGTGGAAACGTTTCTAATGGGTTCCTATACCACCAACCCATAAAAATAATGTAAGGTTATCGAGCTATACTTTCTTTTCCTCTCCAGAGGGAGCTGTGAAGTCAGAACAGACTGGAGCTGGTAGGAAGTCAGTTGCACATTTCTGTCCCTGGTTGTTCAGTGAGCCCCCTGGTGACAAAATTTGTTACATACAAGATGTGAGCTTCCCTGGATTTACACTAGCTTTGGGAAGTAGGACAGAGTTTAAATCAAGTGACCCTCACAATCAAGAAGTGTCACCATAACAAACTGTCCCTTCAAAAAATGCCTTTCTTCTGTACAACCTTTTCACATTGCATTGCATTGTAGGAGAACACACATAAAGTAAAGATTTTAAAAACTTTAAATTTAAAGTAACAACAAGTTCATTCTCGTTTATGAAGCAGTCAGCAAATGGTAAACATGATAATACAGTTTTTCGGGCAAAAGTCAATCCACACATGACAACATGCTCCAAAGGGTGGAAGTATTGTGTTCAGTTGCGTGAAAGGAGGAATAACAAGGGCGTATAGTTCTTTCCTTGATTCATATAAACTGGAACCAAATTTCACTTTAGTGGCAGCCATCTTCCATTCAGGTGTTTCTGGAGATTCCCCGCCATCAAATGCAGCCCATGTCTTGTTGAAGGAAATCCAGCAGGGTGGATGATTTACATAAGTGCCTCAAGGCTTTTTTCTTAACTTGTTCTTTCTGCTGCTCTCCTGGAAATATAGACAAGAGTTGGAAATCGACTTAGTTGTTTTTTCTCACTGGACACTCAGATTCATGGAAAACAAAGATACATCTGTCATCAGGCCTCTTTAAACAAACCTTGGAGCATTGTTTGCGTTCCTTGCTGAAACCTTGAGGAAGACCTGGTCATTCTTGCGGCTCACAAAGTGGCTTGATTTCAACAAAGATCTAGAAAGCACCTGGAGATGCAAAACCTTTGCCAAAGCTACACACACTATACGTCTTTACGCCTGGAACGCACTATTTCTATCAGGCCAGAAATGATAGTTACTGTGCTATCTGTGGGCTAAATGTGTTGACTAAAAGTATAATGCCCTTCAGGCCACAATCAGGTGAAAACATCTGCTTTGGGACTGTTGTTGACCCAGTTTTTTTTATGCTGTGCAGCCAAACATGGTTCACAGAACTTTATTTAAAATTCTAGAAATAAGAAACTTTCCAAAGATACCAAACATGTCAGATCAAATTTGGGGTGTGTGTAGAAAATGACACCAAAAACATCAAGAATATTTCCATTTGATGGGATGATGCAGCCATAAAAAGCACAAGCTTTGGGTTTGAATATTTTACTAAGAGTTGGAACAACACAGAATACATGTGTGTGTGTGTATATATATATATATATATATATATATATATATATATATATATATATATATATATATATATATATATATATATATATATACACACTCTACCGGTCAAAAGTTTTGGGTCACTAAGACATTTCCATTCCACTCCATTATAGACAGAATACCAGCTGAGATCAGTTGCATTGTTGTTTTTAACCAGGGCAGCAGTTTTCAGATTACATTATGTACTTACATAATTGCAAAATATTTCTCCAATATTTTCTCAGTTAGCCTTTTAAAATGATATCAGATTAGTAAACAGAATGTGCCTTTGGAACATTGGATGCATGGTTGTTGATAATGGGCAATGTAGATATTGCATTAAAGATCAGCCAGGATTTAACTAGAAAATAACTAAGCTACTTAAGAGGAAACAAAGGGGAAAACTGTATGTTAAAGGCTATTAAACTGGCATCAACAAAGGCCATTCTGCTGCACAGGCTACACATTTCACCAGTGGGGGGCAGTGTTTGACAACTGGTCAACCAATGTCCCACGCCAGAGGACAAACTCCCCTTCAAGGTCTTCGCCTGTCTAGACAACTTGCAATTTTCCACTATTTTGTGAGAGCGAGCAACACTTCTATCTGAATAGTTGAAACAGACAACTTCACAGCCTCTCCGCTGTTGTCTTGTCTGAGCTGATGAAATTTGTCAACAAACAAAATGAAACTGAAATTGGGCTTCAAGGAGTAACAAGTGGCATATGGGACATTAGTCAAAGCAGGCTGATAAATGTCAGCAGCAGCAGCAGCAGCAGCAGCAGCAGCGAGGTACTATCCTCTCAGCCTTCTCTCGGTCAGGTGGAGACACTAAAGGAATATTTTAAGATGCAGCGAGGCGTTTCGTCCAGTCTCAGCAGATTATTGGGTCTGTCTGTAGTCCAGGAAAGGTCATAGCTCACCATTAATCTTCTCCCATGTGACATCACAAAAGCTGTTATCACTACACTTCCTCAAATGATTGATTGGAGGACATTATTAACAGGGCAGTCACAACGTCCCATCTGTTCAGGATTGACTAGTGACATCATGTCATGATGTTTAGGATATAAATTACTGGCTGCCTTGATATTTTACTTAAAACGGCCACAATTCGTTGTAAAGTTGAATTTATTTTATATAGCTGAAAATTCAATATAACAAAATATTTATATGTGATTACTGTATATTTTAATGTGTACAGTTAGGCCCTGTTTTCCTTTAATATATAGAAACATACACTTTCTAATATGGTAATCTGGACTAAATGACTAAATATCTTTTGACCTGTAACTTACCAAATCAGTACCCACTGGTTATTGATTTATTTTATTGAAACCCTCAATTGCAAACTTTTGGGCCACTTTGGTCGCAATGGAATCAAGCTAAGTTGATATAGAGAACTTGTTAGCAAACAATTGGCTCTCTACACATCCAGCAGGTACAGAGCAACGTTAGCATTCTTTTAGCATGTTTGTGTCCACCTGATGAATGTAAGTCCTGTTTAGCTTGAGTTTTGCCCTCCTCTGGCTCTCTATTGGATGAATGTTCCACTATGTTCACCAGCTGGTCCCTAGCTGTGTCTGTCTGCTGTTTGATACTAAGTAGGTAGTGTACAGTGGTTATTTAGAGCCTTTTTTTTGTAACAGCTGCCTGCTGCGACCGAAAATGACCCTATGAGAGTGAACCAAAACAGTAAAGTAAAAACAATAAAAGATAACATGAGCTGATAGTAAGTGCAGAGTCGGGTGATCATTTTCTGTGGGGTTGTCACTATAAGTGACCTCTTTCAAATACAATAATGTGCCCCATTGTTAACATAAAAATATTGATTTTCAGTTTTTCAGTTATTTCAGTTTGATATAACTTGATAATGAGTCCATGAAAACATGTACACAACCTTATTATTTTCTATCTACTTATAGGAATCCACTTTTAAATTTTTTTAAATGTACTGTTGTGCTAAACCCCGCCTGCCTGGTCCAAGGCGTTTTCTACCCAGCACTGCTTCTTTCGTGGAGTTGGGATGAACAGCAAGTGGAGTCCATTGATCACACTCTTCGGGGCAGAATGACAACAGAGTCGAGGGTTGGGAGGAGTGGAGAGGAGGATGATAGATTGAATTGCTTTGACTAATACGGGCACAGGGAGACGTTTTACAGTAGCTGTCCTCTCTAACCTCGCTATCCTGCTGCCTCCACATCACTGCTTCAATCCATCTCACACTCAGATGTCTAAATGCCCCCTACTCACTCACTCACTCACTCACTCACTCACTCACTCACTCACTCACTCACTCACTTACTTACACACAACGCACATAACACACATGCACTGCAGAGTCAGGTTAGGCTTTGACACGTTGACATTTGCCAGGCAGGAAGGTGTTGTGAATGATAAGGGAGAGAGGCATGAGTGATTGCGAAAGTCCCTGCTGTGGCTCCTTCGGAGACATCCCTTAGATTGGAGGAGAATTGATAGGGACATTTGTGTCTCTGAACTGAGTTTTTTCTGCATCGGAGTTCAAATCATGGGGACTATTAGAGGAGGGAGCAGCAGGGGTTAGACATTTCCTGCCCGGTGTTTGTGCAGCATCTCAGCCTGTGTAGTTCACTCACTCATCGCTTATGAGGCACTCTGCTGCTTCCCTTCCTCTCCTGTTTTAGACATCATTGTTTTCAGGACAACATGGGCTATCGGGATATGCATGCTGCAGGGATGTCACATGGATGTATACATTGTAATGTAACTACTGTATAAAGACAAAAGAAAAGACTAAACAGAAATTGAAGCTCACAGAAATGTATTGACACACACAGAGAACAATAATAGGTAAAACCTTTGGCTTCTGAAAATTGTTATCCCAAGTCTTGGCAATAAGGGGAATCAAAAATAAACTCTCTAACTAAAACACATATAAAACTATTTAGATTATTCCCAGACAAGTCCATATGCTTTTATCCAAAAACTTAGTTGTGCCATCTCCAATGCATTATCTGTCTGCTATTAGACATCAGTAGGCCAAATCACACTCATTTCAACCTCCAGGCTTCATTCTGGCCTCTCTTTATCTCCCAGCCAGGACCTTGCAATACACACACACACACAGTAAATATAAGCCCCTCCTGCTTCGGATATCTATTGGCTGAGCAAGCACCTTCCTGATATGACTTTATGTGATTGGTCGACACAGCCATCAGTCAATGCATCAGCAGACAAGATGGCTCAAACATTGCGTTTCATACAAAAAAGGTGACTAAATATGCGTTCAGTCAGGGATTTATCATTGTGGAATTATTGTGCAAAGTCTCCGAAAAGTCACTGAAGTTTCAGGCCGGATTACTAAACTTTTGGAGGGCTACAAAGGCACCCAGCCATGGAAATAAAATTTATTATTTCTATGCACCAAGCCCTCTTTGTAAAGCTCCAGCTGTTAGCTACAAAGCTAAAAACATGGCGACAGCCAGAAAGAGGCATGGGTTGAAAAGTTGCGGAGCGAAGGGAAGATTAAATGAGTTGATTTTTACATTCACAATTATTTATTTAGTAAACTAAATAAACAAATACACCTAAATTCCATGATGGATTATGGCCTATAATCGATGGAGGACCTTGTTGAAACGGAACATTTCTCAGCTTCTAAACAACAACAAAAAGTAAGTATCTGCACTGAATTGATCTGGAGATATTATATATTACATAAAACATAGTTTTGGCTTCGTCGTCGACGCCAACGCTCCCAGAGGGGCTTGTGCAGATCCCGTAACAACAGTGACACAGACCTATTCAACTTGTTCAACACCATATGCTTCTGCATTTCTTTACCAACCCACTTCCTCATGCATGGCTCCATCTTTTTCTTCACAAACCAAAACGGACGGCTAAGCCATGTAGCTCAGATCAGCGGCAGCTTTACGCATCAACGTTAGCGCCACAGCAAATGAACAGAGAATAATAGACAACTAGAATGTGGATCAGTTACTTCTGGCCATTTATACGATCTGCTTAATAGGGTCAATATTGGCATCTACCTACCTATCCAACAGTTCAGATAAGTGCATCCCTGTAAACTTCAGCTGTCTATACAGCAAACTGTGCAAACATACATGCAGTTTGACAAAACATTAAATGACAGCTTACAGTCCAATGCATTTTGATTCCCAAATTATTAAAAGATTATCTACTGTATAGCCAATGATAAATTGAAAATGACCATGACTACGATTTGTAAGCATTTGAATCGTAACCTACAGGGTCATGTGGCAGGACTGTTACATTATAATGTGGTGGACCTGCCTAGATACAAATCTCACATTGATTTTCAGGTTGCTTTATTGGTAGAATGTATCCATTAATTAACAGTAAATTTAAAATTAAATATATTGACTAGGTATTGTCAGTGAACTAGGGCCAAATGAGTTTGTGTCCTTTCTGGCTAAACTCTGCTGCACAAAATAGCGGGGAAGACACACAGATATATGTATTGATGCATGTCATTGTCTGTGTGTGTGTGTGTGTGTGTGTGTGTGTGTGTGTGTGTGTGTGTGTGTGTGTGTGTGTGTGTGTGTGTGTGTGTGTGTGTGTGTGTGTGTGTGTGTAAAAGACCCATTGACTAATTGAAGTAGTATATCTAAATGTCACCCCGAATCCATCCATCACCACAAAATATGGCTTCCATGGCAGATTTAGGGAAATAGTGACATGCCACACAAAGTTTAAATGTCACATCACTCTGTGTGTGTGTGTGTATGTGTGTGTGTGTGTGTGTGTGTGTGTGTGTGTGCGTGTGTGTGTGTGTGTGTGTGTGTGTGTGTGTGTGTGTGTGTGTGTGTGTGTGTGTGTGTGTGTGTGTGTGTGTGTGTTCTTGTTTATTTACATTCGTGGGGTCCAAAAACCGGGAAGACAGTATACTTGTGGGGTCCGGACAGCTTTGTGGGCCCAAAATGCTGTTTTAGGATTAGGGTTAGAATTAGGTTAGGGTTAGGGTTAGGGAAAGGGTTAAGGTTAGGTATTTAGTTGTGATGGTTAAGGTTAGGGTAAGGGACTAGGGAATGCATTATGTCAACGACAGGTCCCCACAAAGATAGTGAGACACACTATGTGTGTGTATGTGTGTGTGTGTGTGTGTGTGTGTGTGTGTGTGTGTGTGTGTGTGTGTGTGTCTGTGTGTGTGCGTGCTCAGAGTGGCATGTGCTGACAGAACATCCTTACACTTGCTGACTAGCTGTGAACAGGAGGGATATGTCTTGGGTGACAGTCAGAAATATTTTCCTCTGCTCATCACATGTGACGCCATGACTTTGACGGTGATCTTGGAAAAAGGGAAACAGGCGAGGCCCCCACCTCCGTCTCCTCAGTGATGGTGGGAGGTGCTGAAACATGATGTCTGACATTGCAGGAACAAAAGACAGAGATACACTGAGGAGAGGAGGGAGGAATACTAAATAAAAAAAAAAAAAAAAACAGTCAGTGACGCAGAAGTCACACCTTGTGCTCACAGGACTTATCTCCTTAGCAACTATCTCCGCCCGCTTCAACTCGCACACATTTGAAATTGTCTCTGTCTCTGTGTTTCCATCTCTTTCATTAGCCGTCTCAAAGTTAATGTGCCTTTGAATGAAATTACGCATTCCGTCTGAGTGCCCTGACGCAGAGTACCTCGTCTAATTTCATCTTTACTTTGGACAGACTTGAAACAGAAGCGCATATTTTTATTAAGCTGCCAACACAAAGTGTTAACCTTGCATTTCAACATCCCTCTTGGACATTTATTTGGTGAGATCAGGCTGGGCGTCCATGATAGCAAAGTGTTGGATCGAGAGAGTGTAGCATGTTTCCATTGGCCGAGAGAAGGAGGAAATTTACACTTGTGTTATTTTTGGCCCTCCACCCTGCGCTGCCACCCTGCATGCCCTCTGACTGCCATCACGCTGCCCAGTGGCACTGATCTAATGATGTCATCCTTTCAAGTCATCTCTCAGCTGGACCTCTTGACCCCCGAGCTTGTGCCAGGGACACGTTAGTGATGATGTGTGGTGTGCAGCTGTGGACATGACAAAACAGTATCATGCCAAGATGTTTGAGAATGCCTAAGTGCTGCAAAATACAATTTGAGAAATCTTCATGATTGACGTTTGAACTAATTGAAAACACTGCTGTTATCTAGCAAATTTGCACTTGGGGTTTGGCCTGCCCCGAGCTCAGTGAAAATGGCTTCGTATTTGCTGCCTTAGACCAAAATCAAAACATAGTTGATGATGAATGGCTGGGTTAAAACATAACTTACTCCCTGGCCTGAGATGTAGCGGATATGGCTAGGAGGAGCTGACCGTTGACTGATGTAATAGCTGTGATGTGAGTGGTGACTGGTCCACGCCAACAACTTGTAGACTGTCCTAATATCCTCAAAACTCCCTCCGCTGATGAAATATGCCGGGACATTTCTTATTCCAATCCAGGAAAGCCATTATTTGTGCTTTGGCTGCTGGGGCCTGGGAGGCAGCTGTCGGAGAGAAAGGCCTGTCAATCAACCCGTCCCTGTGGCAGCTGACAAGGTCATTAGGTTTCATGTGACTTCCACATCCCTGCATCAGCAGATTACTACTCATGTTTACGTGTCCTCGTCATCTCTGAAAGCTATATGTGATACAGCTAGCTGTACTGACTGTGTTTGTGTTAAGGAACTGCAACATATTACTGCAGTGTATATTTCAGGAGCATTCACACACATTCACAGGGTGATTTCTTCCTTAAATATGTGAAACGCAGCTCTCAATGGAAATCCCTGGTTGTATTTTGGCCCGTCAATCAAAGCAGATCTATTTTTGTATGTGCCTGAACCCCCGGGACTTCTGCTGTCACTGAGCGCACCGAATGTGTGACATCTTCACAATGGGGTCTCTGCAGCGCTTTGTGGCCAAGAAGGATTTTAGACCCACTTTCCCAGCAGGTCGAAGTAAAACAAAACATTGTGTTAAAGTTCTCTATGCATTCATGTAAGAGGTTACTTCATTATTCATAATAGAGATATCCCGTCCTTTCAAATAATTTAACCAGTGGACCATTTTCAAAATGCATGTCAATCATGTACAGATTTAGCTCTTTTAACACACACAGCAAGGCAGCATTTCCGGTTAGATTAAATTCACACACACTCAAAAACACCATCTGACAGTTTGATTTGTATGTTAAAAAAAGAAAACTCTAATTGTGTTGCAATAGCACAATAAGTCCTTATACTCAAAGCAATTGGAAATAACCTCTGACATTTGACTTTTTGCAGCAGTATAAGAACTTGATTTGATTTGAGTGCTGTCATAATGACTGGATGTACAACAATGTATGGATAAGTATGAGAGAGAGAGAGAGAGTCTCAGCTGGAAATGACTGACATTAGACCAAAATGAAATACTTAATTTTGGACTTAAACACATTTCCTTTAAAGCAGTTAAATGAATGAGAAAAATATATATTACTGTCTATATTATGCACTTGTTCACTTTTACTGATTGCCTGTACTCCTGTAAAATGTACAACCATGGTCTACATAATATTTGAAGGCATGAGTCTTGCTATAACAGCAGTGCAGTAGTCTTGTTTTTTCTAGCCAGAGAGTTACATGAGAAACAGATGTTCACTAAATTTTAGCATCACAGGTCCATCTGTGCCTCCTGTAGTATTGTCTGCCATCATGCGCAGCACTTATATATATTTTTCTTGTCTCTAACATGCTCACAGTAGCCACACTGAGAGCAAAGGCTCACTTGGAAAGCCAGTCATATTGCCCTTTCCACTTGCAGCCTGAGGGCTGCAAGAGGCTGTCCTTGGTTTCTGTTCATCTGCACATCTATTGTGTTTTTGTGCATTTGTTAGTGTCTATCTCTGTGAGAGTGTGTGTATATATATATATATATATATATAGCGAGAGAGAGAGAAAGAGGGAGAGAGAGAATGGATAATGGTCTAACACTTTATGTCCCTAAATGAAAGGGATTGCACCAGTGATAAATGAGATTAGATGAGTCTGGGGAAGTGTGTGGGCAGAGGGTTAAAACTTTAAAGCTTTGGTGCGTAACTTTTTGATATTATTGAACGTCCGTTACATTCAAGCTATTGCCAAATAAGTTACTACAAAGCTAATTAAGACTATCAGCTCCACACAACTCTGTCTGTATTTCTCAGTATCACTATGTTCAGAAGATTGTGTCGTCCGCTTGTCTTTCCCGCGCAGAAACTCAAGTGAAGATAATTACCTCTTCTGAAGAGTCCATGTTTTTTTAATCCTCTTGTCCTCCTTAGCTGCTAGCAACTGCATTGAGGAGGGGTGGGGGCACAATCACGTAAGGCTTGTATCATGTGGACGCGCCGACATTGTTGCTGTCATTACTTAGAATTCCTCATGGGGGCTACAGAAACTACGCACTATAGCTTTAAATATACTTATTTATATAGCGCCTTTCGTGCAAAATTGCAATACAAGTTGCTTAACAATACAATACAACAATACAATTAAAATACAACAATACAAATAAAATACAGCAATTCATGAATTTATTTTAAAAAAAGATTAAAAGTGCAATATGTAATACTGACAGCTAGTGTTTAAAGTAATTACTGCAGTACAATTTCAAATTACTGGAGAGAGTCATCTCCCCCGCCGCCTCCTCCCCAGACTCGAAGTTCATGGAGGTTGCCAGGCTGAGACAGCAGTATCCATAGTCTCGCTTTGCCAGACCCTCCTCCAAAGCGCGCTGAAGGAGAATCCACAACAATGTTGCTAGACGCTTGTCTCACATAGCCAGACATTACTTCACAGCACAGCGGAGTAGCTAACGTTAGATGCTGGCTATATCGACAGTCATTGACTCACAGTTGTTGGCTACACAACAGGCTACACGTTGTAAACAGCCGTGGCCCGCTTGCCTGGACCTCCTGTAACGTTAGCAGGGTTAGCATGGCGGCATTAGCCGGGACCAGTCGTGATCACTTTATTGGCTGTGTCTCAATTTGTTTTTAGCGAGTAACCAACTCGGGTACTCTAGCTATATAATTCAATGTAAGTACACAAATGTTGAAATTACATAAAATCCCCGTCCCTTGTAGCCATGATTAGCCTGAAGCTAATGCTTACCTGTTCAGGAGGAAATTAGCCAACTCCGCGTCCTTTTGGGCTCTAACCTGTCTCCATCTTTCAAATACATCTCCAATATTTACCCAGGGTTTGTAACGTCTCTGGTCACGCAACTGTTGGAAACATGCCAAGGTTTTTTAGAATGGGTCGAATTTATCTCCGTCCCGTTTGTTTGTTTGCTACTTTCATGCCTGTACTAACGTTACAGCTGTAGCACGCTGAGTTTACATTTTTACAGGTATATCTGGCAACCCGGCCTAGCTGTCAAACTGGGCAGTTTATAACAACACACAGGCCAAAACACAAACAGAAATTCAGTCACGGAACAGACATTTTAAAAGGAGAAAATACTGGCATTAGCATTGTTGTCAGAAAAGATAGTATTTCAACTTAGCATGTTTCCTTAATATCTGATGACGCATTGTGGTCACTTTTGGATTTATTATAGTAAATATATTACATATTGGACCTTTAAGAGAATGCTAAACTGGAAAGTTGTTTTAAGGTCCGTTTTAAAGAGCATATGTTGAGAGCATGTCTGACAGGTAATTAGGCGCTAGTCCACTGAGTGATTTCAACACAAATAAAAGGATCTTAAAGTCTATTTTAAAACTGGACAACCAATGTGGGGCTTGAGGACGGATGAGATATGTGCTCTCCTATTGGTCTTGTTCAGTGTATGTGCTGCTGCATTCTGAATGATCTGTAGTTTATTTATAACTTTCTTAGGTAGACCAGAAAGGAGAGCATTGCAGTAATCCAGCTGGTAATAAAATAAGGTGACCAGATTTCTGAGACAAAATCCGGGGACATTTTCAGCTCAGAAGTGTAAATACCTCCAAAACAGGTAATGTTTTTATCTTTGTAAAACTTAAAATAGGGACATTGCCCCAGGGGCGTCACTAGACCTACAGCTGCACTGGGGCACAAGCCCCCCTAGGGGGGCTTCCCAGTAAAAGAAATGTGTCCATTTAAATGTTTAAATGCATCAATCTGGTGAAATTCAGAGGTTAGCCTTGATTATTTTTATCTATGGATGGAAATATTTGTGCTGTAGCCTTAACTATTTTGCATTTCAGAATTTTAACCATGCATATATATATATATATATATATTCATATTTGTAAGTGGGATATACTGTATATAAGTAAGTGGGATTGTCTGGAATCTGGCAATATAATAATCATTATGGTGGGATACACCGGCTAAGCAATTTACAAAAATGTCTGTGCTGACATAAATAGTTTACATGAGACTACATTATAATTGTAATACCATGTAGAAATGTTCTTACAATTTCAAAACCGGATTACCCGGGAACCGCTTGTTGTATCGATGCATGTGTTGAGTGAAGAGTTTGTGAGATATTACAGTGAAAACCGGGGACATTTGTGGGGACAGCTCCAACCGGGGACAGGTCACCGAAACTGGGGACGTCTGGTCACCCTATGATAAAAGCATGCTTGAGTCTCTCAGTATCTGCCTGGGAGAGAAACGGCTGCACTTAAATAATATTTCTAAGGTGGTAAAAGGTAGTTTTAGTGAGATTCCTGATGTGAGATTCCCAATTCATTCAAATCGGTGTCTAGAAGCATGCCAAGATTTTTTGCTTTGGGTTGACAAATTCTGCCAAGGATTTAAAGTTATTGCACAATATCTCTCTCTGGGCTCTTTCTCCAAAAAATAAAACTTATGTCTTATCTTTCAATCATTCAATTGCGAAAAGTTATGTGACATCCAAAAGTTGATCAATGCATTAACAAGAGGGCAACTGTCATTGGGTGATTAAGAAATGTACAGTTGTGGTTATTATAAGCATAGCTATGAAAATGAATCCCATGTTCTCTGATGATATTTCCCAGTAGCAGCATATAAAGACTAAACAACACAGGTCCAAGAATGGAACCTTGAGGAACCCCACATGTTATGCTAGTGTAAGCCGAGGAGTCTTTACCAAGGGAGATAAAATAGTCTCTACCAGACAGATAAGTCCTACACCAAACTAAAACAGAGCCAGACCTACATGTTTACATTGTCTCTTTGAGCATGTTAGCATTCTACTGCTAGCTAGCTAGTGTTGCCTAACTGTAGTTAGACAGAGCCACCAGCATGGCTTAGCGTTCATAACATAAAATGTTTGGAACACAACACATTTTCACAATTATACACAATTATACACAATACACAATTATAGCCCAAGGGACAAACTTGCTAGGCTGCCACTGTCAACAATGACATGGCAGAACATGTTCAGACTGAGCTGCTGACACCATACAGATGGCAGCTACATCTGGTGGCGAGAGAGCTACATTAATTCAGGCATCTGAGGGCATAGTTAAACCCTGATTGCCACATAAACACTTCCCTCAATAGCACAGCTGAGAGAGTGGAGCAGCGGAGCTTCTCGGTTGCATGAGGGTAATACAAACCCTCCATTAGATTAACTGACCATCTCATTTGCCCTGGCAGTTGACAAGGATAGGGAGGTTTGTGTTGGTGCTTGACAAGTCAGGGGAGAGTCCTGGGTTGACAGGACACACTCCTCAAGTGGCAAACAACGTGAGTGGAAAAAGCGAGGGGAATTTGTGACTAAATTGTGCATCTATGGTTTTATTCTCCAATCTATGGAGCCACTGCCATATTTAGGATTCCATTTCACTTTCTCATTCTCAATCCTCTTTATTTTCACATTTACTCTTCTGCTGTTTACTCTCTCTGTGTCTGTCTTTCTGCCTTGTTTCCTCTTTTTCTCACCTGCTTTTTCCTCATACTGAGAAATGACACACTGAGGAGGCCGTGGTTAATCAGAGCTCATCCTCGAGGTGGAAGGAAGTAGCTGCTTGGATTATATGGTTTCTTTTCACACTGTCTTGATTTCTGCAGCATTGGCCTGGCTCTGAAATAGCCAGCTGGCCAAGAATGAGGGATCGAGACCTTTTGATAAATGCATGGAGAGTAATTTAGGGCATCATGTGAGCCACCAGGGTTGGGTTCAATTATCTTTCATTCGTCATTCCTCTCCATATGACATTTCACACCAAAGATTTAATATGCTTGAATTGCACGAGCTAAGTAATTAAAATTGTTCGCAGTCAATTTATGCATTTGTAAAGAAATCAATAGGGTGTCATATTATGAGATGTTAAATCAAGTGTCCCAAAACACCACACTTCACTGATAACTGACAGTGGACTGTGAGTCTGTGTGTTTTTGTATGCACATCATACCCCAGTGCTATTGCTCAAGAGTGTTTACAGCTGTCTGTCAATCCAGTGCACAGAGAGCTTTGATTCAGTTTGCGAGGCTTCAGTCATGGTTCTGTTCCCCCTGATGCCCAGAAACCCCTGACAGCTGACAGGGACACAGTGGCTGAAGCAACAATGGCCAGTGACAGCTTAAATCTCACAGTGCCATTTCATAACATTGTTGTGAACAGACCCACAGGCACACATCGAAACAGCTGATCCTTAAGGTTTGGGCTGGGGACAAACCGAGGTCATTGAAGGGGCTCTGCAGGTTCTCTACTGCAAAATGAGGAAGTATTTGGTATTCTTATTGATATACCAAAAATACACTTTAGGCCAGATGTGGGGAAATTTAAATGTTCCCTGAGGAGTTTTTTTGTCAAGAAAGTTATCATTCAGGCTTGTTTGTTGAAGATATTCCACACTGTATCACGTTCATCACGGTCAAAATCTCCACTCCTAAAGTAGATGGTTTTTAATTCAATACTAAATAAACACAATACTTTACTGGGAACAAAATGGTCAAATGGTGGCTGCTGATGCATTGCAGTCCAGATAAGTGAGAAGTATGTCTGTGAAATGAAAAAGTTGACTGACTTGTAAATGAGAAACAAGCTTTTTGGGAATCTAGCATACTATATAATATATAGATTTGTTTTATTCTAGTGGTTCAAAAAAATGCAAAAATAAATTTTCATAGCCACAATAGTTTACACTGCCACATTGTACTGTAATAGTAAATGCTGTGTTTTATGTATGTTTATTACATTACATTTGTGATGTTTTGAATGGCCCAGAAGCTCAACAGCTGGCAGTGTCTTGAAATATTCTGGACCTATGACACTCTGGATATTATGTGCTTTGGACTTTGGGACAAACACAGATTGACATCAGACATGATGTCCAGTGGCTTGAACATTGTTTTTGTACTTGTGTCCCCTCAGCTGTTTGTGAATGACTTTGTTTTTCTTTCAGGACAATATTTTTATTTTACAAGTTGGAAACTTTCTAATAACTAATAACTTTGTGATTGGCCATGGAATTGACAAACACCAGACGCAGGAATAGTTTTGTATCTGTGGGAGAGTAGGGTGTTCGCTGATTCATCGTGTTTCTGCAGATAATCGCTTCTATCCAGATGAGAGAATCACTTGACATGTGGCTCTGATGGATTTCACTCATATGCAGTGGCATAGTATGAGGTGAAGCCTAATGGCTTTCCTTAACGGGAATGAGATCATGTCACTCTTAAGTTTAAAATATTATGGAGACATCAGAAAATAATAATGTCAAAGTTTATCTGACGGTCATTTACAGCAGCTGGTGCTTTAACTTCAAAGTGGAAAGCAACAAGATGAACCAGATGGTGAGCGTTTCTGTGCATATTCTCATTAAATGTATTTGCAACCAGAGTGGAAAACACATCCACCTCCCTAATGCCCACTTAGTTTTCTGCACAACCACCTATTTAACCTTCTAATCACAGATTAAAAACCAAACACTTTGAAGAGAGATCTCTACTGACAAAACTGAACTCTAAACTGAAAATATAATTCCCACAGTAAAAATCTGTACAAGAAGTTATATAGTTTCACTTGTATCTAGTGCATTTTCACGTTTACTAATAATAATGTGATCTTAATAAGAATATTTTAAAGAAATGTGACAAATGCATCACAAGACATTTTCACAAATTTAAGGGAGAGTCAATAAAAATGCACAAAAATGATGATTACATAGACATTTAAACTCAAACACAAAAAACATTATGTTGCCACTACATATCCTCCCTGTCAGGTGAAATATGTGTCTTTAAAATGTCTGCCTTGATATCTTAGGTTATTGCATTTTTGATTAATCTCTGGATTCAGAAAAGGGTTTAATTCCCCAAGGAAGTCAGCACTTTATTAAGCCAGGAGACTGTGTAAATCTTTGCAAAAGCAATGTGGACATAGGTTTTACTCAACATTAAAAAAGGTCATGTAAATTTTAAGTTGCTCATAATGAACCTAGGTACCCCCACATCCTCTCCGTGTGCCTGGAGGCTCATGTAACTGTGAAAAGCTGATATTAAAGACTGCATGTCAGCAGTGTTTTGCACACTGACTGTGTAATCTAAGTGGACAGAATGTTTTTATTGTTGGACCGAGCAGGAAATAACACTACCCAGTGAGTGTGGACCATTGTGGGCTTTGACTACACTCAGAGAGCTTCTAAAACAATACTAACTCTGACTCACTCTTACTCAGCTTCAGCTGGTAAAATTGGCAGAAGGAATCCTCCCCACAGCCTTAAAAAGGCCAGTTAGTCATGCAATAGTGATAGCAATGTTGCTGATTTTGGCAGTGTACCACATAAACAGTATGGGTACACATAAACAGATACATAGATCTGGATCGATGAATCGATTCAATCCTCAGCGATTCAATATTATCAATACAAAGTGAAAATATCGATACTTATCGTCATCTTTAAGATGCACCTTTTATTTTAAAATTACCATGTTATGTTTATTCTTTCTCTAAAAAGAGTAGTTTGTTTTTAATTTAAATATATAATACTAATTTAAATAATGAAGTGCACAGTAATACAATTGTCAAATCTTATTTTAGTTGCTTTTTGTAAATATATATAAATGTAACTGATTGTGTTATGTATCGTCTCGTATCGGTCGCAGGCCCCTGAATTGTATCAATTTGAAATGGTATCGTGACAGACTTTGTGATATCACTAAATATTGTATCGTTGTCCAAAGAATCAGTATAATACCATTTAATGTATAAAAACACCTGTGTGATTTACACCCCTAGTAAACAGAGCTACAACACAGTTTTGTTGGTGACACGGTGGGACATGTCAAACTGTTCTCAGGTGTTCTGCCCTTTCATATAATCTTTGTAAGGTTAGGTCATGAAAGGGTTGCGAGAGTCCTATACTAAAGTAGAAAACACTATGTTAAGTTACAGTAATACTGTCTGGTGCTACTGTGATGATGTGGCCACAGGGATCGTCTTGAAACCATCCCTTCCACTGTGCCCTTGGCTAATAAAAAAACACCCCCTGTCCTCCATCCCGCTTCCTGTGCTGACGCGGGGCAAGCTGCCCAGAATCCCAAATGTCAGTGGATGGCTTAAGAAATGACAGCTGCTGCTGCATCTTGAATGTCCATCGCCACATTCAGAGAAGTGTTTGAAAAGGACAAAATGACATTTGCAGCAGGGTTCTCTCAACATCCTCTTGTCTCCTCTCTCTGTGTTTCCACCATGCCACCCCTTTTTTCTGCCCTGCTGTTACCATGAATCTACATAGGATAGTAGTCTGCTTACAAAGCCAAACATCACGCTGTGTTTGGCATTCATCATTTATTGATGGGCTGTTCTTTAATTGCAGCGGGAGAGTGCTTGGCTTTTCTGCTCTCACACTGGCTGATCCATGGGGAATGCCCTCCTACTGAGGGCCCACATTTACTCAACTCCCTGGGAGCACCACTGTTGACTTATAATGGTTGTGACACACACAAAATAACCTGCAGGGTTGTTCTTTCCCCTCTTTTCTACCGCATTTCACTCTCTGCTTACACTTCTTCCATTCTTGCTCTAGCTGACAACATAGGTGGGTTAAGGGCAGAAATTAAATAATTAGCAACTGAATGGAAGCAGAGTAAAAGAGGGCTTGGATTGGCATGTGAGACTTATCAGGGGCCTCCTAACCTAAATATACAGATAACTGTAACAAATCCACTAAAGAGATGTGTAATGGGAAGGGAAATCCCATTTGAATTCAATAAGAAAACCATGGCCTATCCACATGTTATGCAATTAAACATAACTTTTCACTCATCAAAAGTTCTGTGGAGATTAGTTCCCTGAACCCTGCCTTGTAAATTGAAACTAATCCCTCCATGTGTTTTTTCCTGCAACCATGGTGTCCTTATTAACAACCACTAACACAACCCAACATAAATCTCCTTTCTCATTTAATCTGTATTTGGCATTGGATTAATTTGCATCCATCTGCAGCTGCAGTTGGTTAATTTTAACTGTAAGAGGAAAGTGACTGAATTGATGGTCACTATTCTGTATGAAAATCTAATATTTTACTGTGATGGCAATTAAGGGCATTTATAGTTTATAGTGATACATGCCATGGTACATGTGAAAGGCCACATCTGTTTCCACTTGGTTTTAAAATGTGTCTTGGGTGATTGGATCACAAGTGGACATAGGATATATTTTGAAATTACGGCGACTGGTCACGTGACCTTTAGGGCAACCGGTCATGTGACAGTTAAGTTTAGCCACAAAAAGATGACTGTAAAACGACGACCTAAGAGTTACGTTTAAGTAAGTAAGTAAGTTTATTTATACAGCGCTTTTCACAGACAAGGTCACAAAGTGCTTTACAATGTGCATAGACAATAAAAACATGGTAAAAATAATCAATAGAATAAAATACAAATACAACAGAAACAATTATCAAATAAATAAAAGACATAAGCTACCCAAAAGCTAACCTGAACAAGTGAGTCTTCACTTGTCCCTTAAAACAGTCCACATTCTCAGCAAACCTAATGCTGGTTGGTAGTGCATTCCAGAGTCTGGGTGCCATAGCCTCAAAGGCTCTATCCCCACACGTCTTCAGACGAGTGAGTGGCGTGGATAGCAGATTTTGATTGACAGACCTGAGAGACCGGGAGGGGGTGTGTAAGTGAATTATGTTGGCAAGATAATCAGGGGCCTGACCATGTAGAGCCCTATAGGTTATGGTGAGAATTTTGATTTGGATCCTGTAGGTTACAGGAAACCAGTGAAGGGAGTAGAGTAAAGGGGTGGTATGGGTGCGCCTGTTTGATCTAGTAAAAAGCCTAGCAGCAGCGTTTTGAATGGATTGCAGGCGGTGAAGGACAGATTTATTGAGTGAGGAGAAAAGTGAGTGTGGAGACCACAGCCCTTAATTTGCAAATTTAGTTTTAGTTTAGGCACCAAAATGACTAGATTTGATAAAGGTTTGTGGTTTGGGGTAAAACACTGGTCCCCCTAAGTAGTACTTCTGGGATATGAACACCCATTTCCTGGGTGAAAGTATTGTGTTTACCCCTTACCTTCTTCTGGGACAAGCACTACACTCCCCAGCTTGAAAGCCCTGTGGTTTGGGACCCATCCCAACACATTCTCACTCCCAGCGCATGAAAAACAATGCTTGGTCAGGTGCCTTTGGCGTTAGTTACTGACGCAAAAAGTTGTGCGCCACTGACCAAGCGCCAGTATTTGACGAGTTATTTTTGACGAGCATTTTAGGATGAGTTGCGTGATCGTCTATCGTTTTGCCCTATGGAAGGAGATGTGTTGGATTCTGCTAACAGCAATATCTCCAGCTGTACTAACACAACTGCAAACACGACTTGGTGGACATCATTTATTTATTTTATTCGTTAATAACTGTGTGCGGGGCCCTTTGACCTTCTCGCAGACATATCCAGTAACAAAATCTGAACCTAAGTGGTCAGCTGGAGACACATGATATACACAGGTGGTAACGGCGAAGTGTCTCGGCTGTCCACTGTGTTCAACTTATTTTATACACTAATCTTTGGTAGTGTGAAGAAACATGTTGCCATTATTGTGATGGAACCTCACTTGTAAATCTGCATAATAATGCTGTACTGTATGTCAAGGGATTGTAACTGTTGTTTGCACAGCTTTAGCCAAGAAATAAGTATCAAGTAGATTCTGTAGAACCCAATGTATGTTGAGTATAGTCATGGAATTGATGTTGAAACAACAGTTATATTAAAACTGCATCCAAGAAAACAAGATTATTTTTGGGGATTTTTGCCTTTATTGGATTTCCTGTCCGTATCTATGAGCTGTCACACTGTCTAAAACCTACTCTCCGTTTCTTGGCGTCAAAGAAGACAAGATACAAATTTGATTTAAAAAAACATATTTTTATATTTTTATGCGATTGCAATGTATACCATGATTTGATTTTAAGTAATAAATCATGCAGCAACATAGGGCGTGGCTCCACTGACTAAGGACACATCAGTAGGGTAAACCAGGATTAATGCTGTGTCTCCACTGACAAGCTCACTAAACCCTCAAGCACTGGTTTGTTCCCCCCTCATGTTACATTTATACTACTTTTAACACTTCAGTCACGTGCCATTGCTGCAAAGACTAGAATATCAATTTGTGCAAGCAGCTGTTGAGAAAGCAATACTCTGTCTGTTCCTGTTGTGGACACTCAACATACAATTGTTTTCCCCAGGCTTTCAAGGTTGGTAGAGAACAAACTGAAGGAAAACAAGGAATGTTCAGTCGTTCATCTCTGGACACTTTGGAGCCACACATTACTAGTAAAACCGGGATTAAAAAAAGTTTTGCTGGTCAAATTAGTAAATGGATGTTGCTTTCAGAGTAGTTTTTCATTGCCATGAAGCTCTGTAGCTGAGATATGGTACATTGATTCAAGCCAGTCGGGTTTAGATTAGGACATCCTAGTTTACGTTCCCCTCAGTCACATAGTGCAAAGCATAGGCTACACAGTCCATTCTGTTCTTCAATGGCTTCATGATTCAATGAATGCAAGAGTAAATTAAAACCTTAATTTTCTCTATAGATATTTTAGAAAATTCTTGTATAAAACATTTTAAGCTTTGAAACAAACGAAATAGTGACCACTTGAAAATTGTCACAAAATTGCTCATTTTTGTAGTACATACTAATTAACAATGAATATATTCATTACTCAAATATTTTTTACTTTTCATAATCCATGAATCCATTTTTATCCTATTAATTTACATCATAAGGATTGAACGGTGCCAGATTTAGGAGACTGTCCTCCCCCCGAAAAACAACCCAATAAGTTGTTTGTTGATGCAGCAATTACAACCCATAGTTACATTTATAGGTGCCGCGCCCTATAGTGTGTATAGTAATTATGACAGGAGCGAAGCAGGAAGTAAGGTGTTTTACTTTACAGAAAAAACAGAACTACGTCATGCTATATGTCACGTGTAACCGGAAGTAAAGTAACATAACAAATGTAGTGATTTTAAGCCAAATCATGATCTTTTGTTAATGTGTTTAGATGATTTAGATATGAGGACAGAACACACTCCTGTGGCTCATATTTCCTGGTCCCGCTAGAGGCACTAATTTAACAAACACTCCCATGAATCAGAGTGCAGGAATTAAAGACCCATATGGTTGTATGGTTTGGAGGACTTTGTGAAATTTAGCCAAGTGGATAATGTCCCTGGAATATGAACAAACAAACAAACAAATCAACAAAGCCATAGCCAGAATAAGATATGTCCACACAGCGATACCACAACATGGTGGGTCATATCCATAAAACCCCTGTAAATTTTAACCACAGTAGGAAAATCCGATTAATAAAGTTTACCCCAAAAGAATCACATTGCTGATGCTTCATTGTCAGCTGTGTCACACGTGAAAGTCAGTGGAAAGCAATATTAATGAGGCATATGTAGTTTTAACATCCACCATGATCAACCATGCATGGAAGCACAATTGATTAGCACTTTGAGAAACATACCGAAAGCCAAGCAAAGTCAAAGTAATTTGGGCTCTGGCCAAAAATCCCCAAAACAACCTATATTAATATTCAAAGACAGAACTAAAACACTAAAATCCTGTTTTAAATAATGACCATTTTGAATAAAAAGTAGGCATACTCATTCTTTAAACAATACTTACTACCAGTGACCTCACAACAAAAAAGACAATTTTGGATGTTTGTTCACTTTAGCCAAACAGGAAAAACTCAGGAGGTTGGGTATACAAAGCATCTGATTTTGGTACTCGATACTGCATCCTATCTCCTTCCAACAGTTAACGTTGGTTTCCTTTAAACCATGCCAGCCATCCAACCATGACCATTTCTTTGGGATTTTGTGAAGAAAGTTGCCTAAATCAGTAACTATAATTATTGGGGGGAAGCAGTAGCTCCGTCCGTGGGGACTTGGCTTGGTACCCGTACGGATCAAGTAGTGCGGACTGGCAGCTGGAGAAGATGCCAGATCGCCTCCTGCTCACTGCCGTGGTGCCCTTGAGCAAGGCACCTAACCCTCAAACTTCTCCAGGGATGCTGTATTATGGCTGACCCTTAGCTACACCTTAAAACCAAAGGTTTCACACCAAAAAATGCATGTGAATGCTGTGTGAAACAAGAGTAGCCATTTCCGCCTGTGGCAGTGCTCTAGTTGCATTTCAATGTGAGGCATCTCCATTTTAAGTATCTCTAAGTCCATTTCATCTGAGCTGCTTAGCAGTTAATCAGCTGACAGAAACAGGGCAGAAGAAATGTGTAGAATATGTACCTTTTTTCCAAGAAAAGCTTTTTCTGTTCTGTCCTTGCAGCTGCAAGGTAAAAATACAACAATGAAAAAAATCTCTACTACAACTGAATGACTAATATTGGTTCAAGCATTAGTCAGATCTACAATGACAATAGGACCTGAAAAAATCTCACAACTGTAAATATTGCATGCCCACCTTCATGTCCCTTATTTCATTTAGGAGTCAGGTATTATAAAATCAATGATCAACATTGTTGTGTAGTTTAAACAATGTGCTCTCATACGCACTGGTGGACAAACGTCAGTCTACAGGGGGGCGATATAGACCTAATCAGAGTGTTTCCATGACCACAGTAGTAAACAAACATGGAGTCTGTGGAGGAATGTGTATGGCTGCACAGTACTTACTTCACAGAAGGCAGAAAAAAAAGACCCAGGTCTCCTGGGTCAAAGTCCTGTGATTTTTTTACCCATCCCCAGCCACTCCCGCCTTAATACTAGACTACTACTACTACTACTACTACTATTGTCCTTCCCCGAAAAACGACCCTATAGATTGTTTGTACAGGCAGTACCACTCTAGTGGCCGTAGTACTTTTGATGGGAGCGAAACAGGAAGTATGTGAGCGCAAAACTCCATGTAAGGAGGGAGCTTGCGGTGTTTAAAGGGTCAAACAAACACAGGACTCTTACCCAGGAGACCGGAGTTCGTGTCCTGTTTGAAAATAAAAGTAACTAATTTTTTTTCCCAACTTTAACGAACTACATCACATTCTATGTCACGTGCATCATTACGTCATGTCAATATGCACAGAAGTAACATAACAAATGTAGACTACTACTGATATTAACCCAAACCACAATCTTTTTCTTAAATTAACCAAGTAGTTTTGGTGCCTGAACCTAACCAAACTGCAACTGTATCATAACATTGATGTCAATTTTAAAACTGCAATTGTTACGTTTAGGTATGAGGATGAAAAACGCTCCTGTGGGTCATATTTCCTGCCACCACTAGGGGTGCTCATTTATTACAAACTCCTGTGGGTCGCTGTAGAGAGTAGGAATTGGAGGACTTGTTGTAATACAACGTTACATGACTTCCTTCGTTGCTCCTGTTATAATAACTACTGACACTAGAGGTCCCCGTCTATCAATAAATGTAAATTATTAAGTTTTTTTGGGGGAGCAAAGTCTCAAACCCAAATAGAAAGGATCAGCTTTCTCTTGTTTTTTCATGTTATAGCGTCCAACTGCTGCTCGCCCTTGCATTGCGTTACAATTTTCAGGTTACACACTCCAGAACGCAAGAATGTGATCTGGTATACCTAAAAGCAGACTCGGGAGGCAGAACAGGTGTGATAAAACAGTCAGGTCTACGAGAGAGCAGTAAGTAATTATACTGATGTTAATTAGACCAGGTACAGACAGGGAGAACACAATATGTGTTGAGGCTGATTGTAAATGAGAAGCAGCTTTTGTGGGTGGATGACTGGGTCAGGTGACTGAGGCCGGAAACTCAGTAATGACGGCTGGTGGGCAGGTGTGGAATGGCAGGTCTGAAATGACGAGAAAGGTTAGTATACACAACACACATTAATCAGATCAACTAAAGACAAAAAAAAGAGTGATTCATTTCTTGTCATATGACAAGTAACTGCAGAAATCCAGATATCCAAGACTGTCTGATAAATATGTTTTGCAAATACATATATAATTCTCATCAATCCGTATTATCACCTGAAGACAGTTATTAAATTTAAAAAAAATAGTAGCACTATAACCCCCCTATTTAGCATTTATAACCACTTTGTGAAAATTGTATTCATGGATAATAACATAGTATTATTATTAAGTTCAGTTTGATATAGTAAGAGGCTCTACATCACAGTAACACATGAATTCTCTAGAGATTAGTTACATAATTCTCTGTAAATAACTGCATGAAAAGGATTCTTTTTTTTTTAAAACATTAAACGGTCCAAATATTTAAGCATTATATAGCGCCACTACATCGTAGTGAGTTGAAATGTGTTTACAGGAAACAAATGACGCCACCTCGGCTTTGAGTGTTTTTCAGCTAATATGTGCTGACTCTGATGAAAGAGCAGCTCTCTTCTCTGTGGCACGGAGTAAACATCACCGGTAGAGCTGCAGACTCATCTGACTTGAGTGGACGCCTCAAGGAAGAAGTGGTATTATTATATTACCTGTGATGAAGTTAGTTAGATTCTATTCCCATGTGCCCTGTTGTTATGAGATGCAGTTGTGTGTATGTTTAGTTCAATCTATGTGTGCACTTAATAAGTATAATATATAAAATAATAAGTGCGTAAACTTTTTCATGTATTACATTTGCATTGTGAATATGTTCTTCTTCTTGGAAATCCACAATTACCATCCATGACAGCACCACTTTCTTAGACATTTCACGCTACCGTTGTCTTTACAGGTCTAATCGCTGTCCGCCCGCAACAACCTTGGTCTAATTGCATTTATTTGTTGGAGCAAATCCCATCTGGGAAATTCAATTCACATTCGGAATTGTCTCCATTATGGTTTGAGTCTAATGGCACCTCTGTTTTACTATCCATAATATTGAGGTCGTAAAAATACATACATGGAAAGGCAGATCAATTAATATTAAGATAGTTTTCAAGCGGACTGGTGGTCTGTTATGGCTTTTTACTAGGGCTGTCAAACGATAATCTTTTTCTTAATCGCGATTAATTGCTGAATTTCTATAGTTAACCGTGATTAATCACATGTTTTATCACGATTAAAATTCTATTATTTTGCATTTCAGAACTGTTTTTAAGTACATATTAACAATGGAAAGCAATTCTTACCAGTGTATCTTGATTGGGAATCAAATTAATGCAAAGAAAGTTGCTTTATGAACTTGACTTGAAGATTTGTATTATTTATTTACTGTAAACTAGGGCTGTCAAAATAACGCGTTAATTTCGATTAATTAATCTAAGAAAAAATAACGCGTTAAAAAAAATAACGCAGATTAATCCATTCCATATTGACGTTTGACCCAGAGCCGTTCTAGCCACCATTCGACTGTAAAATGAAGGAGGGAGACGAGAATGTGCTGCCTGGATTATTAATTGGAACATTTACTTGTAAAAATCTTCTTCCTGCCAACCCTGGCTACCGAAATCTGGTGCCACTGATATGTCTGCACTTCTCTCTGATGCTCTGAAACAGACGATACCGGCAACACAAACACCGCTGCACATGACGGTAGTTAACACTATACTCGACAGCAACTAACGTTAGCCTACCGCTAGCTAGTAGCTGGATTAAACACGGTTAAAATGCTGACAGCTAACGCTAAACGGTGTAAAGTGTGACTGTGTTTTACTGTAGAGGATTCAATACCGCTATGTAACAATCTGCAGCTGCCGTCGGAAAAACAACACAGACGTTGCGTTCAATGAAACTGGTAAACTACAGTATCGTGGTGCATTCGAAGTTATTGTAAATGTCCTTTTACCATCTGGTGGTTGTTTTTGTCGTTCAATTTACTAGTGAAATAAGTTATTGTTATTGTTATACATTATTATTAATCATTTAATTTTGACCATATGACCTTAGCAATAAACAAGCCGTTCTTTAATGTCTCCAACTGTTGTTTAGTACCCTTTTTTTTCTTTTTCTTTTTTTTACTTTCTTAAAAGGTATCGGTTCAGGCACCGTTAATTATGTATGCAATTAATTTTGATTAATTAATCACAGAGTATGTAATTAATTAGATAAAAATTTTTAATCAATTGACAGCCCTACTGTAAACAAAAGAAAAATGTGTGAATCTGTCATTATTGCACAATTCAGAACATGCCAAACGTAGTACGTCTTTAAGACCCGAGTCTTCTACAGTGCTGACAGGTCTGCAGTTAGTTGCCACCCATTTTGCAAGAGCTGTAGTCATTTTTGGGGATTTGGTTTCATCCACAGGTCGGCAAGTAGCACTCTCCAAAATAGTGCTTTGCCTGAGCCTGCTAGCATCAACCTGAGTCACGTTAACTGTACTACTATGCTTAGCTCGTAGGTGGTAGCTCAAGTTTGACGTGCTTCAGTGATATTTTAATTCGGCTTTACACAACGTGCATATGGCTTTCGACTTGTCTACTGAGCTGTTCGAGAGTTTCGGAAAATAAAAAATGCCAAAATGAAAAATGTATGCGTTATGCTCAGCTCTTAATCGCATCACGATTAACGTATTAATGCTGACAGACATACTTTTTACCCTACACCAAAACTTTGTGTTCTAAGGCTGAAATTGCAGGAACAAAATAAGTAGGTAAATAAACAAGGATAAAGGCAAATGCTGTATATTTTAACAGGTCACAGTTTTCCATTTGAACAACTAATGAAGCCTGTCCAAATGTCTGGCTGTGTTTTACAAAACATTCAGATTTTTCTTTTTAGATACAACTGATTGTCATTTCTTCACAATATAGGAAGTGACATCACATGTTGACAGCGTGGCTCAGGCACGCCTCCCTAGAAATAAGGAGAGGGGAGAGGGCATGAGATAAACCGTGGTAGATTCAGAGGCAGTTGTTGGATTGGCATGGCTGTGTGCAGCTCAACATTGCCATCTACATCCATGAGGCTCCTGCCTGGACATTTGGATTCTCTCTGCACAGCAACACAGCCTTGATACGGTGCTGGACAGCGTAACAGTCAGCTGTGCTGTGTTTTCACAGCATGTTGCAGGGCATTGGGAGATAGAGAGGTAATAATAACGGGGGACAACCTTACCACACACTTGAGCGATGTTCCGTGAGCCTCTCTCTCTCTGTCTCGTTTCAGACCATCAGGCTTTTCTACACAGAGACCTGGGACTAATGGAGGGATGCCATGATGTTTCTCTTTGCTTGTCATGCTTGAATCACAGCTTCATATATCCTTTTGTGTCAGAGACCGTATTGTCTTCGTCTGTCACTGCCGCCAGATCAACCGTGGGGTAGCGTGGCGGACAGAGCCCCCTCCTCAACCCCCCTCTCCCTTGTCTGTGCCCCCGGCTTTTCATCACTCCTGGCTTGCTCGTGTCTATTTACCTCTCTTAAGCTACCCTCCCCTCTCTGTTAAGCTCTGTCTTTCTTGCTCTCCCGCTCCCTACTGCTTACTATCTCCCTTTCTTTACTCCTTCAAAGCAGACAGTGTGCTATTCTATCCAAGCAGCTTGCTACATGATCTCCTGGAAAACCGTTTTCGCCACTGGTGTGCCGCCTCACAATTCCTTCACCCTTTCAGATTTCCATCTCTACAACGGCAGGATGTTCCTTCACGAGGATTGATCCCCATCCACCCCCTTTCACTTTCCCCTTCCCCTCCCTTGTCCTGATCTCCTGCCCTCTGACCCTCACCCTCTTGTTCTTTGCCCCCACCCTTCCTCCTCTATTTGCCATTACCCCGAGCCTCTTTCCCCCGTAAATCATTTCACCCCTTGACCATGTTGCCATGCGTCTGCTGGCTCCAACGTATCCTCATCTTGCTGTCCTCTGTCTTATGGACCCGGGGGGAAAACTGCCCAGCAACCTGCATGTGCCCAGATCCTCATACTGTGGACTGCAGTGGCCGCGGGCTAACCCGTCTACCCAATGAGATCCCCTTGGATGTGCGCAGGCTTTTGCTGGCTGACAACTTGATACCCCGCATCCCCTCTGACTTCCTGGTTCTGTACAGTGACTTGGTCTACCTGGACCTCCGGAACAACTCCCTCTCCCACATAGAACCGGGGACTCTCAGCACCTCTTCCAGGCTGGTCTTCTTGGACCTAGGCAGCAACAATCTGACTGAAATCCCTAAGGGGACTTTTGGGGAGTCTCGGAGCCTGATCAAACTACGGCTGGGCAACAACCCATATCTGAGCTTGGTGAATGAGGATGCCTTCCTTGGCCTCACGTCTCTGAGAGAACTGGAACTGGAGCGTAATGCACTGTCTACTCTACATGTGGGGGCACTGAGTCAGTTGCCCTCCCTGCGGGCAGTGAGGCTAGAGGGCAACCCCTGGGTTTGCAACTGCAACTTTGCCAGCCTGTTCGCATGGCTGATGGAGAACAGCCACAAGCTTCCAAACGGTAAGTAGCAACATCTAAGAAACACTTGCTTTCCATGTGCTTGACCCAAATATAGCATCTGAGCACAACATAAAACCGTATGATTGCAAATCCATTGCCATAACACTGCTCTGGTTATTTATGTTTTCCTTGTAGGAGAGGGAACCCCCCTCCCTCTCCTGTGTTCTAATTTTGTCTCTTTCTTCCTCCACTCCCATAGCATATAATGCGTGAGACTGTGTATGTAATATGAGACAATAGCACTTCTTTGAAAGTGAAAGCTACAAGGATGCTTTGTTCAATATTAAACAATATTAAGAATTTTAGCTTGCACTTTCTCTGGTTCCACATTTCACCATGCATATAAACATTAACCTTCATCCTGCGTGGTAGTCAAATAGATCAATTTGCGGCTTATTTTATATAATATTTATATAATACTTGCCATTTAGTGTACATTGAAATTCAGCAATATTATCAATTATGTTTGTCCTACACCAATGGAAGTCAAACATCGTCTCCTATTATTCTTCGCCGCTCAATCCATGTGCATTTTTAGGCCCACACTATAGACTCTGTCTACCACTGTGATTCAGCCTGGAGGGTGGAATTAGATAACAGGGCTGAAGTTTTGGTGTGCTTGAGTGTGCAAGGCAATCTGAATGTGTGCATGCATATCTGAGGAACAACAAAAGACAGAGGGGATGAACTTTGTCCCTTTAGAAATATCATATGTGGGTAAGATCCATTTACATTGAGCTGATTGGTCTCAACATCCAAAGCTACATGATTATAAAGGGCCGAAAGATATGTCCTGGACAAAACCCTTACAAAAAGCATGACAAAAAAAACATCACATCTGTGTTAATATTATTCATTTTGAAATAGATTGTATAGAATATTAAAAACACCTGTGAGAAGCAATTTATTCCTAAATCATTATTATGTTTTGTTGAGAGTGAACCATATATGTTTTTACTGAAGGTCAGCCTTATGTATATCAATATTAATGCCCTTACAAAGGACACAGACAGCAGTTATCTCATAAGTGCAAGCCGGCACGTGGGAGCAGAGAAGGCAAAAATAAACAGATCTGACAGTTCAGCCACACATGACTAGTAGCTCATGCTGTTATCATATTCAGATCAAAGTGCAGATTTGATGTATTTTGACTTAATCTTAGAATTTAATATAAATGTGGCTCGCAGTGTTGTGACATATGTCCATGGATATTCAAGGTGTATTTAAATACAGTACACAATGTGCGGGTACAGGGTGTTATGTATTAATGTGTCCAGATAAGGAGTGGCAACATTTATATCTGTCAATATTCCAAGGTTGTTTGGTGCGTGAAATTTTTACCTGTATGTATAAAGAACAGTTGTTTTGTCCAAAGCATGAATAGCAGTGGACTAAATCGTCTGACTAGATGTGATTTTTTAAATTTATTTTTATTGTGTAATAAAGTGAAGACAGAACAAGTTAAGACACATACAGGGACACATAAACAGCCAAAATAGATAATATAAAGTAAGACAGTGACATAGAGTAAGACAAAAATAAACTACAAAACCCCCCAAAACAAACAAACAAGGAATAAAACATAAGTTAAAACTGGTGGGTAAGCAGAAAATTAAGGAAAAATGGAGGTCCAGCAAAAAGTTGTATGCAGATGGATGCATGATGTGTGTACAGGGTGATCAGCCTGTCCTCACCCAAAAAAGCATATGCATGGGTCGATGCAAGCAGCTCATAACGACCTCTCGGGGCTGTACTAATTGTCACAAGAGCAAACGAGAAGCAAGTTGGGGTGATTGATGGGTGAAACAAACACAGGACTCTCATTTAGGAGACTGGAGTTTGTGTCCCATTGGAAACTAAAAGACAACTGTCATTTTGAAATGAATCAAGTTTTGACTTTTCAGACCTTAGTCTGTGACGTCACGTTACGTCCTCATTTTAGTAGTTTTATGTGACTCATTTTAAGCTACACCCTGAGGTTTTACTAACTCTAACTAAGTTTTTGTTGCCTAAACTCAACTAGTTTCGTTTCACAATGTCTACTACGTGTTGAAAAAAACTGTGGCCGTTACGTTAAATAGAATGGTCACATAACTACGGTCACATGATTAAACCTCCACCATGTGGCAGTAAATAGAACCCCCCCCTCAATCCCCCTCTCCCTTTTCTGTGCCACTGGTTTCTCATCACTACCGCCACTGTACATAGAACGTCATATGTGTTGTTTTGGAAGTCTTTGGAAATTGACGTATAATGTTGTTAGGGTATAGGTATGAGGATTTGTTGGAATGTTTATGTTTGTAGGGTTGGGGTGCGTTGAATCAGGCTAAGTGGTCATACAAGATATACACATACAGTATATGTATATATATCTTATATATACATCCATACATTTTCCCTCCTTTTATTGTTTAAAGGAGAGAGAGAGAGAGAGAGAGAGAGAGAGAGAGAGAGAAAGAAAGACAAAAGAAAATGTGAAACTGTAATCATAGATCATTGTGTGTGTGTGGTGGTGGTGTGTGTGTGTGTGTGTGGGTGTGTTCATATTCTCATATTGTAATTTGGCAAGATATTTCATAACAAAAATGGTAATTTTTCAAATTGCAAATTAAAATGAAAATCTTATATTGGCTCGCAGAGGATTTTACTCAACTCCCCTAAAAAACTGGCTGGCTGTTGCAAACTGCTGACAACCAACAGAAGTTGTACTCCTTATATACATGTAGGCCACGGTGTGCCGTGCTATTGATACTTCTCCCGCTTTCCTCTAAGGGATCGGCATTTGCCCCAAAAACAGATAAGTTTGGACCTGTGAGGAAGAAAAGTTGATAAACTGGCAAGAATACCTTAGAAACAGGCTGCAAATGCATTAATCACGGCTTCTTACTGATGTCAACTGCTAGGCATAATGAATTGCATTAGTAGTGCTGGCCAGGCAGACATCAACAACAAAGAAGAAGCCAAAGGCCTGGCCAAGCTGCGACTATGGCTGCCAACTGGCCTCAGTCTATACACACACTCAAATTGAGTTAGTAATGCGTATCTCACCTCATATGCAGCTCTTACTGTACATCCCCATCAGGGAGTGTTTGACCCAAGAGATGAGTCCACCTGTTTAGAGCACACACACATCTACTGTATATATGTCTCTATATATGGTCTACATTTGGTCTTTCGTATAATTTTATCATTTTCTTTGGCCAAAAAATGTGTCTGGAATGTACTTTGCAATGTTAATGATGCAGAGGAATTGGATGACAAATAACATTTTTGCAAAAGGAATAATAATTATTTTTCATCTTAGGCTCATTTGTATCTTCTAAGGCAATACAAATTGGTTCTGTAACAGGTCAGAGAGGACAAAAAGATCTTTCAGTGAACCAAAATAAAATATCCTCTAAAACAAGTTTGTGTGCATCATTTATAGAAGAGTTGCTTTATTTTTCTTACTTTAAGACAGTCAAAACTGTGACACAACTAGCACGTAGTACTGACAACGGAATATAGTTTTTGTGCTTATATTTGTACATGTTTATCAGTTTAAATGGACAATCTGTCACCACGAGCAGACGTTTAATGTAACTCCTGAGTTTTAGACCAGGTTATAAAAATCTAAGAAGTACTAAGCACACAACCCCTGAATTACCATTTCTGACAATTATTTCCTCCAGACTGTCTTTTATGAGTACTACAGGAAAATGTGTAGCGTTGTACAAACTACTGGTATTCAAGTTGCAAAGAACGGCTGATTCACACATGCAGTCATCATACTACCAGACCTAATTAACGTAACAACTGAGCCCTCGATCACGATATTGCGATGACCTATACCCTTGAACGCTGTGTTGGAAATGGATACAAAATAACAGATGGACACTCATTAGTAAATGAGGTTGACTCGATAAGCTTTTCAATATGTATGAACTCTTTCAACCATCATGACTGTGGGTGTTTCAACTTAATATCTCGTTCATCGTAGAGAAGAAAAAATCTATTACAGAGACAGGAATTAATCTTTAAATTGCACATCAGTGTCCTTTTTCCATCTGCGTGGGTGTTGTATCCTGATGTCTGATTCATCCAAAAACAAATTAGTAATCGGACTAGAAAATTACTGTTTGGATTTAACGTGAGTGTGGCCTCTCTTAAAACTAAGAGCTCCACTGATATTCAAAGCACAAAATGTTGACGCTACTACAAACGATCCCTGCATACCAACCCCACACTCCATACTTTTTTAAATACTTGTTCTGTGTGCAGTGTGTTCAAACTGACATGACAATCTATGTTAAAAGAATGTTAAAAAGTAAGGAAAATATTGTAATTGTAAATAATAGTTACAAATATAGTTAATATATAACTCCAGAAGCAATTTAGAAAACAAAAGTATAATGTAAGAGTATCACATGTTTAAAAAACATTGTATTGTGTCCTTAATGGCAGCTGTGTTCCAATCTTTTATCATTTCCTTTTCTTAAAAAACAATACATTAATATACTTTTGTCTTCAGCAAAGACTTGGTACTTACTATAAAGCATTGTTATGTAAAAATGGATTTGGGACACAGTATGATGGGCATGTTGGCCAAGATTTTGGTTTTTACTTTTAAAACCATCATCAGGACAAAGTACAGATGTTGGGAATCAGCTAATCAGCTGAAACAAGGTCTTCCACCGCATGCTAAAGACACATCTCTTCCAACTGCACCTTAGCTTAGAAGATGATACTAAAAAAATAAATAACAATATTGCACTTACACTTATGTTGCACTTACCTGTGGCTCTTTGTAGTTTGGCTAATTTGAAGCTAATGTAGGTTAATGTGATTTTTGCTGCTCTGTTTTTGTACCTTCATGGTTGAATGCACTTATTGGAAGTCGCTTTGAATAAAAGCGTCAGCTAAATAAAATGTAATGTAAATGTAATGTGTGTCCATAGATTCCCCATTAGCATTAATTAGGCTGATGATGTCATAGCATAACTTTCAGAAAACTGTACGGCACCAGCAGAATAATTAAACAAAATCTCAATTGAAAGATTGTCAATAAAACATGACAAACTGTGCTGCTATTTTAGAAGTCATCCTGAGATATGGTTCCCTCTGCGATGGCCTGCATAATGTAGCAGCTGCAGCGCCTATGCTGTAAACCCAATTCCCATTCCATTTTTCACATCCTGATTTCCCCTGTGATTTCAAGTTCACAAAGCAGCATGCTCTTCTGTTTGCCTAAGTTTGATTACTGCAGGTCAGCTGTGGGTGGAAGAACGTTAACATTCTGGACTTATTTTGGGATAGAAAACAGATTACTTTCCACATAGCCATGTTTTGTCTTCTATGCGCAGGTATTCATTTTGAGCTGCAAACTATCAGACAGACACACATCTAACTGTCTGCCTTCTTTTCCTTTTTTCTGTTTGTAGGTTTTTAAGCGACCAATCAGGTTCATTAATGTTTTAACGAAGGCATGAGTGTCAACATGATCCACTGCTATCTCCAGTGCTCTTGGGTTAAGGATGAACAAAGGCCATGTATAATTCAGGGTGACACAGTTCTACAGCACATTGGCCCGGGTAATTGGAGCCAGAGCTGCCTACAGGGCAGGGCAGGCCAACTCCCATGAGAGATTGAGGCTGAAGCCCATCGTGGCATTGCTATCAACACTAGTCATGACCTGTTTCCAACAGTTTCACTACAAAGTAGCAGTTTGTGTGACAGGGTCAAAGTCCCTGAATTTTACTTCACAGTCCATCGAGTTGCTCCCCAGAGACCAGTTACCACTCAGCGGGAGCAGCATTGAAAATATGACCAGCACAACATAGCACACACACGATGCCATAACATACTTCCCGATGCGACATTACAGTACTTGCTATCTTTGCTACCCATGTGATGAGAAAATATCTATTCCATTAACACAAGCTTATCCTGGCCTAATTTAATGTGTATTTAAAGTTGGGATGAGAGAGAGAAAAAGAGCGAGAGAGAGAGAGAGAAAAAAGAGAGAGAGAGAGAGAGAGAGAGAGAGAGAGAGAGAGAGAGAGAGAGAATAGGTGGACAGAATTACACAGTGTGATAGCATCGGCTGCTGCACTCACAGGAGCAGATTGAGATAATGTGCCGGTGTCAGAAATAAAAGGTGAAAAGCCAAAAGGTTTATTTCACAGGCAGTGTGCACCATTTTGGATGATGGATGCTTTCCTTTCTGCCTGTGTGTGGTCGAGTGTGAAGCATAAATGGCTTAGACCTGCATATTTAGCTGTTTCATCGTAATGAATTGTGGCAGTAGGCAAAACGCTTCAAAAGGAATCGACTCATAGTATTTGCTTTATTTGGTCTCTTGTATTTGGTAATTAGCAAAAAGAAATTGTGTGGGAATGTGTGCTTTTGTGATGAGACATTTTGAATACGGTACAGTGATGTCAGTCAGTCTCCACGCGGGAGGAATTCCCTCCTGAATGAGTCACCCTCGCCCCACTGTCATACGAATGTTTGTCCTTTTGTGCATCCATAACACACATTTTGTTCCTCTCCAACTCCTACTCTTGCCCTCCTCTTCACTGAATCTCTCTTCATTTTCCCTTCAGATTTCCCTCACTCTTTCTTCCTGTGATTGCAATTGAATAATTATCCTGTTTCTCTGTAATTATGTCTGCCTGGTTCTTTTTACATCTACTGAGTATTGGACTTTTGCGGCACATTCATCCAGCTCGTCCTCACCCAGAAAATGACCATATGGGTTGATTGTGCAAGCAGCTTATAACGACCACGACAACCTATCATGGCTGCATTAATTATCGCGAGAGCAAACAAGGAAGTGAGGTGACAAAGTATAAGACCACAAAAATCCACATAAGGAGTCAGGTTGGGGTGGTGGATATGTCTAACAAACACAGGACTTTCACTCAGGAGACCAGGGTTTGTGAAACTGAAAGACATTTTAAAATTAAACGATTTACCTATAACTTTTACGGACCTTAGTCCATGACGCAATAATGTCCACAACGTCATGTTACGTCCTTATTTTACGGTACTCATTTAAAGCCAATCCCTGATGTTTTACTAACCCTAAGTATTTTTATTGTCAAACTTAACTACTTCCGTTTGACATGTTTACTATGTGTTTAATACTTAAATAGGAAAAAACATTAAAACGGTCACATGACTAAGGACTAGGGTCACATGATTGAACCGCTACCGGGCGGCAGTAAATAGAACAGTCGTACGTTTTTGGAGTCTTTGGAAATCATCCTATAATGTTGTTTAGGTATGAAAATGTGTTGCAGCTATTCATTAGTAGGGCGGGGACGGTTTTGTGAGTCATTATCACAACTGGATTATTTAGGTAGAGTGTCTAGACACTAGTGGTTCGGGAACAAGTGAAGACTTAAGCATGAATGCCTTTGCAAATGGTGCAGAGATCAATCTGGACAGACAGGTGTTGAAGGAGGGAGGAGAAACAAGCCTCCAATATCAGTCTGTGACAGCCAGGTAGATCAATCACAGCTGAGACAGCAGATAGCGTCTCCCCTCGGCTGGCTGTAATCCTAAATGTAATCCATCAATTGTCCGCGCCAGGAATGTAACATATCTGTGTGGGCTGACATACCTAATAGTGTTAGGGCATGATTTTTGTTACATTATGGTCTGGTAGCCTACTCCAACCAGAAAATAGTGGTGACAGAATTTGTACTGTATCAGTGTACCCATTTATAAAGCTGGTATTGACCCTCTGTACATGTAGCTTTTATTAGAAACTGTCATCTACTGCGACAGTTTCTGAGCAAGAAACTATAATGTCCCTTTAAATCCTAAATAATGAATTATTTTTTCTTTACTAATCTTTTCTGTTGTTTTATTTAAGTAATTGTTTATGTATCAATGTTTTATCTGCCACAGTGGGTTAAGATCTCAATTAATTAAAATGAACAGCTTTCATTGTAGGTTTTGGTGAGGAGATTTAGACTTGCAGGAAACCCACAAGCAGATCTTCAACCTGCATTTGACCCATTCATATAATACTCGGAAATCAAATCACAGAGACTCAAGTCTGCATCTGTAGTTCCATACACATCATTGTGAAACAGAATTACATTGAATCAAATAAAGTTATAGGTATAAGCACCAAACACAGTTTATCTCCCGCACTCCCTTATATTCTCTTAATCTTGCTCTTTTATAAACTCGTTCTGGATCACGTTCACAGATCTGTTGCATTAGACTAAAATGTAGTTTAAAAACTCTTTCTGTTGCCTTCCACCTTTTCTTCCCCTCTCTATCTCTCTCAAGCCCAGACACACTTATTGTACAGTCACACCACTGGCAGCCGGCTCTGTATTTGGTCCATTTCGGGTGGTTGATTAACACTCCTTTTTGCGGATTGGCTCTCATGACAGGTCGGATGGGTATGACTGAAACACTGACTCGTAATAACTGCAAAGCTGCATTCTAAGTCATTCAACCCAGGGGATAAAGTGGAAGCTGAACGATCTGGAACTGCTACGGCACCTTCATTGGCAGTTTCCTACATCAGTGTTTCATTCTGTGGCGGCATTAATTAGGCACAAGTCTGTGATTACTTCACGATTACTTCTACACGTCTGTAATAACAGCTGGGCAGTTGAGTGTCTGTGCTGGTTTCACATGACTGTAATAACAGCAGGACATATGAGTGTCTTTTATCTGAACTGCTAAAGTCAGTTGTGAAGTGAGGATAACATTGTCAGGCACCTGTGTTTTTAAATAAAATCAGATAATAAGATATATACTGTATCAGAATATATCAAAATTGTATGTAAAATTACAGTAGCAGTTACCTTCATTGCTAGCCTTGTAGTTGCACAAGGTAATTGGAAATTGTGCCTAAATGAGCTATTTTTATTGTGTGACATATTTGTAGTGGTTTGTTACCAAGTACTGTAAAACCCGATACCAGCCATTTTCGATCAGCTGAATTGATTGTATGATAATGGATTTTCCCTGCAGTCACTTTGCTGCTGGTTTGTTGACATTCTGATCATTTTCTTTGCTAAGCGGGATACGTTAGTGTAAAAAATATTACGTTGACTTGGCCTATGCACTTTCAAATCTGTTTTCAAACTGTAGTACCTTTGTTGACATAAAGCAGCATTTACTTATCAGACTCAAGTTTCCTACATCTCTAATCTGAGGCCACAGTCACGTCTGGACCTCCTCCCTTAGTGAGAGAAGTGCACATTTTGACACAGACAAGCTTGTTATACTGAGAAACTATAATTATGGTGTTTGTTCCAGAAGATTCCACTTTTGGCCAAATAGCACAGCTGTTCAGTAATTCCCCCTTTTGTCAGGCAGTGTAATAAGCCTGTGTGCCCTATTGTGTCATGCTAGTTCTTAACTGCAGCAGTGCAGCTCCAGTGGAAAGCCACTATCTCTCCATTGGCCTGTTCACTAACTCTGTACTGATCACAATATATGTAATTATCCTGTAGCTCTGGCAGAGGCCATGTATTCACCAGGATCTTTTCAGTCTCAGATGTTATTAATCAAGCATTTAGGACAGGCAAGACCAGACAGGACAGTCTCGAAGGCAAAGGCCAAGTCTCTGAGGTGATGGGTTACTTTGCCATGCAATAAGTGCACTGTGAATATTTATCTCATCACAAGCAGACAGGACAGACGCTCCAATGTATTGGATTTTCAGATGTTTTGAAAGTTTTCTTTGTCTTTAGTAAGATGTGTGGCAATGACACAAATAAGAATTGTGTGTGTTTTTCTAAACTGCTGTTTGAAAATTCATTATAACAAGGTCAGTGCATTCCGTGGGTGTTTTTCTTCTGCGTATATCTCGTAACTATCAGCAATTTATTAGTATGGTTTTTTTGTACACAATCAAAAGAACGTCACTGGAGCCACTTTATATGGCAACCATGAGAATAAATCATTACTAACTTCACCAGACTTTATGACTATGAAGAAAAATAATCACACACTGCATGTTTAGTCTAAAAGTCCAAGGTCCAACCACTGCCATTCACAAATGCTGTCAGAGAAATTGGAAATGTCAAAAGTCAAAATGTGATTTTAAAACTAAATCAAATCTTTTAAAGTGTGAGCCATATTTACTTATGCAACACAACTTTGAGAATATCAGATTTAAAACAAAACAACATGATGAGATTAGCCATCTCTATGTAGTGTGTACTTGTTTGTAAGTCCCTTAGACTTGCATGGTATCCAGATAGTTTGAATGAGCAGTTTTCATAGGCTATGAATTTGTTCTGATTTCTGATTCCCACAACATACGGTAGACATGCCTTAAAATGAATCACACCAGGAACCAGTGTGCTCTTCTTTGGCTCCACCAGGATTGTTGGTATTGGCTCCTAATCAGTTTGGAGCCTCATTCTTGATGCTGACTCACTTGATGTGATCCTGATCCAAGCTATTTGAGTTTTCTGTGGAGCTTCTCCAGCAATGCTTTTGATACAGTATGTGCTATGGTTCTTGCAAGCCTAGTTACAGCCTGTGTGTATGCCAAGACAGGAACAACGGCAGTCATTTATAATTTTAAAAAAAAGGACACAAATGAACAACAAAAACAAAAGTTACATATATGAATGAGGTGTGAATTACAGAGTTTGAGTTTAAGGGAAATGTGTACAATGGTCAACACCATCTATCGCTGTTTGTAGTTATACTTTCTTCATGTATGCTTGTAATAGACTAATTGTATTTGTATTTTACTAGTTTTTTGTATAAGCTTGATAGAAGGGAAAGGCCATCAATTTTTTTTCTAATTATTATTATGGATGCAAAAGCAAATTGTAAATCAAAAGAGATCAAAACATCTTTTGGTCACAGAGACCTTCATCAGAAATGATAATAAACAATACAAGCAGAATCTTAAAAAAATAATATGTTAACAACAAAAAGCACGCATTTGATATATAATAAAAGCACAATTGTAATGTATTGGCTTCCCTGTGAGTTTGGCATTTTAATGTGTGTGTGTATATCTTGATTCTACTAATTAAATGTTAGAGGAAATGTGAGAATCTGTATCTTGTATTAAGGGATTAGTGTCACTAAATTTTATCAAGCTCTTAGAGAGTTCAGTTACAAACCTAATTAATAGTGTAGAGTCAATCGGAGAAGCACTTAAACCAATTCCATGCCATCACTAACTTACATTATTTCTTTTTCCATTGCCCCTAATCACTTTTGAAGCTTTTTCAAGCTATTGTTTTTACACATACTTGTACATGTACAACAAGGTTTTACATATCAACTTAAACAAGCACATTATTTAATTGTTATTTTATTGTAATACGATTTTCATACTTTCATTTCTATTATTCACTTTGCTGTAATAACTGACGACACATTTAAACACAGATTTAATTCAGAATTAGGGTAGTTTCATGAATGAACATAATTGTATCTAATCATAAAAAATATTGTTTTACATTTGTATCTAAACAAGGCATGCTGCAAATTGTGCTGACTGTTGAGCAAAGACCCAGAATTGATGTACTTTCAAGTGTGCGCATTTGCATGTGCAATCAGTAGCAGTTGCCTCCCACATTGCAAGGCTTCATCTCTACCCACCTATAACCTAACATTCACATCAATATGTCTAGTTTTTCCATACAGTACATAGCCAATATTAAGGTTGTTACTGTATAGATTATGTTCTATGAGATATTGTATCATTCATTGATGTGGAACAGCAATGCAAGCATCTAATTAACACTTCAAATTAAACTCAAAGGTTACCAAAGTTGGCAGTGAATCAACTTGAATCAGTGAGTCTGTGACCATGTGAAAGTGAACTCACTATAATGTAGAGTAAGCTGTAGTATCAGTGACCAGTGTTTATACGTGGTAAGACCTAACCTTATGGTCCAGTCTCGATCTCATTTGTAGTCATGAGTTGGAAAAGTAGGCTCACTGCAAGACTTGTTCCCTTGAAGTACAATAAGCCACAGACACTGTCCTTTTCCATTTACATCATGTCTGAACAATAAACGTGAAAGGGACAGAGACACGGAGAGCAGCACGAACTGATTTATCATACTTTCATCGTGAGATGAGTTTGGTCAAGGTGCCCCTGTCTCGGACGCTGCCTTTTAACTGATACATCAGTAAAATTTTAAGATGTGAGGACGTGTATTCTTAGAGCTTTGCCTGGTGCAGCTGGCAGCGGAAATTAAAATGATTTAAATGGATGTTTATTTCATTCTCCATGCCATCTACTAAAGATGCAAATGACTTTGTCTTGTTGTCAGAGGCTACCATCCAGAGCAGCTAACACTGTACTACAGACACTATAGGACAAAAATAAAGCCTTTCTTAAGAGTACGAATAACAATAATTTCAAATGTTCTATATACAGTAATACATATATAAATATATATAGTTAACACTAGAATATATATTCACAGTATCACTGTGCTTTACAGTTTCATAGTATTCCGACTTCATTTCCACAGAACCTGCAGTCATGCTGTGGGTGGGTGTACTGTATACACAGTGCAACTTCATCTCTTAAGTGAAGACTTCTTATTGACCTTCTAGTTATTAAATCAGTTCCCACTCTTAGGAAAAGGAACTGCATTGCTCTGTTGAATTGAATGAACTTTCTGAATTAAATACCTGCAACATACAAACAAGACAACTTGTGAAATATGCTGATCACTTCAGACCTCTAACCAGGTGTGGGCTGTGTGAGCTATGTCTCTAATGAGCAACTGTGCATCGCCTTAAATTCAAAATCTTTGGGGATATAAATACGTTCTTACATTTGTGCTATACAGCAAGCACAGACGTAGCTGTTCTGAGTGGCTGCTATGTATCTATGTATCTGATATTATTCACTGCAAAAGCAGGTTCAGCAGAATGCCTAGTAAATCTGTCTAATTTTATTTTCTGTTTCAATGCAGGGGTGGAAGGCATGGAGTGCTCCATCCCGATGGACGGCAGACGTGTGTCCCTGACCCAGCTCTCCAAGGACAGTTTCCGTGAGTGCCAGGCCACCCTGACTCTAACAGACCTGCTCATCATCATTTTTTCTGGCATCTCAGTGTCTGTGGTGGCCATCATGACAAGCTTCTTCCTGGCTTCAACTGTTCATTGCTTCCAGCGCTGGAGTAAAGGCACCAAGGGGGATGAGGAGGAGAGTGAGGAGTGAGAAGGGTTTCATTCTAAGGGCCCTGTGTGGCCCTGGTACTTCAAACAATGAGAGGACACCACAGACAGTGTGTGCTACATGTGACAAATTTCATGCTGCCTCCTCCCTGGTGAAAATCCAACTGTTTAAACGGTAGGATCTTGCCCTGGTACAGTTGCAGTTGTTTTCTTTGCACATGAAATATGGTAACAAAGGACATTCCCAAGGAATGAGTCCCAATAAAAATTAGTGTGTGCCCTGCTCCACTTGCAAAATTATATTATAGAGATTGTATTTTTGGCTGTGAGAGCCTGTGGTCATCTTTTATGGCTGCTGGCTCTTGGCTCAATGTTGTAGTAAATAAAGTGAGGCTAACACCTTTATAATGAGAGAGTAAAAAAATTAAAAGAAAAAAGTGTTGCTGCAGCGCTGTCACATTAGTAGTAGACAAGGCGATAACTTTGCAACATGTAATCACATCAGCCTGAAATCCTGTAAAGTTAGGGCAAACATTTAGATGATTTTCATGAGTTTATCTGTGTAGGGCAGAATCTGTGATCCCATAAAGAAAGGATGTCATACCGACCAATGACCTCAGTAATTAACTGCCTATACCATGATATGCTGGCATATCCTGCCATTTACAGTCTTTTTTTGGACAGCCTCACTCACATTCAAAAGTGGCTCACAACTACTGTTGGCGAATAGCCTACTGTTGTTCCTTCTGCACGTAAAATTAGACAGTGGCAAAGGGTGTCAGTCAAACAGAAAGGATTTGGACAATGGCGAGGTGTTTCTGTAGGTAGCTGATGTGTTATAGGCAGGAACAATTTCCAGTGGGTCTACACATTCTTCTAGCAGTATATTCATTATATAATCACAACATACATACATTGATGTACAATAGAAAACAATATACAGTCAAACAAATATAAATTAAGAGGATGTACTGTATGCTCCTTAGAATTGATAACTGTGACCTGTGTAGAAAGATAAAATAATAAATAATAGTATTATCTTGAAAATGATGACTAATGCGGTATTAAAATAGAATCTACGTAGAATAGTGTGTCAAATAACGCACTTTATATGGTGAAGCTAATTTTGGCAAGCCCCTAATTATACTATGTAGACTGGTTTTGTCTTCATCTGCCAAAGATTAGGTGAGGAGAGATTGCATATGGACTTTGTTGTGGATGATGTGTTACTTAGTGAGGTAGGGATAGCTTCTTAAAAGCAGGCAGCACTATAGCCAAATCACGCTTTGTATACTATACTTAAACAGTTATGGTCTCCAAAGATTATCATTTTCCTCTAGAACCAGCTGTCTTACATTGCTTCATACGTGGCAGTCTTCAACCTCTGTTTTCACAGTCACTTCAGAACAAAAAGGTATTCACTGTCAAAGAGGTTTGTCTCTTTAGGAATAAACAGATGTTTTTTGTTTTGTTTAAGATAACCAGAATTGATACATCATGGACTCTCAGTCAGCTTATTCTTCTTTTACTAAACATTTTCCGATGTATTATAGTAAAGCTGCTGATTTAATATCCTGGAAAAGTCTCACATCAAAACGTATTGTATCAATAGCATCTGCATTCACAAGAGCAACAGTACAGTCAAATCCAAATTGAATAAAGTAGCACCCTGAATATTATGGGTTTCTGTTTGTTATTTGAATCCTGTATGTTTAAATCCTCCTCCATTAGGATTTGGAATGTTCAAAACTGGAGAATTATTATTATAAAAAAATATATTAGTATTTTCCCCAGAGCTAAGGTATGTCGCTTTGCTTCTCACATTCTTGTAAGGCATGAATAATGCAGCGAAATTGAGATATGAACCAGAAAAAAATGTCAAGCTTTTAAATGCAAACAAGCAGAGGATAGAAAAAGAGACATGAGCAAATAGAGTTATAATTTCTGTGTGGTTAATAAAAGAAAAAAGAATAGCAAATGCCTGTGTCCCTTAAGAACAAGTCATAACCCTGAATGTGCAGCATTGGTAAGCACATTTTGCAGCAATGAAAAGAAATAAATATAGCCTTAGTTATTCATTTTTGTTATTTTTTCATTTGCATTAGCGTCAAAGCACAAAGATTTCACAGGAAACTTATGTGATTCTAGTACCATCCTGTATTGTCACGGTATGTTTTTATTAATGTGTATTGTCACGTTACGTTATGAAATGCCACATCCTTATAAACAGTGTAAGATTTTTATTGTATTGGTGTCGTGTTTTTGCCAGAATTCAAATGCCTACTGATTTGAATTGAAGACACATTCATTTGATTTTGAGGACAAATTCAAGGCACATGGCTATCAGAAATTAATATCCATTTATAACAGCCAGTTGACCTTTCGCTAAACCCCTCCGCCGAAACAGCAAATATGCAATAGCTTCGTTTATAACTAGGCACGTCAGCAGACCTGTCCAGCTTTGGATTTCTACTCATGTTGAACTATTGTGTGTGAAGAGCGATACTCTGTATCTCAAGGGTTTGGAGGATGGTGTTTTTTGCTGTAGTCTTTAAAAACCCTAAAACATCACAAATGTGTGAGGAATGGATTTGACTTTGTCTTTATCTGCACTGAACGTAACCTGCAAACATAAGCATGTCCAGCTAACTAGCTTACTACAGTAGCAACCAAATGTTAATTCCAAAGGGAGAGTGTCTATGTTGCCTCAGCCCCTCGGATCCTGTGTTCCCTCAGCCCTTTGTTCCCTCAGCCCAGTGTTCCCTCAGCCCTATGTTCTCTCAGCCCTATGTTCTCTCAGTCCTATGTTCCCTCAGCCCTTTGTTCCCTCAGCCCAGTGTTCCCTCAGCCCTATGTTCCCTCAGCCCTATGTTCCCTCATCCCTATGTTCCCTCATCCCTGTGTTCCCTCAGCCCAGTGTTCCTTCAGCTCTGTGTTCCCTCAGCCCTGTGTTCCCTCAGCCCTACTCCTAACCCCTAAACCAAGATGATTAGTATTAGACCTACTGCAGCAATGAATACAAGGTCACATATCCAAAACATAAAATATGACCGGGGGTGACCATGGAGGGTATGTGACCTCAGGGAACATAGGGCCTAATGGAGGGTGGAAATTTCATAAAAATGAGGGAACATTGGGCTGAGGGAACATTGGGATGACCCCCTTCCAAAAGTAGTGGGCATGTTAGCTTGCTCCATTATTTTTTGAGGCTACAGGTTACATTAAAGACCCGTTCAGGACTGATTGCATTCACAGTTTGGGAGCCAAGATCTTACTATATCAGATCACTTTTGAGTAATGATAGCAGCTCAGTCTTGCTCTGTGTTTGTTTTGGGGAAGTTGACACTCCAGCAACTCCAGACAAACTTGTGTTAGATACCGATGCAAGGATGACAGTGAAGCATATGAAAAATAAAGGAATAGCCTAAATCTCACCACTGTAGGCTATTGCTTGCCCAAGTACGTTTTTCTATAGTAAGCAACCAAACAGTTCAAGGGTTCTCTTTAGAACAAATACCATTTTAATTGCAAATTTTATTACAGTACTCTGGAGCTAACTAGCTATCCTAAAGTAAACAAACAATGTTGTTTCTTTGTTTACATGTCCTGTACATGGATCAACAACTGGTGAGCCTGCTGACGTCTGGTAAATGTAGCTTTAGCCTCAGTCTTCTAGCATATCATGCATGCAGCCGTCAAGTACATATTTAAGACCTTTTAACATTGTTCTCGTTTTAAAACGTGTAGGACGGGAACATAAAAATATCATCTGGAGACAGACTTCTCAGCTGACTCTAGTAGCTTTACCATTAGCTTACATTAGCTAGCTACACTTCATCATTATTTTAGGTGACAAAATCCATGGCCTTCAGCTAGAAAAGGGAAGCATGCTTCTGTTTACTTCTGTGTAGAATTGAAGACCCAGTTTTTCAAAAGGTAGGCCTACTGCAAATTACGTGGTAAGTCTGCCATTGTTATCTCTGAAACTGCACGTGTGCGGTGCAAGAATGGAAAGCTTTCCGCAATAACAGTGAGTAAGGAGGGTTTAGCGAATGGTTAATTCTCACATTAGATACAGTCTTAAAGGGTAATGCCAATGAATTTCATATTTTTAAGTCTGCCATTCTTATTATCACAGTCACCTAATATTGCTCATAGCCAGAGTAAAGGTGCCCCAGTTAAGTTCACATGGAAAGACTAAAGGTATGGAGGGTGCATTTAGGAACTCAGCTCCCAACAACAAGTATAAAACCATTTTGATTGTGTTGGCATGAGAGGAGGCAGGTTCTCAAGTTCAGAAAACAAAAACATTTGGATGCTTAATACCACAAATACCAAGAATAGCTAAAGTGGATTAATTAGGTTGGGTGGTTTACTGCTTCACGAGAGCTTTCTTAACTGATATCTGAAGGTGCAGACCTTTAGTTAAGGAATCACAGGGAGAGTTTTTATACATATCATTATTATTTCCAACTACTGTGTAGTTACTGTATATTAACAAATTATTATGTTACCTTAGCTGTTAGCTTGAATCATATGTTAGCATGACAATTTCCTTTCTCTTACTCATTTTATTAAGTAACAAATATCAGCACATTAGAGCATGCACTGTTGAGTTACCTACAGTATAAAGTTCAGAATTATGTCTATTTTTCTATTAAACCTTTTAGAATGAAGCATTTATTTACTCTGTCAGTCCCCAAAGTAATCGTTTGGCATTGCACACCCTAGAAAGCAGAGACACTGGTGGCTGCTTTCATACAGTTTGTCTTGACATTGCTTAAAATACCAAAATCTATGTTATGTTTTGTCAGATAAATGTCAGAATGGCTCAAATCTAAATGGAGTGAGAGAAAAGAGTGTGATGCTGTTTCTGCAGCTTAATGCATTTCCAAATGTCAAACAGATCGTATGTGTAGCTGTATATTGATGTTTGGCTAAAAAAAAAATAACAATAAAATCCTTTTTTTCTGTCCTCTGGTCTGAATTTGTATATCAGTGTGTAAATGCAGATAAAAAAGCAGGGGGATCATTTATTAATTTACAAACATGCACAGGTGAAGTAATGATAGCAGGTTGAAGATCGGTAATCGTTTCCTTTAATCAAGGGCCACACTATGTGCAGGGAATGTGATTCTTAGCTAAGTGATATCTACTGCTGAGTGTTAATAATGACTAGGGATGGGGCCGATCCGATCCAGTATCTGGACCGATACCAGCGTTATTCACGTATCGGATTTTCCCGATCCAACCTGCGGAGATATCCGATATCCATGAGCCATAACTGCGCTTTAACGTTGTCTGCTGAAATAACTCCACAGGTGATTCCTTCCGGCTAGTTTGCTGGCTGCAAACTGTGGAATGGATTTCCTGAACGGAGGCGCGGCTCAATGAGACACAGAGTTATGAGACACACCCCGCTTAGGAAATCCATTCCGCAGTTTGCAGGCAGCTAGCAGGATAGCATTGAGCAGCATTGTGGCTAGCCAACCTGTCCGCTATGTGGAAATACTTTACACTGGAAACACCGCAGAGCAAGACAGCAAAATGCAATGTTTACAAAGCCGTAATTCAGAGAGGCGGAAGCTCCCTCGCGTCGTACAAAAAAATGCACCACACGAAAGAGCACAAGGATTTTTTAGCCAGGGGGCAGAAAGAAAAAAGGAGCGAATCACTTCTGGAGTCATTCCAAAAACAAGGTAAACTCCAGGCAGCAGTGTTTCCTTTATGTTGATAGCATAGTGGCGGTGCGCCACAGTAAAATTTCCAGCGCCACGGTATCAGAAATAGGGCAGACGCACAACAGGGTTTGTGCACCACCGTTCCTTCGGCTGTTTATGAAAAGTAATAAAGTCGTAGATCCGTCTGCTCTACTGAACTCAAACTCTTACAGTTGCATATTTGTTTTCAGAATGGGATTGTTCCTGTTAATAGGATTTCCTGTTTTTCTGACTTCCTTTTCTGACCTTATACTTACCTCAAGTTGCCTTTTGGGACATACATGCATTCATATGTACATATCATACTTGCCTGTTGAGAGGAGTTTATTTCAGCATCATAAAATCAACAATAATGATAATAATAATATTAAAGCAAACACAGCTCTAGTATCGGAATAGTATCGGTATCGGCCGATATCCAAATTTAGGTATCGGGATTGGATCGGAAGTGAAAAAATGTGGATCGGTGCATCCCTAATAATGACTCCATCATAATTGTGAATCTCTTCCCCTTATTTGGTGGAGTTGACATAATATTTGTCTTGTCACAGCAGCAAATGAGAGAGGCTCATCTGTAAACATGGCTCAGTGTGTTATTTCACACAACACTGTTATCACGCTGCATGTATACAAATGACTGCACTATTTTTGGAAGGGGTGTTTGAGAAAAAAAAAAGAAAACACATACCATCCGCTTGCATAACAAGTATCAATCAGCAATCCTTTTCCAGCACATGAATACTTTTTTGTCCCTGGCTTTCTTTATTTCATCCCTCATGCTAATGATTTATTTTTCCACATTTTTTCTCTCCACATGAGGCGATCTAACATGATGGTATGTCTTTCTGCAGAAGTCTGATGTCAAAGAATCACAGGATGAAACCAAACCTCACCCTCAGGGTATGCAATGGCTAGAAAGAATGCAGAGTCACAGCACACGCCAGAGAACAATTAGCGAACGAATAATTTATGGAGATATTTGAGATTCCAAGCAGGAATTGCTACATTGGAAGGCGAATAGCATGCAAGAAAGACTTGCACATACTGTGTAAGTGCACCACTGAAAAGAGGTCTGTGAGGGTGGTGGTCGTGATAAGGATTCTCCTGCAATCATTTACCTCATTTGGTTGCCATGGCTACACAGCCGGAGGCCCGAGCTCTTGGACGGCGAGGCGGGAACAGGGAGAGGGAGGGATGCTGGGAAGCATGGCCCTCAGTGTGGCTGCCTAGCTTCTCTTTCCATGCATCAACTAACTGGACCTGGCATTTAAAAAGAAAAAGAAAAAAATCTCCACAGCACTGTGGCCTTGTCAACCAATCTGTGACTTTCACATCCATCCCTCCACTTTGCTTTGTCTGTAAAAGGCATTGTGATAGGTCAGATAAGGATATCCATCATGACAGCCACGCCTTTAAATACAGGTTTCTTTAATAGTACCCAAGGGTAGATTTGTGGTTCAGACGGGAGGTTCAGCATTTCAGGGTTAAAACAAGATATCAAAGCAAAACAGATTCACAGGACATTGAAACAAGTATCATCACAGTATCAAAAATAGTCTCAAGTACTGTGTAACGCCTCTTTCTAACATACAGCGAACGAGCCAACTGTGGCAGATGGAAAAATTTAATCTTTGCAAAAATAGAGCCAGGGTGAGCGTTTTTTCAAACAAATGACACGTTGCTTGGCCTGTTCGATGACACACGGAGCAAGTTAGGACATTTAATTGAGAAATACTGAAACAATCTGATATTTGCTCCTTCACATTGCACCCAGTTACAGTAGGAAGTGATGTGAGAACTCAGAAGAAAGTCATGACAAAGTGCTTCTACATACACTCACCTACACTCAAAGGCTTTAAGCTACATTGTGTAAGAATTTCTCCCATCTAGCGGTGAAATTGTATATGACAACCAACTGAATATTACTTTCTAGCCCCTCCCATTCAGAGTGCGTTTTAACTCCTATGGTGGCCAAACCCGAAATTAGCTCTTAGTATCTCCATCGTTTACACGCAGCCGTCGCGTTGTCATTTTAATTTTCTTTTTCGCTTTCTTAGCGACTCCGTTACATGTCCTTGAGAATAGGTGTGATCCTCCATCTTCAACAGGCTTTCAAATCTGCCGGCAGTTGCGAGTACCCTTCTCCTCCTCCCTGGCATTCGTCACGGTGCCACTGAGTGTAAAAGTGCGAAAGGCGGAGGAATGTCCCTCTTTGGCTAATGTATTTTAAAGATGGAGGCGCAATATGGCTGCCGCCGTTCGAGCGACTCGCTCGTCTGTATTCTGAATGATTCTAAATGTCAGATTCTTCGCTTACGAGAATATCTGGATTAGTTGGTGGAAGTAATTACATATGAATGAGCACATATTTGTGAAAGAACAAAGGTTTTTTTGCTAAGAATCAACTCAAAAAATTACACAATGTAGGTTTAAAGTGCCATGCATGGGTTTCGTATCGTTTTCTATTCTTCACATGACTGCAGTCCAGATTCTGTGACCCAAAAGTGTGATTATTTTGTCACAAGAACAATTGGTTTATTTTAGCTGTACCTCTCAACTGTAGCCAGAAATACACCATTGTACCAGAGAGAAAATGATTTCTTTGACCAACTATAACAAATCAGTCAATGATCATTTAACAGAAGTCCAAAGAAAATGTACCTGGTCATACAAAATGAACACTGAACAATGATTGTTAAGGAGCAGCACAACACATTTCACATACAAAAACAAAAAAGGTTTGGGAGACTTCATGAATTACACAGAAGCAAATTGAGGAGAACATTTAGGCAGGCAGTACAGTTTATGTGTTATCGTGTTGTGCCGTCCCAACTCTCTGAAGTTCCTGTCTTTCCGAATGAGTATTTGAACTGATGCTGGAGGCGTTGAGCTGAACCTATAATGTACGCAAAGATATTGCAGGCGCAGTAAACACGTATGCTTACCTAAATTCATCAGCACAAACAGACTGTTTTATGTGTTTACTTGAATTTGGCAGGGTGAGGCAGCACTGTGTTATCATACAGCTGTTGGACAGATCTATGGATAGATGAATTGTGTTTTGGAAAAGAAGCATTTATTTATTCATTTATTTACAGACAGTCTCTTGTTACTGTCTGTTCCTGACCTACAAAGACAGGATGCGAGCAGGACACAGAGGAAAGTAAGCCAACCCTCAGAGAGGAAGCTTTGAATGAATAATGGCCTGGTGGCTTACAGTGAGATTAGGGTTTGGCGAGGAATGGGCAGCAGAGGGGTCAGGTTGCAAAGTTCAAAAGGACCCACACCTGATGCTTCTCTCTCGTATGGGTAACTGACAAGCACAATGGTCACTGAGCTCAGAGAAGAGGGCATTTGGTTCACATTGGCGTGACATTGACAAATGGAGATGGTCGGGGTTAGAGTCAACATTGGGGTGTTTTCGCTCGGAGTACTTTTTCTTCTCTTGCTCACTAACACATTGTATTCGCTTTTCTGGCAGGTAGATTTTTATTCTTCATGGTGAAGTAAGTTTTTTGTTATTAAATACTGACCTATTTTAATTAATTCTTGGCTTTTTAAAGCATTAACAATTCCTGGTTGTCTGATATTTTTAAAGGGGCAATAGTGATGTACTAACTGGGGGACTCAGAAGAGTAATAAACAAAAAAAAAAGAATGGTCAAAATCAAAGCAGCAGAAGCCGAGATATCCTGACTTTAGCTTTTTCAAACTCACTCTCCAGAGCAACAGAAGACATTATACAACTATAATCTCTTACAGGCTGAGTGGTACTCATCTTGACGAGTAAACTGAACTTTATGTGTAAAATCAGTGGAGTACCCCTTTAACATCCAGCTCCATTAAAGCCACTACAGGCATGTGCATTTTCAGACTTTGGTGTTCCCCAGTAGTAGTAAAAAAAAGATATTGTGGCTAAAAGCAACGTTGCTACTATACAGTATTTAGCCATTTCGCTATGATTCTTTGTCACCTGACATCAAATGCCATTATTCTTACCAGCCCAAATGGACAAAATAAATCAGTAAATATGCCTAAATTTGTCCAAACAACTCCAAATCTCCTCTTTATGAAAACAACCTCAGAATTTTCATCTTCTTCATCTTTATCCTGAGATAATCCACAGAGAGAGATCACAGGAGTTAAGATGAGCATTTGCCGACGCCTGGTCACAATTTCTGGCAGCAGCATTGAAATATCATTCAAGGTAGAGAGGGTGAGAGGTGGATTGGGGACACAGCAGCCATGGGCAGTCATGAGCATCAATGCATGCTACTGGCAAACGGCTCATCCACTGCACCAAAACACAGGCTGGTGGACACAGTTACCCTCAAATTGTATTCCTTATAAACAGGGAAAAAACATATATCTAAAGATGGATGTTGACAAAATAATTATGAAATGAATAATTAACAAAATTCTGTTCTTTCACACACCATTGTTCAGGCCATGCTTGATTTAATGTGTGTCAAACATCCACGGTATCTGTAACCTGATCTGATTTTGTTAATTACAGTGATTTATGTTGCATTGCTGTGGGATAACAAGCACTTCCAGTCCCTATAGTCGGTAGAGATAGATGTCAGACATCACAATCAATATTGATGTCAACTGCAGTGTAAAATAAAATTACATGATGTAGATTATATTGCAGCTCCTAAACTACAACATAATTGAATCACTGTTTAAGGTAATTTAATTTACCCTTGTGTTATTGAGATAATTTATTTTCATTTACAAGTATTTAATGTACTCATCTATTAGCAATGGACAATATTTAATGCCCAACAAAAGTTTATGATACGCAAGTGCTCAAATGGGAGAAGTGTGGAGAGTCTCCCAGTGGGGAGTCACATCCCCCTGTGATTGATGTGTGTTGAACTGGAGAAGTTCATCCAGCACAGCAAACACATTAAAGATGAATGAGGGAAGAGCAGGCTGGTCACACCAAGTGACAGGAGAGGATGGATTTAAGCATTGCTCAGACTGACTCACTCGCGGCCTTATAAGGTCAGCATATGCCGCATTCATCAAATTCTAATGAAAATACTACATTACACGTGTATTGGAGAACCGCCGCTAAGACAGTGATGCCAGATGCAGCTATGACCTGCAGTTAAATTGTGGCATCAAGCTGTGAAAATTAATAATTGTTTAATCTGGATGCATCTTCACCTACTCATTTGTCATGTTCTTGTTATAATAATCATCAATTAATACAATATGCTATCTTTAATACAGTCTTGCAATTAGAACTACAATACTATATCCTAGACTTTAAAAATAGGGGATGTAGCATCTGTGACGTCACCCGTTGGTTTGTGGCATGCTATTTTGAAGCCTCGAGTTTGGCGATATGGGCGTCGCCATCTTGTTTTTTTGCCTGATGTGACGATTTTTTACGAGAGAGTGGAGCTGGGGAGGATTACTTGGCCAAGCCAGTGGTGTTTATGGTTGCAAAGGTGCTGCGCTAAGCTCAACGCTAAAGGCAAGGCAAGGCAGCTTTATTTGTATAGCACATTTCAGCAACAGGGCAATTCAAAGTGCTTTACATGAAAACAGATAAAAGAATTAAAAACAGATAAAATACGAGAATAAAAGTTACAGTGCAGTATAAGAAATTAAACATTAAAGAGCAGTTAAAACAGTTAAAAATATAAAAGCAGATAAAATAGGAATTTCTCTTTATATGTTTATGTAGATTGTCATACAGTGTCAACAATGCAACTTCAGTATAAGAAATGAACTGTTATTTAAAGAAAGGCAGCATCAAAAAGATAGGTCTTCAGCCTTGATTTAAAAGAACTGAGAGTTACAGCAGACCTGCAGTTTTCTGGGAGTTTGTTCCAGATATGTGGAGCATAAAAACTAAATGCTGCTTCCCCCTGTTTAGTTCTGACTCTGGGGACAACAAGCAGACCTGTCCCAGACGACCTGAGAGGTCTGGATGGGTCATAGTGTAGCAGCAGATCAGAAATGTATTTTGGCCCTAAACCGTTTAGTGATTTATAAACCAGCAAAAGTATTTTGAAATCAATTCTTTGAGGCACAGGTAGCCAGTGTAAAGACTTCAGAACTGGTGTGATGTGATCCACTTTCTTGGTGTTAGTGAGGACTCGAGCAGCAGCGTTCTGAATCAGCTGCAGCTGTCTGATTGATTTTTTAGGGAGACCTGTAAAAACACCGTTACAGTAGTCAAGTCTACTGAAGATAAAAGCATGGACAAGTTTTTCCAAATCCTGCTGAGACATAAGTCCTTTAACCCTTGGTATATTTTAAGGTGGTACTAGGCTGACTTTGTAATTGTCTTAATGTGGCTGTTAAAATTCAGGTCTGAGTCCATGACTACACCAAGATTTCTGGCTTTGTCTGTTGTTTTTAACATTATCGTTTGAAGCTGAGTGTTGACTTTTAATCGTTCCTCTTTTGCTCCAAAAACAACCACCTCACTTTTTTCTTCATTTAATTTAAGAAAGTTCTGGCACATCCAGTCGTTAATTTGTTCAATGCACATATTCAGTTATAGTCCCCTGGTGATGAGGTTATGTAAATTTGTGTGTCATCCGCATAACTATGGTAACTTATTTTGTTGTTTTCCATAATCTGAGCCAGTGGAAGCATGTAGATGTTAAACAGAAGAGGCCCCAGAACTGAGCCTTGGGGAAGACAACAGTTCAGATGCTACTGGTACTGTAGGGTTTGTTAACCTATTGACAGTAGCAAACAAAGCACGTGAATTATTATTGTTTCTGCGATAATGTCAGAGAAGAAGGACCGTCTTGCATTCCTTAGTTCCAAATTATAAATGCGAAGTCTCTCTTTATAGGTGTTATAATGGACCTGGAGATTAGTTTTTTTAAAAGAGGGAACGTCGACGATTTTTAACCCATCTGAAGAGAGTCATCCAGTGGCGATTTACTGGCGTGTAAATGTGGACATCAGGGTACTGCCGCCATTCATCTGCATGCACGACAGTACAGAAAAACCAGCATACTTACCCTAAAATTACCAGCTAACGCTAGCTGTAGCTAGCTAGCTTGGTTGGCAGAATGCTTAATATAACATTTTTAGGCGAACAAATGTTCCAATAATTTTTGATGAACTGAAAATACACAGTGAGAGGGTCATAGTTTGAGATGAAAACACCCCCAAAACAAGTTCATGGCTATTTTAATGTACACAGTGCCATTGATAGCATTGCTTAGCCTCTGTCCTGATTGACAGGTTGGTGTGTAGCCACGCCCCTAAAGCATTTCCTGCTTTATCGTCTTTAAATTAAAAATGGAACTGTAATTTACAACATTAACATCATGCTGTATTAAAGAGGACTTGAAACTAGCAATTGAGACCATGAACTTATTATGAAAATGTTAACTGAGGTAATAATTTAAGTGAGAAGTAGGGTCATTTTCCCATAGACTTCTATTAAAAGTGACTTATTTTTGCAACCAGAGAAGTCACCCTTGCTGGAAGTTAGATAGAATGCAGGTTTAGGGCACTTCCACATTGTCTTCATGTTTCAGACCCAGAAGCACCATCCATTATTTTTACAGTCTATGTACTATATGTTATATTTTAATATAAAAACACACCCGTCTTACAACCCAACTAATAAAATGATGCTGCAGCAGCAAGTGTATCACCCTTAGATGTATTACTTTTGCTTCAATGTGTCACCTTACAAAAGAGTACTGATCACTGAACTTATTATTTAAAAAAAACAATATAGAATCTCTCACTTTTGAGAGCCAAGTTGAACCTTTTGAATAAGTTGAACCTTGTGTAGCTTTACATTGTGACATTAAAGGTAAATAGTAATGTGTTACTAAGCTTGGCTCACCAAATCTTAGAGGAACACTTCTCTTCTGCTCTTTTAGTCCATGTGTTAATAATAGATGAAATATGCATTGACTAAATACATCAAAGTTATATTTAGCTGGAGGGAGAAAAAGAATAAAACAGTTAGTAAGAAACTATACATAAATCAAATAGAGGACAACTTATTTTCATGATATTCTACGTATAAATATAGGCTTCCATTTGGCCTACCTAGAGTTTGAAGATGGATTGGGTTTTGGAGACAGGTCACATCTGTTCTACTTTGCAGTTCATTTGGTGGAACATCCTCACTGTTTACACTTCTCTTTCACAACATCATACATGCCAAGGCAAAGTCTCATCTGTGACAGTGTTCAAACATACAGGCTATAGCATTTTCTATACTTTGACGACAGAGCTGTCCACCATGTTAAATCATTGGGATGAATTGTTGCTGATAGATGAAAAGATAAAGCCCACCATCATCCTTCAAAGTTTCCTACCGGCCTGCGAGCTCATGCACAATGCTAAACAGCATGGGTGGCAACAAAAAAACAGTTAGATGTAGTCACTTTAAAAAAGTCAACCTTCTTTGTTCTCCTACAGTGCACTGTGTCCTCATGTCCGGAACAATGTATATGTACATGGAGGGAACGTGTGGATGGTGGATGGACAAGGCGATAAACCAAAAGACTGTTAAACAATACAATTACAATATCTGAATGTTACTGTGTTTCTAAGATATGGGGATAAAATGAAGGTAGATGAATGGCTTCATAAATAACTGGCTCAACAGCAACTGGCTATAAATTCATGATGCCGTCAAAACAGTCTACAATTAACTGGTTTATACATCACATAAGTAAATCACTCAAGGGTAAACTCGATGTCCCAGCTGTGTTAACTAGCTGTAAATTCATCCAACAGGAGAAATTACAAGAGTGTTGAGCTGGATAGATATAGATATAGATAATACACATACTAATATTTACCTTTCAATAGTTACTGTAATTACAAAAGCTTCCGTTCTTCCTCACGTCACAGAAATAATGGCAGGCCGATCAAAGTGGCTGCTACTTCTCTGTGGGCTTGGACCAAATGTAATCTTTAGTGTGGGGCAGTGGTTAGTTGCATAGGCCTTTATAAAAGAGAGGCCTATTTAAATCAAAGACCCACATATTGAGTTTAATAAGCAGCAATTAAAATGTAAACCCCACCAATATCATCATATTCTGGTTGAAATGCGACAAAACTTTTTTTAAAGATTATTTTTTTGGGCTTTTCCGCCTTTAATTTTGACAGGAGAGTGAAAGGGGAGAGAGAGGGAGAAGACATGCAGGAAATCGTCACAGGTCGGACCTCTGTGTCGAGGCATAATCCTCTCAGTATATGTGAGCCTGCTCTACCCACTGAATCAACCCGACCACGAAATGTGACAAAACTTTGATTGGTGAACACAAATATGTGACATCACCTTTTTCCAACTTCAAACCATGCAAAGGAACACAAGAAAAATGTCATAATGTCATAGTATAGTGTGTCAAAAACGTCATGGTACAGTATGTCGTAAAAAGTCATGAAAAAGTCCTTGTATCGTATATAAAAAGAGTTATAGTATAGTATGTCAAAGACAATGTCATGAAACAAGCCAGGTCGGACTGGGAATCAAACCTGGGTCAAAGTCTGGAGTGATGACATTGGTTTCCTATTGGAGCAGTGCTAACCACTGAGCTACTGTGCAAACAAAGACATTATGTTGACAGTCAAAGCATAGAATATCGAAAGAAGCAATTAACCTTCTAACACTGTATATGGTACAATATACAATAACAATATGGCATTTTTCATCAGATTGCCTCAGGACCTTATGATATCCTTCACAAAAGGCATTTAAACACATAACATTCATTTTGACTACTTTCTTTGAATTTTGAGTGATTAATTCAATTTAGTCACACTTCTTTTGTTTACGGTCAAAAATGACCGCCATAGGAAAAGAATGGGAAAGAGTGTAATTTTCATCCAGGAGATAAAAGACATCTCCATACACACACTCCTACAACTTTCCTGTGCTTGTGTACCCATTCACAGGTGCAAAGCTTCCATTTGCAAGGAACACTGCACCATGACTGTAATTGGCCATTTGTGCGTGTGAACCACCAATGTTCGCACACACATGCATGCATGAACACAGAAACACACACACCCACAAAAAGACAGACAGACGCACACACACACACACACACACACACACACACACACACACACACACACACACACCGTTCATGTTGTCATGTTGCCACTTGTGCATGTGAACCACCAATGTTCGCACACAAATGCATGCACCCACACACACACACACACACACACACACACACACACACACACACACACCGCTCATGTTGTCATGTTGCCACTTGTGCATGTGGAACCACCAATGTTCGCACACAAATGCATGCACACCCACACACACACACACACACACACACACACACACCGTTCATGTTGTCATGTTGCCACTTGTGCATGTGAACCACCAATGTTCGTACACAAATGCATGCACCCACACACACACACACACACACACAAAGTTCATGTGTCATGTTGCCACTTGTGCATGTGAACCACCAATGTTCACACACACATGCATGCACGCACACACAGAAACACACACACACACACACACACACACACGTTATAGATGTCCTAAAAAGGTTCTTTTACAATAAATGTTCTATTAAAAATACTTTTTGTCATTTTTATTGGCATTCATGTTCAAATAAGAGCAGTTAAAACTGTAAAACAGTAAATTGAAGGGGGTAGCAACAAACAGTGTTTGAAGGTTAATAAGTCATGGTATGGTATGACGAAGAAAATCAAAGTATTGTGTGTCAAAAAAGTCATGAAAAAGTCATATTATAGAATGTTAGAAAAAATCATTGTATAGTATATCAAAAAACTCAGTCGAAAAAAGTGATCAAAAGTAATAGTACAGATGTCTAAAAAAGTGATAAAAAGTCATAGTATAGTATGTCTAAAAAAGTGATAAAAAAGTCATAGTATAGTATGTTGAAAAGAATCATAGTATAGTATGTCGAAAAAAGTGATACAAATTCATAGTATAGTATGTTGAAAAAAAGTGATTAAAAAGTCATAGTATAGTATGTAGAAAAAAAGTGGAAATGATGTTTGGAGACTTCAACAGATGACGAGTCCAGGGATTTCAGATCAAATTCAACTTTATTCAAACAGTGAACAAACTCGCATGACAATGAGACAACCGTTGAGCATACGAAAGTCTGCCCAAGGGTGATTAACATGAACATCAGAATGGATCTGTTTTATACTCTTTTTTGTCCTCACACAGTTCAGGCTATCTATTTCAGTGGAACAGTTACTTTCAAACTATTCCTTTTATGGACGATTCTTTTAATAGATTCACACATTCCAGTCTATTTCTTTCTGGAAGATAATGTCACCTAAAACACAAATCCTTATATGGAAGATCCCTAGAATAGATGAAATACCTTTGAACACATGCATGCTAAAATATACCAAACCTATCAGTCATAGTATAGTATGTCGAAAAAAGTGATAAAAAAGTCACGGTATAGTATGTCGAAAAAAGTGATAAAAAAGTCATGGTATAGAATGTAGAAAAAAGTGATACAAAGTCATAGTATAGTATGTCTGAAAAATCGATTAAAAAAAGTCATTGCATAGTATGTTGAAAAAAGTGATAAAAGTCATAGTATAGTATGTCAAAAAAAGTCATAGTACATTATGTTGAAATAAGTGATAAAAAAGTCATAATATTATGATAGTATGTCGAAAAAAGTGATGATAAAGTAATACTATAGTATGTTAAAAAAAATCTCAGTATGTCATGGTATAGTGTGTTGAAAAAAATTATAAAAGGTTACAGTATAGTATGTCGAACAAAGTGATGAAAAGTCATAGTATAGTATGTCGAAAAAAGTAATAAAAAAGTCATAGTATTGTATGTCGCAAAAAGCGGTAAAAAAGTCACAGTGTAGAATGTAGAAAAAAGTGATACAAAGTCATAGTAGAGTATGTCTAAAAAATGATAAAAAAGTCATAGTATAGTATGCAGAAAAAAGTCATAGTACATTATGTTGAAAAAAATGATGAAAAGTCATAGTATATGTCGTAAAAAGTGATAAAAATGTCATAGTAGAGTATGTTGAAAAAGTGATGAAAAGTCATAGTATAGTATGTTGAAAAAGTGATAAAAAATTCATATTAATGAATGTCGAAAAAAGTAATACCTTTATCACCTATGGTCATGAAGGCTGGGTCATGACCGAAAGAATAAGATCCAGGGTACAAGCGGCCGAAATGGGTTTCCTCAGGAGGGTAGCTGGCGTCTCCTTAGAGATAGGGTGAGAAGCTCAGTTATCCGTGAGGAGCTCGGAGTAGAGCCGCTGCTCCTTTGCGTCGAAAGGAGCCAGTTGAGGTGGTTCGGGCATCTGGTAAGGATGCCCCCTGGGCGCCTCCCTAGGGAGGTGTTCCAGGCACGTCCAGCTGGGAGTAGGCCTCGGGGGAGACCCAGGACTAGGTGGAGGGGATTATATCTCTAACCTGGCCTGGGAACGCCTCAGGATCCCCAGTCGGAGCTGGTTAATGTGGCCCGGGAAAGGGAAGTTTGGGGTCCCCTGCTGGAGCTGCTACCCCGCGACCCGACCCCGGATAAGCGGATGACGATGGATGGATGGATGGAAAAAAGTAATAAAAAAGTCATAGTATAGTATGTCAAAAAAAGTCATATTATAGTATGTTGAAAAAAGTGATAAAAAGTCACGGCATAGTATGTCTAAAAAATGATGAAAAAACGTCATAGTATAGTATGTTGAAAAAAGTGATTAAAAAAGTCACAGTATAGTATGTAGAAAAAAATGATACAAAGTCATAGTATAGTATGTCTAAAAAAATCTATTAAAAAAAGTAATTGCATAGTATGTTGAAAAAGGTAATAAAAAAGTCATAGTATAGTATGTCAAAAAAAGTCATAGTACATTATGTTGAAATAAGTGATAAAAAAGTCATAACATTGTATGTCGAAAAAAATGATAAAAAAGTCATAGTATAGTATGTTAAAAGAATTCTCATTATAGTTTGTCAAACCAAAGTGATAAAAAAGGTCATAGTATAGTATGTTGAATAAAGTGATAAAAATTCATATTATTGTATGTCGAAAAAAGTGATGAAAAAAGTCATAGCATTGTATGTCAAAAAAGTGATGAAAAGTAATAGAATTGTATGTCAAAAAATTATTAAAAAATCATACTATAGTATGGTAAAAGAAGTCTCAGTATAGTATGTCGAAAAAAGTGATAAAAAAGTCATAGTATAGTATGTTGAAAAAGTGATAAAAAAAGTCACAGTATAGTATGTAGAAAAAAGTAATACGAAGTCATAGTATAGTATGTTGAAAAAAAGTGATTAAAAAAGTCACAGTATAGTATGTAGAAAAAAGTAATACGAAGTCATAGTATAGAATGTCTAAATGACTAAATGACAAAAAAGTCATTGCATAGTATGTTGAAAAAAGTGATAAAAGTCACATTATAGTATGTCGAAAAAAGTTACAGTATTGTATGTCCAACAAAGTGATAAAAAAGTCATAGTATAGTAGGTTGAAAAACGTCATAGTACAGTATGTTGAAAAAAGTGATAAAAAAGTCATAGTATAGTAAATTAAAAAAGTCTAATTAGAGTATATAGAAAAAGTAATACAAAGTAATAGTATATTATGTTGAAAAAAGTGATAAAAAAGTCACAGTATAGTATGTAGAAAAAAAATGATCAAAAACGTCATTGCATAGTATGTTGAAAAAAGTGATACAATTCACAGTACAGTATGTCAAAAAAAGTCACAGAATTGTATGTCCAAAAAAGTGATAAAAAAGTCACAGTATTGTATGTAGAAAAAAGTGATGATAAAGTAATACTATATATAATAGTATGTTAAAAAAATTCTCAGTATGTCATGGTATAGTATGTCGATAAAAGTGATAAAAAGTCACTGTATAGTATGTCAAAAAAATGATTAAAAAGTCATGTACAGTATGTCGAAAAAACTTATAAAAATTCATAGTTTAATATGTCGAGAAAAGTAATAAAAATGTCATAGTAGAGTATTTCTAAAAAATGATAAAAAAGTCATAGTATAGTATGTTGAAAAAAGTGATTAAAGAAGTCATAGTATAGTACATTAAAAAAGTATAGTATATAGAAAAAAAGTAAAACAACTCACAAAAGTCACAGTATAGTATGTAGGAAAAAGTCATAGTATTGTATGTCGAAAAAAGTGATAAAAAAAAGTCGTAGTATAGTATGTTGAAAAAAGTGATAAAAAAAGTCATAGCATTGTATGTCAAAAAAGTGATAAAAAGTAATAGTATAGTATGTTGAAAAAAGTGATAAAAAAGTCACAATATAGTATGTCTAAAAAGTGATAAAAAGTAATAGTATAGTATGTTGAAAAAAGTGATAAAAAAGTCATAGTATAGTATGTCAAAAAAAGTCATATTATAGTATGTTGAAATAATTCTCATTATAGTATGTCAAATAAAAGTGATAAAAGAAGTCATAGTATAGTATGTTGAAAAAGTTATAAAAAGTCATAGTGTTGTATGTCTAAAAAGTGATAAAACAGTCATAGTATAGAATGTAGAAAAAAGTGATACAAAGTCATAGTAGAGTATGTCTAAAAAATGATTAAAAAAAAAGTCATAGTATTGTATGTCCAAAAAAGTGATAAAAAAGTCATAGTATAGTAGGTTGAAAAAAGTCATATTATAGTATGTTGAAAAAAGTGATAAAAAAAGTCATAGTATTGTATGTCAAAAAAAGGGATGATAAAGTAATACTATAGTACGTTAAAAAAATTCTCAGTATGTCATGGTATAGTATGTCGATAAAAGTGATAAAAAGTCATGTGCAGTATGTCGAAAAAACTTATAAAAATTCATAGTTTAGTATGTCAAAAAACGTGATAAAAATGTCATAGTAGAGTATTTCTAAAAAATTATTAAAAAAAGTCATAGTATAGTATGTTGAAAAAAGTGATTAATAAAGTCACAGTATAGTACATTAAAAAAGTCTAAGTATAGTATATAGAAAAAAGTAATACAAAGTCATAGTGTATAGTATGTCGAAAAAAGTGATAAAAATGTCATAGTATAGTATGTCGAAAAAAGTGATAAAAATCATAGTATAGTATGTCGAAAAAACATGATAAAAAATACTTTCTATAGTACGTCGAAAAAGATGATAAAAAGTCATATTATAGCATTCGAAAAAATGTATAAAAAGTCATAGTGTGATATGTCGAAAAAATTGTTAAAAAAGTCACAGTATAGTATCTCGAAAATAGTGATAAAAATCATAGTATAGTATGTCCAAAAAACGTGATAAAAAAGTCTTTGTATAGTATGTCAAAAAAATTGATAAAAAAGTCACAGTATTATATCTCAAAAAAAGTCATAGTGTAGTATGTCGAAAAACGTGACAATAAGTCATAGTATAGTATGTCGAAGAAATTGATAAAAAAGGCTTAGTATAGTATGTTGAAAAAAAGTGATAAAAAAGTCACATTATACTATCTCGTTAAAAAGTCTTAGTATAGAATGTAGAAAAAAGTGATACAAAGTCATAATATAGTATGTTGAAAAAAGTGATAAAAACATAGTATCGTATGTCGAAAAAAAGTGATAAAAATCATAGTATAGTATGTCAAAAAACGTGATAAAAAAAGTCTTAGTATTGTATTTGGAAAATAATGATAAAAAGTCACAGTATTGTATCTTGAAAAAAGTCATAGTATAGTATGTCAATAAAAGTGCTAAAAAGTCATAGTATAGTATGTCGAAAACAGTGATAAAACAGCCACAGTATAGTATGTCGAAAAAAGTCATAGTATAGTATGTCGAAAAAGTTGATAAAAAAGTGATGGTATAGTATGTTGAAAAAAGTGCCACCAAAGAAATTATGTTACAAACATTGACTGTAAAATTAACAGTCTATGGTTACAAACAGTCTAACATAGTATGTTGAATAAAGTCATTAAAAAGTCATAGTATAGTATGTCGAAAAGAGCCTTTAAAATGTCAAAGAATGGTATGTTGAAAAAAGTCAAAGTACAGTATATCGAAAAAGTGATAAAGTCATAGAATGGTATGTTGAAAAAAAGTGATAAAAATGTCATAGCATAGTATATTGAAAAATGTAATTGTATTGTATTTCAAAAAGTATTCAGTCGAAAAAAGTGAAAAAAAGTCATGGAATAATATGTTGAAAAAGCCATTAAAAAGTCATATTATGGTATGTTGAAAAAAACGTCATGAAAAGGGCCATTCCGTACTGGGAATTAAACCTGGGTCATAGCATGCAGTGACTACTTGCTGGTTGCCTGTTGGAGCAGTGCTAAGAAATGAGCCACTGTGCCACTAAAATAAAACATATTGAAAACTGTCAAAGCATAGTATGTCGAAAAAAGCTATTAAAAAGTCATAGTATGGTAGGTTGAAAAAAGTCAAAGTATAGTACTTCGAAAAATGTGATAAAAAGTCATGGTTTAGTATGTCAAAAAAAGTGATACAAAAATCATAGTATAGTATATCGAAAAAAAGTCAAAGCGTCGTATGTCAAAAATAGACATAGTATAATACGTTTAAAAAAGTGATTAAAAAAAAGTCATGGTATTGTATATTATATTGACTTCCAATGTAAAAAGAAAAAAGGTTAATATTTTAAAACGTATAAATGGTGGAGAAAAGTTGAATACAAGCTAAAATGTCCTTAAAGAGCTGAACATTTTGACACTTGAATGCTTTTTGTAGCTGAAAGTATGCAGAAGTAGTAGGCAACTGAAAATCGTACAGAAGAATCAAATAACAATACTGTGAATGTTGCTGAATCAGCATTCACACAATTAATCACTGGGAAACTCTGTTTCTGTTGTCGCGCTCCAGACGCCATAGAATGATTTCTAAAAATGAATATCAATTTCCTTTTCTAAAAAAAACTTTGATTTAATTTTCATCAGTCTAGCCCTGGATTTTTTAAATCATAATGAGACTTAAGATCCTTAGAAGTGTTTTACATATGAAAACTGGCAAAACTCTTTAAACAAATTAGTTTAACCTCCACATCCCTGATTGTGACACTGGTATATAAAGACTATGAAGCTTGATGGGCTTTTTAATCCTTGCTGCACGCTGTATCAGTGATAGAGACCATGTACAGAGGGGATAAAAAGGAGGAATAGGAGGAGGGGCAGGCAGGGCTCCAGATGTGGAGGTCTGCACATCTCAAAGAGGGCTGGAGCAGAGCAGATGGTACTCTCTGCTGGCTATCACAGGCATGGCTGAGATTAGTTGATGTGAGAGGGGGCACAGGACTGATGGGGGGCATTCTGGGAAGTTCACATCTGTTTTGATTATCCAAGCAGGGAGGAAGTCGAGGGGACTGCACGGTAGACCGTGCATCTCTCACAGGGGAGGGCCGACAAAAAGAACAAAACATTATTTACACACAGAAACAATAGAACTGCAGCTAAAATTGAAGAAAAGGTTAAAGAGAATTTAGATTGCCATGTTTTTGTAACCTTGCACTACAACCACTGTTGAAATCAAAGCCTGCAGATACAGACTTGTTAAAAAATACTGGAGCCCTGGGAATAAGGCTGCGAACAAAGCCAAAAATAGCAAAACCTTTGTGACTCATGCTGACTCATTTGCCCAGAATAAAGGAAAGATGGTAAAAGTTAACCTCCAGGTTCCTATCCTTTCCCCCAACACTTTTATTTAAGAAATTAATTCAGCTTGGGGCAATTGTTCAGCTAATTGTGACCAGTTAACATGATACAGAGGATGCTTGTTCAGCGATCACTTACAGTTATCCTAAAGAGGAGAGGACATGATGTCCTCCAGGAGCAGACACGTTGTCACTGCGTACAAAGGCTTCTGGTAATGAGTGTGGAATTGATGTTGTGCACCATTTCTGCTGTTGTAATCATAAATGATATTCAAGCATATCCCTGTCAAATATTTTGAAAGCCATGGGATGATGTGATATATAATTATTTTTGTCATTAATCGTAAGTGTAACTTATTATGTTATTTTAAATATTGTCTAGTTAGAATGGAGGGTAGGGAAATCACACATAAAGTGTATCTTCATATGTACTAGTTATTTCCAACTCTCTTTTTAACTCAAGTCTTTTTAACTATCTTCCCCTACCCATTTCATTATCCACCATTCAGATGATGATTTAGTACATGCTTATTCCATCATTTATTTATGTGTTGTGTGGTGTCCATGCATAAGTGTGCAGCATAGCCCGGGCCCTCGGCCTTACTTGCCTTTAATCCCAGCTCATCTCTAATTAGAGAATAAATCATAATGGCATATCCCTTGTGAGCACATGGGCTTTTTATTAAAATACTCTAACAATCACAGACTGACCGAGTTTTATTCAGACACTGGATATTCTACTGTGCCGAAAGAAGCAAAGAGACATGACAATGTCGCAAAACAGTTGCTGCTGTGGGAAAACATTCTGTGAAGAGCCTATCGAGTAAATGTTCTGAGAACATTAAAATGGGACTTAAATAATGAAGCAATGTTCAAGCAAATAGTCACCTGAGAGGATACCAATGATTTCATCTAGCAGAGAAACTGATATGCATGCTGTGACAGAGCATCCTGCCAGTGTGATGCTAAGTAATTACTGAGTCACTCAGAATCACTTGACCGAAGAAATGCATATGCTTGACCTCGACAAACAAAACAAATCAAACAATGGATCTCAGTGAATTAGTGCTACAATACATGTCTGAGAGCAGCCTGAGAGACATTTTGGGCAGCAATGACTTCTGTGGCGCTCGATCAAGAGAGAGGACTCTTTGTCAAAAGTTGTTAAATTTAAAGCCTGTGTGAGGCTGTGCTGAGGCCAGCCACTGACTCAACTGAAGTGGTTGTCAAAACACATCATAATTATGATCTGACAAACTATTAAACTACATTCACAACCAGCAGAACAAAGGCAGTTTTTAGGATTGAGCTTTGTTTTCTAAAACGAGTACAATTGTATGAACTGTTAAAACTAATGGCACTATTGATTTGTCCTTCAACACATTTACACATTTTCTATTTACAAGAAACACATCAATAATAGCACAAACTGTGCACAGCTCAAATGACTGTGATGAATACTGTGTGTAAAGGTGAGTCATCTTTAACAAGACACAAGGATGTGTTTGTTGTGTGTTGAAAATGGGACATCCTTGACACAGACAGTGGAGTAATACAGCTTCTGATTGGACAATCTTCTTGCTAAAAAAAAGTTACAGGTCGGGCTGTTTATTACCTGCCCAATAGCAGATAACAATTGGAATCAGAAAATGGTTTATATAACAACATTGAAAGGTTAAGCTCACCCATTCCCTGCAAACCCCGAAATGGACATGCTATAGAAAAACATGAACTCATGTTTTGTGACAGGTTGCCAAAGCATGTTCATAACGGTGAAATGATAAGAAAGCTGAATGAATCATTACCTGTAGCAGCAATATTACTCATTTATGTGCCATGATTGCACAGCACGTTTCATAAGTCTGCATGGCCGAGGGGGTTGAATTGTAATGATTGTTGCTTCGTCTCCTTTGTGCTTGCATCATGAATATGTCATTGGGGTATTCTTATTTTATGGTCAATGTTTTACATTTATAGGTAAACAGGTTGGGCCAGGTTTACATAACATGGCCTGCAAATATCATACTACAGTTGACAATACACAATGAATCACATTGCTACTCATCTAAAGCTGCAAATATAACTTAGAATCCAGCAAGCATTCAAGTGTCTAATGAAAGTTGTATTTCTATTTTTCAGCAATAACACCTTGCCTACAGAAACACTGGAATCACCTGGTCCATGGCTATTTTAGAGGGGAGGGGTTATACTGTACTTTTGTTGTGTTTTTTAGTATAAAGTCATTCAAATTTGTTAATTCAGTAACTGTAATTGTGTCAGAAAACCACTAATAGATAAAAAATACACATTAACAAAATTCAAATTAAAAAGTTCAGTTAGAAATCAATAATAAGTCAGAATTTGCATCATTTAGCGAATCATGTAAGTAAATAAGTGTAGAGAAAGTAACATATATCACTAGACTGCCTGACTTGCCTAATCACCTTTGTCTAAGGGACTTTTATTCTGAAATTCAGATTTTAATAATGCTGCACAATTTGAAATGAAGCTGATTTCAATGTGTCAAAAATAAAGCCGTGAAACTTGCATTTCAATAACTCATAATATTAGCTAACATTCATTACCACTCTGATAGCACTCAATGTTTAAAATCATCATTAGTGTTTAATAATCAGAATGATGTGTTCTTAATTAACAGTGTAGCGCCATGATTAATGGAGTGAGTCAGTCAAGGATTGCCATCTAGTGATAGCCCTGTGTCATTGCATCTGGCCTGCAATATCAACAAGTTATTCTTGTTCTGTGTATTAAGTCGCAGGCCTACAGATGGTCCAAAATGCAGCTGCAAGGATGTTGACTGCTACTAAAAAGTGTGAGCACATCACTCCAGTACTTTCTCTTCACTGGCTCCCTATCCACTTCAGAATCCAGTTTAAGACCCTGCTGATCGCCTTCAAGGCTCTTAATGGTCAGGCACCGTCTTATTTTACGGATCTTATTCACCTGCACTGAGCCCCGAGGTCTCTTAGATTTGATGACAAATCTCTCCTGTAGGTCCCCTGATTAGGCCTCAAACTAAAAGGTGACAGAGTCTTTGTAGTTGCTGCTCCACAACTGTGGAACCAGCTGCCGATAGATAACAGATGTGCTCCCTTCATTTCTGCTTTTTAAATTTAGGCTAAAGACATACAGTAGTTCTACTCACTGGCCTTTTTAACACATTCTCTCACTTATCATGTCTATAATGCTGTATTTGTGAATTGCTGTTTGTTGTTGTTGGGATGTTCTTTGTGTGTTTTCTTTTTTAATTTTTGTTTTTACATTTCAATGTTCTTTTACCTTAGTGCTTTTTGCACAGCTTAAGCTGCGTTTAAATGTGTTCTAGAAATAAACTTTACTTACTTACTTACTATTAACCAGTAAATATAAGAGCAAGGCAATTTGAGTCTGTCAAAATTCCACTTGTCATTGAAAAGATGAAAAAAATATAAAACAAACCTTAGAGGTCTCAAGAAGAATGTGTTCACCAGCAACTTCTGCATGTATATCTGAATGTCTGGACTTTAGAATATTCAAAGGTCTCCTATCAAGGCCTGTGTTTTTGTTGCAATCTTGTTGAATCTAATAACTTGTTTTCCCCACACTTTTTTTATTTGTTGTTTAATACACAGTCTGTGTCTTGCTTTTAATGGAAAAGGTTATCCAGTGGAAAATTAAAGTAAAATTTTAGAGAGTGAAAAGAATAAATTGGCAAGTCGCAAAGCAATGTAAGAGTTACACTCCTCAAAAAATATTTTGTTAGACCTCTGTCTTGCTTAGCTAAGGACATTTTATTTTAATGTTTATGTAAGTAAGAGTCCACTGTAGTTCAAGAAGATAAAGTGTGTAAAAGAAGATATTGTAGTTCTTTAACTGTTGCAAGCCCTGCAGGTCACCAGCAGAGGTCAGCGATTACTTAAAGCTCATGAAGGGGCAGGGCATTATTACATAGACCTTAATCCTTTTCTTACTTCAACGTGCCCTTTTACTTTACTGAGATCCAGCTGAGATTAAAGTATCACCCCTTTCCATCATTTCCCTTTAGATCTGTGGTTTACCCTTCCTCATGCCAGGACAACCGTGGGGTGAGTAGGCTTGGAAGGGTTACTCTCAAAGTTCACAAGAACACTAAGACTCATATTCATTTATGCATAATTGTTAACATTTATTTTCAGTGTAATTACAATAAAAATAGTGCTTTCACCATCAGTTACCAGTTTTAAGATTTCTGTGCGCACAAGTATATTAGACCGTGAAGCCAAAAGTAAACTCATTTTTGATTTGTCATTTATTTTTATTTTAAAGGAGTCTTTACTGAGTCTGTAACACAGATTGCAGTTTTTAAGAATACTGATTTTCCGCTAGATTGATAAAAAAACTAATTAAAACATATTTTTTGAGTAACAACTCAGTGTAAACACTACTAAATTATATCCTCATATGGGCAGGTCTGTAAATATTCATATTATGAACAAGCCTGGGCTTAAGGTAATAACGCAGAGGGATAAGACTGAGCTCTTCCATAAAGAATAAATTGGAAAAAAAGATGATAAAAGTATCTGTGAGAGCATGCAACTGTAGTAAAAGGTTTTTAGGACAGCCTATAAGGATACATTTTCCTGTTCACTGGTGCGAACAATTGTAGAGTAAAATTCATTTCGATATAAAAGCTCAAATATGCTGGGCGTCCATAAAAACGGTCTCCCAGATATCGTTAATGGAGCGGTGCTATATTTTACATCTCGGTGACAGCTTAATCACAGCGCTGTGTCTTTCACTTCTTTGGTTTCTGTCTTTGAATAAGAGTCACTTCTCTTCACAAATGGACTGTGTTTAAACCAAGGTATGATGTATAAGCCAAATTATGTTCTCTTTTTATAACTCCATAGCTGCAGAGGGTCAAGTAAAGTCAATGTGGATATTCACAAAGGGCTTCACAAAACAATTCTAAAAAAAAAAAAGAAAAAAGAATCAATTAAAATCACTGACATCAAATTATCAAAAAAAACAGCTATGCCGAAAACCACAGATCGTCTTTGTGGCAGTGTCTCCAACAAATGTGTAACAATATGATTGCACCACATGGGGGTGCAAAGGCATCATTGTTTCACAGCAGTAGCAGAGTGTGTGCGGTGGTGAGTTCATTCAGATGCTTTTGTTTACTTCTCTGTGATCTGATCCTGACTGGTAAACATAGGCCGATTTGCTTCTAAATTAATCTTACAAAATACTGAATCCAAGATACAAAACAAACACACTTTAAGGTTCACACATCCACGTTTTCCTACCTTTTTTCAAGTGAAAAAAGAAAAAGAAAAGACATTGCCAACAAATGAGCTTTCCTTGTTAAAATTCCTTACCATAGAATTTAATAGAAATCCAATTTTCGGGGGGGGGGGGGACATTTTAATACCTGTAAATCCATTGGGCCTTCTCACTGGTATCATAAATGGTGGACAACTAAGGTGAGGATATTGAGTGTTATGGACTTTATTATGCAGAATTCATGGGGGAAGGCTTGCCAATGCCTCTGGAGCCCTGTCTGTCTTTAAGCCTTTATAGTGCCAGTGCTGATGTCTGGTTCTCTGCCAGCTGCTCTGCTCAGAGCTCACAGAGGCTCAGGCTGAGTGGAAAAGTCCACCGCTTTTAGTACCTGAGCAGCAGTGAAGAGTTCATAGTCAGAAGCAATGAGGAATTCATCTTGTGGTGACATTGACTCAAACTGGCTCGTCCACACAGCATGGTTAGTAGAATAACGTGTTGTTGTTTATTGGCATTTCTTTAAACCAATCACAATCGTCCTAAGCACCAGGTGCAGCTGCAAAATAGGAAGGAACATGTTTTTGGTAGAAACGTTCAAAAGTTGTTTTAGTCAGGCAACAGAAAACTCAGATTGGACACATAGTCTAGCTAGCTGTCTGGATTTACCCTGCAGAGACCTGAGGAGCAGTTAACCATAGTCCTCATACATCTTATTTAATGTTAGTTTTAACGAGTTTAAATTCCAACACAAAGAAAGCAAAGGTAACAAAAATCCAGCCGAAAAGAGTGAAATCCAGCGGAATTTCCGGCAGCAACAGTCGTGGTCGTGGATATAGACTACAAACTGGGTGACTAACTGACTTATTTTGCAGGGCTCTTACAAATGGTAAAACAGAGAAATAACATATCACATCTTGTCTCCTGGGTCTTGTAAACCTTACTGATTGAAAAACAGATTCCCTGTCTCAGCAAACTGAAAATAGATTCTGTGGCTGTAAAATAATTGCTATAGTTTTAGTAGTAGTTAGTAATAGTAAAGTACAGGCAGTGACGAGGTATATTTGACATAGCCAAAATGTTGTCTAGCGGAAAAGATAGTCATAGTCTTCATCTGTTTTGTATTCAGTAATCATTACTACAGTCTCTGCAACAATATGCCACTTATGTTAGTCATCTGTATTTTGCTGTATAATATGTAAAATATATAATTAATAAATAAATATGTTAAATATTACAGTTGCATGTTTTACTTTACACCACAAATATGTATAGACACTATAGTGACTTATTCAGATTCTTTACCCCAGTCAAAGTGCTCACACAACAGTTTATAAATACTCATGTATTCAAAATGTTCACAAAGCACGCTTTATACTTCCCACAGCCGCTTTGGTTGGCATGACATAAATGTCTTCATCCGCCCATGTTTGCGGGTTACACCCTTACCCTAACTCTGTCTTCACCCTCTGGCTGAAACGTTTAGTTTTAGCACCTGTCTCTTTAAGCCCCCCTCCTGAAAAAGGAGTCTGCTCTGATTGGTCAGTGTTGTGAGGTTTTCTGCATCCACGCTCTCGGAGTCTCTGCACCGTCATTGCAGCCGGGGAACGACTGTAACGGCACTTTCTACAAATATATGGTGTAGTTGTGACATCACAACTGTACATATCTACTCTAGTTGTAGCACTTTGAAGTGTAACTCATTTTAAGTACATTACAGAATCTTCAATAGTTTAATCAATAACAATGCATCATATTCTTCCACATGTTCATAGATGATTCTATGTTTTATATGTAAGATCTAAAACTGCATAGAAACTAGTACCTGTTGAATAAACGTAGTGGAGTAATAAAAGTAATATAAGTAAGAGTAACAGAATATATGTAATATAGTACTTACAGTTGTATACTTTCTTTCTTTCTTTCTTTCTTTCTTTCTTTCTTTCTTTCTTTCTTTCTTTCTTTCTTTTGAGGAACACAAACACCTCCATACATGCTAAGGGCACAATAAACTCCACACTCCCAACACATTAGGATGGCAGGTGTAAAGAGGAGGAAGCATCTGAAGGGGTTATAAACATGAAAGGCCTTTCCTCATCATGAGAGGAGTAAAAAGAGTTAACTAGGTGACTCTGTATGAAACGGGGGAGGGGGGAAGGGGGGGGGGGGTGATGGTGTTGGAGGGGGAGGAAAAGAGGACGGGAAGCAGGAAGAGATGGTGGGTTTGAAGGGGGGGGTGATACTTCTCTGGAAAATGTATTGGTCTAGTTGGAAAAACAGGTCCAAAAAAAACAAAAAGAGAAGAGCAGAAACATTTAGGGGTGAGGGGAACCGGAGCTTTGGCCTGTGGATGAACCCATCGGGGACTTTGCTTAGTGGGGTCATTCCAAGTTCAGGTCTTTCCCTCGCTGACTCTGCGAGAGCGGAGGAGCTGTCCATGGCTAAAGGGGCCTGCTCTTGACGGCCTCCAGCCCCTGCTGTGAGCCCCCCAGGGGCCCTGTAACACAAGCCCATTTCCAGCAGGAGTTCTGTGGGCTGTGTAGGGAACGAGGGCATGCCCTTGGTAAACGCAAGTCATTCTGGGGGTGGGAGGGTGAGCAGAGCCACCTTCACCAATAAATATTTTTCTAACTGTCAGATGAAGGTTTGTTTTTAAAGCTCTCATCCCTGTGTGTCTTTGTAAAGGCTCGTGTTACTATTCTCACTGGACACAGAAACAGCCCAGCAATGTGAAAACGAGACTGTGCGATCCCACAGAGAAAATAGTCTTGTCAATGAAAATGAAATCAAATAACACAAGAGGAAATTGAAAGCGGTTTATTTGTGTAGTTGCATAAATGTACCATAAAAAGCCCTTTATTGCTCATTCAGCCCTTCTTGACTTCAGAAATGACTGTTCATGAGTTAACTTTAAATAACACAAGTACCAGGTGGATGTGCTAACCGTACAGATGGAGCAGAGGCTTACGCAGGCTTTTGAAAAAGACAAATGAGAGACAATCTATCACTCGACACTCACAGACCAAACAGCAAGTCAGGGGTGGCCAACTAATCAGGCAGTTCGCACAGGCAGCACAGCATGGGTCCTTTGAGTGGATAAGTGGTCCCTCCCATAATGTCAAGAGTAAAGCCTGTACCAGGGGTTAGGGAGAGGTTGGAAGGGAGTTAATGAGATGACTGGTGGGGTGATCAGCAATGAGAGGTTTGAAGACCTATGACACGGCACAAGACACACATTGATAGAGATGGAATACTTTCTAGATTTATGAAGTGTTTGTTTATTGCCGATCACACCAGGTGGCCGCGAGGACGAACACGTCAGACCACAATCTGACAGAAACAGTTAGCCTTGTTTCACTCTCGCACTGGCATTTTATTTTGAAACTATTTTTAATGACATATTATCTCCATTTCTCTCACAACGGCCATTTCAGACTACAAGCCTGGAATAGTAAGCCATAGGTTAGCATGTGCACACTACTGAAATACACACTGGATCATAGGGCTGTGCAATTAACCAAATTTTAATTGCATGTTTCAATTTCGGCTCCTAACGTTCACAAAAACAATGTAATCGAGAAAAAACGATTGTTGTGAACATCACATTTTGCAAGTAAACTGTTATTTTGGTGTTCTGAATGACACACACACTGTTGCCCCTCCCAAAGGCTAAACGCACTCAGCCAACATTTGGATGATTCTTATTTTATTTATTTTAAGGGAATGCAAAAAGTACAATGGGAAAAGTATTAAGGGAAATTTCACAGTTCAAGGTGTTTTGACTGTTGATTTGTTCAACTGTTTTTTTAGTTCAATAAATGCAACATTTCACATTTCATTAGTCAATGAGTAATCGTGTCAAATAATCGGGATTTCAATGTTGACCAAAATAATTGTGATTATGATTTTTTCCATAATCAAGCAGCCCTACTGGATCATCATATTTCCTGGGCTACATGAGCAAAATCAATCAGGACTATGTTGAAATTGCCCATGAGTCATTTACTGAGGAAAGAACACTGTAATGTTATCCAGAGCAGTTTATGTCAACATCAGGACTTCTGTTCTTTGCTTTCTTGGAGATGAATAAACTGTGATTCATTCCCAATGAATAATGTTACGACTGTGGTTGTATGAAGTATTTTTCTTTTCAATTTGTGTTGATACGATTTAATGAAAACATTCTTACCTGATAGTAATGCATTGATCAATTCTCACCTGATTTATAAGTCATTGTGTTGGCATTTTTCTTCATAAAAGGAATAGCTCAGGGAACTTTTCATACCGCCTCCGCAATATTCTGAATCTTGCATTACATTATATCTGACCATCTGGCCCACTCAAGAGTGGAAAAGTATTAAAGTATTTGCTGCAACTGCAGTATGTGATGTGATGCACAGCATAAGGAGATTGGATTACATATATAATAACTTAAAGACAGAGTCATTCTCAAAGAAAAAAAAACCCCAAAACTTTGTGGTGACTTAAAGGACAATTCCGGCTTAAAATGAACCTAAGGGTTAATAACATATGTGTACCGAGTCGAACGTTCTCTGGGATCTGTTTTCATGCTAATCGAATGCGTCTCTAGCTTTTAACAAGCTACCGATTAGCTGCTAACGCTAGCTTTCGGGGCAGAGGGTAAATCACTATTTTCTACCACTAACAAGGCTCAAAATAGCACCACACTTAAACGGTAGCATAATGAGGGTCCCTACATGCAAACCGAAGCATTGAGAACTTTGTAAGTGTACCAGATAAATAAATACCAGACATGGAGAGACAGAGAGAGATGGAGAGAAAAATAAGGGTTGAATAACAACTCAGCTCGTCTAACAAATTCAATGACTTAGGTTGTACGACTATACTTTTGCAGGAAAGCTAACAAAGTGGTAAAAACCCATTACTGTAAACACATACATACATATTATATATTGGAATATATACTATATTTCAATGGGTTGAGAGCTACTGCAATCCATATATGATAGTATTCCTATTATTCACTTAAGGTGTGTGCTTGGTGCTGTCTGTCCGAAGTGGCTCAGGGTGTGTGTGCTGTCCTACCATAGACTGTGCTACTGGGTTAGCTGCTAATGATCTTCTGTTGCCAAGTTGCGGCACTCGTTCTTCGGCTCGAGGAGTGTGTGATGTGCTATTCTACCGCGTGTGCTACTTTTTAAGTATATGTGCTAGCAAACTAACACAGCTGCAACGAGAGTCTGTTGATGCCAGCGGCCCATGGCAGCCCCCCACCCAGTGTCTCAGAGCAGTAGTTTTTCACGATTTTGAAACCTAATTTATATACTTGACAATTTTTTTAAATGATTTAGATTTGGCGGGATGTTTAATAGTCCTCCATTGCCATATCTATCTCCACAGCGCTGTTGAGTAAGGTCTCGATAAACCACACATATGCTCTGCAATCACAAGTATCTTGGGAGGCGCTAAGCTCCGGACACAGCAGTGCTGGCTCTGCTAAAAAGGAACTAGTTTTGGTAAACATTTGCACCCTACAAAAGAAAACAATATAGTAATGGGAGCTATTTAAATTAGCTGGATACATGGTTAAACGTAATTTGCTCTCACCAGTGTATCGTCGTGTGTATTTCATCCACAGCAATCCTCTCCAAGGAGGAAAATGCCATAAACATATTTTTTGTAAATATTAACAATCATTCCCAGAAAGAACCAAGCAGGCCTGCCTTGTTGCATGATCCAAATTGTCTTCAAAATCTGCCATTTTCAGCGTGTAGCTTAGTAGCTTGAAGGTTGTTTTCCAAAGCAAACAGAGTTTGAGAACGGCAACACACAGAGAGCAGAGGGACATCCGGCGGAACATTTGGCGGCACAAGATGTGAGGCAATTATCCTGTAAATGTACTGTCGTTGATTCAGACATACACAATTTCCTGAGGTGTGACAGACTCAAAATACATTTATTTTTGCTTTACCAGGACCGTAAGTATTGACAATAAAATGAATTATTGTGCAGAATGATCCCTGTTAGTGTTATATTATATTATTGGATCATAATTATTTACATTTCATCATGTAAGCAGTATTTTTGAGCCAAAATTATCTTTCAATAAAACTAAACTGCATTCTGAATTACAGTTAATTAGTTAGTTAACTTAACTTACTTATTACTAATTTATGTAATGTACTTAAAGCTACAGTGTGTAGTTTCTGTCTCCCCCCATGAAGAATTCAGTAATGAATAAGTAATGACAACAAAACTGTTGGCGCGTCCACATGACACAAGTCTTCCGTGATCACACTTCACCCCCACCCCTCCTCCACATAGTTTCTAGTAGCCAAGGAGGACACGGAAGATTAAAATATATATAGCCATACATAGCCATACTGAGAAATACAGAGAGAGGTTTGTGGAGCTGAAAGTCTTAGGGCGTTTTCACACCTGAAAGTCTGAACCAAGGTCCGGACCAAGGTTCATGTTTTTGTTACATTGTAACATTTGATCCAGTAAGTTTTGGTTTCACACTGCAGTTATGCAAGCGCTCTAAAGATCTATACGTGACAAAACTACGTCCTGCCGTCATCACATACGTGAGCTGCGTCTCCAGATACTTATAATTGAATGGTTTGTAGACATGCTTCCCCATTCTCTCTTATCCTCTCTCTGGGTCAGAATTTTTTCAATTGACTGCTGCCGTGGCTCTTTTTGTTTTGTTGTGATGTTGAGAAGCAAGACACGGGAACTTTCTTTCTGGAGCATTTATTCAGAGACAAACGGAAACCTACACTGTACATTTACTACCACTTAAATAAACTGCTGATGTATTCTCTGCTCTGATAGCCGACAGCTGTCTGCTCTGAGCGCATTCACTGTCACTCCCTCATGTAGCCTACACACTAAGCACCGAGCTATTCCTTAAAGGAGCTATTCTCCGGTCTTGTAACACAAGGAAAGCCTGCCAGAGCTTCTTGTATTTGGTCCGAAAGTCCGAAACATCCAAAAAATGTTTTCACACTATAAACGAACCGGACCATCAGTTTGGTCCGGACCGAGACCACCTCTTTTTATCGGACCAACATTTCTCACTTAAATGTAATGGAGTAGAAGTATAAAGTAGTGTAAGATGGAAACACTTAAAGTAAAAGTTTTGTTTTATTTTCCTTTAAGATTACGTTTGAGTTATTCCTGTTGTTCTGAAAACTGGCACTTCTGTGTGAAAGAACATTTTGTTATCCACAAAAAGAACTCATTCCACAGGCCTGATAAGGATGTTAGAGTGTCTGGTATTTAAAGACACTTTGTCTCCATTGGCAGGTCGGCAGGACCTGTCTCTCCAAGATGCCAGCAGACAGTTTCTGTCTTGTTGACAACAGTGTGATAGAAATAGAGAGAGAAGGGAAAGCAGGAGGGGTTGTGAAAAAACCCAGCATGAAGGGAGAGATTGAGAAAAGTTGAGTAGAGAGGCAGGGTGGAGGAGAGAGGTGAAGGAGGGTGCAGGGGGGGAACAGAGAGGGGATGAGGGGGGGAGGGGGGGGGGGGTGGCTGTGCGTGAGTAGAGGACCTCCCTGTGAACTGTGCAGTCGCGAGCCGGGTCATTGGGGCGAGGTTGTCAGAGCGTGCCTGAAACAGTACACCCAGGGGTTCAGCCAGAGTTCACACACTCAGTGTGCAAGATCCATGTCCCTCAGTCAGCGCTCGCCAGCCGTACACCAGCATATACACAGCAACACAGAAAAACTCACGTCTATCATCATACGCTCATGCACAAAGACGATGCACTTGCGAAACATTTAGGATGTTTAAAATAAAATCAATCTTCTTAGCCTGAGCTAAATGGGGATTTATGCACACAGGAGCAAACAGTAAGCGTCTCACACAGTGTCTCTACATGCACGGTGACATACTGTTTTCATATCAGTGCAAGGAAAGTTTATCTACGGGAGACATATGCAAAATAAACGCGCAGAAGGAAAAGTGAAAAGGCTCGGCTCTTGGTGCGAACAGATTTAGTGAACCACTGAGATGGTAACTGATAGTGTCCATAGCCAGCAACAACAGCAGCAACAGCACCAGTAACATTATAACACAGTGAGAAAGATTTTCTTTAATTCCAGTCAGTGTGGTTTAAATAGGAGAGGCCACTAAGCCAGAATCCCCTCTGTGTGACTGAGCTCTTTGTGGGAAAGCTGTCTGCTTTAGTCCCATTGAAGACTGGTTGGCCCATTGTCAAACCCAGAGCTTGACCTGGTGTTGAACCCAATTGTCAAACTTGCAGTGTAGTGTGGGACCTTGGTGGGGGAGGAGAGGCACCAGCGTGTGGTTTAGCTGAGGCAAGTGTTTGTCATCTTTTGGTTCCTGAAAGAGTTTATAATGACTTTATATGCCACAGCTAATGTAGTAAAAAGCTGTGAAAAGTGGAATTTCCCGTCTCTTAGCCTCTTTTCTATATAATTAATGTGATGATTTAGGCCTTAAATACAGAATGTTCTCACATTTCATCGAAAGCCCCTACATTCATGTGGTGACCACCCCAATCTTTCTCCCAATTCTCACGCTGGGGATAACTCAGTCTTGTGTGTCAGATGAGGATTTGACAGACAGGCCCAGCTGTGGCAGTCAGGCGCCAGAGCACCACGCCCTCCGAGTCCAAGGCAGACAAGGCCCAAACCAAGAACAATTCAGTCTTTGTGGATCTACTGGAAACCATCAACTGCATCCAAATGACCGTAAGCTGTAGATACAAGCCAGATGTTGGAATTCCTCGGCTCAGTTCAATCTCAGTCCAGTCTGGTTCATCCAAGCCCGGCAGCGGAGCAGTGGCAGGAAAGGGGGCGGGTAGAAACCCAGTCTAATTGAACGGGAGACGTGCATTTCAGTCTTTTTGCCATGTACGGTAGAACTGTCTAATTGAGAAATTGTGCTAAATTGCAGCTCTTTTATTCGGGCTTTGTGACAATTAAAAACAGGTCGCTATGTAGTTTTCATGATTTTGATGAAATGCTTTGGAACATACCAAACCCAGTCATGTCTCATGAGGACAGCTGTGTTGCACATTAGTCTACGTATGATTCCTCCTTTCAACCAAATTACCCCCAGATGCCCCCATCTAGATTAGTTATACTTTATGGAACGAGTTAACAGAGCATTAAACATATTTAAACTGCTTTTCCGCTCAAAGCTGCCTGAATAAATAGCTGCTCGTCTGTGTGTTTCTAGCCGTTTCTCATATGAACTCTGTCCGGACTTGCCCTTTCACACATGTAGCACACAACATGAGATTGTCTGTGTCAGATGTTTTCTCACCCATGGAAATCCTTACTTTGGTTTAAGTGAGTGGTGGCACCTGGATATAGCATGCATGAGGCAGGACATGACACGGCTTAAACCGTGGTAACGTAGCCGGTTTGTAGTTTGGTCATAAACAATCGAGTCTCTTGCTGTTCCTTGAATTTGTCTAACGATTTTGTCATTAGCCCTCGTCGTATCTCCAGTTAGACATTTTCGTTGCCATCTTCTAAATCACTTCTCTTTTTCACCCTAAAGCTTTGGCTACACTGCACGCTTAATGCGGACTGTTGGCGCAGCGGATGTGACGCGAAATATATCTTTCAACTGGCTACAACTGGCGCACACATGACGTAGGATTGTGTGAGTCATAGATGAGACGGTGAGCTTTTGCCTTGGGATTGTTGTTGTTTCTTCAGTTTTTGGAGCCGGCACAGCGCTGTGAAACGTCAATCTACTGTGAGCTGTTATCAAAGGACGCAGGTAAGGGAAACAAGAAATCAAAACAGAAACTCTTAAAAGGAAACTGGTAATACACTTACTGACAGTCCTATTTTTACGCTTGTAGAGCGTATCGCCGAAGCGCATACGCACCTCTTACGTGCTGCTCTCATGTCCGATGTAGCCAGTTTCATTGATTATAGTAGACGCCTGGTGTTGGAGCATCCGCTCCGCATACATTACGCGTGCAATTTAGCCAGCCTGTTAGATGTTTGTATTCTATCATTCTAGTTTCATGCCAGCCGCATGACAGAAACAACACTCACTCATTGTGAATTGTCCGGACAATGACATGCTCTATTGACACGTGGGTTCAATTGGACATTACACAGACTTTGTAGTGGGAAGCTGGCAGGGTAAAGTCTGTTTATTGTCCGGTCCAACTGATTCGGAAATTTGCTTTCTCATATACAGCTCTTACGGGTAATGTCTAGATAAGTTCAGGGTTGCAGTGCATGTGTGAACAGGACTTTCGATAACTTCTAATGCAGAACGAAAGAAAGAATGCAGAAGAAGTGCTCTGAATACCAGATACAACTGTCCAAGCCATGCACTTATTTTCCCTATCGTATAATCAGGATCTCCAAGAGGCCGCGATAATACCTTGTAAGGTCTTCAGTGGACCAAATCTGACATGCTCACAGCGATCTGGTGGGAAACTCATTTGTCCTTTTGCAGGCTAATTACAGCAGTGTGTGCGACCACCCCCCGCATTCCCATACAACCTTTCACCTCCGAGGTGTTGAGCAGGCAATTACTCTTCTTGGCTTCTGTGTGAAGGGTACAAACACAAACTATTCATCTTCCTCTCCATCCCTCATTTCTCTCTCTTTCTGTGACCCACTGGAGTATTCATAGCACTTGGACAACACACAAGTGCAACATAAACACACGCACCCACCTTTAGGTTCAGTAGCGTGTCATGCGTAGGAGGATGGCTGCTGTGTTTTTGCCTCCCACACCCTCTATTCTCTCTCTTATTCTCTCTTTTTCTTTTTTTCTCTTTTTCGTTTTCAAAAACTTTGTGTGGGTGTTTTTGTTAAAGATGTCTCAAACTCAGGAGTGTTTACTTTTTTTAACGTTAACTTAAATTTTTAGTAGTCAGCTTTTCGAGAAAATGACACCCAGAGATAATTCACAGTAATGTGATTACAACGATTTGATTTTCAGTCACTTGCAGATGCCATCCTTTTTATTCCTCTCACCTCAGTTTGATATAAGCCTGAGATGCAGAAATGAGAGCTGTACACATGAAAAAACATTTAAAAACAGTATAATGAGGGACCCATGTGACTTGAAGCTTCGTGGCAAAAGTGCATGCTCGACTTTCATAAACCTAAGAGTCAGGGGAAATTGTACTCCTGTGATGTGAAATTTCCAAGTGTGATTTTTGCTCAGACATATAACTAAGCCCCATACTGACTTAGTCGTTTAGAAAAGTACTTTTAAGCTCTCCTGTGCTGCTTGATAACCCACATCCTCTCCTGAAAACCCTCAGTAACAGCTCTCCAGAGGGATGCTTTCATCCTGACGCACACTGTGTGTTTGGTCTGTTTCCATTTAGCTAAGTTCAGGTGTAGTTCACAGAGGCCGCTGACTCTGGTCATGACTTGCATGCAGGCTGTGGGCTTTGGAGGCCTTTTTTTGTGTAATATAGCCATGTGATAAGGTGGGAGCTTCTGTGCCAAGAGAACTCTACAAGAGCATCTTAACTGTCAGCTATTTTACATAAGCCAAGAAAATATGCTTGATATTTCATCTATTTTTATTCCTGTCAGTCTTATCAGTGTGTCTGTGGTTTAGGAGGAGTCTATGACCTGTTAGATCTCATGTCTCCCCTTGTCATGGTGAGAGCAATGGCATGTTAAAAAAGGTTGTATAACCTTTTGAAATCTGCTCTGTACTCTGTAGATGGGGGGTGCTGAGAGGACAGTGCCCTCCATCTGACCCGCATCTGATTCACCTTGAGCAAGGCAGGCTGCTGGCAACAGACACCAAACCACTGAGTTCACTCGTGCTGCGACACCGTTGCGTAATCTATGAGGAAGCTGCTCTGTAATAAATAAATCTGGATGAGGCAGTCCATCTGGGAACAACATTTTTCAGCAGAGCTCTCCTGACGTGATGCCTAGTGGGCTTTATAAATATCCTGAGCCCATCGGTGCAATGTGAACTGTGTTTCACCCTCCCACACCCTTCCCCTTTGAGTGTTTGCCTACTGCTCTCAGTGAAAAGCAGGCTTTACTTTGCTTTGTTTGTCCCTCAGCGATTACCTCCCACTTTCTCCCTGTTAACTGTCAGTATTCAAAAGCAAAACACTGGAAACCACATGTGAAACAGAACTCTCTTGGCTTCACAATGTAGGTGAATGACCCAGATGGATTTTTCTTTATGTCATATGGGAGCTCGGAAAGATCAGAATTAAATTTGAGATTTCCAATCCTTTTGAAATCTGTCGTAGGCACCATAACAGAAACTATGTATCTGTTGCACCTATAATTTCAAAATTGTAAACTGCCATATCAGCAGCAGACCATTTTCTTTTCCCGCTTAAAGTGCACACTGTGATACTTCAGCTCACGTCGTATTTACCAAACCTCCAGTTCATCAGGTAATCAGTGCCTTTCTCCGCCCACTATACCGTAAATTGTTTGCATCTTTCTATCATGGATCAGCCACTAAGTCAGTCAAAACAGCGAAAACAAAGATTTAGCGATAACGAAGTTGATCTGCTTTTCATGAGGTAACAGCTTGATGCGTGTTATTTAGGCATTAGTGGTGAGGAAATGTATGTATTGACTAGTGCGCTGTAGCAAAGCGTTAAGTACTTGTGCTATGATACAGCTGAGTGCAGACTGCGATATTCCCACTGCTGATGCTATGAAATGATCCTGATGCCAATATTTGTAATGTACCGAGGTACAACTGCTGAAATGGAATGTGAACGCTGAGTCGGAGATTCAGTGTCATCTTTGATTTCTTCCAGTAACTGTAATATTGCATGGCTGCTATATCTGTAACGCTTAATGATTTCGTGTTCACTCAACTGAAAAAGTGTGATCCTTGTGGCAAAAATCTTTTCAGCTCGTCTCCTTGGCCTATCTTCGTCTCGCTCGGATTACTGCTGCCATTTCACCAGGAGGCATATGCGAGGAAAGCCACTTGCGGCTTTTAAGAGGCGGAGAATTTTCACCGCAAAATAGAGGCGCGCTTTCACAGGCAGTTTTTGTACATACCATGGAATATATAATTAGGCGCACTTTACGATTCTCCTCCCATCTCTTTATGGGAAACTCCCACTTTCCCCTTCACCCTCCCATGAATGCATATGCATGACACGGAAAAGCGCAATTATTCATTTTCAGTCCCCGCGACAGGCAGTCTGCACTTTTACCTCAGTGCGGCCTGTTTGTACATACCTCGCCATGCTTTTACGCGCACGCTGCGAAACAAAGACACCTGAAGTGGGCGCATAAGCGTTACTACATCTGGCCCAAAGTTTTCTGTGTAGCACCAAAACCCAGATCACCATATAGATATTCTGTGCTTCTCTGTGTAGATATTGCTGGCAGCCAGTGATGAATAGAATTTATGGAGCGTTATGCCCCAACTACCAATTGTTTGACCTTGTGTTGTAAAACTACAGCCTCATCCACCTAATGCATATGTATGGTGCATCTACCTGTACAGGCTGCATTCTTCAAACCAACTGTGACTCAAGTGATTGGATATTTCATGATAGCATTAAACAAGCTGAAAAAGCTTTGGGTTATTTGTTTCGAAATCATCTGTGCCATGTTTCTTATTTCTATTTGCTGCTTATAAGAAATTATATGATATGATATTTTATTTACGTGTCATGCCACTAGGTAGCCCATCCCACACGGAATTACGTACATGACATCAATACAGCTTCCGGTCCTATGTCCACACACAACTTAATAATGCCCAAAAATAAAGAATAAAGAAAACATCTTAAAGCAGCCACAACACAATAGTGTAACCCATTGTCCAACTAGAACTAAACATTTCATTCATAAAACAAAATGACAGCCACATAAAAATAGATGTATAGCCTATAACTACCTGTATGAACATGACAAAAATAATGCCTCCAGTCAGAGACACATAGCCTATATTTGATACTTAACATGTCCCTCTGAGTCGAATGTCTTACATAATTCACTCATTCATTAATGAACTGCAGCTAATTTTCCACATTTATCTAATGTGTGTGTGTCTGTATGTTTGTGTGTGTTTGTGTGTGTGTGTGTGTGTGTGTGTGTGTGTGTGTGTGTGTGTGTGTGTGTGTGTGTGTGTGTTTTTGACGACTGACACCCTCTGAGCTTGCTGCTCCCTTTGACCTTTAACACCACAGTGTATAATAACTCTTACAGTTTGACAGGTCAACTGAGGCGTCACGGCTGGCCCCTTGCTGTGGGTTAGGGATGAGCCTTTTTATCATACTACCCACCCTGTGATGGATGAACCCAGCAACAAACTGGCGAGAGGGCTAACAGTGTTGATCAGAGAGAGCAGATAAGGTGTTGTAACAAATAACACCCCGGCTCGCTGAACTCCACTCCACTACCTTCTTGTTGCCCCTGGCTTCAAGCTCATTCTGCTATTCGCACACAGACTTATAGGGGTTTATTACAGGTAATAGTCCAAACTGCTTACATAGCGAGTTTCTGATGCCACTCGTCTTGAGTGTTTTAATGCAAAGTTAGGGGATGTCTGTTAGAAGCTTTAGTGCAAATGTGACAAATTCTGGCACCACAAAATTGACAGAAATTATGGTATTCTTAATGGATAGTAGTAGACAAATGTTTTTGTATATTTTTACAGATATCAAAAGTGAATATGAAGTGAAAATGGCTATGTGTTTTGAGCACACATTTATCATATGCAGCAGAGCCATATTAAGCTTTAAAGTCACAGTGAACCATCTGCCAGAAAACTGGGAGTCACAGGATCTGTAAAGTGTATGTGACGTGAATAATGACATGAGCCTGCACTGGCTGAGGTTTTAAATGCGTTCAGCATTACTGCACAACAAGCCAAATGGACTCCAGATCCGGGCGCCTATAATATATTAAATGGATCATTGGAGGCTGACTTTCCAAGCCCCTGTGTTGGGATTACAAATGCTTGGACAGCATATAGGAAAAATACACTCAGGTTTGTTTCTCTCCTTTAAAGTACAGTATAGAAGAGGTACATTCAGGGGCGTTTATTAACAAAGGTGCAGTAAGGGATAATGATGACTAATAAACATGTAAAGTTCTCCTCCAGTCACATTTTAAAGTATGTAAAAATAATCTGCTATGATTTATATTTTGATAACATGGTTTCAAAGTAAAAAAGTAAAACTCTGAAAAGGAGCTGGAAGCACATCTGCTGTTTCCCCCTCAGTGAGAAATTTTGGATCTGGCCTTGTGCCCCACCTCTCAAAGCAGTAGCGTTTTGCTAATGATTGATGAAAGCTGATGAAAAATCCTGCAAGTTGACAGGATTGGTTCCTTAGGTATGTGATGTTTGAAATCCATAGACTGTAAAGATGAAAGCATGACAGTTCCCCAAAAGTGAAGCCAAAACATTGCTCCCTGGTGGCTGGCTGAAGTACAGCTCATCAACCCCGCCCCCTCCAAGTTAGCGGATAGGATATGGGCCAAAAAAGAAAATCTATGTTAAATACATGTTTCCCAAAGATGATTTCTGTCAGTTTTGGCAGGTCGGATCAGGATGATGTATGTTCAAGTGTTTGTGATGCTTTGATACTATAAAAACAGTGTAGAACGTTATGAAACGTGATTGACTCGCAATTGGATCCCGCAGCTCCACCGCCCGATCACTACTGTGCAGACTGAGAGGAATGAATACGCCTCATCCATCTTCTTATACAGTCTATGATGAAACCCTGGCTGCCTGAATCACTGTTTTCTGAGACTGTCATTGGTACACTGCAGTTCCAAGGTGGAAATGATCAGCCATAGCTCATGATATGTCTTGTAACATGAAAAACACCACATGGACATGTTAAGATTGAAAACTTGATTGTCATTGGAGAGGGTCTTTAAGATAAACTTGCATGAACATATTTGTGGTCAGTATCAAAGATGATGATTCAATTCAGTGCAGTCTTTTAAAATTAGCCACACTGTTTTAAGATGGCAAAACAATCCTAAATAAAACTGAACTGTTCAGCAAAGACACCTGAGAATGTGGTCAGAGCTGAGATAGTCTCGCATGCCAGACCTTCCTCCACAGTGCTGCAGAGGAGGGTCTGGCTAGTCCACACAGCATTCCAGGATGAGCGCCGGACAGAGCAACCTTGCCGCTGCAAAATAGCCTCGGGAAGGAACTTGTTTTGGTGAAACTTGTACCTTCAAAGGTTGTTTAAGTCTTGAAACAAAAAACTCAGATTGGACAGGTAGTCTAGCTAGCTGTCTGGATTTACCCTGCAGAGATCTGAGGAGCAGTTAACCATAAATCCACCAGTTGACCAGTACAACACAAAGAAAGCGGAAGGTAACGGACATCCGGCTGAAAAGAGGGACATCAGGTGGAATTTCCGGCAGAACCGGAGCAATCCCGGAAGAGGAACATCATGGATATAGGCTAGAGCTAAGACAGCTACACTATCCAATTTCTCCCCATGTGTCCGAACCTTAAGTCCTCTGGAGCTGAGCTAGCCTGACAAGCCAGACCCACATCAAGATGTTGGGTCTGGGAACTCAACATTGGCAGGGCTCAATCCGAGGGGCGGGATAAACGGTTGTCTTTCAAATTCAGAGCAACGCCAGTTGATAGATTAAACTTTTGCCGTATCCGGTCGGCAAAACTCCGAACACAATCCTTTTTTAAGAATGACTTCAGTGCTTAACTCCAAGTCTACCAGAGTCGTGGCCAAAGCAGATTCGAAAGACTGCTGTTCGCCAGTAGCTGCAGCCATCTTCTTTGTTTTCAAATAGCAGGGAATTCACACGGAACCGTTGCAATTCTGCCATCCTTATGTTAAGCCCGCCCACCGACTCTATACACGATGTGATTGGCCTGACCAGAATTTGGTTTTTCCAGCTCGCAAGCCAACGGAGAGTTGCTAGACTGACACTGGCTGCAAATTACATTTGCTGCCACTATGGTGCATCTAGATTTCTAGGCTAGAGCTGAGCGCCTTCAGCAGGGAAAGAGCTTTCCAAACCCCCTTTGATTTATTCAGTATTTGGCTAACCTTGCTCTGAACCTTCCCCATGAGCTTTCCAACCATTTTAGCCCTCCTCTTCCAGCATCAAAAACTACATGCCTCCCCGACCTAGTTCCATCCCAACATGCTTATTCTCCCTGTGCTTTCGTAACAGCTCACACAGAGAATGAGAAACAGACCCCTGAAAGAGGCTAGGGTTCACTCTCGGCAGAGTCCGTCCCCCTCCCCACCCAGTGCGGGTCACCTACTGATCAAAATGTGCGGCCCTATCGTGAGTGCACACAGGAGGGCATTTATGGTTCGCTGGGATTCAAATGAATGTTTATGAGCCTTGTCTGGCAGCCAAAGAGCAGGCACTATCACAGCTTTTACAGCCACTCTCATGGGTTTCCCTTTGGTTGTGTGTTCTTGCTTTGACTTGTGCTCAGATATGGGGTGTCTCTCTCTCTCTCTCTCTCTCTCTCTCTCTCTCTCTCTCTCTCTCTCTCTCTGTGTGTCTGAATCTGTGATCTCCATATCCCCTCATGTGTTTATTAGAGGGGTTGAAGTGTAAGTTTCAAAGTCCTTTGTGTGTGTACTCTTACAGAGCTCTAAGACTTGTCTTTCTCGTTTACAGTAACATTTTACATGTGTCACGTCAATGTTGGCTGGTTTCATAATGTTCAATATTTAGCAGAGAATCTGAATTTATTATCATGCTGCACATTGTCTCTTCTGGGTTAAAGAGTATTGGCTTCATGATTAACCTCACAGTGAGGAAGGAAACAGCATGGCCTACAGATAAGCACAAATTTGCACTCAGTTGCATTTTCGCTGAACATTGCTCTTTGCTCTGATCCATAGGCGGGCTGGCAATCTGGCAATCTGGCAGTTCTTGGGCCGATTTGGGCCGCTGGATAAAAGAAAAATTAGACAACACTGGCGTTTCACACTAGTTTGACGAAAATATGCAAGATTGTACAGCTGCAGCCTGGAGCCTCCCGTCTGGTGCAGTCAGGCTTCTACTTTTGAAAATCAAAGCTTACGTCTGGTCCATTATGACTTCGTACTTTGGTGTTTTGGGTGTTTAAATATGTAATAATATGTTTTAAATATTCAAGCATTTCCATTTTCATTTTCTAAGATGGTGCCATGGCAGTTATGTTTACTGCCTTACACAGTAAGTTTATGAAAGTCTGTAAGTGCTGCTGTTGCCATAATCTCATGTGTGCCTGGTTTTTGCAACTATAAAGCAAATAATGTCCCTGTCTGAAATTGGAACGGTAAGGGACGGAATTGCCAGGGCCAAATGTTTGTCCCAGTCCACCCCTGCTCTGATCTATACATACTAGTTACAGTTTCAGGAGAAACAATCAGAGCATATCATTAAGCAAACAGAAGGAATGGAATTCTGAGGTCTGTAGATAATAAGGTGGAGCTTTGTGTGTTCTTGTGGCGAGTCAACACATTCATCACACTGCCTATTTAATTTGTGAAAGCAAACGTTTTTAATCTTAACTGCCATTTTTTGTGGTGTGAATGAGTGGTGAGACTTTACGTCGAGGTGATCATCCTACTGAATGCAATATTATACAAAGCAACCTGTTTAGGCTGGGCATATTTTGTTTTATGCATGACACACTAATAAAATGATTAATTCATTCATTCATTATTAAAGGCTGTGGTAATTCTAAATAGTGCATTGACATTGTTTTATGTTTCAAGTCCTGCTGTGCTGTTTTAGTTTATGTGTATGTGTATATTTTCCAATGTAATCATGGACAGTCACATCATAAAGAGGTTTAGCTTGTTAAAAAAGTTCAACACAGGCTTCCCTTGAGGTTTAGAAACATGCAGCTGAGTGCGGTATTTTCATTTTTACTACAGCCCTTTCTTTTATTGTGATAAACCTCAATGTGCTCATCTCATTAAACATTAATGAGTTCTGATTCACTGTCTACCATCTGTGAGGTGAAAACGAGCACAACCCCTCCTTAACCTTATTAGTTATTTTTATTGCAGCTCACGATCCCTAAAGGTCTTGTGTTTTTTGTGGAGCTATATAACCTGCACTTTTAATTTTGCTTCAATTTAGGTTTGGTTCTCTTCTTATTTGTCAGAATGGCCTTCATGCACTGGATGGCAGACTATTCTCAAAATTAAAGGTGGAACGGCTTCATACAGGGATTGCTTTGTCCGGTAACTATAGACATTTGGAGTAAAATAGGTGGTACACACACACAGGTCTTTACTACTCTTGATGTGAAACTGAACTTCTACTGAAAAAAGAAATTTGCTTAGGTGTCTCAGGTCTGTCCTGGATTGCACAAAATTAAATCTAAGTTCCTTAAAAACAAGCGCAAACACACTAGCATGGCACTAAAAGGAAGTAGAGGCACTGTTACCCTAAGGTACAGTATGAAAGATATACTGACCTGTTTGAGTTTAGCAACACCTACACAGGTGCAACACTAATCAATGCAATAACCTTCTAAAAGTCTGTTTCACTTGCTCAGAGAAGCTACATCTACACTACTATGTTTGACACAAAAACTATCTCCATCCACACAAGAGTTTTAGCTCTGTAACAGAACTATCTCCATCCATATTAACATGTCTGACAATGCATATCACATAACCGTTCACATACACTGGGCACAGTGTAAACAGGAAGCAGATCGTCTTGACGTTACACTGCATTGCTTTTATGCTTTTAGGGCTAGATGCTATGCTAACTACATGCATGGTGGGAAACAGCTGTAATAAATGAGGCTCAGAGTTGGATTTTAAATCAAAATGCAATACCTTTTGAAGTTTGGTGTCTTTATGTATTCTTAATTAATACAATCTCAGTCAACATGTTTAAAATGTAACATAATATTAAAATATGAATGGAGTGGAAAGAGATGTTTTCACACAGGAATGGAACATCTACCCTTAGGCTTCCCCATAACACCCCCACCATGGACATAGTCAAGGTGCTGTTGTATCCACCAGGCTATTTTAGTTAAAGAAATAATTCAGTAGTTTGGACAATACACGTATTTCAGCCTATCTTGCTGAGAGTTGGATATGAAGATCAATATCACTCCCAGCACACATACATAGGAAGATTTGTTTTTACCTTTGGACAAAAGTAGGCTAGCTGTGTCCCCTGCTTTCAAGTCTTTATGCTAAGCTTAGATAATCGGCTGCTGATATTCTCGTCTAATCCTGAGCAAGAACACAAATAAGCACCTTTACCAAAAATGTCACACTATTCCTTTAATATACTGGAGTTCACTTTCATTCAGCTCACATAATCTGAAATCTCAGATCAGTTTCTTCTCTTTGGTTGAAGGTTCTCATCAGCTACTGGAGTTAAATCAGAAGCTCCTTGCACATTTCTCATGGGAAGAGACTTTTGTTTAATTTCCATTCCACGCTGTCTCAAGTTTTTCTGACAATCTTTTGGTAATTCAGCTATGAGCTTGTCTCTTCCTGATTTTAGAACATGCTTTTTCTACTTCTTGAATAATATCCTCTATCAAAAGGTTATTGTTAGACATCTCATCCATTGTGAATTTACGCAGCTCCCTCCCTCTGTTCGGAGCTAAAGCCTTGGAACATGCTCAGATTCATATGCAATAAAGAGAAATAGGCTCCATATCGTTCCTTTCTTTTTAGAAAATTAGCCTCTGGGGTTCATACCAATCACATTTATATGATCTACTACCAAAAAAATGTGTGGCGGTGGTAGACAAGATTGTATGAGAGTGATCCAAGCTAAAAAAAGAAACAAATGTGAAATATTGGAATCTTATTTTAGACGTTTACTTTTAACTTTAATAATTGAGGTCCAAAGATGACTGCTGCTCTTTCAGGGCTCAATAAATACAACAGTCTCTCTGCCTGTCCATGTTTGTTCATTGAATGTGGTTTAGACCACTCTGCACGTGGGAGGAGGAGGTCCTGACAAACTTGTTTTGAGTTCAATATGTTTATGGAGAATTACACCATTTTCTGACAACAGGCAACAGACAGGAATACACATGCCTCCCCTGAGCGTATGTTTTATGTTTTGACAACATCGTCTGTCACAGTCACTCTTGCTTAGAATAAATCAAAGGTGCTATGGGAGTCAAAACCCAGACAACAAACAATCTGTACCTCCCAAGTGTTCACTTTTTCTGCTTTCATCATGCACAAAGGACACACAGTGCATCTCTAAAACTCCATTTTTATTATCTTGTTTTGATTCAAAGAAGAAGAATTAAAAATAGAAGTGTAAAAACAGGCTAAAACAAGTGTCACAAAAAAACTCCCAGAATAACTACTGGTTCAGACCTATGCATGGCTTCTGTTCAAAGTGAGAATGGCATTCAGTCCTTCATACTATACACATAGGCACAGATACAGATGGGATCCGGATGTACCCTGCAGTTTATCAATTAATTCTACCTGCAGAAGCAACCGCCTTGCATGTCCGCTAAGTATTTGTCTTCACGCTATCATGGGGCCTCCTCTATCCTCCTTGCTGACGTCTTAAGGGTCCACATTCCCTTCAGTACACCCCAGAGCTGTTGAGGTCTCTCTCACATTGTGTGCAATCCAGGTTCATGTCCTCCCTTTGAACGTGTTCATGCAGGTGTAACTCCCAGAAAACCTGTGGATTTCTTCAAGTGAAACTTGTGGCATGAAGCTAAAAAGTGCATAAAGACCAAGGGTGGAGTGTTAAGCATGGGACAAGTATGGTCATTAAAAGCAAGACAAAACAAAGAAAATGTTAAATGAGAATTTTCTTTTCAAAAGATTTTTTATTTTTTGTAATTACCTTTTTAAAAAGACAAGGGCATGCATAGTCCAGGGCAGGTATAGGTAGGCCTTGTCAGCTCTGACTGCATCCACAGTCCTCTGGGCAACTACCTCAGGTCGGAGAGGTGGAAAGAGCTGGGGAAACCTGCAAAATAAAATATAGTAGTTTTAAGACAAAGTGATCTTTCTGATGAAACCAAGAATGCATTTTCAAGGTGTATCCACTCCTCCTAACAAGCCCGTTGGTGGACATTTTAGGTTGAAATTACAGTGCAAACAAATCTGCTTTAGCAAGCTAGACATACGTTTAATGGTAACATAGCAAAAAAGTTTAGATCTGTTGGTGTGAGCTGCCATACTGCGCGTGAAATATTTTTGATGTTTCTAAAAGCTAGTACACAACAATGTGAAAGGTTGGGTGTACTCATACACCTATACAAGAACATTCTGTGTTATACATGCAAAGCACCTTACATCGTTCAGCACTATTAAAAAGATTTAAAGCACCAAGGTTCATTGTCATCTTTAAAGACCTCAAGGGGGCAGATAGACTGATGACAAATTAATAAATCGATGAATTCCTTAATGAATGAGTCACTAATGAGTCACAAATTTCCTTTTTAAATAAACTCACACTTTGGAGGTTCCCAGCACTGTGACTGTCTTTAATCGTTTAATCTAATAATTAATTAATTATTCTACTAGGGAGTAGCTCATTACAGAGGAAAAGTCACCAAAGTCAAATACATTATCTGGGAACCATGAACGTCTATGTAAAATTGTGTACCAATCCTTTAAGCAGATTTCAAGCTATTTGACTGCAAAGTAAAAATTTGGACTTAATGGTGGCGCTAGATGAAAAGTTAGATGGAGGTCTGGGCAATATATCAATATTATATAGATCTCGTGATATGAGACTAGATATTGTTTAGATTTTGGATATTGTAATATCAATATATGACACTGTGTGTTGTCTTTTCCTGGTTTTAAAGTCTGCATTACAGTAAAGTGATGCCATTTTCTGAACTTACCAGACTGTTCTAGCTGTTCTATTATTTGCCTTTACCCACTCAGTCATTATATCCATATTACTGATGATTATTTATCAAAACTCTCATTGTGTAAATATTTTGTGAAAGCACCAATAGTCAACCCTACAATATCGTCACAATATCTATATCCTATATCATGGTTGCAGCTGTCGCTGTGGTCCTGCTGCGTGCCCTGCTATGCTCTGTTACACCCTGCTACGCTCTGATGTGTCCTGCTACGCCCTGCTATGCTCTGCTGTGCCCTGCTACGTCCTGTAACGCCCTGCAGTGCCCTGCTATGCCATGAACTACTACAACTACTATTTCTAGTCACTGTTCCATTAACTTTATTGTGACTATTATTGCCACTGTTCGTCACACCCCCAACCGGCACCGTCAGACACCGCCTACCAAGAGCCTGGGTCTGTCCGAGGTTTCTCCCTTAGAGGAAGTTTTTCTCATCACCGAGGTTTCTTCCTAAAAGGGAGTTTTTCCTCGCCACTGTCGCACTGCTCTTGGGGGAATTACTGGATATTAAATATTACTTTGTATATTAAAGAGTGTGGTCTAGACCTACTCCATCTGTAAAGTGTCTTGAGATAACTCTTGTTATGATTTGATACTATAAATAAAATTGAATTGAATTGAATATCAAAGTATTTGATAAAAAATACCGTCATCACTATATAGCTAATTTCACAGCAATCCATCCAATAACTGTCAAGATATCCACTCTGAACCACAACCTCACAGTGGTGCTAGTGGAAAAGTCAGTGGCTCCCTACAGTCAGTCGGATTCATTCTGTTGGGTACATGAATGTACACAATATGGCAATCCATCCAATAGTTGTTGAGATATTTCACTCTGGAACAATGTGGTGGACTGATTGGACCTAAGGACTGGCATTGCTAGATTGGCTAAAAATAAAAACCAATTACACAAAGCATCTTTAACTACCTGACTCTCATGCCCTGGAACATCTCTGTATTGGTGTGGAAGGGAAGCACAGTGGTGCAGCCAACGCCGGGACAGTCCAGCAGGCCCAGCGTCAGACTCTCCATGAAGGCCAGCGATGAGGCCTTGGAGGTGCAGTAGTCTATGGCCCCAGGGATGGGAGACAGCGACAAGATGGAGTTTATGCACACTACGTGGCCGTGCTGCAGCTCCAGCATCCGAGGCAGGAAGGCTTTTGTAGTCTGGGATGATGAAAGAAAACAAAAGGGCGTATGAATACAAGGAGGATTGAAGCGTGGAAATAGAAGGTGAATTACATTTAGAGTAAAAAGAACAGAACAGAAAAGAGAAACAGACCCACAGTGTAACCAGATTAAATTTCCATTTCCATTGGGATGATAATTGCATTTCTGTCTGCATATGGCATAGTCTTTTGATGTCCATTTAAAATAAAAATGAGCCATGAGTTTTAAAATCCTTCTGATGTTTCAGGGGCTGAGAGGCAATTTGGAAATACCCCACTTAACCTGCCATAATAGCGGTCATGATTGACAAGTCTATGAAAATGATAAGGATAATCTGCTAGGAGGAATTCCCCTAACTTCTGCATGCAAACTGCCTCTGCTTAGTCTCTGCAAGCCTTACCCAGAACTGTCCCATGGTGTTGATGTGTTGGGATTTCAGAAGGGCGTCGTCATCGCTGTCCATCAGACTTTTGCCGTGGACTACAGCTGCGTTGTTCACTAATATTGTAACATCTCCCACCTGAGATTAAAAAGCACAACAAGAAAAAACACTGTCAAAGATCTTATGTGTTCTCTGTCTGCTTTTTGTGAGATGATACAGTTGTGCTGCTCCAGAGCTGTCAGCAATATTCCGCTCTCTTATTCAGATATTTCAGATGAAGTGTAATCTATCCACCAGATGGGAGACAGAGTAACTCAGAGCCAATATACATACAGCAGCAGAGACAGAGGCATCACAGAGAACTATTTTATGATGTGTTTCACGACATTTTGACGTGTTCATGATGTGTTTTCTTGACATTTCTCTTTGTGTAAGTAGAAATATCTTTATAATAAATATGAAACTGGCGTACCTTTTCTCTAACCACCTTGGCTTGGTTGTAAACTTCCTCCCGATTGGCCACATCACACAGGAAGTAATGGCACTCTGTTCCTGAGAGAGAGATCTCTTCTGCAGTTTCTTTGAGGCACTTTTCTGTTCGGCCCCACAAGATCACCTAGCAAAAAAAAACATTTTTAAAGAATAGAAAACAGAGAAATGCTCTGCATTGCAACTGTGCCGAGATCGGAAGCAAATCAAGTGAAGCGTAACTTATAAGTGGAACAAAAAGGGTTGTTTTTTACAGTCAGTCGTCAACAAAACATTACGTATGTTTTGCGCAATTTTTCTGGCAATGAGACCTGGTGTAACTGTGGAGATCTTTGAGCAGCAATGCTCTTTTCAGTCAGAGAACAGAAAGGCCATTTTCACTCCAACAAATAGTTTTAGAGGAAGATTAAAGGCTTGGGGGTTGCTGTGCGAATGAATTGTCTCTTCATCCACCCGGAGACTAAATGAAGGCCAGTCATTTGAGCAGGGAACATGGGGTTGGATGGAGGTGGGGGACTAGTGATTGGGCAATTAGATCTGTCAGTCTTTGGGGTCAGGGAAAGGTAATGAAATCAGGGGGTGCAGCCCTCCTCTTCTCTCAAACACAAATTCTCAAAGAGATTACACGGCCTGTTGGGCAGATGAGCCCCGTCATTTCTGGTCAGGGAGTCTGAAAACAGTGCATGTGTGAAGTGCTGAGGACGCCAGTGTGGGATTTGGCTGGTCGCCCCTGACCAAGGTTAATATTTGAGCAAAAAGTCTTCTGGAAAGTGAGCTTGTGTATGTGAGAGACAGAAAAAGTAATTGTGTGTACGCATACACACACACAAAAGAGAGCGTGTCTCTTGCCACTTGCAAGAATTCAATAGCTATAGATGATCACGTCGTCTTTTGCACGTCGGTCATCCTGCAGTAACAGGACACTTTCAGACTGTGCCAATCTTTTCAAATTCACTTAGCATTTGTCTAGAGCCAAACAGAGCATACTGGCAATGACAGTATGCTAATGTAATATTATAGTAATACTACAATGTCTGATAGTAACATTGGCAGAAGCAAACCAAACAGAAATATTGACACTGTAAAGCTCTTACAGTCTGGAACGTGTTCTTTATTTCTTCATCAGATCTGAAGCAATAAAGGGATACTTCACCGATTAGCATTAAGCTTTGTATTAGTAGAAACCCAGTAGTATTTTCGAATGACCGTGCTTCCCTCCCTCATGTCCCCCTGAGATGATAGAGCTCTGTATTGTGTGTCTTAAAAAAAAAACTCTGATGACGCAAAAATCGTCATTTAGCATCATCGGAGGCATTTTTGGCCCCTGGCTATGGACTACAGCCATAGTACAGCCAGCTAGTTCCGCATGTTTTCAACCCGCCCATAGGGGGTAGGACTGTCACTACCTGATGTGAGTCGAGTGTCAGCCATCTTGAAGCTAAGCTAACAGGCTCTCTCTTTTCAGCAGCAACCTTGCAATTATGTGCATTCCAACTACTGCACATGTGTACCACCGGGATACATTGGTACAAATCGGAGAATATGCAGGAAACTTTATTACAGACGGAATACTCGACACACTACGCAAGTTTTGCCTGCTACACAGACCAGAACCTCAGCCTGCGGTGATGCTTGATGTCGCTAGCCAGGGAAGCGGACATCGAAATCGATGTGTGAGAAAGCGGAAACGCGGCACGAGGGCAAGAGTTCGAGCTAGGTGGAAAGCTAACGCTAGCCGGCCACCTGTCCCATCCATCCTGCTTGAAAATGTCCGCTCATTAGACAACAAAATGGACTACATCCAACTTCAACGAAACTCCCAACGCGAGTTCAGCGACTGCTGTGTTTTTGAATTTGTGGAAACAAGGCTGAACAACAGTGTACTGGACTCCGCTATCCAGCTACCAGGCCTGCTAGCCTTCCAAGCAAATGCTGCTCTGTCACCGGGTAAGACTCGTGGAGGTGGACTGTGTTAACACAATAGTAAGTTAAATAAATGGACCAACAGATCCCGTTGCTCTGGACAGAGACCAGTGAAGGATATTAGAAGCACTTTTCCGGTGATGGCTGAGCATTACTACGCAGCCCCCAACTGAGCTCGAAGATGTAGATGTGACATGAGCACCCTTTCTGAAAGTTGGAAATCTTCTGATAGCTGTGCCAAGAGAAATCTCAATCATTCCGAATCTTGCAGAGACGGAGAGCGTAGGTATATGTACGGAGATAACATAGGCACAGGCTAATTATTGCTAACTAAAATGCTAGTTAACATCAGTAATTACACTTAAACAGCTAATGTAAGTCAAAACTGCCTGCACGCTTCTCCTGTACTCTACGGTAATTCCTCTACTATGCGACAGTAAGTCGCGTGGTTATGACACAATCGTTAGCCTATTTTTACAAAAACGTCTGCTACGGAGCCATAACATGAGATACAAGGTAATGGAGCCTTTTATACATTGTCGTGTTTCTTTAGAAATAAACAATAGACAAAGTCTTTAAACGCTTCAGATGTAAAGTTATTCGCTGTCAAAGTGACGTCAAAATGAATGGCAGTCAATGGAATGCTAACGGCGGGTGATGGCTTATTAGCATCAAAATGGCGCCATAGGAGCTATGCGTTGTGGAGAGAGACTTACCCCCTTGGTTAACACGGACACGGACTGGTGCAGAAATGCGGTGCTTGTATCCAACTACTGCTCACTGCTGGTGGAGTTTGTGACTGTTAAATGCCGACCATTCTACATTCCATGCAAATTCACAGCTGTGTTTATACTCTGTGTTTACATCCCACCACGCGCTAATGCTACCAATGTGTTAGCTGAACTTTACGGCGCTATCAGTGAGCTCCACATCCGGATGGACTATTTATTGTTGCTGGTGATTTCAACCACGCATATCTCAAGAAAGTTCTTATATTCTACCTTCACCTCATGGTGAATAGTAATTGCACTTTATGTATAGTCTATAATGTGTGTGCACTAAATGTAGCCTGTCTTGTCGTTTTTATATAATGTCGTTTTTATAAAATGTTTTCATAAAATGTCATTTTTATATATTTTAAATGTGTAACGCCACAGTGAAACGTTGTTTGGTTTCACTATATACAGTGTATATTAGAGGAGGAACGGTACATGTATTCGTATTGAACCGAAACGGTACAGGCGTCTCGGTTCGGTACATGAATTTACACGGAGAATACACGGTATAAAAATAAATAAAACTTGTGTGTAAATGAATTAATTTAATGTGGAACTATTGTTACATACGCGTTTCTTAGGGACACCTAATCTGTAGCCCCGCCTTAGCTCTGAAGCTCCCAAGCTCCATCTACATGTCAAGTCGGTCCAGTGACTCCACACTAAGCAAACTAGTCCCTTCCATATACAACCAAACACGGATGTACTGTAGCTGTATCCCTTCTTGCCTCGACCACAAATGGCTTCCAGGCCCATTTGCTTCGCTGTTTGCTCCGCTGTTAGCACCGCTTTTAGCTCTGCCGTTAGCTGTTAGCTCCGCCGTTAGCTGCTAGCTCCGCTGTTAGCGTGTGAAGCTAATGCCACAATTCGTCAACTGCTCTGTGTAACCGAAGCTGCTCTTTTAACACCCCTGCTCTGTGCATTCACATATGAGAGCAGCGCTTGTCTCCCATATCACACTACTAGCTGATTGTCTTATTTTGTTTACAAGTTCCAGATGGAGTCTGGAGATGATGTGGGGTAGCCTACTTATTGTTTACATCTTACTTTATACGCTTCAGGCTGTTGCAACTAGCTCAGGGGAGAGACTGGATTACGCTAGGTGGTACAGCCTGAGACATGCACAATAAAAAAAATTGCCTTCTGCATTTTTGTTATGCTTTTCCCTCCATTGTACCGAACCGAACCGTGATGTCTGAACCGAACCGTGACTTCAGTGTACCGTTCCACCCCTAGTGTATATGGTTGAAATGACAATAAAACCCACTTGACTTGTATGACTTGACTTGACTGCATTCTGTAACCGGTAGGCGTGGCTTGGGCGTGGCCTCCTAGGGAAGCAAAGCAAGTGCATTCTGGGAGTTGTTGTCTTTCATCCACATGAGCCAAAAACACATTTCTGTCTTTTCTCGGTCTAGAAGGAACCAATTTCTAAATCCTTTTCACATTTCTACTACATAAATGACCCAATTTAAATACATATTCATCTTTCCAGCGGTGAAATATCCCTTAAGGGTTTGGCTCCCTCTGTTTGTGTTACTTTTGATTGGGTTTTTTTGTTTGCTTCATTTGCAAGCCCATTTGAGTAATCAGTGAAGGCAGACAGGTCTTGATAAATAACTGAAAGCTTTTAATAGGATTTGAGCCTTACAAACAAAGCTGACAGCTCTCATTAAAAGTCAGCACTCAAACTGTGCTCTCCTGTTAAAATGTTATTTAATTAATTAGGTTTATCATCCGTCACAGCACACAGGACCCTCAGAACAAACAACCATTGGCCAAATTCCGATCTGGATAGTAAACAGTAAGAAAACAAGTTTTTAATTGACCTTGCAGAAGCCCCCTTCACTATCAGTGATAAAGAAGTGACTGTTCGAACTGGGCATGCCTACCAGGACTTAATGTCAACACACGCTGCAGTGGTGGAATGTAACTAAGTAAATGTACTCAAGTACCTTAAGTAAACATTTGAGACACTTGTACTATATTTGAGTCTTTTCTTTTAATGCCACTCTCTACTTCTACTCCACTACATTTCAGAGGAAAATATTGTACTTTTTACCCCACTACATTCATCTGACAGCTTTAGTTACTAGTTACTTTACAAATTAAGATGTTTGCACACGAAACACATGTAGTTTATAAAGTACGATGGTTTATTATAAACTAAACTACCCAACAATATACAGTACAGGCCTACTAATCCATCTGAAAGGATTAGCCAATTAAAAACTTAGTTGTTTTGATCATTTCCAGTTTTCTAAAATGTGAGGAGTTTTCTGCATTGAGTGCTTTTATTTGTATTATTTATTATTTTACATTTTCCAGACGACACTAACATACTTTTACTTCAGTAACATTTTCAATGCAGGACTTTTACTTGTAAAGGAGTAGTTTTTACAGTGTGGTATTAGTACTTTTACTTAAGTAAAGAATCAACATACTAAGTCCACCAATGACGATGCTGTAAGTAAAAGGTCTCTAAAACGACAAATTTAATGTGGCAAAGCTTAACACAAGACTTTCAGAGCGAGCACAGATGCCACTGGCTGTGGTGTATGCCTCCGTGTCTCCAGTAGCACCAGCTGAATTACAGTGATACTTTATCTCTCAGATTTGAATGTATGGGTGGGTATGAACCCTCCTTTTCACACCCATTGTATGAGCCAGCAGAGAGGCGGCACACAGAGGGGGCAGCAGGAGTTCAGGAGGCAGTCGCCTGCCGCTGTCTAATTACTGCGGAGACAGCCAGGTCAGTTGCAGGGCAATACCCAGCTGGGAGCAGTGTGCTTCCCGCCTCCAGCACAACACATACACACACACACACACCCACTCACACAAACCTGTTGTCGGTGCTCCGGTTTGATTCATCTTCCTCGCAGTGATCTCTTTATGTAATGTTTACAACCACAGGAAAACCAATGTTTTCTGCAAAACCCTTTCTTGTAAAGTTGATGCTGAAAAGTACTTAGAAATGGAGCTTTGAAGAATTATGCTGTTTAGCTGTCAACTATTTACTGGCATTGTTCTGAAACCCTCTCGCAGTGCTCTGAACTTGGATGCCGTGTGTGAAAATACTTTGGTCTGGTTTATTGTTTCAGAGCTTCGCTCTCCCCCCCGAACAGCACACAAGAAGACCTGGCTCCCCTCCTGAGTCCCCGGCTCTCCATCGCCGGATTCTTTCATCAACGATGTAGTTAGTCTTCCTCACACCGTGAAAACACCAAAGCCTAAAGCAGAGGTAAAAGGAAATTCCGGCTGCCAATCACAAAGGGGCTCAAACTGGGGTGAGCGCAAGTTCGTAGAGGTTAGCCCTATTCATAATTACCGTCCTATTTCCTTTTAGCATGTCTTTAGGCAGGGAGTAATTGTCATACACATTACCACAGGTGTTGTTTTCAAAGCCTTCACACCTAGATAATACCCAACAATGGGGTGCTGAAAAGCATGGTGACATCCTTTGTTGTGCAGCTGCAAAGTAAAGCTTTTAAAACCCACTGGTTTCTTCTTGCACGTTCCCCAAGGAGATGGCATTGAAAGACAGAGGGAGGCAGTTAGTGTTTCATTCAGCTTTTAGCGATGTTTTCAAGCTGCTGAAATTGCGCCTTAAGAGAGCATCTGAGATGTGGGGCTTGTGTCACACATGTACAGATAATTACAACCCGCAGCTTTCAGCTTGGCTGCTCAATGCTTCCTACCAGGGAAATTACTACCACTTTCTTCCATTTGCAATGATGACTCCCATCTGAGGTTATCAAAAATAGAGCTACTCTGTATTAACACATTACTGCTAAAGAGACACCAGCGGCTCATCAGGCACTCAGCTGTGTAATGTTCCCCCACTGGATTGGTAGACAAACCGTAGGTGGAAATGGTGATGGGAACGGAGGTTGGCCTGACCTGCAGTGATGAGGAACTCTCTATGTAGCCGCTTGAGGATTTCAGGCCCATGTGATGGCTCCTTGTTAGGGGGGTGAGGGATGGGGAGAGTGGGCAAGATGGGAGGGTGCATGGTTTAGACGAGTGGGGAGATTCTCTGAAATTGGCAGGACTGGATGAATAGATTTTAAACTGATTTCCTGTGAGAATTGTAATTATACATTTTGGGTTTGCAAACGTTGCATCCAATGGATCGGTCTAACTCTATCTGATTAAGTAATGTTATCAGATAACTTTTGGATCCCCTTAACTTTAAAATCCATAGAACAGGATGTTACACAGTTGATCCTATTCTAAAGAATAATGGAAACATGGGTAAGAGCATGCACAAATCACCTTCACAATCCAGCTGTAAAAACACAATGATGATTTGTGGACACCATTTTAAGCTATTACCTTTGTCATCTGAATACAATGCATTTCAGTTACTGTAACAGACATTTGTACTTTAAACAAATCCAAGATAATGTAATCTGTTCCTCCCTAACCCCTTTCTGTTATGTTGTTTTGTTCATTTAGTGTTGCATACACTCCATAAAAGGCCTTGAAAATAAAACATAATCTGGCTTTTATTAAAAGCATTATGGGGCCTTTTCTGGTGTTGTTATATGTTGCCATATTTTATAAGTGCAGACTGATCTCACACACACACACACACACACACACACACACACACACACACACACACACACACACATACACACAGTCAATGCCTTTAACACAGCCTAAATCGTACGATAATACACTTTGTAGACATGTCAGTCATACCAGAATCAGTCAGACCTTTAGCAGGGTGGATGTCAGCCTAGTGCTGCACTTAATCACATCAATCTGCCATAAAGGCTGCCCAGACCTGCCCTCTGGTTGACCCAAGCTGTTGTGCAATACTCAACCAAAATTGAGGGCAGTGTTTCGTCTCACTGGACCAACCAGGCTACTTGGAGGTTATGATCCCTGCTTCCATAGAAAAGTGGAGCAACAACACACCTGGGGCAGGGTGGACAGGACTGAGCAGGCTACCTGAGGCGGAGGGGGATTCAGGCTGCCCAATTACTACTCCTGGTTTTGACACAAACTAAACCTACAACAGATTGCATGCAAACATAACTTAAAGTATAAATACTAATTTGCTGATGCATTTCTTTGCTAAGGAGTGGAAGGAGCAATGTGGCTGCAACAAGTTGTCTATATAGTTAGATGAAATTACCTTTCTGGCCCCCTGCTTGGCAAACTCTTTGGCCAGGTGCCGCCCGATGCCTCGTCCCCCACCGGTGATCAATACCACCTCCTTGGTCAGGTCCTTCCTTCTGCTCGGCAACAGCGAAAACAAACTTGCTTTGAGTATGTAATAGAGCATCTGAACGGGGAAAAGACACATGCGACACGCGCTTTTCAAATCCATCTCGAAAAGTGCTCGCGGGCAAGCCGATAAGTAGGCTATAGCCTATAATGTTTACGCTGCAAGTTTACGTGCACACACACACTGATATCCCCTCCCAACAGTGCAGGGGCAGCGACTTGCGAGCTCCTGCAAGTTTATCCGCATGCAAACAATCTCATCTGCAGCCTCAGAAACTGTTGCATGAGTAATCCAATGGCGATGGAATATTAAAAAGAGCAGAAGTGTGTGACTTCAAGGAGCTCGGACATGACAGTCGACGTGCATCACGCTCTGGAGATGAGTGAGTGAGTGATCAGTCATACGCCTGTCAACCTTTGGTAGAGACGCAGAGACGTGAAGTCCAGGCGGCGCTCCTTGTGCGCTACTGAACCCGCTGGGCTTTTACTGTTGTGTTCCTGTCCTGTCCTGTCCTGTCCTGCCTTATATATCACCGCCTCTGCCCTGGCTTCGGTACTTCCACTAGTGAAAAGCCCTGGATGAACCTAAAAGGGAGGTTTGTATGGGCATTAATCCTGATTGACGTGTTAAGTGGATGAATATTTTTGCTCCAGAGCCCGTCTGCCCCGAGTGGTTTCGTACTTGCCTCTTCCCCCACCCACTTCGTGTGTCTACAGAGGTGGTTTTCAATCTGTGGTCCAGGGCCCCCCAGTGGTCGCACCACTGCGTCCCAGGTGGGTGCCCAATCTTGTTTGGGAAAGTTTAACTTTATTAACTTAACCTCGTTGCATGACGTGCAGAATAACAATGACAATGTTTAGATCACAGGTTCCACTGACAGTTCGAAGTCAATGCAAAATCAACAACGAAACTATTCTCATGTAAGAGTGCCAGATGGGGCTATTTGGTCAAGGGATTCATAAACATAACTGAGGTCAACTAATCCTTACTCCGCCCCCCCTATTAATTAAGTGAAGACATAAGCAAACAAACAGTGAATCAGCTAAGTAGTAGTAATAAACAAACACACAGCTGAGACACCTGACAATTGTAACCATAACACAGACCCCCCAAAATAGAAAGATAGATAGATAGATAGATAGATAGATAGATAGATAGATAGATAGATAGATAGATAGATAAAGATTTAAACCCATATTGCCCAATGTAAAGGTAAGCACATCCAACATTTTCAGTTCTTGTATATTTAAAAAATCTATCTATGATAAAGAATATACAATAAGTGGAACATGTTTGATGTGCTCACCTTTACATTGGGCAATCTGGGTTCAGATCTCGTACTGACAAGCAATCTGTTGATGTTACTGATCTTTGCTCTCTCCAGCCTCAATATTTGGATGCTAACAAACACGTGTGTAGCCTCATAATGTACAAGTACATTACATTACAAACTACATTTGTATCGATTTCCTATGTGCAAAGCCACATCAGTTGTTGGAACCCAATTTGTTTTGCGTTAACATTTGGTGTTTTTGAAGCAGACTACATCTTTCCGTTATGTGTGACAGTGCAATTTGGAAAATAGGTCAGCCCAGTCTCAGAAGCTTGGCAGGGTGACAAACAGAAAACCGCGTGAATACCTCCTAAACAAATCCTATGAATTCATGAGCCTCAGACAAGATTCCAGTCTGTGATTTTTGGCCCTGGCACTGTGATTTTTACTGGGTATCGCTGAATGCAGGGCTTTTTCAGCAACTGGGATGGGTTTAAAGAGCAGCCTCACAATGGTTGCTTTGTGCTGGGCTCAGCTACTTAGGGAAGGCAGAGAGGCTCTCGAGGGCTGCTGAAAACTCCAAGACAACACGACTCCAGATGCTGTCTTCATTTTGGAAAATTTCTGAGATTTACAAAATGTGAACCCAAAGTCATGTTGCACTGGAAGCGTATACCAAACCAAAAGTTTTCTCAGCTGAAGTGAAATTACATTTAGTGGATTGGCAAAAACAAGAAAAAGTCCAAAGATATGCATTGAAGCGAGTGGCAAATGGGTTTAGGCTGCATGCAGAATGTAAAAATGTAAACAGTGTATATTTCAGAAGGCACTGTTTATTTATACTCATGCTATCACTGCCATCTACAGATCAGTCGTGAAAGTTCAGATTAGGCTGTTCTTAGTCAGCCTTCACTCTCTGCATCTCTGAACATTTCCTTCCCTTAGATACCAGACAATTAAAATGCCACTCTGTGCCGAGTGCAGCTGTAAGCAGCAGAGCTTCCTCAACACAAGGGCCATGAAAGAAAGCAGGACAACCACCAAACAACCTTCAGATATCTGATTGTCTTGGTTGTGCGATGTGCCAAGTCCTCGTACTCGTATGTCTGTCTGTCATGGGAAATCCCTAATAACATTTAAAATAAAAAAGATATCTGAGAAAATATCGCTAGGGATTGAAAGGCATCTTAATGATTACTATGGAAATGTATGATTAAATACAAAACTGCTCTATTAACGTCAAATATTTAGTGCAATATTCCTTAGTGAAACAACTTGCATTCTTAGGAAAACATGTACAGTAATTACTTTGACTACACAGCCATACAATCCATTCAAGAATATCATTAGTTTTTCCTGGGCAACAGGCAGCCACACGTCATTAAGTAAAAACAAGGTCAAAATGCATTGCAGGCAGAAGTGGGAGGGGTGCAAAGAGGCTGAAAGCAGGTAGATAAAACATTTACTCCTAATGACTTACCTTCAGCAGAGCACACCAACAAAACCATGGACATTGGCTGGGCAATTTTTATAATTGGCTTTGCTGCTCTTGTTGCAGCCTTCCTCCTTCTGGTAATTGGACTTGTGTATTCTGAGTTGATGAATTCAGACATTCCTCGAGGAGTTGCAAATAGTGGGAGACTGCACATGGTTCATGGCTTGTTTGTTGGCATAGCAATTGTGGTGAGTATCTACAGCATCTAAAAACATGTCCGTGCTTATTATGTTGTGTTCCTTCATGTTCTGTTTGTGGTATATTTCACTTTTGTTGATTATTGAATTAAGTTATTATTATAGTGTAAAGGATAATGCCTCTGCTTGTGCATTATAAAGATAAAAATCATATCTACTCTTTTAGGCCTTTGTCAAAGAAGGCTGTCCTTTCTTTGTCCTCCAGTAACTGATAAAGCTTAGATCAGAGAAATTTGAGATAAGAAATCAAGTCTAACAAAGGTGTAAAAAAGGCAAGGTCATGTGTTCCCCTTCTTTGAAGTTGTCACCGTAAATATGGTCTCTGAGTGAGAATAACTTTTTACTTTGACATTAGCTATCAAGATCACATTGTTTTCACTTCACTTGTGGGCACGTCTGTGGTTCCTCTCCTTAAAAGGGCCGGATCCTACATCGCCTGGGTATTTGCCATCAGGTCAGCTTTATCCGATGGTTTGTGGCCTGTTTTCTGACTCGCTTAAATCCAGTTCCCGTGGGCCTGCGAGTGAAGGATCTGAAGTTCTCTGAGGTTCCAGTGCGGGTCTATGAATCCACCGGTGTGTGTGAGGGCTTGAGAAGAGGTCTTGTGTATTTCCATGGAGGAGGATGGGTGTTGGGCAACATAGGTACACAAAGTTCACATCAGAAAATTATGATTTAAAAAAAATATATTTATGTATTTTATTATGGGATAAGTGGTATGCATTTGTGTGTGTGTGTGTGTGTGTGTGTGTGTGTGTGTGTGTGTGTGTGTGGGGGGGGGTCTACAACGGTTATGGACTGGCCTGCTATGAATACTTTGTTTTTTTGTGTAATGCGCACACTGCACCAAATTCCTAGCAACTTGGTTGCATGGGAATAAAGTATTGAATCTTGAATCTTGAAATGACATTAAGTAGAAAATACAATTTATGGTGCATTTAAAACTACAATAAGTATCATTCGACTATATAAATGAAATATATTCACATACATAATCGAAAAGGTTAACAAATGGATGTAGAATCATCATTTATGTATGTGAACACACCTGTGTTGGTCAACTGATGTAGGCCTGTTTTCTGGACTTTCAATTGCATCAGAAACTAATGACTATTTATTTCTGTGTTGTCTTGTGTTAGGTAATGTATCAAATTGCCTATCAATGCATTTGGGGATAATAGTATAGTGTATAAAAGCAGGTCTACCCTTTATTGTATATTTGGCTCAAGGACTGACCCTTAAAATTATTGATGGATTCATTTACTGTGAAAAAGAAAGATGGGTCAAGTGTGCACTCTCTTCCACAAACATGTGTGGTTCATGTTTTTTTTCTCCAAATAATATCCTGTATTATTAATGTGTCCAGTTTGTGCTAAAGTCCGGCTACTTTATGTGCTGTTGGGAAGTTGGATATTTAACAATTCACAACATTTTTTTAAGAACCGCTACATTTTTGAATGTTAAGTATCTGCAAAGAAAGCAGAAACTAAAAGCCAACCAAGAGTACAAAAAATACAAGATGTTCCTCTGAAAAATAGTGTCGTCAAAGAAAGTTGCAAAATATCGAAATACTTAAATTATCTACAAAAATGTACTTAAATATAGTAGGCTACGTTGCATCTCTGGATATGTTTATGTTTATTTAATCAAATTAATTTCTTAAATAATAGTATGCTCTCTGAATACACAAAAGGAGATGTGTGTCGGTAGAGAGGGAAACAAAGGTTGTCATATTCCGTCTGCGGTGCTTAGTTGCTTCTTATAAAAGACCCCATCTTCTGCTAACTGTGATGCCCTCTGAATCCTGAACAGATTCTGTTGATGAAGTCTGCCGGCACATCGCCAAGGAGTCGGACACCACTGTGGTTTCTGTTGGGTACTGAACATTTTTAATGTACGTAAATAGCCAAAACTTATTTCACCTTCCAAGTAGCCAGAATTCATCATATTATCCGTCTGTCGTCCCTCTCACCCCTCTCAGGTACCGATTAGCCCCTGAGCACAGGTACCCTGCCCAGCTGGACGATTGTGAGACCGCAACGTGTCACTTCCTGTCTGTGGCAGAGGCACAGTTTAGTGTGGACTCTCGCAGAGTGGCAGTCGGAGGCGACGGCACTGGGGCTAACCTGGCGGCAGCACTGTGCCAAAGGCTGGCGGGGAGAGAGGTCGGGCATCTGCCGTTCCCCTGTGCTCAGGTCCTCGTCTACCCAGCCCTGCAGATGGCAGATTTCAACCTGCCCTCATACCAGCAAAATCATGCTGTGCCCATATTGTTTCGTGGCCGTGTGGTGTTCTACTTCCTGCAGTACCTCAATGGGGACATGTCTGTGTGCCAGGACGTGTTGGAAGGCATCCACGTCCCCACTGAGCTCAAGCCACGCTACGAGGATTGGCTCTCCCCTTCCAACCTTCCCTCTGAGTTCCTCACGCGGGGTTTCAGCAACCACCCTACCCCAGAATATGATGGGCAGCTGTATCACGCGATCAAAGCTGGTTTGGAACATGAGGTCTCACCTTTACTGGCGGAAGATGCTATCATTGAGAAAACACCTCCTACCTTCATACTCACCTGCGAGTATGACGTCCTAAGGGATGATGGGATTCTTTACAGGAAACGGCTGCTGGACTTGAAAAAGGATGTCACCTGGCGACATGTGGTGGACGGTTTTCATGGCATGATTAACTTTTTCAAACAGGGCTGGCTCACTTTTCCCTCTGCAGTGCAGGTTGTGGATAGTGTCGTTGACTATATGAAGACACTGTGAAGATCATGATCATGCCATGTACCTTATTCTACTTTCCATTTTGTTTAACATTTTAATAAACAAAACATGCCTCGAGTCACAGAGTTTTCTTCTTCATTAAAGTGTTCACAGAAGACAAAAAAAACACCCACACAAATCAATAAACAAAACCTGTTTTGTTGCAAAAATGAAAAAGTAGCCCGAGGACACAAAGTAAACAGTTTCTGGCAACATTTTAACAATATAGCGTAGGCTGCTGAAAGGTAAATGTCATGCCCTCGTCTTAGGAAATGTATCTCTTTTTAACTCAGATGTAAGACATCTCTGGTTTGCTTCCAATATACTCTGCTTGCCTCACATTTCAGTGTTTGCTGTATCCATAGCAACAGAGCTCTACTATTTCCCCTCCACTGCCTGTGCTGTTATGGGGCCAGGTGAATGTGCCTACATGCTATATGTTTGACTAGCTAACCATGTTCTTCTAACAGGACTTCAGATTTCCCTGGTTAGGTACGTTTGACACCAGGTAAAGCATGAACCAAACAGGGACTGTGCAGGATAAATGGGCCCAAACCGGCTGGAGGATAGAGCAGAAGTATGCCAACAAAGTGCTGTTAGGCAACTGGGCGGAAGAAAGACTTCAGGTAGGCATTTTGTCTGCTCATTGCCTATTTCACTTTTAATACAAAATACAATGTTCGAATGTATGCATATACAACTTCAATTGAATGAGATCACAGACTATCCATGCCTTGTCTTACTACAGATACAAACATACTGTCACACCAGTGGCTGACAGCCTGCCAAGGGTTTTTGTAGCACTTCAGTTGGTAGTCAAATCTATAGCAAAGTGATTAGGCAGCCTCAGTTTAGCTACCTCAGCACAGCCTCCTGGTGGGAGAGGCTCAAGCTGGAGACTAATTGCATTGACGTGAGGTTCGGCCACGGGCTGCTAGTTCACGATCTGAGAGGAGAAATGACTTGAGAAACACTGTACAACAGTGCGGATCGATAGTGAAGTGTGAGCTTTGCTGATCGTTGCGCTGGGCTCATGTCGCTTTATTGCCCCCCCACCTCCTCATTCTTCTTTGCAATGTCTGCTTACTCTATTTGACACAGTTCACTCGGGAGCCACAGACAGCCAACAGCACCAACCGTGTAGACTACCGGCCCCACTGGGACTTCAAGCCAGACGTCTTTGAGAGACGATCTGCCCTGCTGAGAGCTGAGGTCAGCCTTTTAACTGCTCATTCATGGCATTAACACCAATTGAATGCCTGTCACAACCCTGTGAGTCAGGGATTTCTTCTCCAGATTGTGGCCAATTCTGCATATTATTGACAACCAAGATAAAGGCCTGTGATAAAACTCTTTATGAAAGAAAGTTTCTGGTCAGACTCAGCAGTCATGAAAAATGTGTAAAATCATCAGTCCTACAGGCACTTAAAGGCTAGTTAGAGCAATTTGCTGCTGTCACATGGTGAGCCTCTTGAAGATTATTGTAAAAGAATAGGTCATGCCCTCTATATCTTAATCCAGTGAAGGCCAATGCATACAGGCTACGTCGAAACTACTGTGTATTTTCTTCCAGGGGCTTCCATCCAAGCTGCTATTTGCCCACTGTGGCCCGCCATCCTCTAATTACTTGGTCACGCACTATGGAGAGCGAGACCAGTGTAAACATACCAATGCTTTGCTCACTCTGCTGCCCGGGCATCCAGACAGCTTGACATGGCAGCTTGAGAGGTCTGACCGGCCAATTTCTGGTAAGACCAGTTTTATAGTGTCATGCCACCATTGCCTGAAGGTACAGATTATACATGGGAAATTACATATTAAAGCATCCCAGCACCACTGCAGAGCACAAATACTTTGCTGCATTAAATTTTGTATGGACAAAAGACATCAGCAGTTCATGAACAATTAACTCTGGATGGCCCCAGATGCCTTTTATTTTTCCAAATCAGTCACCAGTGTAATTAATGGCTGCAGTAACGTGACAGTTAACTTTCTCTTCTGTGTTCCTTTACAGCCCTTCCAACCAACTCTGGCCCACTGTGGTCCACAAAGCACTGTTTGGAAAAGCAGCAGTCACACCTCCCGTCACTGACTGTGTGCAGGTCAGCATACCAGAAGCACCCACTTAGTGCCTTCTGCCAAAGCCGCTTTGCCAGGACTTCACGCATGCTGTCCAGCCACCTCCATGCAGCCAATCACAACAATAAGGACCTGGATCTGAGGCAGCGCTCGCTACTACAAATCCCAGATCATTGTTTGAGTCAGCTTCCACAATCACAACCGGCTGAGAGACAACACTGTGGCTCTTGAATTGCCTCGCATGTGTGGTGGTTGCTCTTTTGTATTAGTCAGCTGCATGTAAAAAAAATTTAACAAAGCAAACAATTTGGTAATAGTAAATTAAACATGATTCTCATTTTGTGGCTGTGAGGAATATTGTATGTTTACTGTGTGTTGTGCATATGTGTGTGTGTGTGTGTGTGTGTGTGTGTGTGTGTGTGTGTGTGTGTGTGTGTCTGTGTGCAAAAAGGATGGGGCTATGAATTATGTCCGACCTTCCAGAGGATAATTATATGCAAATTTGCCTTCTCTCTGTACACTTGAAACTCAGAATTGGCTGTTAGTATTACCCTAGAGTCACTCTGGAAATTAAATAAATAAATGAAACGAGGGTTGATGCCAGAGCTGACCTGGGTATTGAGGCAAAGCAGAGGCCATGAGTCATCCCAGGCAACATCTGATGGGACGTGTCTAACTTCCATTCCATTAGGTGTTTTGTTACAGGGGATCAAAGTGTTTAATTAGGAAGAATCAAAGATGCTCACGTTTGATGGCCTACCATCTGCGTCTTCCTCCCTTTCCCCGCCTGTCTGCTGCCTTCCCGTGCAGCTGAAGCCCTCTGTTTCACCCACTGTTTAGCTAGTTAGCCGCTCCAATGTGCTGCTGATGCCTGCATGTCACATGGCGCCTCTGTGTTGTGGGAAGTCGAGAGCTTAACACGTCTCACCCAAAGCACGGTTGTGTTTGCCTTGAGAGCCACATGATGGTGCTAAAGCAGCACGTCGCTCTCTTAACCTGTCAGGCTGTCTTTGAAGTCCTCAGCATTACAGAGAAAGATGTGATTGTAAATGAGCAAATAATGAGTGAATTAATTTGTTATTTCTATCTAATTCTTATGCTCATTTTCATTCTAAATGTATTTGCTCAAAACCTAAAATAAAAAAGTGTTTAGATTGTTGCCGTGTTATTCTATCTTTGGTTATAGGCCACACAAATACTGGAATAGACATTTAGCTTAATACCCTTATTCATTAATTGTGGATTCATATGCAAATGCATGACATTCATATATTTATTTAATAAAACAATATATAACAAAACAAAGAGATTTAGTTGGTACAATGTATAAAGATAAATCAAAGACTCAGTCTCCTTCTGGCAAACCTAAGGAGAGTGACTAAAATTACAAAAATAACAGCAAGTCTGAGGGTTGGAAGTTTCAAAAGTGGTGACAAAGGCTTTTAGAAGCCCACCTATCTATATTGTATGACAAACCCATTTACATCCTGTCATATTTAAAGAGCAACTGTATATAATTGCATTGTATCCAGGCCACTGTGTAAGTTATATGTGCGCCCTACACAGTGGAGCACAGTGATAAATGATCACTATATTGCTCAATCTTTGAAATGTGTTAGAGTTGAATGAGCTCATTTACTCTGAGACTTATTCATGAATTATCTTAAGAGGTTAAGCATCTGGAATGATATAAAACTAACTTAATGGCAGAAAGGAGTGGCAAATCAAAGACGCAAACAATTTACATGGCAGCACATCCTGCGTAAATCTAAGCAAACATTGGTTTGACTACCATTAAGAGTCAAATATTTTACATCTACTGCCAGAGACTGAGACTGAGACATAACAAACACACACTTGCAATACCCAATCCAAGAAAATAAAGTAGTTTAAGAAACTGAAACTTTGTGGCTTCGTGGAAAGGTGATCACAACACCTAAAAAAATGACAACACAGTAATTACAATTTTGCAATAACATTTGAAGTTGGGTTGAGCATAAACCTGTGCAAAGCAAAACCCATTCTGTCAACTAGGAACTTGATGTAAAGCATTCTCCTGTATGAATACTTCATCACCACCTAATCTTATCATTAATGGAAAACTGAATCCTCCTTACACACTAGTCTGCCGAGGCTTCTTATCAGGGAGGGAAAGGACAAAGGGGAAAAGAATGCCCTTCGCTGCAGAGAGGACACTCAAATTCTCATCTATGAAACCTGGAGAGATCCCATCAGCCTCGAACTTCATGGTGAACTGGCGGTTGACGCAATAGATTGTGTTGTCCATCGTGACACACTGGAAGGCAGGGCAGCGCTGAAGCCTTTTGGAGCTGCACTCGAACCACATTCGAGCCACTGTATGGTAGCGGTACACACTGACACCCAGCAGTGGGTTCACATCAAACCGATACAAAAATCTCCCCACAGCTACCATATCTGCAGTTCTGGCTTTGCTGCCTACTAACAGACTTGGCCTCCAGGTGTTGGTTTTGGGGCTGTAGCGCAGTAGCATATATCTAAGAGTTCCCCCAGAAACAAAAAGCTCTCCGCTGCACACTGTGACGTGATGTGCCACAGCAAATGTTTCATTAGGCAGTGGAGCCACAAAACTCCATCTGTCCAATCGCGGGTCATAGCGCTCCACTGAGGAGAGGCACTCCCCTCCAATGGCGTAGATGTAGCCCTCCAGAGCTGCCAGTTTGCAGCGAGGCCTGGCTTCATTCATAGGACTGATCTCCTTCCAAATTGATGTCAAAGGATTGTAGCAAAACACTCGCTTTGAGGGTGTCATTTCTCTGTCTGTGCCCTGGCAGCCCAGTGCCACAAATAAGTAGTTATCCATTGTGCACATGGCACAGGCTTTAGAGATGACCTCCTGTGGGATCAGGCAGAGCGTGTGCCAGACGTCTTTGTGGTCATCATAACAGTACACTGCACTGGATGTCCTCCTCTGCTCTGTCTCTGCTGTCTGCCCTCCTGTGTTCCTTGCCCAGTCTTGAGGGTCCATATCTGCCACCATGACAAACCGTTTCCCTTTCATTCTCTGCTTCTGGATCTGCTCGCGCTCACCAGCCATTAGCCGCCCATAAAGGTTGGGGTCCCTGAGCACCTGGAGGTAGTTGTCTGACATGACACCCAGGGCTGCTTGCTGCATAGTGGTGTGGCCATGTTTCTTGGCCAGACAGAGTGTCTCCAAACAGTTACCCAGATCAAGTTTACTCTTTAAGCTTTCCAAATCTGTGCCGTCGAGAGTTTTTGCTGGAAGGTGTAAAAATGCTGCTAACGTCTCTAGATCTGCCCCCTCCTTCACATTGAGGTCTTTGCTGTCTGTAGAGTGACGGATCATAGGGTGAACAGAGATGGACTCATTGCTGGTTTTGGCCAGAGAGTGAGTCATTGGAGTTGAGGCTCTTGTGTTTAGAAATGGGATGGAAAGCTCCGACTGCTCTGCTGCAGACAGATAGCTCTCCTTGCGTAGGAGTACAGGCCTTGCAGGGTGCCTCAGTTTGAGGCTTCCAAGTGAGGAGGGATCCTCAACAGTAATTTGTGGAAAAACCAGATCACGCATGATGATGGGGCTCAGAGAGGATGGAGATTCTGTGAGGCTGCTGCCACGACTTCCAAGCTCCACTGGCTGATACTCAGAGTTCCTCTCATACTGATCCAGCACAGCATTTGAATCTGTAATAGAATGAGAGGAAGACTCAACATAGTAATCATATATCTTTCCGCGCACAATCTGCTCTCCTGTTCCCTCGAGCACCACGTTGGCATCCTCCACTTTGATCTCTGCCTTGGAGAGGAAGCTAGAGTAGGCCCCCTGGTGCTCCAAGTCCTGCCTTAACTCCCTGCCCACACCCACGCTGCCCTCCAGCTTCTGCAAAGAGCAAGGCGATCGGCGCCCCGTTGTACTGGCCATCCCACTCTCAGTTCGATGAGGAAGGTTCAAAGCAGATCCAAATGAAATATTACTGGTGGCAACCTCTGCCTGCTTCTGAAGAGTGAGTATCTGTCCCTTTATGCTGATATCTTGGTCACTATATGACATGCTAAATGCATCCTCACATTTTTCAGCTCGGCATGGACATTCAGCCGGTGTTTCCTCGGTGCTGTCCGATGTCAGCTCATCAGTAGCTGAGTCTTGGTGCGAGGGTCCGGGTCGCTTGCCCCCATCATCGCTGTCATGTTTTGGTGGGCTTTGACATGGTAGTGTCATCTTGCAGTTTTGGCAGGTTGTATTTTCTGGCTCTTTGTTGTCTTTGACGCAGAGCTGGATTTTCTTTGCATCCCTGGAGCTGTAGAACCTGTAGGCCCATGAAACCAGCAGCACGGCAGCCACAGAGAGACTCAGTTTCAACACCAGCTGCATGTCGAACTGGACTCCTAAAAGATTTGCAAAGGGCATAGCTGTGGCGGTGATGGTGGGGACGATTGGTTGACTGATCCTATTGAATGTTGAATTGTCAATGCGTCTCAGTTGACGGTAGCATGCTGTCTGGTTTTCATTGTAAAAGAGCTGCTGTGATCTGATGACTGCGCCTCTTTGCCCACGGGATCGCGTGTAAAATGATACGTCTAAAGGTAGTATTTGCATCACTGGCTCTGTAGAGGCGGGGCACTAGTCATGCTGGTCACCTGTGGCAAGTCAGATTCAATAACCATACACAGACTATGTAAATCCCTCATAGATCAATATTTGGTTATGCAATTTGCTGACTCACCCAAGCTTTAACCATAACTATCCAAAAGTCATCTGAATACATTCTAATCCAATTTGTTTGTGCTATGTTATATATATTTTGCTCTTTGTTAAAACAGGAGTGGTTCAGGTGATTCTTTATTATGCCAATTTGTGAAAATGTCTGTAAAAATATCATGATAGATCACGCTCCTTAACTTGCTCAAACAAACGTCTGGAGATGCGGAAGGGAAACATGGTTTGAATAAGGGGTGGGGAGTTATGATAGGTGACATTTATCAAGTACTTAATAACCAGGATACATCTGTTTGCACAGCCATGCCACAGATCAAAGGCCCTTTTCTGTGCCAGCGCAGATGCTAAAATGACTCCCTCTAAAGATAAGCTGAAGATTGCTGTCGGAAAACAAAATGGCAGTCACTTGGTATTATAAACACAGCACTGTAAATAATACAAATAACAGATGGAAAGAGTGTCCACAGAGAAACCTGACAGTGTCATTCATTTCCATACACTATACTGAACATACATCTCTGTCATGTCTCTCAGTCGGTGCTGTCAGACTATCATTTGTGTTGCCGATGTAACACAGTTAAGGGAGTCTGCGGTCAGCAACAGTACAGTGTTGTTGTTTTTTAGCAGCACTCTGTGGAGCATTTTGAAGGTGCATCACGTGGAGAGGCATAGAGAGGGTGTGTCAGGTATCCAAGCTGACACAGGCGCTGTTTGGTCATCCGATAGCCAAGCCTGCAGGTGACATAAAGGAAACCTGATTCATGGTTGACTACTGAATAATTCACATATGGGCCAAAGAGGCTTGTTCTTATCCTCACCATTGCTCCCAGCTCAGGTGAACTATCAGAACACCGCTGAGAAAAAAACAACAGGACAGTCAGCCATGTGCATTGTAGTGTGGCACTTTCCCTTCTTCTTGCTTGTGCCATCCATGATAGGTGTGCAACATGCGACAGAACAAGAACAGAAGGCCCAAAAGACATTTTTTCAGCAGGTTTCCTGTTTTCGTGTATAGCTATGGAGAGGGGGGGGGGGAGGTGTAGTCAAGAATGAAGCTTAGAATTTAACTTTGTGACACGTTTTTCAGTCGTACATTTTGAAGGAAATAAAATAATTTTAAGAAGCTGAGGTGGCTCAAACTTTATCCCATATAAATCTACACCTAAATGAATAAATAAACCTAAACAGCGTATAATGGGCAAACAGAACAATTTCTTTACATGTGGATAAAAGGTGCACACAAAAGCTTGCATTTCTTTTCACATTGATGTCCCTATAATTAAGGACAATTACGACTGAAGGGAACAATTACAGTAAATGCTTCATATACATGGCTAAAATAGGAAGTCTTTCTTTCTGGGTAACAGGATATGTAAGTATTTAAAAGGGTCACATTTATCGTCTGTTGGATCTGTTTGGTCCAGGACAGCTTTGAACAAATTTTTATGTATTTAAGTTACATGAAGTGTTCATATGTACTGATAACTTGTGGCATAGGCTGAAGCACCCCTAAAAATCATCTCAGCACCCCTGAAAAATCATCATCATTGTGATGTTGTGAAATCATTTATTGCTCAAACGTTATTACTTTTGCAAACCTGATTTTAGCGATGGAATAGGATAAATGACGACAGGCTCAGCTCAGTTGTAGCCTAAAGTCAACAGCCTGTCTGTGATTCCCTGAACAAGGGCGCCTCAGTCAGCCTACTGTTCAGTCTGCGCAGATAACTTTGGGGAACAGTCGTCAGAGTAAGGCTACTTTCAACCACTGAAAAGGTATGGCTAATGGAGTGAAAATTAAATCGAATCGAATGAACACACCTGTAGCCTAGGCTACTTAATGTGTTCAAGGTGTAGTATTTGTGGAACCAATCTGTGATTCCCTGATCACAATGATGGCAATTATATCTGAATTAACCTAGCTTATTCACCACGGAGTCCAATTGTGTTGTGCAACGTTAGACAAAAGTGCTACCTGTAGGCAAATGTAGCTTAGCTTATATATATATATATATAGTAGGACTACTGTGTTTTGTTTTCTCTTTTATTTGAAGATTATTTTCTAGTTGATTACAAAATGTTTTGTATGTGATTGTCAGTGATACGACGGAGGGGGATAGAGGGAGAGAGCAGGATGGAGAGAGAGTGGACAAAGAGAGGGACCTGGAAGAACCAGATGAGAAAGTGGACATATATTGTACGGGCAAAAACACTTAAAACACTTAAAATATTTCATTCACATTATATTTACATATGCATTTCATGGAGGACTAGGCTCTTAAGAAAAAGAGATGTTGTATTTTCCCCATCTGGTTCAGAGGCATTATTAGATTAGCTTATTCATCATTTAGCTGTATAACCATATCAGTTTCTATCAAAGATGTAAATGTAAAAGTTGAAAATTAACAGCAGAAAAAAACATGAATAATCCTGTCTAAGAATATGTTAAGGTTTATTTTACCAGTTCAAGGTATGTGCAGGGGCGTAGCTCAAAATTCTGGGCCCTGTAGAAAGGCATTTTCTATGGGCCCCATCTTTTTTCACAGCAGATGCCTTGAATCTGTTGATAGTTTGTCATAATTGCACATCTCAATCTGTCTATTTCTTTCCCCAAAACTCACCAGAAGTCATGATTTAAGGGTTTAAAAAAAGAAAATCTTACGGGGACATGCCCCCGGACCCCCCTTCCTAGCTTAACTGCTATCAACTTTTCATTAGGGGCTGAGCACCCCCAAAGGTCAGATCCTAGAATCGCCCCTGACTTACAGACGTTTGTAATACACACATATGCACATACACACAGTGTGTCATAATGTACTGTACTTTTCTATTGGTAGGACAGGTAAGACAATTTGCACATTCTCTAACAGAAGTTAAGAAGAAATAGTAATGGAGCTATTTTCTCTCTTGAATGCCAAGTGAATGAAAAAAGTAAAAAAAGAAAGAAAAGAAAAGCATGTTAAATAACAAATTTAAATGATAGCTGAGTTATAATGCTATACAGTGGGTGGACAAGGATGTGTGAACTTTGCTTCCCTCACTGGAATTATTCAAAGCACATATGACTGTTAGTACTGTTTGTGCTATGCAGCTCTCATCTCCAGAATGCAGGAATATGGATTGTACTTTGGCAAGGTGAGCCAATATCCCAAACGTGTAGGTCTTTCTATTCGACTAAGCTTTAAAAATCTCCCCTCTTACCTCTCACCTGGTTCAAACCCTTAATCCCTTACTACATGTTCTGTCCTTAGAATAGCTTAAATTGCAATTCTTGTGAAGTCCAAATGCAGGATTAGTCTACATTAAGCCACCCTTCACTGTGTGTGAGAGAGTACAAACTGGAAAGGGTTAACAACAGTCAGTTGTGTTTTGACTAGAATTATTTTACAAGAAGGTGACCATGCCTTTGAGATTGGAATATGCTTCAGTAACCAATTATGAACTGTGCTGCATCTAATGTACTTTGTTTTGTGGACTTGATTTGCAAATAAATGAATAAAAAAAGGTTAAAAATAAATTAAAATACATGTCATGTTGGGGTTGGTACAATCAGAAATATCCGAAATAAAGCGGTTTTTGGAGCTTGGCTGTAATTGAGCAGGCATAAAAGTCTGTAAGAGTCTCTGTCTCCAGGCAGACTGTCCTTCGAATTTCCCTCATATATTACCTGTCCATCTACTACCAACACATTGTTACAAGTAAAGTCAAGGCTTGGAAGTTTGATCATCTCTCCATTTTAATACAGGTGAAATGAAACAAATGCAACAACCCTGTTTACACACGCTGCCTCAAGTGAGCACCTCCCTGGAATGGCGGCTAAAATTATCCTACTAGTACTGTAGATGTCTGGGTAAGAGTTACGTATTGTACACAATGCAGGTCACTTAAGATAGTATGTCACAAGTGAATAACTGGATTACAGGCCAGTGACAATGAGTTGCAGTGCCGTCAATTGCAACACACCAAAAAGGAGAAATAATCTTGAAACGTCACATGCACCACAACCTCAAAACAGCAGACATATGTTAGATTTTCTTTTCTTCTTTTTTACTCTGTCCTTGGAGACCTGCCATAGAGATATAAAAAGCCCAAATGAGAAACAAAAAGGCTGTTAATCTTTCTGTCCTTTCAGCCAAGAATTATCACTGAGAACAGTGTTGAATGAAGTACAAACAAAGGTGGGGAAGCGTAAGCTCCAACTATATCAGCCAACCATCCCTCACCATAACCCATATAACCTCTTTAATTATTTTCAATATTTACACTGATGTACACAAAATACACTCAAAAAGGAGATTTTTTTTCTTCTAGTTTCTCAATGCGTTTAAATCCTCATACATTCTGCACCATCAGAAAAAAAGCAATACTTGTATATCAATAAAAAAAGAATGTTCTCTTGAAGCATCTGTGTTTGTTCCTCCGTGGTTTATCAGCGTGTTCCTAATCAGGTGCATCCCAGGACATGTAACAGATTGGAGTGGTTCATATGGTGGCACATCCTAAGCCAGTTCCACTTTTCAACTTTCAGTCAACACCAATGACATTTTGACTTAACGAAATAAAATCCAAATGCTTCTTTTCTTTTTCCATTTCAAATCAACTGATTTTATTGATCAACAGGCAGACGTGGGACAAGAAACAAAAAAGGTGTAACTGGGCAGGGCTATATAGGAGGTGGTCATTGTCATGTTCATCACGTTGTTCTTTTGATATCATTATCTTGGTTAATATTTTATTACAAAACACAGTGGAGCGCCATCCTGTGATGGCACTGTTTCCTGATCGACTGACGCATGGAGGGCCTGTTGATGACTGGAAAAGGCTTGCAGGGTTTGTGGAAAATGTGTGTGTGTGTGGGTGTGTGTGAGTTTCTGTGTGCATGTGTGGAAGTTTGTCTAAGAAGGGCAAGTATGTGTGTGTGTGTGTGTGTGTGTGTGTGTGTGTGTGTGTGTGTGTGTGTGTGTCTTGCATGAGAGGTTTCACGTCAGTTCCACTGTCACTGTGAGGACAAGTGCCATCCACGTTAGTCCGAGCACATCCATGCGGGAGCCGCCATCTACAAACACAAAAGAAACAGTCAATAAAACACTCAGTCGTCTACTTATCAATCAGAAAAGTCATATTTCTTAAACAGTGTTTTAATACATTAAAGCTATAGTGCGTAGTTTCTGTTGCCCCCATGAGAAATTCTAAGCCTTCAGTGATCACACACCACCCCCACCCCTCCTTCACGCAGATGCTAGTAGCGTTAACCAGTCAAATCAACAAGGACATGGAGGATTTAAAAAAAAATTATGGACTCTTCAGAAGAGGTTATGTTGTAATTTGTATGTCCTCTTCGTTTCCAAAGCTGAAAGTGAAAGTCGCCGGACTACAGAGAGAGTTGTGTGGAGCTGATAGTCTTAATTAGCTTTGTATCAACTCATTTGGCAATGGCTTGAATGTAACCGACATTCATTAATATAAAATAGTTGCACACTATAGCTTTAATTCTCAATTTGTATGACTCCTAAAGCCTGTTCAAATGCAATGAGTGTTATTGAAATAACCTGGCATTTTTAATTATTTTTTTTTATTTTTTATTTTTTTTACATATTTGCTTACTCCTGAATAAGCTGTATGGTATTTCAGTAAAACTAGTGCTTAAATTGGGCAGATAAGACATATTTGATACATATTAATACATTTGAAAGTTATTTTTAAAACCACTGAAGTACTATGTGCTATTCTATACTTACAAAACACAAACAAATCAACAACAATCAAATAAAAAAGTGTATGACATAAATAGACAACCTGGAGTGCCCCTCATACTAAAAATCTACAGCAGCTTTCAATTGATCTCAACTTGTCACCATCACTTGAAGTCACATTTGTTTCTTGGACTAGAGTTGTGGTGACTTGATGACAGTGAAACTCTGAGAGGACAATTATACCAACCTGTCTTTGTATACAGTACATTCATTATTGGAAAATCTTCTCCATGTGGTTCTTTGAAGTACACACTAATGATTTATGGTCAAGTCAATTTTATTTATGTAGCCCAATATCACACACAGCCTCAAGGGACTTTCAAACTGTACAGCATACAACACCATCTATGCTCTGACCCTCCATTCAGATAAGGAAAAAGGCTGAGTATTGGGCTACCACCCCTAAAATAATTCCACATGGCCTTTGTTGCAGTTTAGACTAACACAAAGATACTTTTTCTTTCTCCATATTTGAAGAATCCTCAGAATGAGCTATTAGAAAGCGGAATCCCTATTTTTTTCTCTTCTTTTTACACTTTGTACTAGTTGTAAGGCTCACAGCAGGGATACTAGATTATAAAGCTATTATATCAGCTCCATCAGCAGCTTTTTGCTGTTATTGTTTTCTGTAGCTCCCTCATGGGCACGCTACAGAGAGGACAGTGGAACTGGAGCTGCTGTGGGAAGAAAGTTGTGTCTGACTGTGGGTGTGGCTTTGCTGACATTTACCAACAGTTTGTTCAGATTGTGCCAACATTGTGGCTACACCAACAATCCCAATCACAATGTGAGCCAGACCACATCGGTTTGTGGCTAGACTCACCTCAGACAATATTTCATCATCCAGACTCACGAGACATGAGCTTTAAACGGCCCCCTGACTTTTGATGACAGACATTTTGTATCCTGCATCAAGTTACGCTATGGATAAATAAGAGTATAAAAGTGGGGCGCGTGCACTATTAATGTCATGTGGATGCAACAACTGTGGTGTTGTCATTACTTAGAATTGCTCATGAGGGCGAAAGACACTACACACTATAGCTTTAATTATTATTTATTTATTCATTTATTTAGTTATGGCCCTGCAATCCCTCCATACATCAGGTCTCTTGAGTCTGGAGGATAAAATATTGTCTGCTGAGAAATGTTGATTGCATTAGGAGTTGGATCATAAACAACTGAATCATATGTTTGTCAGGATTGTTTTAATTGAACTATCACGATGATGACTCCCTAATAAGTAAATCCCAACAGAATGTTATAATCTGACATTTCATACACGGCATATTCCACTCAAATCAACATCAACATGAGACAATAACAACTGGATCTTCTCAATAAGTACTTCATCTCATTCTCTAATGGGCTCATCCAACCATAAGATCATCATCTGAGGTCCCCTTCCAATCCACAATCATAGATGCAAGTCGCCCAGCCATCTGTTTGCCTTCAGTTTTTGGCTCAGAACTCAGTGCATTTTCTGCCAACCTGAATCTGAACTGGGACTGATTTCAAAGGCAATGTGCTCTTTTTAATAAAGGATTATTCTACCTTGTGCTGGACTGCAAATGCCAGCTGGAAAACACAACACTTTCTTTTTGCATTTGACTACGTGAATTAAAGTCAAGTTTGCTGCTTTTACGAACCTACTTGATATTTCTGACTGTGGCTACAACACATCTGTTTACACTCCTACCAGTCTGGTTCCTGTCTCTGATCTGACCTCTCTTCTAAAAGAGGATCTGAAATAGAATTTTGCATGGCGCTATGGAAAATGACAGATGTAGCATGCCTGCCAAAAAAATTAAAATGCAGATTACTTGGTCATGGCTTTTATGTTATTGTTATTTTTGAGTCAATGAATGCAAAGTTCATCAGCTGAGGCTTTGTTGGGTGTAATGAATTGCTCTTTATGATTGCAGAACTGCCTCTCAGCCGATATGATGCATTGGCTTGAATGACGTGACACCCCAAACTGTTGATACTTCCACCAGCCCAGGCTGGCAGATACAGTTCTAGGCGGCAGAAAACATGGCAGATTTTTGTCCTCAATTTCACACGTCTTGAATTCAATTCATTGCCATACAGTGCGGCTTGACAAGTTGTCGGGGCTAGTGGGATTCTGACAAAGATGAATGAATATAACCCCTCGTGGGAAGCATAGTTTTCTCGTCTGCTGATTGACTGACAGCGGTGGTCCTTCGCACTTGCGCCGGGCGAGGAGTTGTGTATTCAGCCATTAAGCGATCAGACACTTGTGTGGTGAACTCTTGGGGCCATGTTGTACACCAATTTGACTTGCATGCAAGGCATGTCTGCGCGTCCATGCTGACCTGATTCTGTCCTTGCTGTGACACACCTGCTCCGGCGCTTACCACAGCATTTGCATATACAGATTTGCATCCCTACGATACGACTGGCAGAGACGGGGGTAAGATGGAGAAAAGAGAGAGAGAGAGAGAGAGAGAGAGAGAGAGAGAGAGAGAGAGAGAGGAGGAAAACAAAGAGCAAAAGGAAGAGAGATGGGGAGACTGAGTAGGGGAGAGGATGAGAGACACATGTCGTCATCTCGTCTGACTATAGCGGTTCGGCTTAAAGACAGCCCCCCTTGCCATCTGCTTTGGGAAGCTGTTCACACTCTACACTGGGACAAACATGGGCGTCACACACATACACAAGGGACTATACACTATGAAATTATCATTTTTCAGTTAATCAACGACAGCTCAAAAACTATTACAGTACAGGTGTTTTATTGATTCTTGCTTCATGGCACAGAAGTTACAATCTACATTTAGTTCACATCCCTGATGTGTTTTACAGAATAACAGTCAGGATTATTTCCCTAATCACTAATAAATGCATACATATATGTATATATATATATATATATATATATATATATATATATATATATATATATACACCTATGTGGACTGACTATTTTATCCCATTTATCAAGTCTTGTTTATACAAACTAATCTATATGAGCTGTTAAAGAGTTTATTCGTGTATCTTAACGATTATTATTACACATATTATATACACTCTGCTTACAGTCTTGGTGACTCCAATATTTGGCCCTTTAGCCAGAATTGGATCTTTTTTTACACTACAGAATAAACTGCACTGACCATAAGGCCTGTGTGCCTGCATCAAAATCTGAGATTGTGAGCTATGCTGAAGAGGAAAAGTAGGAAATGCAGTATAAGTATGATTGAAAGGAGAGAGCTAAATGAAGTGAGGGAAAGAGAGGAAATAAGGGTGGTGAAAAGGGGAAAAAGCAAGCAGAAATGGATGAAACGGGAAGAGACGTTGGCACTGGGAGACAGAAAGTGAGTATGAAAAGTCAGAGAGGAGGAGAGGAGAGACAAGCAGAGAGATGTAGAGAGAAGAAAGAGGGAGGGAGTGGCAGAAAAAAAGGGAGAGATGGAAAGGTTGTTGTCACAGCCCTGCGGCTTCTCCTGACAATCCCTCATCTTTACATATGATAAACTCAGGAGCCGCAAATGAGCCACTACCGCACATATGAAACACCAATAATCGTTGGAAGAGGCTTGCTGCCTGCTGCTACTGAACATCGCCGAAGATTAATCCTGACTGAATCACACTCAAGCAGCCTATCTGAGAAAATGCATTCAGGACAGAATGAGAAACATCCACCTGTCAATACATTGAATGTTGAAACCACAGTCTCCCAAAGAATTTGTTTCTCCGATCAGTGCCCCTTTTCTGCACACTTTTTCTGAGTAAAAAAAAAAGACTGCAGTGTCACATTTTGTTCTCATATTACATACAGCGTCTCTGGAAATATGACGATCAAGTGATACAGCAGGGATCATGAGATGTATAATGAAACACACACTGAAAGCTCTCAATTTCTGTGGCTGAAATACTTACTGTTCTGATTCTGTGTGTTTTTCATCATGCTTGGATTTTCTGTTGGAAAGAAAAAAGAAAAGATCAAAAAATGTAGCCGAGAGACCGAGTTACTCAGTGAATGAAGGGGGGAATCAATCAGAGGATAAAGAGCATGAGAGGGAGAAAGACAGAGAGAGAAAAAGAAAAAAAAAATAGTCATCTCTGACAGAGGTTGTGGCTTTCTAATGAAGCTGAACTCCAAAGTTCCTGAAACACATTTTAAATGGCACATCCCCAGTGAGGAACACAAGGCCTGCTAATGGAAGTGGGAACACAGAGTGCTGCATCAGAACAACCAGGACACTTTTAGCAGCAGTGAGACCAGGCAACTAAAGCTGTGGCTAGACAGTCTGGGAAAGAGGTTTGAAGAAATTGACTCCACCTTTAATAAGCAGCTCCAATGTCTACCCTGCCCAGTACACTCTGACAGTATATTTTCTAAGTTCTCAGAGGGATAAAGTAATTGCAAAGGAAGAAGCAGGAGGGCTTGCAGAGTATTAGCAACACGCCTAAATTCCACTTTGTGAGCTATTTTCTGACCTCACATATGAGCAGGTGGAAGCTACATATAATACAGCACACTAGTGTGAAACTCTTCCAGTCTCACTGCAACCACATTAACATAGCAGCTCCTCTGAGAAGCACAGGGAAATTAGTGTGTGCACTCTGCATATGCAGGCTGGTGTTTGCTTGCCTCTGCAAATTTGCATAAGCACACATATCTGTGTGTTTCTGCACGTGTGTGCAATTTGGTTGTCTGCCCGTGTGTGTGTGTATGTGTGTGTGTGTGTGTGTGTGTGTGTGTGTGTGTGTGTGTGTGTGTGTGTGTCACTGCCCGGCTCCCCAGTGCTGACTCACTTCACAGTAATCTCAGAGGGTATTATCACTGAGGGTGGCTAAAGATGTACATCATCAAGACGTGAGTGCTGCCTGTCGTCAGTGGAGAGTCTCTATACCACGCCGTCATTATTCTCTATTATTCCTGATGATTTATATTGAACACTTTGCCAAACGAGCAGAGCCCCCAAATACTTCTATCTCTTGGCCCCCGGCAGAGAGACAAGTGTCTCATATCAAGGCCACGGGGGGCGGTGCCAAGGTCACTTAATCACCATTTACTTCCCCTAAGCGTGAGTGGAAGAAATCTACAAGGAGCAGACAGACAGATGGGCCATACTAGGCACGTAGCCGATGACACCTGAGGGTGCATCAGGGTGTTAAACAGACATTAGTGCTCTTCCTAGCAAAACGCCTCCCAAGGTAACGCCTCCCTAAAGTGGCACTTTCCCCTTAAAGTGGGTTCTTATTAGGCCCGCCCAGTAATTTGTACATTTGTGACGTACTTTAAACCCTGTTCACAGGAGTGTTTCGAGCGGAGGATTAAAAAAAAAAACATAATGGATACAACGTTCTTTGTTTCAGGCTCGATGAAGTACGAAAATGGTGTCGACCTGATTTACGTTAATAGGGCACTTCAGGGCTGAAGTGAATGCTTGTGTGTGCAACACACATTTCTACATTTAATAAAACTTTCTCCTGTTTTTCTTATGTGTCTTGTCTTCAGTATAGTACAAGTGTCAAAAGTACTTTTCAGCCATGGAATGTGTAACATTGCTGCCGTTATCTATATATAGACAGGGCTTCTGGGCTTTCAAACATAGGTCTCTGTTACGTAAATGTTCGGTAACTACTCTTACCCAACATCACAGATCCATTATGGAAAGAGCTGCAATGCTTTCCTGACATTTAGCATCTGGTATGCAGAAGGGATTAGTACCACTGCTGAGGGACAATGGGGGAAAATAATGACATCAAGGAAGTGTTCACAGTTCTCTTAGGGCCTGCATCAATGACGGATTTTAAAACTTATTTTGTAGTTGAAGCTTTAATTAATGATGTCCTGGCTCCTAAATGGTGGAATGATCTCCCTATTGACATCAGGATGGCCAAAAGCCTACACATCTTCCGCCACAGGTTAAAAACACATCTCTTCTGACTGCACCTTGGATGACACAAAATAAATAAAAAATTACAGTTACTTGCATATGGCTCTTTTTAGTTTCGGTTATTTAAAGCTAATGTACTTGCACTTACTTCTTGCTGTCTGGAGTTTCTACCTTTGCTTTGGATAAAAGTGTTAGCTAAATGACATGTAATGTACTGATCATTGTGAGTGTGAGGGAGGCTAGCCCGTGCTTTTCACTCGTGGACACACCCAAATATACTTAAATATCATAATTCATTAGATATCATTAAGAAATCTGATGCCTAATAATGTATTCAAATAATATCTGCATATTTAAAACGGTGTGTGTTGTAGCCTTGCTGTAAATGTGAAGTCTTTTAAATCGGTAGTGTGTAGTAGTCGTGTGTGATTGACATTGGGACTTTTGCCAAAAAGTGTTGTGGGCTTATTCAAACATTGGGACCAACATGTCAAATTGCCATCATATTTACGTCTGAAGATGGGTAAAGAAGGCAACACCTGTTTAGCTATAGTAGAACTTATTTGAATAAAACTCCCGTATGTCGATAGAGCTTTCTGATGAGGCTCAGAAAGGCAGATCCCAGTTCTTCCAAGAGTGTCCAGAGTAAACAGATCCAGAGGAGCAAGACACACAGACATAATATAGCCTGTAAGCAATCCAGCTCCCACATCAACACCAGTAAATGGACTACTTCCAGGTTCCAATGAACATGTTACTTTGGTGTAGCCATTGAACGATGTGCTTTTCTGACACTGTCAGAAGAAAAGGTGCTTTGATTTCATCATGGTGTTTAAGTGATAGCAGTTCAAGACATGCCATTGATGGAATAGTGACTAAATCCCTTGCTGGAGAACAGTTATCGTCACTAAGCCTTAAAAAGAATGTGTTGTTGCACCAATTAGGAATACAATCTCTTATTAATCACACACTTAGCTGCATTAATGATTCATACCTAAAAGCGGTCACATAAATCTCATAAGTATTTTTCAAAGATACTGTAGATACATGAAATGAGTTTTGTAGAATTATGTAATTTTCTGTGACATTCAACTGTGTAATTGTATAAGTGTTCTAGATAATTCTTGTGCACCCAAGTTGTACAGTCACAGAAAGAAAAAAATGTTTCATATTCATCCTCTTCTAAATAATTAATCAAACTTAAATGTGATTTCAATTTCACTGCTAGTGTAGTAGCCACTCCAGAATGGGGCCAGGGCGTGTTGCTGAATTGAGCATACATACCAAAGACTATGAGGCGAGTGTGCGTATCTGTGGAGCCCAAAGGATTCTGGGCCGTGCAGCGATACATGGAGCCGTTGAGCTCGGCTGGCACTCTCTCCAGAATCAGCTCCTTCCCATCTCGCTCGGTGCTGCCATCCAGCAGGCGGCCCCCTACTCGGGTCCAGGTGAACAGGGGCTCGGGGAACACCTCATTCTATCGACACCCAGCACCCACATGGGATGGAGAGAAAAAAAAGGAAGAGAAAGGAGAGGAAAAAAGAGATAGAGGGAAAAAGAAGGAAGGGAGGGGGGGGTGGGGGGTTGAAAGGATGGTGCAAAGAAAGTCTGTGAGGCTCAGTCAAAAGATTAAGAGCAAAGGATACATGAATAATACAAGCTCCAATTTTCCCCTAATGCAACGGCAAGTTAACAACATGCATTAATAATCAACACTTCACTTTATAACAGCTTTTTTCTCCTCACGTTTTAACCCTTCAGAGAACCACCTCCTTATTTCCAATTTAAAAATATGACTCTCAATGAAGCATTATTTCATTCATATCGGTGGGTTAACATGGCCATAGATGATAAGTAGATCACTATTTCTAGTCATTTGGGAGAAGGAAAAATGACAAATATTTAAGGTATTTTTTCATAATTCATTCAAGTGCAACTCTGCTTTAAAAATAAAAATTTTAAAAATTGCGAAGAGGGGACCTCCATAGCCTGTAATCAAACTTTCTGTGGTGAGCAATTACTGCAAAGGGACATGAATGGGTACAAATACTTTTTTTGATGTCTTTTAAAAAATGGATAGTTTAGCTATATTGTTTTTAACATTTAAACATCTCCCTGTGACAAAAATACTTTGAAAAGAATCATTGTGCTGGTATTATAGGTAATTTTGTGTGGATAGAAGGAGTATAAATAATAAGTAAGGCTACCTTTATCTTGTGGATTACATCTAATATTTTTGCCCTTAACAACTTAATTCCTTGAGTCAGGAGAAAAATGTGTCAGGGTGGCCTTTGAATCATGTTTGGGCTAGAGTTGTAGTCATTTGAGCATCTTAAGAGCATTCATTATTTTCATGTAGAGTAAATGTGCATCAACAAACACATTGCATTTCTATACCAGTATCTTTAAGATTCAAGTACATTTTAAAACTGATTCAAATGTTTCAGTCCCAAATAATCTCCCTTGACCAGTCTCCACAAGCACAGGATTCCAAAGGTCTAGTATTACAGTACTGTATCTATTAGTCTGATGTTTGTCTAATGTATACACACCGCGCATACACTTTGCTTCTCTCATCTCACGGACCCAGCAGTTCCCATTTTTGCAAACCATACATAAATACAAGGAAAAATATGACCATTTCCGTGAATCATGAATGTGTTGATGCCATAAATGAGGAAATATTAGAGGACTTAAGGAGATATGATGTTGAACTGCATGTGCCGATGCCACTTAACCCAAATGCCCCAGCAGCAGCACGGGAGAGGAAAGGCAGAAGAGCTGCATCGTCTATAGTGAGGTAATCCCGGTCTAATGTTAGACTACATTACAATAATATCACCATGCATTCATAACCTCGTGATTCAGTGAGAGTGAGCCCAAAACATCAGAAAGTATGTTTTTGTGACATTTCTTTATTTACATTTTGTCAAAAAGAAAAATCAATAGCAAACGTCGGTCTCCTCGGCCGTGAACTGCTCCTGGCGTCCGCCCATGGATGTATTAAGAGCTTGCGCCTAGCAAATCCACCATTATAATAGCAATCCACTATGGAACAAGCGTGCCTGTTTTTAAAGGGAATGTAAGATAACGCTCTGATTGGTTTATTGCACGTTACACCCAAACCACACCTGAATGAGTAATGTAGCTACTTCAGACCAACCCACTGTAGATTTGCCTCGGGCGCAAGATAAACCCCCACAAAGCTACTTGCGTTTACCCTGCAGAGATCTGAGAAGCAGTTAACCATAGTCCTCATACATCCACCAGAGTTTAGAATTCCAACACAAAGAAAGCGGAAGGTGACGGATATCCAGCCGAAAAGGACATACGGCGGAATTTCTGCACTTTTTGAGTCAATATCCCTCTCCATTGACTCAAAAAGTGCACATTTAAGAAATCCTACTCTGAAGCAAGAGATGTTGGTGATTTGGTTGGCATGCACCAAAGTTCAAATTATATTCTTACATGCCCAAACAAACACTTTAGAGTTCAGATAAACTGCTCTAATCATGCTTGGTGGAAAAGTGCCGTTAAAGTGACCTACTGAAGTAGTTGTGAAATGTCTAACCTTTCAAAATAAATGTAAATAAAACATTTATTCAAGGTCTGTGTTTATATCATGACAGAGGTTAAATCAGTAAGTACATTGAGTCAGGCTCTTAGGAAAAGGTCACATTACAATAAAAAAACAAAACACTTAAAGTGAAACCTTCCTGTCACATAACCCCACGAGCATAGAGTCCACATGAAAAAAACGTCTGTGCACTGTGCTCCTGAAACCATCAATGTCCTACTTTATCTCATACATAAAGCAATATGAAAAAGGAATACAAAGTAAAAAAAAAAAAGAACATGCTGTAGGATGATCATCCATAATATATTCCTAAAACAATAAACCAGAGGGAAAACTGGTATGTAATTTTATCAGAAAGGCGGGAGGCAAAATTATCAAGTCTTGACACACAATCTTATCTACTTATGAAACCCTAAAGCCTAGTTCCAGAAGGATAAGGGAAATTTGCTTTCTGATCAGACTGCATGCGTCTGATGCCTATGCTGCCGAAGGGCCTCACTGGCTGTATGCCACAGTCAAGCCTATTTATAATAACCAATCTTAAAACTGCTCAAAGAAAAACTTTAAAAGATTCCAGAGGTCCTTGGGCAGACACAAACACATGTACAAATCTGTCTACATTCAATAGCTTGGTGCACTAAACCAAAGACAATACAGAACATTAATTTTGCATGGAAATATCTCAGAAGAGTAAAATAATATCACACAACAAATCTGACTTATGATTCCTAGAGATTCCTGAAGCAGTGGCTGAGAAGTAACAAAGGCAATTTGTGCTGTGGGCCATTAGCAGGTCCTATATCAGGATTAGCCCTATCCTCTTCACCTGACTGACTACAGCTGCCTGGCTTCAATGTGTCATTCCTGTCAAAGAGATCAGGACCGTCCACAGGCCATTCACACTGGGGACATGGTTCTTTGGCAGGGGATGACAGTGACACAAAACAATCTCTTTGTTGGAACCTTTAGCTCTTTATTTGGGATTATAGAGCAGGAAGTCTGAAAGCAGCTAAAAATGACACCGACTAACATAGCATTGGCTAAGACTGATAGACATGGACATCAGATAGCCCTATTCATTCATAAACAAATGTATCTCTTTTAGTTTATTCGTCTTAGCTAAGATTTTAGTTGCCTAATGCTTTGATAAGTATAAATATGAAACAACCTGAACAAATGTAATGATTACTATTTTTATAGCCTGTATACTATTGTGAATCCAAATTTTTACATTTGTATTTTGTATGCATACTTGAAAAGACTGAGGCAAAATATGTCCATGTCCAACAGCCACACATGACAATTTAACAGGCACACCTTGCACATATACAATACAGTACACAAGTGTCAATTTGACCATTCATTTTTTTAAAGCCCCATGCACTTACCCCAGGCGATCCTACCTGGAATCCTTGCACAGTGATGCGCACCGTGTCCCCTACCTTTGCTCTAGTGGGGGACATAGAGAGTTTAGGACCCTTAGGAGCAGCTGAAAAGAGAAGAAAGACAGAGACAGAGGTCATCGTACTGAGCATGGGGAGCAAACCCTGCCGGACACCTGTTTTGTCACAGAGGGAGCGAGACAAATACAATTTCCTGTCAATTAAGGTCACGGGGCGGGAGGCGAGGGACCTGCAGGTTCTTTCATCAGAAGGACTGTGCTGGATTTATTCCCCCTTGGAGAGAAAAGGAACTAAATTGGGTAGCTACTCATTACTAGAGGAGAATGGGAGTTCACCGGGTGGAGTGTGGAGGCAGTGAGATAAGGGACACTCAGAGAGCTAATTCCCTTGTCTTGGTGTGGACAGCAGCCCCTAGATGGCTTTCATTTGGACCAACTAAAACAATGGGGCGCGAGGCAGATTCTAATATTCTGAGATTGTGAGGGGCCAGTGATTGTCCTGTGTATGTAGTGTCAAGATAAAATGAGTGATTTGCATAATGTTATAAAAAGGTAAGTCATTTAATTACAGCTAAACTGCACAGTTTACTGCACCACGTCCGTATAAGCAGGTTCTGCACGATTTGAGATGATTAACAATGGCGTTAAAAATAACGGCTCCACACGCTGTGCAGTTCCATATGTTAGACAAACGAACTGAGCAGCACATGGAATGAGACTCAAAAGCTAAGGGCATCCTATCAGTAATGCCTGTACAAGTCCACCCCGGGAGTTCTTCAATTAATTTTATTTAAACTCCATATAAATCACACTGGATGTTTGTTTTCCATTGATGAGTTAAACTAAAGGAAACATAAATAAACAGACAAATGACCTTAGTATTTGGCTATTAATCTGGCAACAAAGTGTCCACTGTGGCTAATGAAGCACGGCTTTTTCTTAGGCAGCCATACAAGCCTGCAGCAGACTAATGGATTAGGAGTTACGCTGTCATATCTGTAAATAGTATTGAGCTTGTGACATTGCCCATGCAGTGTATAACGTCTAGGGATCCTTTTATAAAACAGAAGCAAATGCATTTGAATTGCATGAAATGGAAATAGCAGATATTCAAGATTACAGCACCCACAGACAACTTGTTATTCTGCATAAACTGGTCCATTTGTGCAGAAAATCAGTCCAAACTGGTGCAAAGTCTAAGAAGAAATTTTTGGAATCAGTAGCTTTTTTTTTTTTTTTTTAGATTAAAAGGAAAACATCTACGTATGTATACTGGCAACCCAACCAAAGACATCATGTGAGCAGTTTGACATGGCTAGGTGGTCCATCTCACGCTGAAGATGGATAGCATTTTACAGGCTAGTTTTGGCCTGGCAGTGTGAAGCACTATATTTCCACCGCCCACATACTAACGGAAGGGTATTTTTAAATACTGGTGTCATGGCTGGCGTCGCATAGAGCTTGCAAGGCATATGGCCGGAGAAGATGATGGCTGATTTCTGGGATTTGCTCCAACAGTGACAGTTGGCATCCTACGTCACCACCATTGATGAGGGCAGCACACAGTGTGATGAACATAAAACAGCCTCTCTCTGAGGGTGAGGGCCTCACAGGGAAAATGAGCCACAGTCAACTAAGATCCAACTTCTTCAGTTTGCAAGAAGGAACGGTTATCACTTCAGGACAGGTCAGAGAATAAACATACCCTCCAGAAAAACATGCATCAGGTGCGCTTTAATAGCAAGCCAAGACATCAACAGGTCTGCCCAGCTGCACAACAGACTTAAACAGTTAGGGAACCTGTTGCATTAGCTGGGTGACTGCTTTCGTTAAAAAAAAGATAAGCTGGAGAGGCATGCAACCACATTTAAAAGGCCTGACTGACTGCTGAATCGCTCTATTGTGACAAATCCGGCACTATGTAATGTCTTTCACGGATAGACTAGCTGACCCAAAGCAGGGAGATGAAAAAGATTGATTAATGTGGAACTAAGCTGCAGGTGAAGACAGACAGAAATAACATACTAGGCACACATAATAAATCCATATTCGCATGGGCAAACAGACAAAGACACACGCACACAAGCGCGCACACACACACACACACACACACACACACACACACACACACACACACACACACACACACAGACATTTACATACAAATAACCATACACAATGTATATGCATACACACTCCCCCAAAATACACACACAGACACACACAAAGATCACAGACACCTTCCTGAAACTGAGCATCTGCTCTTTGATTATCACGGCTGGCAAAGCAATGACTGGGAGATGTGAGGAAGCCTGCATCCCATCTCATTGCTGCACAGTGTATGAAATGAGAATTCCACCACTTGTCTAACCATGTTGAATAATAAACACCTTAGCTCATCTAAATCCAAAGTAGAGAACCTATTTTAATTATTAAGATGCACTGTGTTCATGAATACAATCCAGGCGTGCAGAATGAGCCAGTTCCGTGATCTTATAGAGGTGTAGCACTTTTTCAGACTCCCAAGGCCTGGCGCCAGTTTTAGGTCAATTTGTATGGCGAGCACGGAGCCACTCATGAATATTCATGAAGTGCAATACAACATTGGTCGATTGTCAGACTGTCCTTCCATTTCATGTGGCAGTATTAAATCTCTGAAATATTTATTACTTATGGGCACTGCAAATACCTCCTTTTCATTTCCTGACCAAACACACCTGAGAGAACCAAGAGTGTGTGTGTGTGTGTGTGTGTGTGTGTGTGTGTATATATATACACTAAGACAGATACTGAGTGCAATTATCCAGTTATGGCTGCATAATATAAATGAATAGGGTATGTAAGTGATGGGAATCATTGTGGTGAGCTGTTTTACACAGTCACATTCAATTTGAGTTAAACAGTATGCCGTTTTGTCAACAATATGAGCCAAATCAAATTTCCATTGTAGACAACCTGCGACCTGAATTTCAACCCTATTACCTTTTTATATTACCTTTTATATTCCATTCCATGATGGATCAAGCCCAAAGCAGGTATGTGAATGCTTTGAATTTCAAGTATGCTCCAATTAAAATCAACAAACGCACAATTTCTATTCTCTTTTCTGTTCTCTTTTCTGTAGGTGGTGGGGGAAAAAAAAAGTCTGGCGATGCTCCTTCCATCTTTTTAAAAGAACAAAGGTATTGATAAGTTAATGCCTTCAAACACAGCAGAGAGAAAGGCTTGTCAAAATATTAGCACCTTTGACATTTAGCAAGAGTTTCACAGGGCCCATTCCCCCCAGGGTGTGTCATCTGTTTTATCATCAACATGTGAGAGAGGCAAAGAGATCTTTACTGCAATACTTTGTCTGGAGAAGACAGCTCGTGCCATTATACCTTCAACTGATGCGGCTGTCTCCATCTTGCATGTAATCGTCTACAATATTTCAATCCACTTGGGATATATCAGTGACAGTTATTACACTTTAAAAGATGAATTTCTGGTATGAGATATTCCCATTTGAAAAAAAGTGACAATACCAATTGCGACAATTGGTGTTTAAATAAGGGCCAAACTGCTTTTTTAGACACCAGATCCTCTACTCTGTTCAAAAAGATTAAGTGGTTTAAAGGATAAGGCTGGCAATATTTGATATTTTACCTAAGATCAACACATTTCATGAAAAGACAAAAAAATATATATATATATTGATCATACTAACAAGTAGTGTGTAAAACTATTCAAAACGACGAGCCACACTGTTGCAATGGGTGAAATGGTCCTTTATTACTTTTTTGAGTCAATACAACATGCACTTTATCTTGCACGGCAACTGGATTCTCGCAATATCGCAAGATCACGTGAGAATTGCGGGATCACAAGATCACACGAAAATCTATCTTGTCAGGCCTCAGTTAATGTGTTTGTGTCTGAGACACCATGGCCCGACCAATCAGCATCTTGTGAGGTGGCGTGGTTTAAGTGTGTGACATCACGGAGAGGCAATGGCGGCTCCTAAAGAGGTTAGCGTAGCATAAATACTGCAATAGCATCAATCATATCATAGTCTTGCATTGCTAGCTCTTCCTCCACAGCACTGCGAACGAGGGTCTGGCTAGTCCACACAGCATGGATGGGAGAAAAACGTGCTCTTGTTCATTGACATTTCTTTAAACCAATCACAATCGTCATGGCTAAGCGCTGAGCGGAGCCACGGTGCCTCTGCAAAATAGCCTCTGGAAGGAACTTGTTTTGGTGGAACATGTGTACGTTCAAAGGTTGTTTTAGTCGTGCAACAGATAACTCAGATTGGAAAAAAAAATAGTCTAGCTAGCTGTATGGATTTACCCTGCAGAGATGTGAGGAGCAGTTAACCGTAGTCCTCATAAATCCACCAGAGTTTAAAATGCCAACACAAAGAAAGCGGAAGGTAACGGCCATCTGGCCGAAATGAGGGCCATCCAGCGGAATTTCCGGCGGCACCTGAGCAATCCCAGAAATGGAACTACGTGGATATGGACTAGTCACATCATAACTTGACAGTATTTCTTCATTGAAAGAAGAGCAAAGAACAGCACTGAAGGCTTTTCTAAACAGAAAAGATTTTTCGCTTTTCTTCCAACTGGCTTCAGCAAGAGTTTGATAGACAGATGGTTCATCCAATCACCTGCCAGGTATTTTTGTAAAAATGCCATCCCTGCCCTTTTCCAAACAGCTTCCAATGACGACTTATTGGATGGTTCTGTGTAACAAACCATAAGGTGCGTCAAGTTAACATACCTCATTTTGCTGACAAATTCTCACTAGTGCCACAAATGTGTATTTTTTTTTCACAGCAGAAAATAGTCCCAAACAAATGCACAATGTATCTTGTTTGAATAATGTTTGCTCAAAACACACAAAGTGCCCAGCTGACGTGGTAAAATACCCAACCTTTCTTAAAAATGAAACTATATATATGTGAACCATTTTTAAAGCTCCATTGTGTAATTTTTTGAGTTGATTCTTAGCAAAAAACCCTTTGTTCTTTCACAAATATGTGCTCATTCATGTGTAATTACTTCCACCAACTAATCCAAGTATTTTCGTACGGGTAGAATCTGCCATTCAGCATCATTCAGAATACATACGAGCGAGTCGCTCAAATCTTTAAATCTTTAAAATACATTAGCCAAAGAGGGACATACCTCCGCCTTTCGCGCTTTTACACTCAGTGGCACTGTGACGAATGCCAGGGAGGAGGAGAAGATTACTCACGACTGCAGGCAGATTTGAAAGCCTGTTGAAGATGGAGGATCACACTTATTCTCGAGGACATGTAACGGAGTCACCAAGGAAGTTAAAAAGAGAATTAAAATGACAACGCGACAGGCAAAGCAACAAGACCAAAGTTAATATTGGAGTGGCTTTTCCAAGATGGAAAGAGCTCATGAGGAGCAAGGATTTTAAAAGGGATGCAGAAGTTGCCTGCTTTCTTCTCAAAAGGTAATTATGCCTATTTGTGTAAATTCAAAGTTTTATAGTTGCTTGGCTAACTATAGCATGGTTGTGCATAACACTAGAACGTCTAGGATACTTTTCCTCGCGTCAATGATGAAAAAGGATTGTCTACCTTGTAACATAAATGTAATCATATGTGTCGGGTCATGTGCAGTTGTAACACAGACTAGCTACAGCTAGAACAGCTGCGTGTAAACGATAGAGATACTAAGAGCTAATTTCGGTTTTTATTGACATTGTTCATACCTCTCAGAGAAATATATTAAAAAACACAAACCTCCGTTGCTTCTCTCCAACATTGTGAACATTGCCTTACACTATTAATCTCGTACACTATACAGAATAACGATAGCACTGATACTTTACTAACATTAGCTTGCATACGTTTGGGAACCTGATAGCTGATGTTAGCAATGAAATGGTACCAAAATAACAAAAACGTACAACTATTATTACACTGGAAGGAACACTCACGGACAAAGTCGTACTTCTTGGAATAACACGGCCACCGTAGGAGTTAAAACGCGCTTGGAATAGAAGGGGCTAGAAAGTAACATTCAGTTGGTTGTCATATACAATTTCACCGCTAGATGGGAGACATTCTTACACAATGTAGTTTGAAATATTTATGTCTTCAGTAGGAACCAAAGGGCTTTGGGCTGAGTGTCACAGGCAGAGTGGGGGTTTGATCTTTCATGGCATCTGTCGGGTATAAAAAACATATCATGCCAGCCTAGTCCTTTAAGCTGTTCTCCACTAGATTCCTATCTAAAATGCACACTGCTCTTGTCAGTGTTAGCTGAAAACCTATTGATCCAAAAGGTACAACAGAAAGGAGTGTCCCTTCCTCACTAATTGAGACCCTGTAGATTCACCCTATTTACCCAGATATGTACAGTGGGGAGAAGAAGTATTTCATACACTGCCGATTTTGCAGGTTTTCCCACTTACAACAATGTAGAAGTCTGTAATTGTTATCATAGGTACTCTTCAACTGTGAGTGACGGAATCTAAAACAAAAATCCAGAAAATCACATTGTATGATTTTTAAGTAATTAATTTTCTTAATTTAATTTTAAGTATTTGATACATCAGAAAAGCAGAACTTAATATTTGGTACAGAAACATTTGTTTGCAATTACAGAGATCATACATTTCCTGTAGTTCTTGACCATGTTTGCACACACTGCAGCAGGGATTTTGGCCCACTCCTCCATACAGACCTTCTCCAGATCCTTCAGCTCCCTCCAAAGAATTTCTATTGGGTTCAGGTCTGGAGACTGGCTAGGCCACTCCAGGACACTGAGATGCTTCTTACGGAGCCGTGCCGTGCCACCTCCAAACACGGCGAGTGGAGTTTAGACCAAAAAGCTCTATTTTTGTCTCATCAGACCACATGACCTTCTCCCATTTCTCCTCTGGATCATCCAGATGGTCATTGGCAAACTTCAGACGGGGCTGGACATGCGCTGGCTTGAGCAGGGGGACCTTGCGTGCGCTGCAGGATTTTAATCCATGACGGCGTAGTGTGTTACTAATGGTTTTCTTTGAGACTGTGGTCCCAGCTCTCTTCAGGTCATTGACCAGGTCCTTCCGTGTAGTTCAGGGCTGATCCCTCACCTTCCTCATGATCATTGATGCCCCACGAGGTGAGATCTTGCATGAAGCCCCAGACCGAGGGAGATTGACCGTCATCTTAAACTTCTTCCATTTTCTAATAATTGCACCAACAGTTGTTGCCTTCTCACCAAGCTGCTTGCCTATTGTCCTGTAGCCCATCCCAGCCTTGTGCAGGTCTACAATTTTATCCCTGATGTCCTTACACAGCTCTCTGGTCTTGGCCACTGTGGAGAGGTTGGAGTCTGTTTGAGTGTGTAGACGGGTGTCTTTTATACAGGAAACAAGTTCAAACAGGTGCAGTTAATACAGGTAATGAATGGAGAACAGGAGGGCTTCTTCAAGAAAAACTAACAGGTCTGTGAGAGCCAGAATTCTTACTGGTTGGTAGGTGATCAAATACTTATGTAATGCAATAAAATGCAAATTAATTATTTAAAAATCATACAATGTGATTTTCTGGATTTTTGTTTTAAATTCCGTCTCTCACAGTTGAAGTGTACCTATGATAAAAATTACAGACCTCTACATGCTTTTTAAGTAGGAAAACCTGTAAAATCGGCAGTGTATCAAATACTTGTTCTCCCCACTGTATATGGATTCTGGCAGGAAATGTTCTTGGCACACAAATAGAGAAGAATTCAAATGAACCCAAAAATCGAAAAAAATTCTCAAGCAACAATATGTGAGTGCACAATTAAAAGAAAGCTGGACAAATGGATACTTCAACCTGCTGCAACATCATTATTCAATCGACCAGATTCAGATCCAAGGAGTGTCATACAATGCGTTTTACTAATTTCCAAAACATCTAGCTGCTACTTGGGACAAATAAGGTGAGCAAGCTTTACTGTGTAGTATTGACTTCAACTCAGTCACTCAAATGTACTGATTATGTTTCGGATTATGTATCATAGATCTTCCTTTATAACAACGGACCACATTTATGGCTAGAGGAAGCAGTGGCGTGCCTTGTTTACGGGAGATTTTAAATCTCTAAATGTCATTTCTAAAATCTATTTAAGAGTTTCCACTTCTGGGTAATAATGACAGTTTCTATACATTCACTCACAAGTGACCACAGCTGCTCACCAGCATAGTAAGAGGGATACATTTAATTACATGGAAGGTGGTGATGTGAGATAAAATACTGACACAATGCAGCAAGCAAATATGTGCCAGCCACAGTCTCCTCATTCAGATTCTCTTTCTGCCTTCAACCATTGCGAGCATCTCACGGAAGATAATGTCTCAGTTTATCATGTCAGGATTGTGTGGCTTGTCTCCAGGAGAACCAAGGCCAACGTATTGCCTTTGAAGTGTTAATTGGATGCGCTGGAAGCCATCTTTGTTTTTAGATTACAAAAAATGAGAGTGTGTGTGTATGTGTGTGTGTGTGTGTGTGTCTCTCTCAGATCACACACTATTAAAACTTCATGCTAAGTTTTCTCTTGAAGTATGACTTCTGTTTCGAGAATGCAGGGTCTGCATCACTACATCTTCTGCTTTCATAGTTTGCAGATGAACAAACAACTAATCCCACAGCTTTTCCTCTCCTTTCTCCTTCGCTGCTCTCCTTCAAATAGTGATGAAATTTAGAGGCTAACAAAAAGTAAAATGTGAGACCGAAGAGCTTAAGGGAGGTGCTCATTGACGTTCGAAGCAGGGCAGCATCTCGGAGATCGCCTTGCCAATGATACAACATTGGTCAGCGTGTCTAAATTCTCATTTGACTTCTCTAATTCAGGTCGACTTTTTCAATAACAGTACTGAGTTAACTCAATATAGCAACAGACAGCTCGATGAATTGCCCTGTCAGTCACTTGGAGTTTTGCATTTGCCGCTAAACTCGCAATCTGCTCAGCTGTAACGCAATTAAGCGACATCAAATGAAAATCAGTGTTGTTCGGAGTACATTTGCAAGGGACACATAAGGGGGCCCAGTCGGTTTCCAAGTACGGAAAGAGGATACAAGGAGACAACCGGAGATTTAAAGTGAGAAGAAATGAGAAAAGTGTGTGTGTGTGTGTGAGTGGAGTGGGAGGAGGAGTAGAGGACAGATGAGAAAAAGGTGGTGGGGGGGAATAAGAATGCAAAAACAATAAGTTAGTCTGCATCCTACTCACCTAGAGTGACCTCTGTCTGCATGGGCATGGACAGTGCTGGGTGCTTGACTTCGCAGCTGAACAGGGCATCGTTATCCAGCTGAGGGTTGAGGGTCCAGGTGAGTCGGGCCTGCACCACCACAGAGCCGTCACTCTGTGGGATGTGAGTGTGGCTGAAGTAGTAGAGAGGGTCTGTGCTGTGCACCCAGCGGGGGAATTCCCGGCTCACCACTGTCTCTGGGATGACCTCTGTGGCAGGGCTGGGTTCGTTAGCCTGCTGGCCTTGAGTGTGGACATGCTGGGTGCTCTCTGTGTACGGACGGGGCAGAGGCGCCCGCCCTTCGGGGTCCAGAAGGGAGAGAGAACGCTGCAGTTTAGTGTCATCCAGGTCCCTGCTGATGAGCGGCCTGGCTCCTCTTACCCCCGCTGAGCCGCCACCCTGCTCGCTGGAGGATTGAGTGTAGGCGATCACCTCTATCAGCTCCCCATCACGCTTGAAGTACACCTAAGACAGGGCAAGGAGTATGGAAATAGAGTGAGAAGTAGACAGAGAGGAGAAAAAAAGAGAGGGGACAAGAGATGTCAAGACATATTATATTTTCTACTGAACTCTAGCAGAAAAGAACAAAGAATGCACAGCATTCTTACGATAAAGTTGATATTGATAAAGTGTGAATAACCCTAACCCTTTTACATCCAGCAGGCACAGAGACAAATTTGTATTCATTTGAAGTCCCGTTTCTGGCCAACTGGTGAATGCAAGTCCAATATTCTTCTTTCAGCTCTGTTTTAGTTTCCATCAACTTCTGAGGAAAATATCCGACTCTTCAGATGCTAAATACATTGCTATGTTCACTAGCTAGTCGCTAACTTTGTCTGTCTTCGTTTTGGTGAGTAGTGTACAGCGAAGTTTAACGGAACAGCTGCCTTCTGCAGCGGGAAATGAGGTTGATGAAAGCAGTCAACCAAAGTGAACCAAAACAGTAAAGGTGTAAAACCAAAACAATGAGCTGAAAGACACAGAAATGCTCTGTAATGTTTTGTCTCTTGTGTGACATCTTTTACATTACATGTTTTTTCTCCAATACTAACCTACAGTAGTTTCGTCTCCATTTTCATTAACATCTCCAGGGGGCCTAATCCCCTGACAGGAAATTCATGCTCCCATTTCAGCACATAACCTCCAGATATTAGCATTGAAATAAAATTGTATCGACACTTTTTTTCATAATATTGATGTAACCCCTTCATGAAATGGATGGTCGTAGCACAAGATATTTTATACAGCAAAAAGTGCTAAAACTGATCAATATATTGACTCATCCCCCCAAAAAACGTGCAGATTAAAATCACTTGTGTAATCTTTCACCCTTTGCTTGGATTTAGATCAAATTTGCACTAATAGTGTCCTGACATCTGCCCTACTCCTCAAAGCAATTTGAAAATTGAAAAATATGCATTAAATATAAAACTTTTTAATGAATAACAAGGCTTTCAAATACAAAGTTGTCACAGACACCTTTTTTTAAAAGAAAGCTACTTTTACTTAAGGTAATGATGGTATGTTGGACAGTTCCCAGTTCACACCATCACACTGATTAAGTTTATTTGGGCAAAAATAATAAAGGTGGTGCAATAAAGCAAAAATGTGTACAGTTGGGAGTAATATGCATTTTCTGTGTATATGTATGTTTTATCTCTTTTACTTTTGGAGATATATCAGAAATAAAAAAATGACTCACACACACACACACACACACACACACACACACACACACACACACACACACACATTGCGTTTCACTATCTTTGTGGGGACCGTCATTGACATGACATTCCCTAGCCCCTTACCCTATAACCTTAACCATCACAACTAAATGCCTAACCATAACCCTTACCCTAACCCTAACATAATTCTAACCCTAATCCTAAAACCAAGTCTTAACTCTCAAACAGCCCTTTAAAGTTGTGGGGTCCAGCATTTTGGCCCCACAAAGCTGTCCGGACCCCACAAGTATACTGTATTCCCGGTTTTTGGACCCCATGAATATAGTTTAACAATAACACACACGCACATACACACACAGCACCTGTTAGGGCAGCTGTTCCTGCTGAGATACAGACACAATAAATGATTTCCAAAAAATCACAAGACTAGGTCAAAACCTAATATATGGCTGAACCGTGTATGGTCACTATGCTTATTTCTGGACAAATTGTTACAGGGATACTCAGGGGTTGTGTCTGTAATGTAAATATAGATATTAAATGTTCATAAGTAGTGCGATAGTGTTTTCATCGTCATCGCGATATAACATGCGCGATGAACACATCGCTAAAGCCTGCCTGAAACACGATGAATAAGGAGCTTTGCAATGGCCAAAGGTGAATCTTCATTACTCAGTGACTCAGTGACAGAATATCCAGGTCCTGGGGCTGGCCTCTGCGGTCCAGCCAAACATACTTAGATGAATGTGTTGACTGAAGAAGCACAGTGGTGGACTGAGTGCTTGTTTGATATGTGATGTGAGAAATAACACAGAGATTCAACAATGCCATTTTCTATTTCTAGCTAATAATCTTTGAGATTATCTGTAATTTTGGGGGTTTGTGCTGAGCTGCTGGCAGGTTGCTTAAATCGGTTTGAATGAGAGCATGACATGTATAACATTATAAACTAGACTGTAAAAAGTGAAGGGGTTCAATACTGCTATCTGAAAAAGTGCAGCGGGCACATACATAGTATTTTAAATTTCACTGTACAGAATTCATTTACAAATGAGGAGTTTTATTTGAAATGTACAAAGCCTGGTTAATAATTTGTAAGTGTTCTAAGTTTCATTCAATGTAACCTTTATTTTAGCAATATGTTTTAAAACCCTGATAAATGGGGGCTGTCTGTGTGGACCCCCTTGATGCTGAGGTTATGTTATCTAAGACAGATGCCACATTATTATATTACAAGCTGTGTTGGGCTGCTGGGTTGTATCACAGTATTTATAGCCAACTCTAAAAAGTTTCTAATGCCTGACATCAGAGCAGGCTGGTACACATGGGCTAAGTGCCCTTGCTCAAAAGGCGTTCTGCAGTACTGGTTATTGTCAGTACCATGGATTAAAAATAATAAAACAAAAACAAACTTGAACTACTTGTCCTCAAAACATCCTGCTGCTCCTACCTAGCCTAGAGTTGCTATATGGCCCCATCTACCTGCTCTACATTTTTAGTACAGAGGTAAGTTCAAACACGCTTTTCAACTGTTTTTCTCTAAGTACGTTTGTTCATTTTGGGCTGTGGCTGTAGAGGTTGATGAAAAGCCCTCCTTAATCATTTCAATAAATTTTAATGAAGTTAAATTAAAATGTTTCATTAGAAGAGAACAACATTTGAATACTTGAAGTGGATGGAAGGAGGCATTCTAAAATCTAACATCAGTGCAATCTGTTCTTGAAAGATGACTAATGACTATGCCTACAAGTACAACCTTAGTTTTTAATTAGTGCACACACACTATAAGATCTTGTTATGTAAATGTAAAAATACAAAGCCCCTTAAAAGGGTGTTACTAAGGTCCAACACACATGCACACGCACACACACACACACACACACACACACACACACACACACACACACACACACACACACACACACACACACACACAAGAGATAAGTTATTACTCTCTGCTCCACATATATGTTCATTTCAAATTAGCTAAGTGGCAGGTAAGGTGCAGGTTGTGTCAAGTATTCTTATACGCTTTCACTTCTCTAGAATCATGCCCATTGGTAAGATAATAAACTTGATGTCATACATGTCCTGTACATAAAAACATAAAATTTCTTCATATATGGCATTTATTTTCTACGTCTATGGCATCCACTTGAACCTTTGGTTTTGGTAAATGAGTGATCCTTAAAGTCCGTGGCCCTCTGCCATGATAGAAAAATGTGGATTTATTTGTATAGTTCAACGAATAATACTTACATTTTTATTAAAATAATTCTATAATAGTTCATATATTATTTATTAATCTAGCAAATCTACTAATCTAATAATCTGCAAATGCGTTTTAAAACACTGATCAAATATATTAGCCACGTATTAAACATGTATATGTTTCTTGTGTATTAAACATGTAAATGTTTAACACATGTCTAATATCTTTCTAATACATTTCTCGTGTGTTGTTCTTTCACAAAACTAAGACTGTGTGTGAAAAATAGGCTACTTCAAACAATTCCAAGGGACATACATGAGGGGGTCCCCGGTATATTCTTTGTCTTGTAAGTGGTCCTTAGCTGAAAAAAGATTGAGAACCTCTGCTCTAAATGTGTAAATGAACCCAAGTGTATTGATTGTAGCCCATTATAGCACATAAGGCTAATTTACGAATAAAGTTCCACGGATTAGCCCTGTGTTGAATGTTATCATTTGGAAGTGTTCAATACCCATCTGCATTCACCTAATGTGCTCTGTAGAGCCAGAGCTTAAAATCCAATAGCGGAATGGGAAGTAGAAACATCAACCTCAGCTCCGAAATGACCCCATTGCATCTGCTGCTAACTCCTACAGCAACTCGATAACTTGCAAAGAGAATAAGCTTTTTCACTGTGTATTAAAACACCTCATTAATTATCACAGCAGGTGGAGGGTGAGCAGCGTGGATTAGAACGATCCATGCACCTGTTCGGTAGCTTTTGTTGGACAACATTGTGTGGGTACACAATAACACCTGTGTTGGCTATAGATTGGTATAATAGGGAATTAATTCTGTAAGGCTGGATAACTGATTTGTTTCTATAAACATTAGCAGAGAAGTTCATTTATACGCATAAAAGAAGTATTGATTAAACATCCACATGACTTAACATAGTGCATAGAGCCGTGTGTTGCGTGTGCTCTGAAAGAGTCAAAACTAATACCTTCATTGAGGTGTTACCTCCAGCAAAATATCATCAGTTTACCTATTCATGTGATCCGACCATGACTAAGTATCTTTCTTTGGCACCTATCTGCTTGAGGTATAAGAAAGGGAATCAATTAATGTTTCATCAAAGACGTGAATGAATGGGATAACAGATATGTAGCTGCAGGGAGAGAAGTGTTATTTCGGTTATTTCATTATCCTGCAGTTCTGCTCCTTTTTTATTTCCCCTTTCATTGAAGCAGATCACACATAGTATAGGAATATGGAAATGCAGACAGTTATAAATAGATTATTGGGGTTGAGGGAACTTGTTTGTAATGTTGTTTGTTGAATATCCTGTTAAGTGTCTTTGTCATTGATTGTGATTTGCGACCACTCTTCCTCTTTGTCAAGGCATTTTTTTTAAAGTGTTAAACAAATGTCATCCTCATTTTTGAGACTTTTTCCCTCGATTCATTGCTTATTTTTTGCAGTGTTTGTGACTGATGCACCAGCAATGTAGTCAGCAAATGCTGTAAGACACAAGGGAAACATGTTAAGTCGAATGCCAATCAGCAGAATGTCAGCTTTAGTAGAACTCTGACAATGACCATTGTTATAATTGAGTTAAATGTAAGCACTTTGACTTTACAGTTAAATATATCAGGCTCACAACTGCCAACTTTAAAGACACTATTCAATTAAATGCTAACAAATGGTGACTTGGCGATAAAAACGATCTGTCTGAGTGGAATGCAAGGCCATGATTTGACATCTTGTGAAATTACTTTGATGATATTTCTGAACGTATACTACACATGCTTACAGCAGCCAAATAAGAGGGAATTAAGAGAGATGCGTGGCAAATGTCCCTGGCCACACTACATGTCATTTGGCCAAACAAAATAAGGCACCAGGACCCTGATCTTCAAATATTTTAATATGAATCAATCCACAATTCATCTAAGCATAATTAGGGGGACATCTATCATCATGGTTGACTTGGTCTGTGTTACTTTAAGCTATCTACTAATTTGCTAAAATCTAATTTCCCACATTTCCTTGTTTGACAGGCAGAGATAACAGCGAACGCCTCACTACTTTCAGTCCGTTCAAATGGGAGAGCAAACACTGATTCATTTTCCACAAGTGATTATAAAGCTGCCAAAATACCACAGAGGATGTCTCTCACTGTGATACATGTCTCCAATAAATGGTTGCATTTCACCAAGTGACATGAGTACTTTTGTTGGGTACAGCTTTTAAGGAGTCGCCTTTCATGTGATTACCCCGCATCCATTATGTTTTTTCATGTCGTACAATCAAGTAAACTCCTTATTGAGCGGTACATTGTGCATTTCTTGTCCTTTAAGATGGCTGGGAATACTGAATTTGAATCTTGAAAATGCCAAACATATCCTCTCAGGAAATTAGAAATTGTACATCTTACTGGCAAGCATGCATTAGAATGTACAAAATAGCTATATTGTCTTCAATCAACACACTGGCTTGTTAGGTAATACATTTAGCTTCAGTAGTACTTGGAAAAAAGTGCTTGCTCTCATGTAAAAGGGGATTTTGGTGTGTTTCTGGCATTGCTGTCGTATTGTTCTCTTACAGACAGTGTTACTGCACGGAATAAAGTGATTATCAATCACGCCTCTGTTATAAATCCCCAAATACTTCATAGTCCACTATGTGCAGACAATGAGACCATACACAAACCACTTACTTCATTCTGAAATGAATTAGCACAGAAACAAGCGAGATGTAATTCTAAGCAGTAGCCCATTCACTATGCCATGGCAGTGGTAAAATTAAGCTGGAATGGCATGAGAAGGGTTTTGCATTTTTCTATGAATAGGCAGTGTTGAAAGCACCTGCACTCTGTACAGTGCCAAAACTCACCCTCCTCCTCCCCCACCAACATCTCAAATTTGAAAATATAACAATAATGCATTGGTCCATATACACCTTTATGTTGCTGCAATTAATCATGGCGGTGGCAGAAGGACAAGGTGGTAATTTTCATGGTGACACAATGATTCAATGAGAGAGGAGAAGCAAGAGAAAGGGGGAGAGAAAAAGAGGAGAGAGGCAGAGAGAAGGATCCTGGCCATGCCTTAATCAGCTTTCCTTCTTGTTATTAACTGTCATTATCTTTCTTCTTTTCAATCAGTGCTTGCTTGTGCTCTGAGGATGTTCTAATGTGTGGCACTGGGAAGCTATTATTAATATCTCACCAGATTGCTTTAGTGACATCAGATGCTGACAGATCTCAGAACATAATATCAGACAATTTCACTTTCACTATTCAGCTCTCTCTCAAAGCTGCACTGGGGGAATTTGGCATTTGGGTGTCTCCAAAAAGTGTTAGGAAGTAACATCTTTTGAAAAAGATATGAACAAACTCAAGACAAAGAATTTATGTGATGATGCAATACAACTAAGCTGTGCACAGCATGATTATGTACATATGGGGAATCTACTGTATATCACAGTACATTCATAGGATAGAAAATACACTGCCATCTTACTCTGCTGGGCACCCATGTGACTAAAGTAGCATTAAGTTTTATGATGCAAGGATGCCAGGATAAAACATGAGCAACTTCATTATTTTGGTGACATCTGCAGAGGATAGATAGTATGAGGCATGTTCACTGAATGCAGTCCATGATAATGCAGCTTTGGATAGGATCGCATTCATCCATTGACAATGCATGTTTTTTAAAATCAAACAGCACAACACCTCAAATCAGCACGCATATCACCCTCATCTAGGGCTGGGTACGGCATGCAATACTTTTTAGGCACCGACCTAAAATTTTGTAATTTCTTTTTGTTTTATAAAATTGGGATTGAAGTATTGTTTACGAACCGGTATCGAAGTCACGGTATTGGTATCAATTTTTTTTTAACAATACCCAGCCCTACCCTAGACAGAAAGTAAGCATAGCAACAATGAACTTTTCAATGCTTTATGCTACATTAAAACATTTGTGATTATAGTATCTTTAGAACTGTATTTGATTTATTTTGTGTTGACCTAACCATTCAATAGTGAGTGATGCATTTGTTCCACCAATGACATTCTTTAGTTGACATGGAAGCTGTGGTAGCGGTTGCTATAGCAGCCCTTTCACATTTTTCACATCAATGATGACCCCGTGCTTATGTTGGGGGGGCACAGCTGTCAATGAGTGCAACAGCAGACCTATTTGAATCTCCACCCAAATCAGAGATGTGTGCAGTGATTCAGAGGTCTGGAATCAGGCTGCTGCTTTTATCAAATGCTGAACACATTTCAAATACATTTACACATCATCATGTGTTCGTATTGAAAAAATAAATAAAATACCTGACCATTCAACATTATTGGCTGTGCACATATGCATGTAAATTCTTTACTTAATCCTGAAGAACCAAAAAACATATACATAATGAGCAAAAAGAAAAGTACAAGCCTTCTAAAACTGCTTTTAAAATTAGTATAACATGCAACAGTAGCAGTGTTGGATGAACTTCAACACTTTCAAATGTCTACACTAAGACAGAATAAGTGTCAGACATTACAATGGATGCTGGAAAGACACGAAAGGATTTTGCATAGCAACAGAGAATATATTTTTCTTTATGGAGGACCAAAGCGAATTCATCAAAACACACAAAGCGTATGTCTCTGTTAAGGATCAAAGTAAACGTCTTTTTTACAATGAGAGAAAGTGAACACAGAGCAATTCTAATGCTGCTCATTGTTATTATTTTTTAAATCTGTTAATTTATCAGTATTTATTTAAAAAATGTAAATAGGACAGGTAAATATAAAAAATATCAATTATGTGAAAATCTGATGATAAAAATATCATTTGCAGCACAAACACTGTGCAGCTTCACCGGTTGTTGTTTTTTTAATTACTTGAAGGGATTCTTGCTGATCTGCAGCATAATCAGCTGCTTTTGTCCTTCCTGACCATTTTTCTCTTCATTTTCTAATAACAGCAGCCACTTTTTAAGCAGTGCTTACCCCGAGAGGACCCTGTTTGGCTGTTTTCTTGCAGCAGGAAATAGAACAACTTCCTGATCCCTGGGAACCTAAAATGTGGGTTAACTTCTATTAAAATGAATCCTTAAAGCAGGTACAATCAATTTCTTTATATAATGATTTTTGTTTCTTTCTTCACAATGAGTTTCATCTCATTGTTTAGTTGTCCTGCCACAACTTCACTGTTTCGGTTCACTCTCACTGCTCTCATTATGTCTGCAGTGGCCGCAGCAGGCAGCTGTACACTTCCTGCTCAGCAGCAAACGTCAGACAGACACAGTTAGGAACTAGCTGGTGAACATAGTGGAGCCAGATATTTTCCCCAGGACTTCAGGAGTTGGTATTGACCAAAACAGAGCTAAAAGAGAGTGAATATTGGACTAGCATATATCAGATGGAAACAAATACTAAACAACTCCAAATGAAGGAAATGTTGCTCAGTAACGGCTAGATGTTTAAATAAGCCAATGCATTCTCATGAACGGGTCCCTATGATATGAATTTATAGACACCAAAACATAAGATATGAAACTAGGAAACCGCTGGCTGGTCACGTAACACTGGCTACAGTGGCCGGATACATAGCACCGTGAGCTGCTGGTCATTTCGGACAATACGGTTGTGTTTAGGCAAAAAGTGAGCGTCGAAAGTTAGGTTTAGGCACCAAAACCACTAGTTTAGTTTAGGAAAAAGATTGTGGTTTGGATTAAAACACTCCCAAGTAACACGCATTTCCTGGGTCTTTTGTTTTCCCTGGGAAGCAAACTCCGCTCTGTGGCTTCACAGTCCGGTGTTTTTATGTGTTTACAACTTGTTTCTGCCGCCCACACTGACCAAGGTTTAAACATGATCTATGACTTCCTGTAAATTAATGTTTCAATGTGCACTCAGTATTCCTTGTAAACCTCATTTTGATAAAGATGATCAAAATGTGGCGGTGGATTGTGGCAGTGGAGCAGGTCTGTGAGGTAGGAAGGGGCCTGGTTATGGACGGATTGTTGGTGAGGAGGAGGACTTTAAACTGGATGCGTTGGGGAACAGGGAGCCAGTGCCGATTCTGAAGGATGGGGATGATGTGGTCACGGGAGCGGGTATGGGTGTGGATGAGGAGACAGACAGCAGAGTTTTTGATGTATTGAAGTTAATTTAAGGGTTTTGCAAATGAACCATCTATTGCAGTAGTTGATTCTGCATGTAATGAATGCGTGGATCAGAGTTTCGGCAGCAGAGAAGGTGAGTGATGGGCTGAAGATATGTCACACAATTACACGCTGTAGGACAGAAAACAGAATGTGTTCTATCCTAAATCTATGTACACATGTCACATGGAGGAAAATCTTTATAGTCAGTGTATTAAATAATTCATTCATTGCAGTCTCTTAAAAACTAAGGTGGAATATACTTTGGATTAGCTAGAAACAAAGATAATTTTAAAATAAGAAATACTACAGAATGGTCATATTTAGCTGGCTCAATAAATCCAGGCAATTTCTTTGTAAGTTGTGAGCCACTATTGAGACCAGGCTTGCAATGATATGACATTGAAAATAGAGCTGACAACAGCTCATTTTGCAACAAGCCCCGGGGCAGCAGCACCGACACAGACTAAACGAGTTTCTCCAAAAAGCAAAGGGAGCCGTTTGAAGTTTCAGTCACACAACTGGGCCAAAGCAGCAACATTCAAGCAAATACTTACAAACCTAATACTGAGGTTTTGTTATGCAGCATGACCGTGGACCACAGCATACATAGACCAAATGGTACCAGTCTAAATGTTTTATTTGTGCTCATTCTTTACAGTGAATGAGGATCATGTCAACTGTAATACTACGTACACGATATAATGATTAAAAATAACTCTACCTGCCTAGTGCCTTATTAGGGGTCCAAGCCTGAGTCTGCAAGAACGGGCAATAGCAAAGCTATGCCGTTCTTACAGCAGGGCTGTAGAACCCTATTGTTTTTCTACCGATTTTTATTATTCTTCTCCGCCCAAAACTCTGACTACAGCCTAAACCGTACATAGTGGGGGGTTGGCATTTTCAGGAATGGTCCAGAACTCCGCAAGGACCTCAGGCGCAACAATTGACCCACTTCCACCACTAGGTGGCGCTATAACGCGTTTGGCCCTATAACTCCCACACCGTACATTCAAAAACTATACATCCACGCGTTCCCTGGATCCAACTGAGTCACGTGATATAGGCCATGCCCATTTCTGCCTAAACTTCTATGCGTGAAAAATCGCGATTTATGAAAAACCTACTTTTTCAAACTCCTCCTAGACCGTGCGACCAATCGGCACGAAATTTGGCAGGTAGCATCTCCAGATGGACCGATTGGTTTTTTACAATAAACAAACTTCTTAAGCCACCTGACAAAGTTTCTACAACCTTCACAGTGGATGAATGCAACTCTTTTCTCTCACTTTTTCAATCCAAAATCAACACCGTTTATAGGCGCCGATGAAAATACTGAGCACCCGCGTGTGCCAGACTGCCAGTAGGCTAAATTAATTTTTCAATTAAACATTGCAGTTGGTGCTAAGTGGAGAGTCTGTCATAGTGTGATTAGTTATGTCCGTGGCATTGATTCTTAATTTCCCACGAAGCTGATCGCGGTAACGTGTCTGTTGAACTTTTCATCTCCAATCCTATCCGTATATCATTGTTAAAGGTAGTCTGTATATGCGTGGAGGTGAACTGTTGACCGCTACGTTTGCAACCTACCGCATACCGCAGACATCGAGGCTCGCGCCTTTCGATATTTACCGACGTTTGCCTCCCTGCCTCCCGGCTTCGGGTTCCGCTTTTGCGCACTCCCCGGGGCGTCGGGGGCGACTGGCGTGGGTGGCTTGGGCCCCGTCATAACTGCTTGCAGTTCTAGTTTTTATTTTGTAATTGCCTTTCCACAACCTGTTATTAATTTTGACAGTAGTTTTACATTTATCTTTGATTATTTTATAGCAACTACCACTTTGGTAGAAGATTTGACAAATCAATTGGCAACATTTTACCGCAAGTTGCAGAGCTAACTTGCTATCGTATAACAGTAACAATTTAGACAGCCAAACATAGCAAATGTACCAAAAACAAATATGAAAGCAAGTTCTACCTCATGAAGGACTCCACTTTTTACCATGCCATTTACAAATTAATATTTCCTTTTACTACTGCTCCTGACTAAAGACCACAGAATGAGATCTCAAAAGAGTAGAGACGTTGGAAGGACTGGGGAGCCTGTAGTAAGACTGTACTTTTACTGTAAAATCTATCCATAAAACCTGTCAGTTTGTTTACTGGGTTTTGATTAGGGTTGGGTACCAAAACCTGGTTCCTAAACGACCTGTATCTACCAGACAGAATGACAACGCAGATTTCTGTGCCTCATTTCGCTGTCTCTTAAATACCTGCCCTGCTCTCTCAGGTTTAGAAACGGACATTAGAGGCAACAGAAGCATCACTGCACGTGGCGCTAGTCAGAGGTGTCGTTAGGCCTGGGCATCCCCGGCTACAGCCCCGAATGTTTTATGAATAACCCCTGATCTCTCTCTCTCTCTCTCTCTCTCTCTCTCTCTCTCTCTCTCTCTCTCTCTCTCTCTTATTGGGGACCAAGCAGCAAAGCTGCGAGGCACCATTGGTGATTCTACCTTTATTTATTTACCTTTATTTTATTATTACACATCTTTCATCTGCCATCTGTCTATGGCAGCCTATAGAACCGTACAGTAAAAAGTTGTGAAATTTGGCACATTGATTCAGGACAGTCCCATAATTCATTTTCAAGTTTTAGGTCTGCACCACAGGCAGTCTAGCACCACCAATGGGTCTAAGTTAGTTGTAAGTTGTAATAAAACTAATAATAATAATAATAATAATAATTAGTTAGTTTAGTTGTAATAAAAGTTGGCATTGCATCCATGCGATTAACTGTTGAACCGTATGCTCGATTTTGAACAAAAAGATATAGTTGGAATCCTTGGATGACGCTGGACTCAACGCACCCCATGATGTCAATATCCGCCATGTTGGACCTTCCGCCATATTCAGTGTTGGGGAGTAATGGAATACATGTACCGGCATTATGTATTCAGAATACAAATTATGAGTAACTGTATTCCGTTACAGTTACAATTTAAATAGTTGGTATTTAGAATACAGTTACATTGTTGAAATCAATGGATTATATGATGATACTTCTCTGTTTCACGGGTTTATTCACTCTCGCAACTTCTTGTATTTCCCAGAAGCCCCAATATGAAAACGAAAAAATTTGCTATTTGCGTGATCACTGATAGAGGTAAAGATGGAGCCGGAACTGGCACAACAGAGCCAGGGCAGGAATGTGTTTCTATCTTGGAAATTCAAACAGCATTTCACATTAAAGAAAGAGAAGGGAGAACGAAATATAACTGTGCACTGCAGTGCAACTTCTGCTTGCCAGCAACCAACTTCCTTTCAGCGTCCAAATTACTCCACCTCCAACCTGAAGAAGCATCTTAAAGTAAGTTATTTTTAGCCAAGGGTAGTCGTCTGCTGTAGTTTTACTGGTCACCTTGCTATTTTATAGTTGACGTGCGACTTTACATTCTCCTACATGCTGATTTACTATCCCCAGAGCCGTTGAAAGACTAGCCCCGTTTGACATGTTAGCTAACGTTAGCTAAAATTAGCTCACAGATTTTTGTAGTATGCGGTTCGGGACTACAAATACAAACATCTATCTGCTTGTTTAGGTACACATTCAGCCAGTTGGAACAGAAGAACACACCAGAATAGACCTGTTTAGTAAGCTGTATGTGATGGCCGCATTCCTACTTATAAAATGCAATTCAATGTGGAAGTAATCCAAGTATTCAGAACACGTTACTCAAATTGAGTAACGTAACGGAATACGTTACAAATTACATTTTTGGGCATGTATTCTGTACTCTGTAACGGAATACATTTTGAAAGTATCCTTCCCAACACTGGCCATATTGGATTTGATCAAAAACACTAAAAAGTTTTCACAGGTCACAAAATAGGTCCGATTTTCAGGAAACTTTCCATAGATGATCTTCAGACCATGCCTCAGAAAAGTTATTCCATTGCGTATTGATATTCGAAAGTGTTTGCCCGTCACAGCCAATTTAAATCGACGGCAAAGCCGGCAAACAGGAAGTGAACTCATATCTTGGCAAGTCTTTCACGTATCAACATCAATCTTAGTACATAGGTACAGGGCCCAATTAGGAAGAGGCTCAAGAAAGGTGGTGACCTTACACCAATAGGGGGCGCTGTAATTACCAAAATTACGTTTTGGCCTATCACGTTTGATGTGTTTGGAATTAAAACTTACTAGCGGTGTCTGTTAATAATGTAGGAGGTCCGTATGCTGCGTTCATGCCACCTGGGAATAACAGGGAGCGCCCCTGTGATTACGTTATTTTTTCCGACTGCCAGCGTTCACATGGCCGGGATGCGTGTTCTTCTTCTTCTGTTATATTGGCGTTTGGCATAACAACTTGTTGCATGACTGCCACAAATGGTTGGCCGTAGCCTAGAGCATCAGGTGTGTGAAAACATGGAGGTCACAATAACAAAAGATTTGTTTTCTTATACAAGCATAGAAACAGCACATGGACAGGTGTTTGTCGAACGGGAAAAGACACGGATGAGGTTGTTGTTTTTTTGGGCCTATTTATGAATAATTTGAAACATGTTATGTCTGTGTATGTTTCTTGGCAGAGGCATTTGTCCACAATAAACAGTTTATTGTCATTGAAATATTTTCAGTGAACCAAAGTCCAAAGTCGCCTACATCAAATGTCAGTTGTCAACAACGCGTCACCAACTGGGAAACTCGGTTAGCAAAATCTAGCCTGAGTTTCCCACCTCTGATTCCCTACAGGAAGGGACGTGAATTATGACATTTTCACTCAGAATTTTTTTTCCGATGTCTATGAACGCAGCATAAGGCCGACACATGCCAATTTGTGACGTCAACGTAATTGATCCGGCCGCCATATGGGATTTCATCAAAAACACTAAAAAGTTTTCACAGGTCACAAAATTTCTCAGATTTTCACAAAACTTGGCACAGATGATCTTCAGACCAAGCCGCACAAAAGTTATTCCATTGCGTATTGATTTTCAAAAGTGTTTGCCTGTCACAGCCAATCGACGCTAAACAGGAAGTGAACTCATATCTCGGGGAGGCTTTCACATATCAAAACCAATCTCAATACTTGGACTCATGACCCAATTCGGAGGAGGCTCAAGAAATTTGGTGACTTTTGACCACTATGGGGGCGCTATAATCACAGGAAGTAGGCTCATATCTCAGCAATGCTTTCACGTATCGAAACCAAACTTGGTACATGGACTTGGGACCGCATCCTGAGGACGCACAATCAATTTGGTGACCTTAGACTACTATGGGGGCGCTATAATCACAGGACGTGAGCTCATATCTCAGCAACATTTTGATGTATGAAGTCCAAACTTGGTACAGGGACATGGTAGCTGATTGTGAGGACATGCAAGGAAAGTGGTGTCATTTGGCCTCTAGGGGCGCTGTAATAAAGAAAGTGAGCTCATATCTCAGCAACGCTTTGATGTACTAAAGCCAAACTTGGCACAGGGACTTGGCACTTGATTGTGAGAACGTACAAGGACATTGGTGTAATTTGGCCTCTAGGGGCACTGTAACAAGGTAAATGAGCTGATATCTCAGCCATTCTTTATCCAATTGTCATCAAAGTTGCTGTGAGTGCTTGCTCATGCAATGGCAACGCCATTCCTGCTAATGTACTGCTTGGCCCCCTCATTGCTGCTTGCAGCTATATTTTTTTTAATTTTTTTTACAAAAACAAGTATAATTTTTTTTTTTAAATCCCCAGAATAGCACATGCAAATTAAGAAAACAAGTATTTTCCAAGGCACTTGCAGTTCTTAAATTTTTTTTGTAGAACTCATGGTAGAACTATAACTTTGTCCAGTTTAAGCGAATAGAACGGGCAGCTACGTGATCATAATGCTGTATTTGTTGCTATCACCTAGCAACCGTAGCTAGTTGCTGGCTTAGTGGTTGAAATGCTGACAGCTAAATGGTCTAAAGAGTGGCTGTATTTGCCTCAAAGGGATTTCCACACCAGGACATACAGGTCTGCAGCTTAAGACACAATGTAGCCTAGCTGCACCACGGCCACTGCCGCTGTCTGAGTTTTCAGAGAAACAACACCGACAACAGTTAATGGTGCGTTTAATTGCAACTTGTAAACTAATGGTGCACTCATTATTGTAAAGTACCCTACTGCCATCTAGTGGTTCTTTTTTGTCGTTTAACAGCAATTGACTGGTATATTATTATAATAACTTATTGTTATAAGTTATTGTTAATACATTTAAATAAATCATTTAAATTTGATCATATGGCCTTTGCAATAAACAGACCATTATTTAATGTCGTTTTGTGCTCTTGTTTTGTTTTTTTAAGTATCGGTTCAGGCACCGGCACCGTTTTAAAAGTATTGTTTCGGAAAAAAACAAACAATACCCAACCTTTAGACCAACAGTACAAGGCAATTTTGACAGACCATGATCAACACAGAAGCAATGTAACTCCTTTTCTCAAGTTCCTTAGATCATGCAGACTTGACTTCATATCTTGTATCATTCCAGTGTAAGCACCTTGTCTGTTTGCCTGTAGGATATAGTATGAAGCTAATAAGTGATCCTGGAATTAGTTATTATCCAGGCACAATATGCAAGTATATTTCCTCCAATAGTATTATGGCTCACGTAATGACTAAATATAATTTTAGCAAATAATTTCCATGCAATGAGAGCACTAAGAAGATCCTTCACTCATGGTTCTCATGCAGGTGTTTTCACTTATAACGGCTGATTAAACCTCTTCTTAGGACTGTGTGGGTGTTTACTGAACAAACTGTGCTTGACTAACATCTGACTCTCCTCTTAGTTTTGTTTCATCTGCCAGGGTGGAGCAACTTGTACATCTTTTTTTTAAACCAACCCCATGTATGAAGTTTGGACTTAAACAAACATTCTGCATACTTTAGCTCCACCCAGTTTAAACAGAATAACATATGTGTGGGTGTGCAGGACCTTCACTGTTGTTTCTGTTTCTCTGGTAAAATAGAATTGGTAAAAGAAAGCCACTTTAGAATGAAATGAGCCAATCTACAATCTAAGACATAGGAAACACGACTTGTTATTTTTTTAGATGAGATTGGATTCAGTGATTTCCATAAGATTACGGTCCAAGAGCTCCAGTAGATGTATTTGTTTTTGCTTTTGTCTGGCTGCTGGATCTCAATGGTAAACTGAAACGTTTACTGTGATGAAGGTTAACAATATGAGTTTCTATAGCCTCTTTTAAACAGAGATTCTGCAATACAGCCATAAAGAAGATCTGCCATTATGCCAGCATTGCTTTTTTTTTACACTGAAGCAAACAAAATCAGCATAATGCAGGCCCAGTGTGTTATTTTAGATAGTATGCTGGTACTCCGGAAGAGGCGTGATGTGTAACACAAAAAGGTCCACTCCCACCATGCCAACTGTCCCTTTTAAACAGATGTTGATTTAGCTCTGTGACTAATGCTGCTGCCGGGTTAAAAACAGAACAACTCTGCCCCCCATTCCATGTTCATACCTTTTATAAGGAACAGTGAGGTGGAATAACAGCGCAACATTCGTGCCTTTAACAGGTTATGTGAAAGGGGCTTATGTGTCTGAAACAAGGACAACCCACATAGCTCATAATTGTTTTGTTAATTCAATGCTTTTTGTCCATTACAGACACTTTTACTGATAAGCGGTTGACGACTGATCTTTCTTTTATATTCTTGGTTAAACTTCCTTATCCTAAAATATAGCATATCACCTTTCTTTTACTGATAAGTGTATGTGCTCAGTTGCATTTGTAGTACTTGCAATGCCTCTTTCAATGAATATTCCAAATCCTGATCCAATTGCAAAACAATTCTCAACTTCCTCATTGCACCATTTCCCTAACTAAAGCAATCTTTAGTACACTATTACATCTGCTTTACGTAGCCTCTCCCTGCATATAATCTGCTTTTTATGATACTGATATTTTTTCATGTACTTCTACGGCTCCAAATTCCCCACATATGTAATTTGTGCATTGTCTTGGATTTATTTTTAAATAGAATAAATGATAGGTTTTTATTTAACATTGATTTACTGTAAGAAATTATAGAATTATGGTTTTTCATATATTAAACACATTGTTCTTTTATATTGCTGCTTAAAATTCTTGAGTATTAAAACTACTGTATTGAAATTACTGTAAACAGTCTTTGCAGCACAAAATTGCTTTGCATTCTGAGGCAATATCAAAACCCTCCAAATTATCTTACAGCAATGATATCTTTCTTGCAATCTGCAAATGGTACAATGGTGGATGCAGCGGCCAAACAGTCTTTACGTTTTTGTTTTTATCTCAAGTCAATGACTTGGATCATTTGCTTTCTGAGTCACTGACAAAGCTAATTATCAGCAATGTGACTTGGCCACTGATACAGAGACAGTCGAGGCTTACTGACCAGCTGAAACCTTTCGGATCTCTTTGCCTCCATTAAGTGCTGGAAAAAGTATCCAGCGGTGCTGAGCTTTAATGGGCTTAAAGCTCCCTGTGAAATCATAACAGGGGGGAACCTCACTCATCACGCCATCAACCAGGAAGTACCTGAGAGACGGAAATCATATTCACCTTGTATTCACCTCTCACCAGGCTCATAATTGCAGGAGATAGGGGTCTGGAGGGTCTGGAGTCCATTACCATACATCCATGGACGATGATTAATGACCCGGTGGGAACAAACAGCGAGCGACCGCTCTCTAACAGCGTCCGTTAGCTCATATGCCACCAAACACAGGAGCATATGCTTTAGATATTTGCAAGACCTTGTCTTGCACTTCAAAAAGTTGAGAACAAAAGTGTGTGTAAGTGTGACTCTCAAGTGTGTGTGCACTGTGTATTTGCTTGATTGCACACATGGTGTGTTTCTGCATGTAGTGTACATGTATGAGGGTGTACAGTGATAATTATGTGTGCAATCATTACTATCATGTCACTGTGATTAGATTAATTGCCCAGAGTGTGACCATCAATAACACTAATCTGTCTGTTTCCTAAATCTGATATACCTTTTTCAATGACTACATTGCATGAGTAAATTAGTGCTTGTAATCAATCACAAGTCAATCTGTAATGTAACAGCGGCACTGGAGACAGCTATTTTAAATGGCTGCAGGAATACACTATCTGTGTGTTTATGTGTGGCATGTTCTGTGTGAAGCTTGTAACCAACAGAATCTTCTAATGCCTAGTTAACACTACACAAATTTAGCTTAGTTTTTGTAGATCCCCCAATAAAAGCCCCAGATTAGAGGCAAATTGACGTTGGCACCCCCTAACTCTTCTTTTCTTTATTCTTTTGTTTTATCGCTGCAAATCAGCACACCAACAACTTGGAGCACTTGTTCCTAGCGGACATCCATTTTTGGAACAAAAAGAATCCTGTCTTGCGCATGGTGTTACGTTGTGTTCCATGTCACTACGTGCTTTTGTTTTCATGACAAAACGTAGTCTGGAGAGCAGACATACACATCGGCAGTGGTGGAAGAAGTATTCACATCCTTTACTCGAGTAAAAGTACAAATACTCTACAAAAAGTCCAGCATTGAAAATGTTACTTAAAGCTATAGTGCGTAGTTTCTGCCGCCCCCATGAGGAATTCTAAGTAATGACAACAAAACTGTCGGCACGTCCACATGATACAAGCCTTCCGTGACCTCACATTTTATAAACTGGAATGATCAAATCAATTCTGTCAATCAACTAAGTGTTTAATCGGCTAATCACTTCAGCTGGTCTTGTAGGCTTGTTTATTGTTGGGTAGTTTAATTTATGATAAAACATGGTATTTTATAAACAACATTTAGTGGAGTAGAAGTAGAAAGTGGCATGAAAAGAAAAGACTCAAGTAAAGTACAAGTCCGTCAAATTTGTACTTTAGTACAGTACATGAGTAAATGTACTTAGTTACATTCCACCACTGCACATCAGGGATTCCTCCTGGTGAAAGATCTTGTCTTGTGTGACCCCTTGTCGCCGGCCTGTCATGTAGTGTGAAAACCACAACAACTTCAAGACTCCCAATTACAAGACAGCAAGCTGTGTAGTGTGAGCAGTACAGCAATCTGACGACTTTGAAAGTTGTGTAGTGTGGACTTAGCTTATTAAATACCACTGCATGTCTGCGGGAAGCACTGAGAACAAGGATTGTGCTGTTGCAACGCAATTTTTTAAATCCTGTTAAAAGAGCATTTGTACTGGAATGACATATAACTTGAAGTGGTCTGTGTGCTAATATCTATAAAAGAACAGCAACAAAAAAGCCCATCAGCAACATGCAACACAGTTGCGTTGCCTCTGTAAACAACAGGGATCTGTGTGCTGCAAAGGCAGGTCCCTAGTGGACAAGCATCATGGTATATCTTCAAAAGCGACTTACCGATGGGGCTGGTTTCCCTCCTTTTGCAGTGCAGACAAGAGTGAAGTTTTGGGCTTGGTATCGACTGAATGGGGCTGGAGTGTTCTCTGCCACCACTGATATGTTGTTTGGAGGCGCTGTGGAGGACAGGAAGAAAGCTTTGTGAATCAATATCCCAAAAACATTTGATGGACACAAAGTGCAACCTCAAACATTCTTAAACTGTTATATATCCGCTTTCCCTTGCTCAGTGCAATGCAGCGGTTATTTCGTGATAAAATCAAATGTCAGCTTAGGGTTATGCATGTAGGTGGAGGCAGCACTGGTAATACTGACAACAGAGGTAGAGCAAGGAAGTGAGAGCAAAGAAAGAGCAATGTTGTTGTGCCCCAATTGTTTAAAATACAACTGACTAAAACAAATCTGCAGACCTGCTTTATCTGTCTAATGCAAGAAGATGCTGAGAGAATCTCCACTTAAAATGGTAACTGAATGGTTGGGACAATATGTTTAAAACTCCCCAGGGCTTATGTGAGTTGGATGAGGCTGATAACGTAGACAATCTCATACATATCATATCACGAACCCTCCGTCTGAATCTCTCTAGGGATCCCAGCAAATATGTCACAGCAGTGTAAAGGGAAAACGTGAGCAAGACAAGCATTATTATAGAGGAGCACTAGGAGGAGAAGAAGGTAATGAATGGAAATCTCCCATATCCCCCGAAAAATCAACTGTTCAACATGCAGTCCTATTCCAGTCCTTGTATGGTGGCTTGAATAGGAATGTTAATATTTCATAGACCATATTGGGGCTGAATCAGGAAAAATATCAACAAGCTAGTTTCAACTGACGACACTGCAGCAGATGATGGCCAGCTGCACAAGGACCACTTGAATTTTGATGAGGACCGCTGAACACAAAGGCACTTTTCACAACATTAGCTGAAGAGGCCTTAAGATGCAGAGTTAGCATGTATTCTGTATATCTACATGTCTTCTCTTTATGAGGCAAAGTAATCGCCTTGTTGAGGGCTTAACATACTCAAAAACTCACCAAAATTGGCGGTCGCATCAAGCCTGGTGAAAATTTACATATTTTAAGGGTTTCGGGAATAGGCACACAAAAATGGCTCGCTAGTGCTCCCTACAAAATGTAAAAAATGTAGCCCCTGCAGTACATTTAACGTAGACTAACGAAACATGGTACACATATGTAGTATGTCAACACGTACAAAAACGCTCTTTGGAGCCATACCCTTAACGCAACAGGAAGTCTGCCATTTTGAATTGAAAGTTCGAAATTAGTGCAATTTTGGCCATTTCCACATGTCGTACTTTAACAAACTCCTCCTAGAGATTTCATCCGATAGACTTCAAGTTTGGTCTGTACCATCGTAAGACGAAAAGTTATTAAAAGAAAAACTTTTCGTCATAGGGCATGGCCTGGCGGGCGGCCATTTTGTACGTTTCGCCATCAAAACAGGAAGTGGGTGTAACTTGAGTGTACATTGTCCAATTGGCTCAAAACATGTCAGGATTCATAAGAGTTCAACCCTGACGACATCTGCAGGCCGATATTGGCTCAAAGTCATAGCGCCCCCTAGTGACAACAGAAAGTAGACCTAAAAGTTAAGGTGCTATACTTTAACAAACTCCTCCTACAGAACTCATCCGATGGACTTCTAATTTGTTGTGTGCCATCTCAACACCTTAATGATGAAAAGTTATTAATAGCAAAACTTTTCATCAAACGGTGTGGGCGTGGCATGGCGGCCATTTTGAGTGTTTAGCGATGAACGAGAAAGTGGCTATAACTAGAGTGTACATTGTCCATTCTGCTTGAAATTTCCCATGATCAACAAGAGTCCAGGCCTGAGGTCATCTACCGGCCAATATTGACCTTTGGTGATAGCGCCCACTGCTGGCAACAGGAAATCCGCCTTATATGACAAACATCATCCAATTTACATGAAACTTATAATTGGTGGTCTACATGTGATACTGAGCTGGTCCCTATAATTTAACCACACCCATGTACTCAGGCCACAGCCCTCTTTTATGGCTTTTGAACCATTTAAGGTAGAGTCTTGTGTGAGGTATCATTGAACTCAGCAGAGAGTTCCTTTTTGATTGGTGATGGTTTGACCCACCCCCTATGCTTTAGCCACACCCCTTTTTATAACTAATGACCAGTTTGATGTACACTATTGTGTGAGGTATCATTGAACTCAGCAGAGAGTTACATTTTCATTGGTCAGGGTTTGGCCCGCCCCCTATGCTTTAGCCACGCCCCCTTTCACAGCTAAATAACTGTATGATGTAGACTATTGTGTGAGATATCATTGAAAAAAAATTACCTTTTCATTGGTGACGATTTGCAGTGGCTGAGTGACGCGCAAATGCACGGCCACAAGGAGCGGTGTCCACAAGTAACCCCGACGTGCAAGGAGGTGCGAGGGCCCGTCCAACGCTGCTTGCACACTGTGCATAAGCCTAGGTGCATTTTACTAATTTGCTGTTAAAATAACAATGAAATCCTGCGCTATTGACTTTAGACCAGGTTTTTGTTGGTCAGTGGTGCGATCATTTCCCGCTGCCTCAGCAATACGGCAAGAATTCACCTGTACACATCTCCCTGTAAGACCAGCACGCCCATGGGCGCAAAGATGGGTGCAGGTGCATTTTCTATTTAAACGACGTGGGCGCTGGACGGGAAATTGACAACTGCGTCCGTCTTAAACTAGCAAAGAAATTTGCGTCGGGCTTTGCGGGTGCAAGATAGGGCCCTTAATGTCTTACTGCTAATGGACAGAGTCCCAACCCAGAGAGTCAAAAAGTGACACCAAGAGTCCTAACCCAGAGAGTCAAAAAGTGACGCCAAAGGGCTAGATACTAAAGGAGACTTTTGCGTCAATAACAAACACCAAAGACACCTGACCAAGGGTCACTTTTTGGGGCGTTGTTAGTGAGAAAGTGATAGTATTTGCCTTCTGTTGGAGCACCTGTCTCTTTAAGCCACATACATTAATTGATTAAAACGTCAGGGTGGGGGGGGGGGTTGGTGGGGATTTAGCTGCTGGTCTGGGTGCTTCTGTTTCTACACCTCTTAATTGCATATTGATGGGATTCATATGGTAGTAAATTAACCTTAGAACACTCCATTAGCTTACTGACAAGCCTGTCTCAACGTGGCGTATGATAAGCTATCAGAGGTGTCTGTTCGTGACCGATCATTCACAATACCAGACACAGAAGCAGTGTCAAGTGGTGAAGACTCTCCTCCAGTACAGTGAAGTTGCTCCAATATGCAGAGCATATATTCAGACAATTAAAAAAAACAATCATCTTAATAGATTCATAATATTGATTGCTCTATTCCATAAAGCATCATATTGTACTTGGTGAAAGCTTGCTGGAGTCCAGTAAATATATTACTAACACCATCTTCAATTTTCCGTCTGCAAAGTGGTTCAAGTGCTGCTATACTAGGCAGTTAAAAAAATATGAGTCATTTTCACAAAATTAGCAGCTGTAAACGCAAAGAGATCAGGAGAGTTTTCCCGTAATCTGCAGGGAGTTTCAACACACCAAACCACACACATTCAATTTAGACAAAGCTAATCTCATGAAATGAAATTTTGTTAGATTAAAAATAATTACTGTCAAATTGCAAGTTTTCACTTGACTGATAAGTATTGATAATCCCCTGACAAGTACTCATCCATAGCACTGATAAGGAGATGCTTTGTTTAGTTTGAATGAAATCACTAACACAACCTTCTGGTCAAGTCAGTTCAGGAGAGCCGTACATTGATCAGGGTTTGTGCCCTGAGGGTGGATGGCCATCGAATGGGAGTCAAAGCTAAAGATGGCAAAAAACCTTGGTGATGAATAAAAACGAGACCGAGCACACTATTTGCAAACACAACAACCCTGTGTAGTATTAAGATGGTTGTCTGGGATGATGTGATGATCTAAGCCTTTCATACCTCATTAAATTGCAGCTCTCTCTTCGCCCACTTGTTAAAGGTTGAGCTAATTTTCCCCTTGTTTTTGTGTGCTGCAGTTCTTTCTTGTAAGACATCTGTTGGGCGTGTTAAATGGGGGCCCTGCCTCCCATTGCAGACACATACTGAGGCCTGCATAGCAATAATTTAAAAACAACAGATAAATAATGAATTTCTCCCTTGACAAGGTTATTAACTATACTGTAGTATGCTGATGCTGATATAGAGCTCATACAAAACAGGGAGAGAAAAACATTTGAATCGAAATGCAAAAAACAGAGTTCAGTTTGCTAAAGAAACTTTTAAAAGAAAAAAAATACATAAATGTCAATATCTTTGATATTCTTCTGGAGATTTATTTAAAGACTGAAAAGATTTAAAAACAGATATAAAAATGTTACCATCTCCCACTTTCCTTTACATACTGAAAACTGCACAGCGACACAGTGTACAGGCAGAAGTATTTCTGCTCTGTGTGCCTGGCATTCAGATTGCTGCACAAGTTTTTCTTTTTTCCTCAGAATGTATTGAAATCTTGTGGGCCTTTTATATTATTGGTTTATGGCTAGAGAGAGAGAGAGAGAGAGAGAGAGAGAGAGAGAGAGAGAGAATAATGCTTTTATATCACTTACCCCACTATGTCCAATTTTGGCGGTTTTCATGTTTTTACTTTACATTAAAGGATTCCATCTTCCTCTGTAGTAATTTTGACAACCTTGTGGGCTCATGGAAGTCTTTCAAAAGTAATTGCACTAAAACCTTATCAAGCTAAAACTTCCTGAAACTTGGCCATGAAGCTTTTTACATGACAATAACACAAATTGGTCTAAAAGAGAAAAACCTTAAACACATTTGCCTACAGCTCTGCCAAACGTGTTATATATACTACTGGCTACGTTCCATTATATAATATAAATACAGATCCTGAAACTTAAAAATGCAAATGACTTTGAAAAAAAGTGATGCCTGCAGTACCATGAGCCGTTCCTCCTTTTTTCCTATATTCAGCGTCCACTGCATTAAAAGCAGCATTTACTTTCTTTTGTCCCTGGTACTATTGCTGTGCCAGTTACTTCAATAATGATCCCTCCCTATATCTTTCGTTTATCACCTCCCTCTTGTTCCATATCCTCAAGCACCATTAACCTGCTATCTTTTCACAAAAAAAAAGAATAAGAAAAAAAGAAAAGGAAAAAGAAAAACCTGCAAATGGGATTGGTGAATGTGCAGAACAGGAGCATGTTTAATGCTCCCAAGAGACTGCTTTCCTTGGCCTCATAATTAAGGGATTTAGAGCTCTGGAGACAGCTGGACTCACAAGAATCACTCCCAACACCCCCTTGTACTAAGCACCTTGGCCTCGAGTCCACATCTCAGGGGGGTTATTTATAGTGGATGAAGGTGGTGTATGTGTGTGTGTGGGTAGGATGGCAAAGAAAAGGTACCAAGGTCCTCCTTGGCTTACTGAGAGTTATTCTGTGATAAATATTTGATGAAGCTGTACTTTTTTATCGTGAGCCCAAGAGTCCCAAAGTAATCAATATGAATTTTGAATCATTTCATCAAGTTAAATGCTCACTTCTCAGTGCAATTTTATCAAAATCACTATTGCATTTTCTCGACAACTAGTTTTTCTGACAGCTGAAGAACCACGTCCATAACAAGAACTGAATTTATGACAGTTTCCACTTTCTTCCAAAATGTATTATTTGGACCCTCTATAATGCCCATGGGAATGCATGTGTTAGTCTATGTTTTGTTTTAGCCCCTCTGATAGACAGGGGACCTGTGCGAGGTGTACACTGCGTCTCACCAAATGCATGCTGGGGTAGGCTTCAGCCCCATGTGTAGCTAAACAGAATAAGTGGTTACTGAAAATGGATGGAACAACTACAGTGGCATTCGTAAGTTTATGAACCCATGCTAAAGTTGACTAAAAAGAGGAATAAAAAAAATCATCTTTTGGAAATAGATTTTAATGCCTTAATAAAAAAAAAACGAGGAAAAATCCAACCTTTAAGGACACCAATTTTCTTTGTGAATGAATAATGTATCGTAAATAAATAAATGTTCTTTCCTTTAAAATATAGGGGGGCATAAGTAAGTACACTCCCATGTTAAATTCCCTACAGAGGCAGGCAGATTTTTTATGTAAAGGCCCGTTATTTCATGGATCCAGGATACTATGCATCCTGATGAAGTTCTTTGGCCTTTTGGACTAAAATAGCCCCACATCATCACATACCCTTCACCATACCTAGAGATTGGCATGGGGTACTTTCCATAAAATCATCTCTCAATGCAAATCAAACCAGCTATTAGGCTAACTGAAATAAAACCATGCCAATCTGGTGAATGGTATGTGATGATGTGGGGCTATTTTAATTCCAAAGGCCAAGGGAACTTTATCAGGATGCATAGTATCCTGGATCCATGAAATAACTGGCCTTTAAAAATAAAAATCTGCCTGCCTCTAACGGAATTTAACATAGGGGTGTACTTACTTATGCCCCCTGTATTTTAAGGAAGAACATTTATGTATTTACGATACATTATTTATTCACAAAGAAAATTGGTGTCCTTAAAGGTTGGATTTTTCCTCATTTTGTTAATTAAGGCATTAAGATCAATTTCCAAAAGATTACTTTTTTATTCCTCTTTTTAGTCAACTTTAGCATGGGTTCATACATTTATAAGTGCCACTGTGAATCAAAGTGTTCCACTGATTTCATAAAATACACTGTATAGGTTTAGTTTGAAATGGCTTGATACCTACAGTTGAAAGCTGGGATAACTAAGCAGCAGCTAATCTCTGTTACAAAATTAAAGTAGAAGTCAATTTAAATAGCTATCACAAAAGGAACATTAGTGCAATCATGTAGCGAAGGTTTTCAATTGCAGACAGTTCACGATTGTCTGCTATTGCTGCTTTTTTTCTTTGTTGTCTGCATATTAGCTTTTATGCACAACTTGTGCTCCAGTCACCAACTATCCTGTATGGATGAATGCCATTTAGTCACGACAGAACATTCGTTCTGAATGCTCCACTGAAGATATTTGCTTTTAATAAAGCTTTGAAACACTAATTTCCATCAGCATTTGTATAGTGAATACAGCGAGGCCAATAGCCTAGCACATCCCCATGTATTATGACTACATGGCCGTAACTCAAATGGCTTTGAAAGAGGGCCTTGAGGTGACACAGTGTCATCAATATGCAAAACAATTTCATGTCTGAATTTGGAGAGGTTCTTTAGAGTTGAAACTGGAAATAATAGCGCAGACAGAAAGAGACACAAGTGGACCCTAAAGAACTGCTAAAAAATATTTCCCTCCTCTTTGTGCCAGAGTGACAATATCACACCGAGTCTCTGATGCGCAGATCTGTAACAAAAACCAGAGAGCAAATCCAGACGGAGGGAGAGGAGAGGCTGGCAAAAAGCATGTGTTGAGGTGATGTAGTGCACTTTGTAAGATTCTGTCTTCTGCCATAATAGCAGAATATTCTATTAACACTTTGGAGAGAGTTTTCTTTTTGATTTCTCCTCCACAGAGAAGTCAGTACCAGGTACAAAGCAGCATCCCTAGAGCTTTCAAGGATACAATTACTTGCTCAGACACTTGTGCAGTATAGATGCTAATGCCAGCCGACACAGGTGCTTGGACCCATTTTCTCCAGCTAAAGAACATATCATCCTGCCACTTCATCTAGTTTACCATATGTGTCTGGCTCCAACATGTGAGGTCCTGTTGTCCTTTTCTTACACTGTATACACTGTATGTCCTTGCCTAATTGGCTCTCCAGTCTTCACCAATGCCACCAAGACAAATGTATGTACATTTATTGTTCTGTCCAATTGCGCGTTTATAGTTCATAGTACTTTCGGGAGGACATTGGAAACTTCAGAGTTAAGGCTGCATATATTACTCGGATGCTCTTAATGCGACTTGTATATGGTCCTAAGCCACAAGTAAGAGGTTAAACCTGAACAGCGGAAACAGACATGACGGACACATCACCGAAAATCAAGCAACTGGAAATTCAAAATGTCAATTTAATTGACTCCTTCGCCTAATATCCATCCCAGTGGAGTCTGAAATAGAAGTTAATTGGACCCTTCCTGGGCCAGTTCTATGATCTCAACTTTACTCATAGGCTTGAGGATATGATTCTGGCAAAACAAACTTCACAGTGCCAGCTCTTGGCAATGGACAAAACATACGCCCCACTGCTGCTTGATTTCTGCTTCAAGGTTTAAGTTTGTTCCTAACAGAGAGGTAAATGTGAATTCATATTGGTGACAGTTATTTCTTGTGAAGGGGAGAAACATGACAGAGTTCAGCTGCCTGAGTGAAACATAAAACACTCCCTTATTTTGAGAAGCCACCCAGTTGGATGCATGACTGTGGCAGTGGGGGAGATAGAAGGCAGTCTGAAAACAATCAAACTTAAGTCCTCTCAATAGGGAAAAAAAGACATGTTAACATGAGCGCTGGCTCGACACCCCTGTACCGAAATCTGCTCCTTTTTTCCCCCAGCACCAGCAGCATCACAAGATAAAAGACACCCAAATGCTTTTTAATCACTTTTCTATTGTGCTTTTAGAATTCACGTTTACACCCCACCCTTTTAATTTGCATGGGTTATTACTGTGCTGTCAGCTCATATCACATCCGCCCAACCCGGCGCATCAGCCAGCGGTAGCTGGTTGCAAAGAGAGGGTGACTCTGGTGGCTGTCAGGAAGAGGAAGGGGATGAAACACAGAGACAAAAGCTTGTGTCACATTGAACAAGCTCCCCAGTTCTGAAGCCCATTAATCATACAGATGTTGTTGAAAACACAGCAAGCCCATACAGGACAGTGTGCTTAGTTCTGTCTGTGAGTTTAAGAGAGTGAGAAATGCATTTAAGCGTTCTTGTCTCTGGCAAACATACTGTATGGTTTCATTGATGCATTACTGAGCACTATTGCTCAGTAATGCATCAGCTGTCTAGCAAATGGCCTATACTCTCAAGAGACAGAATATTGTGGTCTACCACCAACCACATATACTTAATACACAGCAATATTCAGAGCTATCCACAAAAATAACATCTCACGGGTTCATATAGCTTTCATTGAAAAATAGGAGGAAGATTACATACCAAAAATATATATATATATATATATATATATATATATATATATATATATATATATATATATTTATATATATATATAATCTAAAGAGAATGATTTGGGAGCTTAGGCACAATTGCGCTTTTCTTTGTCGCTCTGTTCCCATATGATAGAAATACAATATGTCATGGCTGTATATGGCTTTCCCCAGTCTCTCCTGCTGCTGCTCTCTGAGGGTAAACCAGGCTTGGACTTACAGCTTTGTGCTTATAATGAGGACAAGAGGGACAGAAGAGAGGATTTTGCCAGCACAGTTTGAAGGCTTGGTTGAAACAGGAGAAAAGGGAAAGCTTTCTCCCAAAAGCAGACAGTGGCAGATGGGACTTACCCTGTACCCCGCCCAGCATCAATTATGCTGTGACTGGCACCCAAATCTCTAAAGTCCATTTTTTGCTTAAGGGCAGGGGTTTAGGCTTGGCAATCTGTTACAATTTGGCCCCTCTACCTTCAGCCCTCTTCATCCTTACCCATCCCCCCTTTGACAGCTTGGTAATTCAGAAGGTATTGACATGTATGGACATTTAAGGTCCCCAGAGCCTTGTCACAGACAAATTTCTTGATCAGTATGGCTGTGAGGCCTGGTTGTGATGTTTTTTTGTTTTATGACACCTAATTTGTCGCAATCGCGCCAATTCATGCAAATTCAACCAATCACCGCGAAAAATCGCAACTTTTTTTGCAACATTCACTGTCTCCCGCAACTTCATTGCAACAAACATACAAAAGACATTGCATTTACAAAAGCTCCCGCGAAATCAGGCATTTTGGGCTGCACCAATCTCAAAAAAAGGTTGCGAAATCCTGGAGGGACTGATTTACAGACCAAGGAGGGTAAAAAGAGGCTGTAAAGTTATATGAGGCCAAAGAGAGTCACTTGAGGTAGTTAAGTATCCATCATTCAATTCCCAGTTCTGGTCCTAGCCCATCTGAACAATTCCCAAAGAAGTCTTTGAGAAAATCTACATCAAATGCCAGACGGCCACAAGTTACACAAATGTCAATATAGTATACACATTCAGGGAGGAGAACTCATATTTCAAGCTGACATGCAGGGGTTGTTGATGGGGCAGTTATGACCAAGATAAATGGCTGACCATGCATCAACGGTTTCTCTTGTCAAAATGAACAAAAAATACAACAGAATGACTTTCATTGCCTTGACATGTTTAACCTGCCCTGGACACTGCTTTATGTTAATTTTTCAGCAAAATAACGTAAGTTATCATCAGTTATCAGATAATGAAATATATAAATAATATCTATTTTTGTCCATCACGGTGGGTACACTGATGACATATATATGACATTATAACATCCTTAACACTTTGAGACCATTTTAAAGTTGCCTGCAGTTTCACTGCACAATTCAGAGTTCTGCCTGCTGTTCTGGTGAAAATGCATTTGATCCAATAACACAGCTGCATTTTTATCTTATACCATTTGTGAGGCTCTTGCTATTCAGAAAGTCAGTGACAAATAATACAATTGCATTCATTCTGGCACATAGCACAAAAGCCATAATTTCCTCAGCTATTAAACACATCTCAGAGCCATCATTAATTGATGTGATAAATCCATTTTAAACTCTATGTCATGTCTTTTTTCTCTTACTTTTTATCACACTTTTTCATTTTCTGCCTGCAATAAAGTGAACTAAATGATTCATACACTGGTAAGAAGAGGTATACATAACTGAAGAAAATAATAGATTTAGTCTGGTAAAACAAAAAAAACAAAATAAGCATACAACACAGTACACACAAAAGCAATGCTACCTCCTCATGTGTGAACCATCTAGTTTACAGGATTCATTACAAGTGGTTCAATCATAATATGCTATTCACACACAGAGCCATTCATTTGTGCATTTTACTGAAACACAGCCAGTTATACTTGAATTTGTGGCAAGTGTTACATGCGTGATAGATGGCTTTTCAAGGTGAAAACAGTCTATAGCCGTATATGCACGGGACTAGTATTACTTGGGGACCTCTAGTAATTTGTAATAATTACGGAAGTCATCTATGATCTTAATCCCTGTGCGATCTGCCATGTCAGCAATTTACAAATTACCTACCATATTTAGTCAAACACAGAGATTGTGTGATATTAGTCCCAAGCATACCTGCCATTTCTTTCATCCGCAAACACAGTGTGTTGAGTGGAGTGTGACTGTTTTCTCTTCTCAGGACACTTTTACTCCACAATATCTTTACATAGCAAATATTGTTTACTGCTATATTAATGTTCTATATGTTGAGTTCAGCCCCTTTAACAAATTTAACACGCTCAAACTAGCTCCATCTGGGCTTGAGCACTTATTCCCTACTGTTTGTGGTTATAAATAATGCCCCAAAATGTACCATTCACTGAAAAGTTCCCAGGAGTTAACTGTGCCAATTGCCGACCAACTCATATTTTCACACATTATTACAGTGATACTCCATGCAATCACACTTAAACTGTACCAGTTTTTTGCCTCTTTTGAATAGTTGGCAGTGTTCTGAACAACAGAAATAATGGGGACTCAGAGATGACATGTGACAAAGTGATTTAGTCACTTGGTGGTGATGACAATCTTGGGTGGTTCTTGCAGGTTCTTACATGAGAAACTGCAAAAAACCCTGAGACAAATCATTTGGTTCATCGAATCCAGTACACGAACTGCCTCCAGCTGCCAACTCTAATCAATCACATTATGAAAATGTATATCAAAGTGATTTTGTTATATGTAGCTAAATCGTCAGTGACTTAAAGATGAAAACATAAAACGTGTCTTGAATTTGGTCACACAAATTCACCTGGCTATTGCCATTTAACCCATGCCAAATCATCACTCTTACATTACTAGTTTCAGTAACACACTGAATGCCTTTTTCTGCCACTGTAATTGTAAGTTTTATATTCACCATATTCTCTGTGCTGACCACAAGCAAAGACAGCTCCATATAAAAAGCTTTAAAGCTGGGTCATTAGTTACCAGTAAGTTCCTGTTTGAAAGTAATTTGATGTGAAAAGAAAAATGCAAAGTAGCAACCAAATGCAGTGGGTTCTCCATAGTGTCAGTCCATTCCTTGGGGACATGGGCAAAATGCGAATGTTTGAAGTATTTAACTTCAGACATTAAAGGGATAAAAAGGTTTATCAAGTGTGAATAACGCCCCCCTTGTGTTGGATTTGATTGATGGGTGCTTGGTGAGTAATCCACTCTGAAAAGAACGGAAACTTATAGCTGATGGCATGTTTCAACAATGTTCATTAAAGTGTGCAGCACATTAAAGCTCTTAATAGGGCTGGACATTTTTTGCACAATTGTAATCTATGCTATGCTGAGTAAGTAGTAGTACTAGTACTTAGTAGAACATAATATGTATGGAGTCCTGTGGTAGCTGTGTACTACACTTATGGTACTCTATTGCATTGCGAACATGTATTGTAAAGCTGAAATGTGGTGAGGTCTTCAAACTCTGCCTCCTCTATATGGGACAGAGGGCATATCGGTTGGGTTCACGAGTTGCTCAAAGTGCTCTTTCCACCACACAACTCTATCCCCAGTCAGAGTCAGCAGTACCCCTTTCTACATCAGATATGTTACGTCATATCACGTCCTTTTTCAAGGCCAAGTACATTTAGATAAATGGCATTGGGGCTTGACATTAACTTTTTTTGCCCACCAGCCACTGTGGCTATTGGTTTTACTAGCCAATTTTAGTTGTTGGGAAATGCTGTTTTATTTGACTGAAATTGACTATGGTGTGTTACAATTAACTTGAACAACTACATTTACAATCCTTTTAAATGTAAATGGCCACTGTAAACACCCAGTCATCATATATTCAGCTCTGGTAAGGTTGTGTGTAAAGCTCATTTTGTGTGAAAACTGGATTAAGATAAAGACATAAAAAGATAGAATATTAGCAGATTATATAGCCTGACACTCTTCTGTAAACATGGTGAAGCAAGAGCGGAACGATGTGAAAGATGTTGTTGGTGCTGCAGGTGGAACTGTGAAAAACAGGAAAGGTCAGTAATTTTTTTCTTTATTTTCCGAACAATAGATAGCCAGCATTATACACACCACTATTGTTTGTAAGTCAGTTCTTAGCAACTCTTTCCCGATGACATCATGCGAGTCGTGAAAGATGGCAAGATTTGATTGGTCATGGACCAACGCGTAGTCTGTCATGTCTCTCAGCCAAGTCACAGCAAGATTTATGACTCTATAATCATCTAATCTGACACAGTGCCCATCGTAACAGATCAAAAATATTGTGTAGTCTGAACACGCCAAAGTGGCTAGTAAGAGTAACTGTGTTACACACCACTGCCGAATTATACCCACATTTGGCAGGTGGGTGGGTGCTAATGGTATGCCCTGAATGGAATGTGACCAAGCCTTAAGACATAATTTCCCACAAAAATCAAACCAAATCAAACATGCATGTCCAACAGTTCCAATGAAGCAGATTAACGTTAGAGTTTTTGAGTGTGAAATTCAACCTAAGCTTTTTTTTTCTGAAATTCAATTTGATACCAAAAATGCTTTGTGCTGTTCAGAGGGTACTTGGCTGAAAAAAAAAAATTCAGACGGGGTACATTATTGAAATATATATATGTTTTATATATATATGACTTTTGAGTTTAAAGTAAGAATTATGAAAACAAAGTCAGAATTCTAAGATAAATCACAATTCTGACTTTAATCTCAGAACTCAAATACATTTTTTCACATGTGGCCCTAATCCTCTTCCGTAGAAATAAGTTTAAGAACCACTGTCTTAAAGTTACATCCATATTATAATCAAGAGAACACTTTAAATCTTAGACAGTTCTTTAAAGTGTTTAAATCCAATCTGTATCAGTCTCACATTTAAAATTAATGTTGTTCTGTTTTTTATTTTATTTTAAGCTTTAAAATAAACAAAACAGGATATTAGGAATCAAAGGTAGATGGGAAAGATGTAGATTTTTTTTGCAGTGCAATATTATGACCACACCCTGGTGTTTGGATTGCCTATATTCTGTTATGTGCATTGAAAGAGGGATACTTGGTGCACCTGTATTTTCACAACTTCATTATTGTGGTGCATCTATCAATATTGACTGGGCCCAGCAAATATGACTGATGTTCACACTCCTCACAAAAAAGATAAAATCCACAAATCAAAGATGATTTAATTTCTCGAAGGACTAAACTGTGCCTGTTGATCCAGACACTTTCCTCAGCGTTGCCATAGAACTGTTTTGTTAATCTTATCTTATCTTATCTTTGTTTGTCTGTGTCAGAGGCGATTACGTGAAGCACTAAGGTGATTCAAATCAGAAGCTCAAGATAAATACACCTTATTTCCAGTGAATTATACTCAGGAAAGGTTTAATAAAAAAGGTTTTGTCAAACAGTCCAAGATATGCATAATCACTTTGATTAACTGCTTTAAAAAAGAAAAAAAAGGCATTTCTTGCACATTCTGACAGTCAGAAACATTTTTTTTTTTTACTTTATCTCTAGCTCCAGTCATCAAAACTGTAATTTTAGCTTTGCTTTTAAAGAGAATTTGAAATAATACACACAACAAAACCGATGAATGAAAGAATGAATGAATTCATGCATAAATGCATTGGTGCATGAGCAAATAAATGCATGAATGCATGAATCAATCTCAGCAAAACATTTTTTACATGAGATACAAATGTAAATCCACCATTAGCATGGAAATGACATTTGATTACTTCATGGTGACATATTACATCTTCAATTCCTAAATATTCATGAACGCATTGGTTCTTATTTTGGCCGTAGTAAATATTAGATTTACGTAAGGGCTGAAAACAGCTTTCATTTCAAAATAAATTGAGCTCCCATGGTGCAGCAAATCCTGTTATGCTAGAAATTATGACTTTTGATAATTAATTCAATGTACTGTAACGTTTCAACAACAAAAACATTACCCAGTATAGTGCTGAAAATGTTTTAACCAAAAGTACATATCTTTGGGCATTTTTCACTATACTGATGAATTGTTTCCTGCCCATATTTCTATTATTTCTATTTTTTCCTATTTTTGACAGTTGAATCTTTGAACATGGCAGTTCAGAGAATTTGTCATAACATTCCATGGCAGCTAATTGTGTCACATAAATACAGCCAAAAATCCCATTTTCTATTTGAACTATTTCACACAGCACATTGGCAAACATTCTCAATTAAATCTGAAGCTTTCGCTTCAAGACATTTGGGGGTTTTGTTTCAAGGATGCCTTTAATTGCTAAACTAGTTAGACATTTCATTGACATTCCAAGGATGATGACAGTCATTGGATTGACCGGCATTGTAACACTGAAAGCTCAAGCTGAGAACTGTGTGAAGCACTTGTGACAGTGACAATGACAAAATAAAAGCCTTGTTAAGAGGCGATGCATGCAGTGTTTTGTGCCTGCATGGTCTATCCATAACAATAGTAAAATGTGATGTTATATTCCATTCAGCTTTATGCTATGTAGTAAATCCAGGAGTAAAATGAGGACAAAAATGAGATGAACTATAAAGTCATGGTCTGGGGTTTGATTTATGGGTTTTGGCCCTTGTTAAAGGCAGGTTAAGCAATTGTTCCATGCTGCACTACACCTGCCGCTTCAGATTCTTTGCATAATGATCCTGTTCCCAATATTCCCAGGGAGGGAATATGCAATGTTCCTCTCCATATGAGAAGACATAGAGACAGAAAAATACTAGGACTGACCTGGTGCCTGGTGCACATTGCATTCAAGGGTCATGAATTTGCAATTTCATGCCTTCATATTAACTGCACATGTAGAGAGCCACTTCATCGCAGCACCCTGCTGCCAGAGGTTTTGATTACAGCTTTCCTTCAGGACCTCACCACTTTCCCATAGAGCACGCTATAATTAGGATGACCAGATTGCTTTGATTCACCCGGGAAATTGCTCTGATTCAGCCTGGAGCTTGGTCCGCTCAAGTGTGTTTGTATTTGTGTGTGAATGTATTTCGTGTGAATGTGTGCATGCATTTGCAGAATACATATGCATTTGTTTGTGTTTGTAGAAGAAGTATCCGTTAGTATGTTAGTGTGTGTGTGTGTGTGTAAGTGTGTATGTAGGACTGTGGGTATGCATGTTATAATTATTTCATTTTAAGGCTCAAATTTCACATTTTCCTCCCCTAAACAAACTCAGAAAAGATGTGGAAATATGCTGGTACTGGTAAAATGAAACTTTTGGATAACTTCTGCTGCTACTGCTTTCCCTACATAAATAAGGTTATGCACTAATTATTTATGACATTTCTTAAAAGGTGTATTAAGAATTTGATTCAGCAGGATTTATTTCAGGACTGTAGCCAAAAATGTTTTAAACTCCAAGTTTGACCAAATTGAAATTGCCCAAATTTGTCAGGAGCAGATGTTTAACAAAAGACCAGTGAAATACACTGACAGTTAATATTTTGCACTCATGCTCATTATGAAATTTTTGTTGTCAGTGAACAGAACGAAGATAAATTCAATAAAGGATTTCTTCTTATGTTGATAAAAATTGTAATTCGAGCAGCACTACATTTCCTATGAAATGTATTCACTACTGCATATTAACTATCATTTTTAGAAGATAGGCTGTCATCAAGACATGAAAATGATTAAGGGATGTAATCAGGGGCCTTATAGTTGGCCATTCAAACCAGACACACACAAAAGACCCACTCATAAAAGCATCATTATCTTTTTCATCTTTTCCCCACACAAATAATGAATGGAACATGAGCAGTACATCCTTACACTTGTCATCAGTGTGAGTGAGACAGGAATAACCAAACTCACTGTCTTGACCTTTTTATGTGAAATGTGAAGAACACGATCTTCATTAGTGCTGAGAATTCTGTTTATATATGAAATCCCCTCATCCAGTCCAATGATCTGCACATTACACTCAACAAATATTATGATATATGATCCACATGATGATTAAACGTAAGAAAACTATAAAATAAACTAAGCCTTCATAAACATATCATCTTTGTGAGTACTATTTTAAAAATGTGTGCAAAAGTGTCTCATTGAATCTGGATGATGTCAGCATAAATAATCGGAGATGCTCCAATAAATGAAGGCCAGCATCACATTGGGTTAGTGAGTGAGAGCCTGCACACTACACCAAGTTCCAAGAGTTTGGGATTTTTTTTGCTGTCTCAAAACTACAGTGGGAAAAAAAGCAAGTAGTAGCACTTCATGTTTCAGTGCTCTACGCTCTATAATTCTTTAAACAAGCTCAGATAAGGAAACATGCCTGCTACTGACCAACTAATTCATATTTCTAGCAGAACCTTTTAAATGAGCTTTACATGTTTTACAACACAGAAATAGATGGATTTAGTAAATGCTCAGATTCCTGGTTATATAGAGGGGATTATGGGGATTTTTGTTCAAACCAAAAGTTGAAGGAGTCAGCAGTGACGTCTGCTAATCAGTGCAAAAAAGGATCTGCCATACTGTAGTACCACAGCTGGCATCATAATGTAATGTCACACTGGGAAAAGTGAAGCTCAGTTCACCATTTTCTTGACAGATGTGCACATGCAAACTACTTTTTTTAGAATGTATATGTCAGTGAAATACTGAGTGGTTTGTTAATATTGAGATGATTTATTTGCATTTCAACTCAGTGCTGAGGAGGCACGACATTTCCATTTTCAAGTCACTCAAGCGCAAAACTGTTGCACAAGCATCCATATCTTTTCTTTAAAAAAAAACTATTATTACACTATCATGATAATTGAAACTGGCAAAAAGAAGAACTCATTTACAATGATTGACAGATGGTCCCATCAAACAAAAGTGCTGCCAGTGGCTGCTCCAGTGTAATATGCACAATCAATTGCTATTATTGACTGCTGAGTAATTTGGGATTTCACATTTCCAATCTAATCCTTACTGAAACTTCCTATATAATACACACTGCATTCAAAACAATGATGGATTCATGAGCTGTGTACTCCAAGAGCAAATCTCTTGTTGTAAAGAGACCAGAGCGGATTCATTAGAGCCCCAAATGGTTGAGATTAGTGCTATACAAGCTCGTATTTCTTTCAGGCTTGCAGTATTATGTTGATATCGCGTGTATAACTATAGTCTGAGCGTTAATAATATGGCTCTTGAAAGAGAAAAAAAAAATCAAGGGCAAAGTTGTCGAAAAGATGACAATGATTCATGGTTCCTCATGTGAACATTAAAATGAGGAATTAAAAAGTAAATTCAAACAGTCACAAAAGGCAGAAAACTGCTGCTACATTGTGCTTCCCGTGAGCTGTAAACGTACATACAGTGACTAACCACATGGGGGAAGTCGCTCAACCAAATAAGCAGTGACTCAGGGCACTTATACAATAACTTAGCATTGACTGTCACATTGGAAAGAAAAGAAAAATACTGATAATATGAATGGCAAAATAAGCAAATCAATTGCACAATATAGATACAGAAACGTTTTCTTTTTTTACAAACTGCTGAAGGCTATCAAGAGAAGAGAAGCAAATGGATTAGTGCAAGGTGGTGAGACAATTGGTATCCTGGTGCCAGAAGTAATGTGGTTGCCATTTTACATTACATTTTTTTGGTTAAATCACAATTTACATGGCCAAAAGTTGACCAGGTTTCTCGCTAAAGAACAGAAAACTACATTATGGCCCAAATTCTGTCCATGTTGTGTACATTAGGATCATTTTAGATTCCTTTACTTTCAAGGCCAGTGAGGATATAGGTTTGTTTACATCATGGTATCACAGCTCTCCTCATTCATAGCAGCTATGGAGACTTTTGTTGGCTAAGATGGACTGTACCCAACAAGTCCTCCAAACAATACAATCACGTAGGTCGTTTGTTCCTACCCTCTAATATGACCCATAGGAGCGCTTCATTAATTAGTGCCCCTAGCTCTGGCAGGAAATATGACCCACAGGAGTGTTTTCTGTCCTCACACCTAAACATAACAGTCATGGTTTTTAACATGTTGTTAACACTGTAAAACTGTCACAGTTTGGTTAGATTTTGGAAGCAAAACTACTTAGTTAAGTTAAGAAAGAGATCATGGTTTGGGTTAAAATCAGTACATCTGTTCTGTTACTTCAGTGCGTACGTATATGACGTAATTACACCTGTGGTGTAGAACCTGACGTAGTTTCGTTTGTCAAGTAAAGTTAAAATAGTGCCTAACATACACTAGATGACCATCTCACATCTAAAGACAACCAACTCACATCTTAAGACGACAGACTCTCATGATTTCATTCCGTTATTTGAAATGTGTCTGTGACAGCGGAATCGCTTGAAAAGTCATTATTTTTTGATTTTAAACAGACACAACCACCAGTTGTGTGTTTGTTTGAGCCATTTACAAATGCTCCTGCCAACCATTAACAGACTTTCTGGGTCTTAAACCACGTTACATGACTTCCTGCTTTGCTCGTAATGTAAATATGGGTCGTAATTGTGCAACCTTTGGGGTTGTTTTTTGGGGGGAGGACATTGTCGCTGTACCACGTTAAATATGTTAATATGGTACTGGACTTTCTATCCAGTATGATCCAGTGTTGATTTAAAATTGGAGCTTGCTCTGACCCCCACACAGTCTCACGCCTGAGAAGGAAAACGCATCATTTTAACTGAGTTAACACATCTGGCTGTGTATGTCCTCATATCAGCAGAGCAAAATCACAAGGACAGAGTCAACCTCTTGAGTCCTGACAGAAACAATTCAGCTATAATTGTAAGTCAGGTTGTAAGCCTGTTTCTATTCCACAGTCATTCAGTCACAATAGGATGGAACAAGTGAGAATAGGCTCTCGGGCGTAGTCACAGCCAGCAGCAAGAGCCAGCTGAGAGAGTCTTCATTATATGGAACAAGGAATCATTTATGGAGCACTGTTACTCTGTTCAGGGGCAATCTGACAAACATTGAATTTGGCACACGTGAGGTTGGAAATATCTATGCACCCACTTTCCATTATGGCATAATTTGATTTAGGTGGAGCCTCAGCTCTGTAGCAAGCTTTCGTTGTGGCACCTTTTAAAATGTCAGATATTGTGCATTTCAAGGCAATATTTTCTTTGTATGTTTAGAAAATTGTGCATCACCCACTCTCCTGGAAATGCAAAGTATGATACACATTAAGTTTTTTTTATGTATCAGCATTTCACCACCGCTCACATGATGAGAGTATGAAAAATCCTCGAGCATGCATTATTCAAGAAAGATGATTTTGTGTAGTCTCTGGCTGCTGCAGTGAGGAATTTGCTGCCTGGTTTGTCTGTTTGGTTTGAAAGACAGGTTTTCCACCATCCGCCAGCCCACATTAAGATTTTATATCAGTTCTTAACTCAAATCTGCTTTTGGCCCATGATAACTGTAACAGATTTAATTATCCAAGATCAGAACAGAACTTAAACGTCTACTAACTGCCAAAACACACCGGGCTCGGAAGCGCCGCAAAGCGGAGCTATTTTCATTTCCGCGCCCATGTTATTCAATCTGTCCGGCCATACCGGCTGCAATCAGGCGTGGAGGGCGACGGCCTGCGCACTGCAGCGATCGTTTCAGCGTCTCCTATATTTCTTCCGCAAGCGAATGTGTCCAGCCAGGCAGGTAATTATATACATGAAGGCCACAGTGCAGCTGGATACTTTACAAAATAAACATAAAATAAATAAAAGGTGTATGGTATTTTTGACTCCTCAGCTGTGTCTACAGGGCGATTAAGCACAGAGAGAGAGAGAGACCGAACAACGGACAGACAGAGTGACAGACAGAGTGACACACACACACACACACACACACACACACACACACACACACACACACACACACACACACACACACACACACACACAAACAAACACTCACTGGAAGAGAGATCAAGAGATGTTTTGTAGAGTGGAGAGGAGAAGGATCACTTTGTGACTGGCGCAGAGAACTGCGCGTCTGGTATTAACAGCCAGGCACGCGAACAGGCACCAATCTACGCTTCACGGCTATTTGCGGCTCTTCAGCGTGCAGTGTGTTCCCTGCTTAATTCCTTAGCCAAAAACAACACACATTCCATTGTTCAGAATAACCAGCATATCCCACTTGAAATGACACAGAACCACATAGCCCCAAGCCAGCCAGGCCCAAGCATCCCTACACATTCACAGTTGGCTTAATTTAGTGAAGGAGCCTGACTCCATCAGCAGAAATTAAACTGTATAGGCCACAGACAACTATGGTAGGCCTGTCAGGCCTGTCAGTGGTTATATGAAATTCAAGGTGAGTGTGACGTGTCCATCTGTCTATGTCCTTACGAAGGAGCACCAGACAGTGTGTTGCGGCTTTGTTTTGCCCGGCCGCTCAGAGCACTTCTAGTTGAAAATCTCTGAATTCTTCCCCGTTAACAACAATGGATGTTTCTGGATTGCATTGACAAATTGTTGGAGGTAGGTATGGAGACTTGTTGGCTTCTCAGCTCATTGACCCTCACCTCACACCAGATATATAGGATATAGAGGATAACATGACGCATCTCTTTTAAATGTCTCCCTTATGTTATTAAAGGGGACCTATAATGCTTTTACTATATTTTTACTTATATATTGTCATATATATATATATATATATATATATATATATATATATATATATATATATATATATACTGTAATGTTACAATGTGGGATGTTCATTTTAAGTTTGGCCATAACTTATTACAAATAATAAGATAAACGTATGTAAAAGTAATCCCTGTGAGCAAAAACCTCAGATTTCTGACCGTTCTGAACAGTTTTTATACATTTTTTCCTAGTTTTTATATATTCATCAACATAAACTTGTTTTCTGCCCTTTGAAATACCTAAATATGTAAGTTCCTTAACCTCAATTAAATCATTTTTGAGAATTATTTTGTAAATTAGCAATATTGTTTTGGTCTATGAGAGCAAAAAAAAAAAAAAAAACTGCTCACAGCTTACTTCATTATTTCAGCACATTTCACCACTGGGTTTTAGCATTGATTTGGATATAACATTTAAGTTGCATTTAAGGACATTCAGAAACACCATTCTATCATTTAAGGAAAACTACAGAACAGCATGTCCATTCTGTTCTTACAAAAGGGGTTTGACTATTTGTATGACATTGCTCTGAGGTTTCTCCAAAATGTCTATAAATCAATTAAAGCTAATTCCAAATGCTGTTGCCAAGGCTTTAACTGGAACAAAGGAAAGAGCTCACATCACTCCTGTTCTGAATCCTGTTCTAAAATCTTTGCACTTTCTTCTTGCTGCAACTCCAATTAGTCTTAGCATAGATTTTTAAGATCCCGGTACTTTTGGCTATTAATCTATGCAAAGACGTGCCCCTGACTTTATCACTGATATGCTGCTAAGATACAGTGATATAGTCCTCAGATCTTGTTTCTCTACTCATAAAGCTGCAATCTCTATTAACACCTAAATCTGAAATAGTTTCCATCTGCTTCAACATTTTGTTTTTGCCAGATATGGGCTACAAAATTGGCAGGCGCTGTGTCAATTCTACCGGCTACTTTAGCAGGTGAGGTTTTTTGATCTTGGTTCTGTATGCACACAAAGCCTCTCCCATACTGAGGCTTTGACTGCTGTGTCCTCTTGAGTCTTTCTTGCTCTCTTTTTAAAACCAGAAATATGACAAAGTATCCATTTTTTAATTGACTATTGATTTGCCTCCATTACGTTTCTCCCTGGGGTGCTGTGACAGTGACTGTAGGGTCTAGTGAGCTTAAGACCGTAGTCAATTAAGTTCAGTTCTCCCAAGCATGGGAGCAGCTTTCTTGTGACTGCGCACACTGCAGCAGCGTAGTAAATATGGAGAAAAAAAGATGGATTGTGTGACTACATCTATCTATAAATTGCAGGAACATCTGTCTGTCTGTCTGTGTGTTATGCACATCTCTCGAACCGTTATTCCGATGGATTTCAAACTTGACAGGTGTCTTGCTACGGGCATGCGTAAGTGCAGTGCCAAGTTTGACGTTGTTTGGATTAGAAATGCAAAAGATAACGTATGTATTGGTAAAAGAAGCACACATTGGCTTTTGCTGCTCTAGCCGCTGGCCACTCCCCCTCTGACACTGCTCACTGAGTGAAGAAAGCAGCGGAGCTTTGGCAGCTAAAATGTGACATACACCTCAGACTCACAAAAACGTGCAAAGGAGCACTACTTTGGACTGTCTTTGACTTTGAATAAACAAACGACAATTCCCAAATTTAAGGACGTTTCAGAATCCCACACATGCAAAGCACAACCAGACAACAAGTGGCAGACAGAGCATGATGCCACTTATAGGCAGGCTACCAGACACTTTTTTTGAGTCACATCGCTGTCCATGTTTGGGGGCGTGCTTGGTGGGAAGGTAACCTGCACGCCACACGCAGATGCCACATGCTGAACGCTTTACAACACCGTCAGACACCCACCAAGAGCCTGGGTCTGTCCGAGGTTTCTTCCTAAAGGAAGTTTTCCTCACCACCCTAGGTTTCTCCCTAATAGGAAGTTTTTCCTATCCATAACTCTTGTTATGATTTGATACTATAAATAAAATTGAATTGAACATCACGACTGTTGTGTGAAATAAGGTTGGCGAAAAAAAGGCGCTACGCTTTTCTGTGTCTATTTTTTCGCTAAGAGGAAACTCAACAAAAAGCCATTTGCCAATACTAAATATCAAACAAAAGCCAGAAACTATATAGTATTAAGTTGCTGTGAGCTGTAGCCTACATTTACCTCTTCTAACCAGAGGCAGAATATAAAGTAATCTCGGAGATTATTCCTTCACAGCGCTGTGCAATGCGAGAAAATCTCAGAGCTGAACCGGGCAGACACAGCACTTTTCATCAGACTCAACCTGGGTCGGGTTAATTAAGTCTACTGCTAACTAATAACATTACCGTCGCCAAAATACCCCCGCAAATTAAATCCCCTACTTCACTGTTAACTGTCAAGACAATAAACCTGTATGGAAATTAACATCTCTGCCGAAGTGTTAAATTCTTCAACGATCATACGACGGGACAACACCCTCTCTCTCTCTCGCTCTCTCTCTCTACGCGCGCACACACACACACACACACTCCTGTTCTGGTGGTTGATTAACGCAGATATGTGCTGATTAGCTCTCATAACGGGCCAGGTGGGTAGCGCACTGCCATGAGTCCATGAGGCTAATGTCTGATTACTCCACATTGTCATTGTGATATTTTGTGATTACATTCTGAATCTAGAATGTTCTCTGTCAGGTAAATCAGTAAGTTAGTAGTAGGCTATACAGGGGAGTTGCATATGAAGTGGTTTGGGGTCCTTCTGTAAGTATTTTGTGGTACAATTTGGTTTTGATGAATTCTACAAGCAGCAATACCACAGGCCAAGCAATCGGCCCGTTCCAAACAGGCACATTTTCAACGGGCACTGCTAGTGTTCTTAAAAAGTCTATTCTCTTTCTAGCAAAGCTGCTATAAGTGTGTAAGGAAGCTGCTCCTGTGCAATGCATTCTCACTCATTGTTAAGGAAAGTGAAAAAATTATTTGTGTATCCGCCCCATGATTCAGCTCCACTTCAAAATTAAATGGGTTCTTCCTTGGCCCATGGCTAAACCCGTCCACCAAGTTTCAGGAAAAAATGGTTAGTTTTTTTTTTTTCTTCGTAATCCTGCGGACAATCATACGAACAAATAAACCGAACAGAAAACATAACCTCCTTGGAGATGTAAATATGTCACACGCAACGAGAAAATGTTCCCTATATCAAATCCTTACCTCAAGAAGCAAAAATGTTTGTGAAAAAGCTCTCAATGGTACAATTACTGCTACTGACAAGATGTAGACAGACAGGAAGAAAAAGGAGTTAACTAGAGAACACCAATTAGTGGTTAATTCCTTAAATAAAGCAGAATCAGCAAGCTGGCATTTCGCTCTTCTAAAGCTGTTACATTTCACTTTCAAGCTTTCACTTTCATTTTTATATTCATCACATTGAGTTCTATTTTCTGCCCTTTGAAATACCTGAATATGTAAGTTCCTCAACCTCAATTAAATCATTTTTGAGAATGCTTTTGTAAATTAGCAATAAAGCCAACAACACAATTCTCTCAAGAACGGAACTATTTAGGACCGACTTGCCCGTGTACCTGTGTAGGTTATCATTAACAGTTTCTAATACAACATATAACATAAAACAACAAAAAGTAGAGCTGTCAAAATAACGCGTTAATTTCGATTAATTAATCTGAGAAAAAAATAACGCTTTAAAAAAAATAACGCAGATTAATCCATATTGACGTTTGACCTGGACCGTTCTAGCCACCATTGGACAGTAAAATGAAGGAGGGAGACGAGAATGTGCTGCCTGGATTATTAATTGGAACATTTACTTGTAAAAATCTTTTTCCTGCCAACCCTGGCTACCGATATCTGGTGCCACTGATATGTCTGCGCTTCTCTCTGATGCTCTGAAACAGACGATACCGGCAACACAAACACCGCTGCACGTGACGGTAGTTAACACTATACTCGACAGCAACCGTCGGAGAAACAACACAGACGGTGCGTTCAATGAAACTGGTAAACTACAGCGTTGTGGTGCATTTGAAGTTATTGTAAATGTCCTTTTCCCATCTGGTGGTTGTTTTTGTCGTTCAACAGCAATTTAATAGTGAAATTAGTTATTGTTATTGTTATACATTATTATTAAATCATTTCATTTTGACCATATGGCATTAGCAATAAACAAGCCGTTCTTTCATGTCACCAACTGTTGTTTAGTACCCTTTTTTTTCTTTTCTTTTTTTACTTTCTTAAAAAGTATTGGTTCAGGCACCGTTAATTATGTATGTGATTAATTTCGATTAATTAATGACAGCGTATGTAATTAATTACATTACATTTTTTTAATCGATTGACAGCCCTAATAAAAAGCAACTTTGTTGTATTAAGCCAAAGACGTCGTTGCAAATCGCTAAATCCTAGCAGAACTATTTCAGATCAGACATTAAGACAATCAATGCAGGCACTCCCTTCCTAGTCCTAATTTGATAGATTTAGAAAGGACACAATAAGGGTCCTGATATAATAGGAATTTCCCATTTCAATTTTCCCTTCAGCTTCCCCTCTGATTCCTTTCGAGGTTAAAAAATGGGCACACTGAGAAAAAAATCCATACGATCCATGGCCATGGGCTGCTTTCAGGGCCTCCTAAAGCTGTATTTCTTCTCTCCCCATAAATCTGTTGCCTGTCTCACAGTCCTTTGTGCAGCCAAAAAGATGAGTGTCAAATCTCACAAAGCTAAGACCACAGTGAAAAGTACTCAGTACCACTTTTGGAAATATCTGCAACTTTCCACCCTCCAAGCGTGACACTGGAAAGATCAACTAAACAAAATAACATTCACAAACCTCATCTGTGTGGGAGATGCTTATACCCTGCATGAAAATGTAAAATAAATTATGTTTATTAATATTTAAAAGCACAAGTGTTCACACAATGATACAAGTTTAATGCAACATGTTTTATTAGTAGAGACATTTTGAAGCAAGCCATACTTTCTAAGGCAGTGTGATTGCAACGAAATAGGGACACATTAATGACTCTTGTAAAAACTAACAGAACGCACATTTCTTCAAACCATGCTGTGTTGAATTTAGCTTACAAATACCATAAATGAAGCCTGTGTGGGAAAATAAAATGTCATACTATTCGTTTCCTGTCAATATGTTGTTGTGAAATTCTGAAAGAAATGAGAAACTCATGTGCTTCGTGTTTTTCAGGCCTTGATATTATGAGAGATCCCTTCTGGTGAGGTATGCATCAAAACAGTTTTGAGGGATTCAACATAATTAAATATTTTGATACAGAGCACACAGGGGATAGACTGATACTTTAAAAAAAGATCACAAAATAAATGTTATGAAAGGATAGCCAATAGGCTATGAATGACAGACAGGTGAGCTCACATCTATGTATTTCCCTGTAGTTACAAAAAGACACAAAGTCACATTGGGCCTAGCTAAAAATAAATCAAATCATATACTTACTCCACAGGGCTGGAATGATATTATAAACTAGGGAGCCATTCTGGCTCTTTTCATCCTGTCTGGCTTTTTTTAGTTGACCTTTTTCAAGCTACAGATGCCCTTGGGTTAGTCTCTTGAGAAAATAATTAAATTTAAAATTCAACGCCTTAAGTGAATGAATCGATTCATAAAAGATAACACTGTCTGATAAGTTTTGTCAAACTTGCTTAAAAAAAACTATGAAGCAAGAAACTATTTTTAGGGGGATCACTTCGTAGGAAAGAAGACTTATCAAGCAAGGTGATATTGAGGTAAACGGTAGAGAGACAAAAAGGTTTTCTCATCAGCTATGTGTCTCTGGGGAGGCGAAGCTGTTTCTCCTCTGTCGCCTCCCCAGTCAACCACGCTCAAAAGGGAAGGACCTTGGTGGGGAGCAGAGCGCAGCAAGCGATGAAGACATCCTTAGCGTGGGGGAGTGAAGGGAATGAGGTAGACTGCACCACAAGAGATGAAGCCTACACTTCACAGCATACGGAGAACCATGAGGAGACATCAGGGGAGGCACTGTGTTCAATATCAGACATGCACGTCTCAGGATGAAGAAAGGAAAGCTCCTCAAGAAATACAGAAAGGGCTGCATCGTGAAAGACATCACAAGGTTATTCTAAAGTGATGCTTTAAAGACACTTGGAAGTATTTGAAGATGTATACTTCTGTGTTTTAGTGCGGGGCTTTGAAAAAGAAAATGCTGATTTGCTGGAAGTTTCTTTTTGTCAAAAACAGTGTCTTCATGTCACTGACAATACTACAACATTGTGCTTATGCATATAACAATCTTGACTTGACCATTATTTGATATAACTCACTGACTCATTGGTTTGTTTGTCTGTTTGTCTATGTGAGCAACTGTATGTATTAGGGCCCTATCTTGCACCCGGCGCAGCGCGGTGCAAAGCCTGACGCAAAGCCTGACGCAAAGCCTGACGCAAAGCCTGACGCAAGTGTCTTTGCTAGTTTAAGTCAGTTTCCTGTCCAGCGCCCACGTCGTTTAAATAGCAAATGCACCTGCGCCCATATTTGCACCCATGGGCGTTCTGGTCTTACAGGGAGGTGTGTTCAGGTGAATTCTTGGCGTATTGCTATCTTGAGGTAGCGGAAAGTGATCGTGCCATTGACCAACAAAAACCTGGTCTAAAGTCAATAGCGCAGCATTTCATTGTTATTTTAACAGCAAATTAGTAAAATGCGCCAAGGCCTATGCACAGAGCGCGCACACTATGCTTGTTACATACACACACACACACACACACACACACACACACACACACACACACACACACACACACACAGGGAAGCGCAGCAGCACTCAAACATGCAAAAGATTACAAATGGAATGGGAGATGACACTCTGATTGGTTTATTGCATGTTACGACCAAAACACACCTATGAATTAATGAAGACACTAAGTACAACCCTTTTGAACCATGCGCTCGGCGCACAGACCCTTTTTTCTCAAAAGTGGATTTGGACACGCCCTAAATGCACCTGCGCCATGCGCTTCACACCGTACGCTTAGATCGTTAAAATAGGACCCTTAGTCTGTTTTTGGGCTTGTGTTGAGTGGTGTCTGATGTATTGTGTTTACTTTTGTTATGTTGTGAGTATAAATGTTATGTATGTAAGTTTATGTTTTGTTGTACCGTTACTGTAGGTTTTCATGTTTTTGCTGTTCTTTTGATGTATTGTGAGTATTAATGTTATGTATGTATGTAATCCAGTTTATGTAATACTCTTATGAAATAGAGACCCCAGGAAGAGTAGCTTCTGTGAAGCTAATGGGGATCTTAATAAACAAACTTCAACAGATATTTAATTCTCCATCAGACGTAACTGTGTGTATAGAAGACAAATAATGCACAGCACAGAGGTCTGTCTGATGTCCATCACTGTTGCTGCTGTGCCATGACTGTCATTATGCATCATGGGAGGGACATTCTTGCAGAAAATGATTAATGCATGACAGGCAGGAGATGCTGCGTTTGATGGGGTATAATAAATAACCCCTTGATGTCATGCAGAGCAAAATTATTTGTTCTTTTCAGCAGCCTATACTCAGTACAGCACTAATTTGCGCTCTTTAACAATGATGCCATATGGTGGGGGAAGCAGCAGGGTCTACTCAGGACATGCCTACATTTAAAATGAGAAGCCAAACTTTTAATGTGCCTGCTGGGTCCATTGCCAGTGGGTGTACTGAGGAGAGGAAACATTGATAATATAATTAACATAGTGTTATACTAGACTAGAAAATAAAAAAAGGATATTATCAATCTTCATTAAGACAAAATGATAATTTGCCTTGAATTGTGTCTAAAATGTGTCTATATGCCACTGACTCGTTATGCTAGCTTTATGCATGGTCACACCCAAGCTGGCTGTAATGCATGTCACCCTATCTCATTATATAAGTCTACCTCTTTAAAGAGCATTCATTATACTGTGCCACTGCCCGTGGTGAGAGTGTTTTGGCCACTTCATGCCCAGTGGACTTCAACTGAGGATTTGGAAGCAATCTGTGGGGATTCTTAATGGCTACTACGTTGCTAATTCTTACTGCTAAATGGTAGCATACATACAAATGTGGTCTTGCATTGCCAGCTCTATCTCCACAGCGCTGTGGAGTAAAGTCTGGCTACACCACACATACATTCTAGGATAGGAAAAAAAACCTCTGGGTTGTTTGCATTTCTTTAAACTGATCAAAAGTTACCGGCGCAAATACGGTGGCTCTGCAAAATGGTCTCGGGAAAGAACTTGGAATATTTGCGCTCCACAAAAGAAAAAGCCAGACAAAAATATTCAATAAAGTTAACTGTTCACATAATACAGTATTGTGAGCTATTTAAGTTAACTGGATACATGGTTAAACTTAATTTGCTCTCACCAGTGTATCACTGTGTGTACTTTGTCACAGCAATCCCGCCAATCGGTCCCAAAACATCCCAGTTAGATAGTAAACGCTGTAAACATATTATTTGTAAATCTATGCAATCATTCACTGAAAGAAACAAGCAGGCCTGCTTTGTTGCATGATCCAAATTTTCTTCAAAACTTGTCATTTTCATCATGTGGCTTGCTAGTTTGAAGTTTGTTGTTGATTCCCGAAGCGAAGGGATTTTGAGAATGGCAACACAGAGAGCGGAAGGTGAGGGGCAAAGCCTGACATCCTGGAAATGTACTTCCGTTGATCCATATACAAATGCAAACTAATCTGTGTACAGAAAATGCCTATCCCTACAAAAAGTACCATGGTATTGTGATGGAAATGGATGGGGTTTTACCATGGTACTTCCCATGGTACTGGCCAATGCAACAGCACTGTGCCATGATACTGACAAGTAGGTCAAATGATGACATTATACCTCATTAAGCAGACATAATAATAATAAATTATTAGCTACATTAAAATTCCTGTTATACATTCCTGATATGTAATGTAAAGCTTATCCCAGGTGAACTGCTTAAATATTTCACTGGCTGATTTTACAAGTATCTCTTCATTCTCCGGGAATGAAAAAAAATATCACTCAAGGGCTCATTTAATTTTAACAAATCTTGTTTTATTCCTCAAACAATCTGACAATCTGAGCTTCAAACCAGCTAAAGCCCTTGCAGGTCTCCAGGGAGTTGACTGGCACCTGGAAAACACAAAGCATTACTTAGCACAGCATTACTTTTACATGGATTATTACGTCAAACTGTTGTATTAAGGCTTGATTGATATCACATGACATCAATATCATGATTAATTGTCCCATTTACCTCAGTAGTGATTAATAAATTATATCTTATTAAATACACTTGTGCACAAGAATGTCCGTCCTCATAAAGGAGGTTCTAATTAATTATTTCTACTCAACAAGAAACAGATAAGCATGGATTATAGCCTATATATTATGTATAACATTAATGTCAAATATTCAGTTAGTTAAGAACTCCTGTAGGTATTTGTTTGCTAAAACAGGAAAATGAAAGTAAGGTGGGCTCTGTTTCACATCTCTTGGCTATTAAAATAAATTATCTAATGCAGATAATTAGATCTGAATAACACTTTAAAGTGCTTGTTATCTCGTTCCATCTGGCGGATGTTTTAACATCACGGTGTCATAATTGTGCACACTTTTATAACAGCCTGCTGCATCTGAAACAACCTGCTACATCCTCTGTGGTGGGGGAGCACATAGAGGAGACTGCTTTACAGCTCCACGCTGAATAGCTGCAGAGCTAACCCCATCACTGTACTCTGCTGCTGCTAAACAAAAACTCTGGACTCGCCTCTGATGGTCCGCACAGGCACCACACACACACAGACACGCACGCACGCACACACACACACAACACTGTGCACTCCTAAAGGAGCTGCACCATATTTAGCTAGTTTAGCTGTATCATGTTGACTAAGTGTGCGGACACGACTGGCATGACTTCTCTTTCTTTATTAGCTATTTACAGGGTTAAAGTAATAAACTCAAAGATTTTCATTGGAATAAATGTCTGATAAGTCACTGTCTACCGCCGAATGAGGTAACACAATGGCGATTGTCCATATGGCCCACTGATGAAAGCCCTCGCATTTGCAGTATTACAAACTGGGTGTCTGTGGCGACATTCCCAGGAAAATCGCAAAAGGTTAAAGGTGCACAGTTAATGATGTGTTTTCCATCACCCATCAGTGGTTGGTCCGCTAGAAATGGGAAGGCGGCCGGTGACCGGAATTGGCTGATTTTAACGTGACCGGGCATGACCGGCAGGTCAGTCTGACATATGCCGATTTTATGCCGGTCAAATGAACTCGGGCACAGCATAATTAACATGGCGCAACATCAGCATCACACGTGCACACGCGCCGCCACTCCATCAGCTGTTTATGAAATGTCATAAAGTCGTAAATACACGGCTCTGCAGAACCATCTGCTCTACTGATCTCAGGCGAACGGACAGCCGCGCTCTCTCCCCTCTGAGGCTGAACAACTGGAACAAGAAAACCGCACTCACAGCTACACTTTATCGGAAAATAGTGTTGGGCACACTGACTTTGATGAATTTACTGTTTATCAGACCCCAGATGAGACAAGAAGCTAACGTTAGCGAACGCTGCGGAGACGGTCCCTCTGCCTCGGACTCCCCGCTGCAGGAGACGCTGTGTGTATTCCTCCAACACGCTGTATTAACGTTACTGTTTAAAACGCTTTCCAGGTTAGTGGGGATGTATACCGCTCAAAACCAACATTAAAAACGTAGTAATCTTTCCTCAGCGTTTAGTTTTGTTGCTAAACTGTGTGTAAAATGACACTGGACTGGACTGGCCATCTGGCATAGCGGACATTTTCCCAGTGGGCCGACGCACTTTTGGGCCGAATCGCCAATATAAATAAGCCATTTTTTTTGGGCTGCGCCGGCCTATAAAGTACTCCTAGCGGCCCATTGGTTAATTTTCTTTATTGGCACTGGCCTGACCCAATCAAATCCAGGAAACCCCTTCCCCACTCCGGGCCACAAATTTACGAATATTTATTATGTGCACCTCATGTCATAACGACAACAAGCAGTTTGTCTGTAATATTAAAGTTAGTGGCTGTCAGGTAACCTAACTGCTTAAGCTTACATGGGAAATTCTAGCGATTGGCCTGTTGGGTAGCTGAAAAGTCTGTGTGATCTATAAAATCAGTGTTGATGTTCCTTGAATTGCTTAATTAGCTCTTTTCCAGGGCATATACTACTCTCAGCTTTATTGTAGCTTTTGGGAAGGGTTATGGTTATGGTTATTGTATTCAGCAGACACTTTTGTCCAAAGCGACAAAATATGAATCTTACAATAGTTAAAATTAACAGTAAACTGTTTTTAAAGTTGCAAAGCCAATATTAAGCAAAATAGTAATAATAACAATAATGGCAATACAATATCAAATATCAATAATAATAAAAAATAATAAAAATACCATAAATATACAAATCATAACTTTAAGAATGAATGAATTATTTAAGTGTAAGATCAACAGATAAGTCTTGAGACCCCTCTTGAAGGATCCAAAACGATTGAACGCAGAACACTAGGCAACTCGTATCATAGAATGCACGCATATTTTAAGAGGACTGTCTACAGGGAATGTGTCTGACCAATCACGGTGGGTGTGGGCCGCCTGGGCCAAAAATGCCAGGGCCAATGTTTTGTCCCAGTCCAGCCCTGGCGGTGATGTTAAATCATCTGTTTCAGGTAACAGCACCCTAGGGTACCGTCTATTTGCTGGATTGTTCCGAGGTAACCATCAGTGGCTAACGTTTGCAGATAAGCCTGTTGACAGCAACGGTAGTGTTCACACTTATGCACAATGACACATAAAGCAAACTTACTAAAAAAGGAACTACACGCTGTTTAGGTAACGTTACTGTTGACGTTCAAACAGGCCTGTGTGTGTGTTTTGAGAAATATCTTTATACTGCAAGGCTATATTTATTTTATTTTTATTTGTTATTTATATATTATTTTATTGCCATTACCTGTTTTCCCTGTTGAAAATACAGAAGCTTAGTTTGCTAAATATATCACATTTTTTTGTTGGATATTGGATGTGAAAAGAAGGAAATGGTTCTTCCATAACATTGCACTTTAGATGTGTGTGAATTTTCCTTATATAGTTGTATTTTATAGCGATTAATTATCTGTTAATAAAATGTTCTATGCAAAATGTAAAATGTTCTATTAAAGAAAAGATAGAAGATAAATATTTGTGTAGCTGTAAAGTGGTTAGAAAAAATTAAATCCGAATCGGCTAAAATCGGTATCGACAGTTCAAACTTAATGAAAAATCTGAAATCGGAATCGGCCTAGAAAGTTGTAACCGGTGCATCTCTAGAGCTTACACATACTCGCTGTTTAACGTACTTGGGTGTAAAGCAGTGTACTGTTTGGATCTCTGGGAAGTGAGATCCAGAAACAAAATGGCGATCTTCGAGATTGTAACTTTAATTACATTACTTTTTACAACTGTAACTTAACCCATGCCAACTCCACTTACACATAGTATTCATTCACTGTCATCACTGTTACTGTGTTCTTGTTCTTATTCTTCCTATTGGGACGGTTTGAGTTTCACGCTATAGCCTCACATTCATTACCCACTAGGTTACATTTAGTATTAGCTACACTAGCTGTACCTACAGGTAAATTAATTATCCCAAATGTTACAGTTTGCTGTAGCTACATCAGCTCTTGCTAACGAGAACCTGTTACTGAGCCTTCCTTAACTCTAGCTAACTTATGCTACATTTTCAGACTGGAAGCATTTAATAGTCTGATACATAGAAATAGCGACAGGAAATGTCTGTTATAAAACCGGGCTTCAGGTAATAAAAGCTGAACTTTGCATTTTACCCGTTTCAAATATCACTCCACTTGCAGCCGTGAAGAAAGCAAACACCCCATCGTGCATTCACAACAGGCGTTGTCTTCTTCTCGTTAAAGTTGCAGCAGACTCCAATAGTGTGTTCTTCTTTGTCCTCTTACACATACGTTGTTGAAGAAAAGCTTGTGCCTGTTGTTCCAACATAATTTCCTGTTTACGCATTGTGGTTACCTGCTGCCAGGTCCTTTTCTGTGCACACCACAGTCGGGGAATTAGGGTTGAGAATAAGATTTTGTTATAAGGTACTTAAAGATGTAGTTAGTTATCGCATTGCCAGACCTATCTTGACAGCGCTGTGGAGTAAGTGCTGGATGCATGGTTAAATGTAATTTGCTCTTACCATTGTATCGCTGTGTGTATTCTGTCCATAGCAAATTCCCAGCAATTGCTCCCAAAACCTCCCAGTTAGAGAGTAAATACCGTAAACATAATCATTCCCTGAAAGAACCAAGCAGGCCTGCCTTGTTACACGATCCAAATGTTCTTCAAAACTTTCTCTTTTCGGCATGTAGCTAGCTCGTGGTCTGAGAGAACAGAGTTAGACATTGACAACACACATCGCTATTATCCTGGAAATAAATTGTCGTCGATCCAGTCTATGTAGCAGGTGGCACTGAGTAAAAAAGGGAAAGTGCACCTGTGGTTTTTTTAGATATATTGTATGGCTACCTGCAGGAGGAACGCAGGTTTTGACGTTTGGTTCAGGCCGGTGAAGTCAGGCAGCTGCACATCGCATTCCATGTCGGTGTGCAGGGAAGACGAGCGCAGGAACAACTGCTAAGCTTTAGGCTGTTTTGTGTGGGTAGAGTTTTGTGCTTTTTTGTTTGAATGTCTGTCACACACATTAACACTCGACAGCATAAAACGTGACATTTATTGTTGATATTTCAAAACTGCTTCCCTGCTGGGTTAGAGGCAGCTGGTAGTCAGTAGGGAAGTAGATTGACGTAGCCTACCGGTTATTTTAAAGTTTAGTCGTGTAATTTGTAACATTTAGTTATTTTACCTCTGCATGTATTTTAATGTTGGGATTAAAAGTGTTTTTAAGATGTGTTAATATTTGTTTTCTGCAGAGCATCAATTGTCCATTAGCTGCTCTTTTCATGGGACTATTTTTGTTGGTTTCTTGTTGTTTTTGGGGTTTATGTTTTCTGTCCAGTCTACCCTGGCAAGTGAGCTGGTAGCCAGCAAAAAGATATGGGTATTGCCCTTAGCGTGGGGTGGGGGGACTAGTTTTCTTTCCTTTCTTTTGGTTTGTTTGTGTTGTTGTCGACCCGCTGGCTTCCCTAACCAATTAGCTTTTACACAGGTTAAATCTCAGTTAGGCAGTCAAGGCAGGCTTAGGTGTGTTGTGGTCGTTAATTGTTTACAGTGAAAATAATTATGGGTGTAAACTTTGCCATGTGTTAACTCACTTAGAGTCCAAGACGTATTGATTACAGTGGGTAGTGGTGTGTAGTGGAACTTAGCCTTTCCTGTTAGTGATAGCTGGGAAGGTAACTGTGAGGAGGTTAAGGAGGGCATATATAAATTGTTAAACTAAACTACATTTCTGTAATAAAAGCCTTATAATCTTTACCTCCTTGATTGTCATTCTGTTAGCTTAATGAGCTTAAAAATGTTAACTAAAGCTAGGTAACTGCTAGCCTACAGAGCTCACGATGAAGCTCAAACAGTGTCATTGTAGGAATATGGTAAATCTGTTGTGGAGGAGCAGAGTCAACAACTAAAATTATTTTTTATGCTGTAAAGATTTAGCAGAGACAAGATCCTTAATTTCAAAGGCTATGAATACCCTTGACAGTGTAAGGCTAGGATCGATACCATTAAGGCCTACTATTTGTTTGTCTTATAGAATAAATGTTGTTTTATTTGTATAAAGATGGACCTTTTCCCACCCTGAGAAATTGGGAGACGTGATTGGATAATAATAGTCAGGTTATTCCCTTGCTATGTAGTTAATTAGAAGACAGACAATAACACACACAAATCATATTTTTTACGTATTTTCATTTGCTATGCTATTACCATGGTACCTTTTTGTAAGGGTGCATGCAGTGAATCCAGGTTGTACCTAATGAACAGTATCTTAGGCCAAAATATTTCATTCTGGAGGCTTTTAGTGGAAAAAAAATATGAGCAGGGGATATGATGCAAACATCAGATGCTTGTTTTTGTTTGCTGTGTGAAATCTCCGGGGATGGCCTACTCATGAGGCTACAGCCTTGGCGCGCATCGGCTGCCCCACTGATGAGTGCCTGGTGAATGTCAACTGAATGAGACACTGAATAAGCTAGAGGCTAAAACTGGCTTGTTGTTAATGCCGCCTCAAATGAGATACAGAATGGCAGCAAATATAATTGCAAGTTTTCGCCACAACTCAGTTGAAGCTAATTGTAGAAAATTGGCTGCAACGGATTTCACCGTTTGTCCGATGAAGTCCGCTTCTGAATTAATGAAAGATTCCAAACTTCAAGTAAAAGGAAAACAGACACTTTTCTGACAAAACTCTGACAGCATGGAAGGAAGAGAAAAAAAATTATATCAGACAGAAATTCTTTAGCATAGACTAGAACAACTCAATGTAGAGAAATCCTTGAGGAAGCCCATGGGTTGTTTATTTTTGCCTCAATTATCACCGCAGGGTTTAGCTCAAAGACATTTAATAATTCATCTGCTCTTTGGATTCATTTGATTCTTTTTTCCCCTTCAATGGGCTCCAAGCCAAAATGTGTTATTAGTGCTGTTAGCTGCTCCAGGTCAGCAACTCTGAATAATAATAGTAAGGAGTGATAAAGACCGTGCAGGGGTCACAATTTATAAAGAAAGAACTAATTTCCAGATAAAATGATCTCAGAGGAAAGTCTGTACTGTTAAATGTTATTACTGTTATGGTATTGTTACTGTTAATCATGAACAAGATACAAAAAAATATTATCCCACGTGGATTACAGTTGATGCACTATATTGTCACAAAATGAAACAGAGAATGCTGTTGCGTTCCGCTGAAACCCTTTTGCACAAAATCCATTGAACAGGTTGTGATGCTGAGAGCACACTATAAGACACTAAGTGTGATCAGCACTAAGGTGACACAGAGGCTAAATGAGAGAGTAATGGAGAATCATATCAAGGACTCTTGAACAATCCCCTATGGTGACCTGGGGCATGCTAAAAGAAATGACAAACACTTCAGAATACAACTGATTATTCGGACACAATTTGACACCTTTTTTTTAGAGCTGAGAATTAGGCCACTGTGTTTGAGTTGCTCTGTGTGTCGGCCAAGATGTTCTCCTTACTTCCCGAGCAAGTACAGGACACAGAGGGAACAACCGCTCCATGGCAATCCATCAAATCCCGCCACCCAAACAAGCCTCTTCATACAAGCACGCAAAGCTGCATGCTTACAGACGCACACAATCTCTAAATTCTTCCTACTAGTACAGCGAACTGCTGTGTCTGCAGGCGATGCCGTCTTTGGGCTTGGCTCGTACACCATTAATCCCACCCATTTATAAACGAGCGCCTAAATATACACAGCGCTTAATTAAAGTCGGGCATCCATTATTGAAGCGAATCCCAGTTTTATGGGATGAGAAGGTAATTAGTCCCTCTACACCTTAGCGCTCATCTCTGTTTCTAGGGGTTATAAATACCAGCCATGCCGCCTCATGAAGGGTATCCTTTAAATTACATCCTCACGCTTTACAAAAGGTTAGATGAAAGGATTTCTGGAGTTACGTGACATGATGTTTAAACACAAGGGCTATTACGATGTTCGTCATCCGGCATAGGAGTCACAACCCAACGGCCATCTGATACAGACAACAACACAACAACCTTAGTTGCCTCAGACACTATGCACAGATCAACCAGGCACTGGCTTTCCAAGGGCAGGCTCCACTCTGAGGAGACAAATAACATTTCCTTGTAATCTTTGGAATGTCGCATTGAAATAACTTTGGGTAATAACAAATAATGACCCCCTCTCTACCACTGGGAAAAGAGGTATTGATTTCTTTCACCCTCCAAAGCTGGATATTATGACCTTAGCTTTACAGGGATGGATATGTCAGTGTTTGCAGAATAAAATATCCATTTTATGTGATTGGTGGTGATGGGTCAGGGGTCTATCCATTAGTGTTGAAATAACAGTATACTGAAGCAATTATACTGTAATAACATCACCTATTTTCTGCTGGCTAAACATGTCTCTTGTAAGTGCACTTACACAACTACCACACAGACTAAATGCACAACATGAATTCTTGAAAGTACACAACTAAAGATCTGAAATGTGCCCAATCCTTTTTAGTTCAAAAGCCAGCTCTCAATTATTGTAATTTGCTGAAGTGAACTCATACACTCAAGTTATTTCACAATGACTTGCATTGATATTACAATTGCTTTGATTGTATCAAAACCTTACTTAAATGTGTAGGAGTATCATGGGGTTTAAGATACTTGCAGTTAAACCAAAGTATACAGTTTGGTGGGAACACAATTCACATGCTATAATGCTATTATTTTTGACAAAGCCTTTTCTGAAATAGAAAACCTTCCGAATACTTAAACATGTTTTACATATTCTTGTTTAGTTTTCTTTTACGAAGGCAAAGAAAGGAGATTATATTGTTGAAAAATGATATGCAACGTACACAGTTACGTAACATTTTGCAACCAATAACCTTCGCAATCCTTAACCCTGTTGCTCTAAGCAGACTGGATGTGTTTTCAAGTTTAACCAAGGTGAAAGAACATCTACATCACCCATAACCAACAGCAATAGGCAATGGTTGCTATGAATATAGTCTTGCAGAGCCAGACCTATCTCCACACCGCTGTGTCAGCGCTAGAGTATTGTCTGGCTACTACGCTTATTTATTCTGGGATGGGGGGGAACGCATGTTTGAATCCTTTAAACCAATCACAATCAGCTTGGGCGGCACTAAGTTCTGGATGCGGCGAAGGTGCCCTTGCAAAATGACAGTGGAGATGGTGAAAGGGGAGGTAAGATACTTGCTTGATGGCAGGCTTTATCCCAGCACTGTACATTCAATATGTCAGACTCTTATGAATATGATGTACTACGTCTTAATTAATGAAAAAATTAAGTTCTTGAAAACATGGTAATCACATTTAAGTTTCTGGTCCTAATGTCAAAGAACTGAGCCCTCGTCATTTAAACTATAACAGAGAGGGAGTGCTAGTCAAAAGGCCAAGCTGTATTAGATTGTCAATTCTTTGTATATACATCTTGTTGAAAGTATCCTCTGCAGACCGAGATTAAAGATGATTTGACAGTAAATTCAATTTCTTGATAAGGATTCTGTCCATCAGCTTGTTTCAGCATGTTCTCACTCTGAACTCCTCATCCAAAAGCTTTCAGTTCACATGTTGATTTTGAACTTTGATAACAACCTCATCATCAATTATCATACAGTAATGCGTCAATAATTACAATTACAGGCACAGGCGCACCATGACAGCTCATTCAGGTTAAGGGATAGAATGTATCTAACACAGTACATAATAAAGTGCCCTAGTTATTGAACCATCTTGGTGTTGCATGTTATTCATGTTCCTCATTATCAAGATAAAAGCTTGTCGGCGCAATTGTCCAGGGGATATGGTGTATACTGAACATTAAACTAGATAAAAACAAACAGAATACTCCCAATTATTTTGATATTGTAAGCGTGTAAATGTTAAGAATATTGTACACGATGCTTTGCTTGTCACCCAAGAAATGTATTATTATTTATTGCATTCATTGGATGTCGCATGAGCTAAATTGGTCATCATAGTACGGCTAAAACAGTCACTTGGGTGGGGGATTCTTCATGCCCTCGGGCTTAATAAAGTCAACATATGCTCATGCAGTACAAGAAGAAAAGCAAACTTTAAAAACTTACAGAGAGTGAAAGACAGCAAGCAGAGGTACGAAGAGTTCAGGGTTTAGCCTTTTACCACCGGATGATTGAATTTCTTGGCAGGGGATTCATTAAAATGATAATTCTTATTTATGAAGCCCTTTAAAAAATTAAAATACTCTCCGTGTACTGCTTCCTATTAATTAACTTTTTCCCCCTCAGATTTTCCTTTCTTTCTCCTCTCTACTTTTTTCTTTACTTTCCACTGAACTTGACACCCTAATAGGTTATGAATAATTCTGTTTCAGTTTAGATGGCAATTAGCCACAATGCCAGAGGCCATTCTTCTTCCTCTCTTGTGGAGTGGTGATTTAAGACCCAGCTGAGTTAGGGTGCTCCAACTATCCCACGACTACATCACTCACATTTTCCCACCCAACACTGAAACAAGTTAACTGAGTAAATCCCCTACCGTTGATAAAGCCTTTACTGACGTCAATGTGGGAGAGCACTCAAACAGAGGCGTGGGATTGGTCATCAAATAGAACAGAACAGAGGGTCAAGGGCTGACTTAATAAGAAATTAATGTCAAAGTCAGAAGGGGAAAAAGAAGAAACCATAAACCATAGGCTGTTCTCAGAGGCAGAGATTGTGATAATGGAGTAATATTGTCACACGGTGTCTCTCTCTGGTGTTCCACTGAAGATATTTCACCATTGCTAATTATCCATAGGACCGACAGAATGTCTTTGCTGCTTGAATTGATACATCAGAGGCAAGCAAAGCAGCAGTCGTTGGGGAGACCTAAATACAATAATTACAGCACAGACTGAGCAGAGGCTACAGGCGCACAATGTCCTCTAGTGATTGAATGAGATATCATAGTAACTGGTGATGGTACTAGTAGTTGTATTACAGAGGCAATAAGGTTTGAAGTACATTGAAGAAAGCAAAGATTCATCAGTTTTAAATCCATGTGATTGACAGACAGCTTTACACACAGATCGATAGATACGGTAGACACACAAACAAATAGAGATGTTCCGATACCGATACCAGTATCGGTATCGGCTCCGATACTGCCTAAAACGCTGGTATCGGTATCGGGAAGTACTGGAGTTTATACACCAATCCGATACCACGTAATAAAGCCCTAAAGAAAATCTACGTTAAAGTAGTTTATTTATGTTGTGTTTCCGTTATAACTGACTGTCAAACGGCAGAATAAAAGAAGGTTCTGGGGCGTTCATTGTTCATGTTTCAGAAAGAGTTTAACCTGAGCCAGACTGACAACAAAGATAGAAATAATATCACATCCATACAGGGATAGTAGTATACAGCTGTTATACATCATATCACATCCATACAGAGATAGTAGTATACAGCTGTTAAAACATAATAAAATATATGACACACTGGTATCGGATCGGTACTCGGTATCGGCCGATACGCAAGTTCAGGTATCGGAATCGGTATCGGGAAGCAAAAAATGGTATCGGACCATCTCTACAAACAAATAAGTGTTTGGTCTACAAATGTAACTTCTGGGAAAGTCAAGGACACCGAGACAACATATTCTTTCTTCAACGCTGAATACTCACTGTTACAGCAATAAGACATAATTCCCATCAACTTGAATTTTTGAGGAAAAGATTTTTGTTAAATCTTGTCACATAGATAGTCATGACAGCAGGACGAAAAGTTAGCCACAATGGAGAAGGCAAACATAGACAATAATCAAAACTGTATCAACCTCTGTATGAAATGTCTTTGGTATTCATTAGGGGAGGGTGATTAATGCACTTGTCGTCTGTAGTGCCTTTGTGTTCTTTTCTAAGCAAACATCTATCCGAGTGGCGTATCATTTTTCAAATGCTTTCACACAAAAGCTGGACATGCAACAGAACGAGCTGATAGGTGTTCTCAAATTCATACCAGGCTGGTGTGAGACAACTGATCACCAGTATTAGAACAATTAAATTAATTAAACATTTGTTTTATCCCAACACAAGTTTGCTAGAGACTATCATACTTCAACACCATAAATGGGAGTGAAGAGAACATAGATGATGAGTGTGTGCAAATATTTCTTTTACACAATGACGTATGATGCAGGTTTGGAACCGTGATACAAGAGACCTTAAACCTGCAATAACTGTTTATTGGCCACTTAGGCCAAGTTGTGAACACACTATTGTCATATGATCGCCATTTGCAATATCCAACACACACACACACACACAACACTTTGGCGTTTGTTACTGACGCAGAAAGTCTCCTTTAGCTTCTAGCCTTTGGCGTCATATTTAGATACCCTTCCTTGTGACTCTTGGCATCACTTTTTGACGCTGTGGGTCCTGACATACGATTAACTGACATGCGGGACAAGAACGGGACACAAACCCCAGTCTCTTGGGTGAAAGTCCTGTGTCATTTGACCCATCCACCACCCCAACCTGCCTCCTTACGCGGATTTTCGGTCTTTCATACTACTCGCAAACGTTGTGGCTCTTACAGTTTTTCTGAATTGCTAAAACACTAAACCCCATTCTCTGAATCAAATGCTCAGTGGCCTAAACCCATTTGTCGAATCAATCACTCTTTTGGTAAAACCCTCATGTGCTTTTCATTTCGTTTTCTTTGTTCTTTGGCCTTTTGCAGTTTGACTACTGCATTGTTCTACAAGTGCCTATGTATATACAGGCATTCAGTAACACTTTATAATAATGGTACATGAATTATCATGGATTCATGCATGATTTCATGGATGAAAAAGCATGAATTAATTAATTTAGTAACTTATGAACTATCAGTAATGTACAAGGATTAATAGTGTCTCGCGCATGACCAATGCAGGAACAATACATTAATTAATGCATCAATTAAGCTATTTCAATCAACATGATTTCTGATTTATTAATTATGTTCATGTCTTCTTCATAGGTAAATCCGTAGTTAGGAGACAGGCTAAACAAACTGAATTGTAGTGTTATAATCATGATTAACTAAACATTACTTCATCATGTTTGTGGCCCTTCAAATAAAGTGCTGACCTGGTCCATCTTTAACATTGATTAAATAAGATATGATTAATGGTGGCATATGCAGCAATCATCTTTGTGAAATTAAAATTAAAAAAGACATTTCTGGTGTTAAGACACTTAGAAGTTAGTAACAAGTACAATTCATAGAAATCTTACTTGGGTGAGTATTGTCCTCAGGCATTTGTGTTTAAGTGCCTCATGTTGTTGTGAATAAAGCAACTATAAGAATGCATCTGCAGTATACTGTATTTTGTGTAAATGTTGTGACCTCAGTATATTTCTGCCAACCCACTCCTAATTCTTAATACATTAAATGTTATGCCACCATTAATCATATCTTATTTATCAATGTTAAAGATGGACCAGCACTTTATTTGAAGGGCCACAAACATGATGAAGTAATGAAGAAGTCGTGTTTAGTTAATCATGATTACAACACTACAGTTCTTCAGAATCTATGTATACTATATACACTGACTGGTTCGTTTTTTTGAAGAAGACAGAAATCATGATGATTGAAATACCTTAATTGATGCATTAATTAACGTATTGTTCCTGCATTAAGTCATGCATGAGATAGTATTAATCCTTGTACATTACTGATAGTTCATGAAGTACTACATGAATGAATTCAGACTTTTTCATGTATGAAGTCATGTTAATTCATTAATGATTATTCATGTACCATTATTATAAAGTGTTACCAGACATGCAATAGTGTATTACTAGAACTACTTGCAGTGTACAAGATATTCCCTGTATGGGAAAGTTGTGATATACTTTTTGTTTTCATTACAAAATGTGTTTACTATATGAAATAAAAAAGATTTTCTGTAACTACATGCCATGGGCACTGTGTTCTCGAATGTTTAAGGTAATGTCTAATGAATGCTCTGTAGTGTTTAGTTATTGACTGGCTGTGTGTATGAACTGAAAGCATTGTTTGATGTTGCCAGCAGAGTCAGGTGTTTTGTGAATATAGTTTGAGCATTTGGTTTTGTGTTTACAATTTTGAGAAAATAGGTGAGGGTTTCCAGAAATGTGTCTTAGCAATCGAGAAAAACTGTAATACTATGTCATCTTACAGCGCTGCAGTCAATAGAGGGCGCTAGAGGAATCGGACAGACGCTTCCACATACACTCATTAATAGGTTACACAAAATCTCACCCGTAGTGTTTTGATGAGTGACTGACATTCTACACGTGAACGTGAACGTGAACTGAAAATAGAGTTGAGGCAACCACAGCCGACACCGGTTCTCAAACAGATTTTGTAATACGTACTGGTGTAAATGACCTAAAGCACCTTTCTGAAATATTAATTAAAAAACAAACACACACACATTGGAAATTCAATGGAACTGACCATGTTTGTGAAATGAAATATTGCAAGTTAACATAAAAAATGGGCCTAGTTATATTCAGTTCAGTAACTGAAATGTGTCAATAGTTAGCTTATAAATTGTTTGGGGTTGATAGGAACCAAATAGTGACAATATTCTGTTCTGTGTCTGTGTACATTATATTGACACCATTTTCTCAGTGTTACAGGTTGTATTTTTGCATCAGCAGAAAGTCTGCATAATTTTTGGCATAGCCCCCCCCTCCGAAATAAATTCCACCAGCTGTCACTACATAGCACTATTATTGTCCAACTTATTATTGAACAGTTGCATTAAATGCACATCCAGACCAGTATGGAGCAAGAATATCATTCAGTCCTGTTTCTGGCCACTTGAAGAATGCATGTCTAATATTCACTCTTTTTTAGCTCTGTTTTTGGTCTCTTACTGTAAGGGAATTATCTGGCTTTTTAGCTGCTAAATGTTCCACAATGTTCAACAGCTAGTCGCTAACTTTTTCTGTCTTCTGCTTGGTACTGAGCAGTTATAGTACAGTGAGTTTTTAAGAGGTTTTTTTTATCCCTGAAAACAGCTAACTGCAAACAATGCAGGAGTGGTAAGCTGGGGCGATTCCAGGATTTTTTAAGTGGGTTGGCACAGGGGGGGACCAATAATCAAAACTAGAAAGTCACACTTTTTTTGAATGATCAAGAGAGCGTTTTTTTTCCTCCTGGCTGGCCTGCACAGCATGTAGCTTTTCAATCTTTGCCATACTGTACAAGCCGCTGACTTTGAACAGTCACTCTCCATGCAACCCATGTCCCAACCCAGCATACTCTTTTAAGAGCCCTAATGGATCGTCCACGATACGGTACCGTACGAAACTGCACCTCTGATTAATATTTAGATAATTTGATAACGGTTTAATTTAGCCACTTGCCGATTTTTCCTGCTAAAAGCTAAGGAGTTAGCCATCACGGGGGTGTCTTTGTAGCCTTTACAGAAGGTTTTCTATCCAGCCTGGAAGTTGTGCCTCTTTTCGGAGTTGTTCAGCAATAAATCCAAACGCTTATATCCAAGATTTATCCACTTGATGTCCATAATTTATCAATTTTCCGTCATTTTTGCCGCTAGCTCGATGCTAGCTGCCATTTTGAATATCCCATGATGCTTTGCGAGACTGTGTTGACATCTTTCAACCAATGGGAAGGCAGGTCCGTTATACAAAGTATAAGTATATGGAGTATACTTATACTTATAAGAGTATATGGAGTGGAAAGATGGATCACTCCAGCAAATCCGAGCGAGAACAAAGGCTATAGAGTGGCAAGATAGGTCACTCCAGTCTATTACCGTTCTACAGAGAAGAATGTTTTGAGATGTGGCACACATTTGGGCCTTTTTTGAAGAAATGTAAATAGTTTGTCCTTTTACATGAGTTATAATGTTCATTATGTTTATTTTTGCACTGCATGACTCCAAATATATAGGAGAACTGCTTTAGAACATTGCTGTGTGTGTGATTTCAATAAATATGACATTATTATTTGATTATTGGCATAAGTGAATGTCATGAGGGCAAAAGCGTCTGGACTTTCTTTGAAAAAATGTATATATTTTGTCAACTGTATAAGTTCTGTTTATTTCTTCACAGTGTGACTCCTAATACATATGGGAACTGATTTAGACAGGAGATTGGCTTAGCTTTTATTGATATGTGTGTGATATCAATAGATATCTGTGAGATTCATGTTCCGTTTTATTTATTTATTTGTCTTTAAGGTCATACAACCTTTTTTTACATTCAAGTGATCTCACTGCAGCACAAATATTCTAATAGCCCAGTTTTTCCTGAAAAAAATAATGTTCATAAATTGACTGTAGACAACAGGGTTGAAGCTTTTTTAGAAAATAAAACCAGACGGACAATGAACTGTAAAAATGACCTTAGCTTTCTGAGCGTTAACCAGAAATACATTGAATACTGAACACAACTGTACAAAAACGTGGCTTTAACATATAGAGTGCAGTGGTGGTACTCACACATAACAGTGAGAAAAACATTCCCTGAAGCCAGGACAACCTTCTCCCTTGTTGCCCGGTCGTAGATGCCCACATGGCATTCGTAAGGCCCGTTGTCTGAGATCCGTACCTCCGGGAGCCTGTAAAATACAAGAGTTATGAGTTTATGATGTGATACTAATCTTTGAATTTCATCACTATTGACACAGTGATGCACACAGAAAACATTGAGTAAATGAGTACTAATATATTCAAGTTTAAGGAGAATGCTTTACCACAGCACAAAGCCATCAGTTATCTGTTGATCTATCCTTCTCAACATGGCATTGGGAAATTATGAGTTTATTCTGATTCGGTGCCACAGAGCACTAAGAGGATGTAATGCAGACCAAACATATGATTTCAAAATGGACCAGAATCCTCCACCTATACCTAAGTAAGTCATAAGTGATTATATGCCTTATTTGGATGACTTTTCCAACCAGCTTATATGTTATGTAGCATTTTAAAGTATCTCACAAGCTGAAAACAAGATAATTCAAAATGGTTTGTAAATGATATACTGGTAATTTTACAGTAAGCAGATCTAAAGTACAACAGTACGTACAACTAAAGTACTGTATTCTCAATATAACACAACTTAAGTAAACATTTTTTTAATTTATAACAAATATTTCTTCTTTAGATAATTTAAGTAAGTTTTTTTTTTTTGGCCTATAATTGTGCAATGCATCAACAACCAGCAATTATTCAGTCAGTGATCGCAGATGACCATTTTTTAAACAGATAGGGAACGGAATCAGTATTCTGCACTTGGCTAATGTGTCAACAGTGATAACCAAAGTGAGACACTACTAGTCACATTTAGCCCCTGTGATTTATTCGCACAAAACAGGAACAATTGTCCTTGCCGCCCGGGTGTTTCAGATGGGGACCTCTGTTGGAACAGCGGGCGCTCACAGCAGCCCGGCTTTAATGAGTTTAGCTGTGTGTGTGTGTGTGTGTGCATGTGTGCGTGTGTGCGTGTGTGCGTGCGTGTGTAGAAGAGGAGCTAGCTGTTTTGGAGAGCAGTCAAATCTGTGTGCCAACAAATATATTTCCACTATATATATATATATATATATATATATATTCTCTCCGCGCTCAACAACTGTCTTTGAACTACCCTTGAGCAAGGCACTCAGCCTCAACTGAGCTTAAAGGATAACACTGGGGTACATTTTGCTTTTTCATATTGCTAATGTTAAAGCCATACATTTACTTTCCACTTCTAATGTACTTTTGTTTGGTTTGTTGTATCTTTGAACATTGATCATTTAATAGTCAATGAGTGGTTGTGCTGGGAAGTTAAACCATGTAAATGTGTGAAAACTAGACTTCAACTTAGCCCTACTAATGAGACAAAGATTCTCCGCTATGTGTGTTTTCATGGTTCTCTGCAATCTTTTGAAATCTTAATAATGAAACCTGACTAGCACTTTTTGCAGCTCTGACTCACCAGGGAAGTTGAGCTTATCAATAAAAACCACCAACTTTGAACTAGCCTTTAGTGCATGAACTTGAAGTAAAAAGGTCAAGTTTTGCCGAATGAACCAATCATAAACAAATGTTTGAAAAACGTAAGTATATATGAAAAAGAGTGAGCCCCACGGGATATAAAGTGAGGTTTTCTCCACCAGCGCTTCTTCGAGGGATAAGCATAGTCAAGTAAGTCTCTTTTTTTTCTACCACAGTGCAAAAATGATGAGAATAGCACAGTGAATCTCTCTGTGGTGGCGGGTGGGGGAGGTAATTGGCTTTGTCTTGGCTGGCTACATTATAGTAAACGCTGATGTAGCCCATTGCTTTGTTTTTACAAACAAAGCCGTAGTTCTATTATCCTCAATCCTGACTGCTGCATTCATGGTTTCAAACCAAGACAAGTGCAGAAAACGAAACCCAGAGATAAGATAATTCAAGGCATGGAAGTACTGCCGGAAAAAGGGTGAGGAGGCCACAAAGAAACCCCCAACCAAAGCATTTCTGAGTGGCTGCCTGCTTCAGAATTCTGCACAAGTTTGACATCAAGACATATCCATCAGAATTTGGGGCAGAAAAAGAGGAAAGGTTGTACTCATAACATTGCGATTTCTGTTAAATATTAAGACGGGTGGAATTCATTTTTCAACACCCTCTCTAATCTTTGATGGCATGTTTTTCAGAGGTGCTAGTCCATTGAGAATCTGTTCACAAAATTGGAACATGTGACTCTGAGAGTACTCAAGCTCTTTTTTCTTCTCTTTTTTTTACAGCTATGTGCCATTCATTATTAATGGGTCAGCTAATGTTTCAGATCTTAATTGGAATAAAATCACCATTTACATGGAATTTTTAAAAAAATGTCTTCATGATTATTGTCCTGATTATCCCTATAACTCAGGACTAGCATCGACTGTGCCATACATTTATAACCATGTGATTTTACTTTAGTAAATAGTTTTCAGAGCACTTAAGCAAACTGTTTAGGAAGCATTTGTGCGTGTTTTGAGTCCTGCAGTAACATCAGTATACTAACACTGGATGTATCCATGTTAAGGAAAAACTCCGGAGCAGCACAACCAATATTCAGGTTTACACAGAAGTTAATTGACGAGGATTTAGGATTAAACAGTACAGTGTAGTGCCATCCCAACTTCACAACAACAAAAAGTTCCTTCTCTTCCTGTAGGTGTATTTAAACTCATGCTGGAGGCATTAAGTTTAGCTGAACCTTCAACGTACACAAAGATATTGCGGGTGCCGTAAACATATATGCTTACCTTAATCATGAACCCAAACACCTCAGCGCAGACCGAAAAAACAATGTCAGTCTGAGAATACTGCAGTAGAGCCTATCTATCCTTAGGTGTGAATGTGTGTATGTGTTAAGTGTCAACTTCCTCCTCTGACAGGGGCAGGATGGGAGCGCTAGAGGCAGCACTGTGTTATCATACAGCTGTCCCCCGTCATCTATGGAGACACAGGGCCAGATGTAGTAACGCTTTTGCGCCCACTTCAGGCGTATTTGTTTCGCAACATGCGCGTAAAAGCATGGTGAGGTATGTACAAACAGGCCGCACTGAGGTAAAAGTGCAGACTGCCTGTCGCGGGGACTGAAAATGAATAATTGCGCTTTTCCGTGTCATGCATATGCATTCATGGGAGGGTCAAGGGGAAAGTGGAAGTTTCCCATAAAGAGATGGGAGGAGAATCGTAAAGTGCGCCTAATTATGTATTCCACGGTATGTACAAAAAACGCCTGTGAAAGCGCGCCTCTATTTTGCAGTGAAAATTCTCCGCCTCTTAAAAGCCGCAAGTGGCTTTCCTCGCATATGCCTCCTGGTGAAATGGCAGCAGTAATCCGAGCGAGACGAAGATAGGCCAAGGAGACGAGCTGAAAAGATTTTTGCCACAAGGATCACACTTTTTCAGTTGAGTGAACACGAAATCATTAAGCGTTACAGATTTAGCAGCCATGCAATATTACAGTTACTGGAAGAAATCAAAGATGACACTGAATCTCCGACTCAGCGTTCACATTCCATTTCAGCAGTTGTTAAACTCCTCGGTACATTACAAATATTGGCATCAGGATCATTACAAACAGTCATAGCATCAGCAGTGGGGATATCGCAGTCTGCACTCAGCCGTATCATAGCACCACTACTTAACGCTTTGCTACAGTGCAATTTACGGTATAGTGGGCAGAGAAAGGCGCTGATTGCCCGATGAACTGCAGGTTTGGTAAATACGACGTAAGCTGAAATATCACAGCGTGCGCTTTCTGCGGGTTGGCCATGGCGCTGATAACGCTATAATTGCAAATGTACGTACATCTGGCCCACAGAGTTGAACTACTACTCTTCCTGAGACAGGTTATGAGGTTATGTTGGACACTGACCTAATTGAGACATGGGGTACATAGCATGAGTTCGTAAGCTGGAAATGCGAATACGTGATTCCAGTCGATCATGTCTAGATGGCAACCGACGATTTTACAAAAGTATCCTAACCTCAAGATGGTTGAGGTTAGGATAGGTCATCAGGCAGCAATTCTTGTCAGAGTTCTTGAGAGATTTCACAAATCTAGGGTTACCTAGACACAACCCTCCCAGACACAAACTGGACACCAACAATCAATCTAGACACAACCATTACTGTCTACCTTTGTGCAGAGCAGGTTTCCTGTTGACAGTTCACATTTTACCTTACAATTCCCTCTGTATCTTCCACCCTACTTTCTTGGCCCCCAACCCCACACATTTTTCTCCCCAACACGCCTCCTTCTTTTATCATTTGTTTTCATGTTTCATTGCCTCTTTGAATCCTTTAGTCCTTTACTTTGTTTTGAAACTGCAGGACTCATTAATCAGTGAGTTGTAAATAGCTGATTAGCAATGACACAAACCAAGGTAGATTCTGAAAACTAAAAATACAAGCCTTTTCCTCAGCCTTGCAAACAAAACTTAATATCAGCACAACTTGCATGTGGTTAATATGCAATCAAGTGATTAGGTAATTGAATAAACAATTTCAAGCAAACCACATTAAACACACTGCAAACTCTCCCCTGTACACCAGAAAACAGCACATACATGGTGGAGATCGATAGCAATGGGCCCCCGTGGAGGAGTAGCAAAAACAGCACACCGCAAAAAGAGATCGATTGTCCCCTAGGACTTGCATCTGAAAGCTCTTTCCTGTTATGTAGGCCTCCCTGCAGAACTCCTCCTGCCTACAAATGCAAGCAAATGAAACTGTCTGGATGGAGAGTGAAAAAGAGCAGTCTTGACAGAGCGGCGTCTGATAGTTCATCCAGTCAATCTGTGCATTAAATTATTGGCCTGAACATTGGTTAATGGGTCAAGACTACTGACTGTAAGTCAGTGCACATTTGATGGAAAAAAGAGGCAAACTGCCTAGAGGACGGGATGTAAAGAGAGCTTTGTAATTTCTCATGTTCTCATTCTTTGAGAAATGAGCATGACCCAAAATGACGAGGATAATGCTGCGATTCTCTGAGTGCCAAGGGAGGTGTGATTGGCTTTGTGCTGTCTGTTATTAGACTGTTATATTAAGTGCTGATGTAGCTCATCTCTCTGTTCTTATCCACAAAGCTCTAGTTCTGCTGTTTGCTATACATACTGCATTCATTGGATTCAAATCCACACACATGCAAAGAGGGGAACTCAGTGATAAATAGGTAAAAAGCATGGAGGTATTACTGGAACGAGAGTAAGAGCCATCAAAGAAACCTCACCAAAAAAACAGATGTTTCGGTGATTACAGAAGCTCTAAAGCCCCATTTACTGTGCGTTAAATAGGTTATGTCTCGCTCATTATTCATTACCAATTTAAGACGCAAATACTTTATTTATCAATACCTAAAAATATATCTTACAGTACATACCAGTACATTACATGGCTAGCTTTCTGTCAGTCTTGCGTATACAGCGGGGAGTTTGACTGAGTTGTCTGACTGGCAGTTCAGATTACCAAATCAGTATTTCTTTTTATCCACATAGTATCGTTTGCCCTTATTTTTAACCTGGATCTTTTCTTTTCTTCTGGCACGAGCAACATGCCATGGGCTGACATGCAAAATAGCACTTTGAACTGCCACTTGAAGACTTTTATCAGACATATTCTCAATTTGTCTTCTGAGAAAATACTAGACGACGTGTGCCTTTTCAAAAGACTCCCAATGTAAGTGGGGACTTAGCTTATTTAGTTTTATTTCAGGTTTATTTATCAGGGACAACGCACACTAATAATACATAAATAAATGTAAAATGTGCCAGAATTAGCCCGGAGGCTATTTTACATCTGCTGTCCCTAACATTTATTTATTTCAGGTCTAACATAATACAAATGTTTTGTAATTGTATCGTAAGCTAACAAATGTATATTAAGCTTTAATATAATGTTTATACATTTATATAAAAAATATACTTATATTAATATAAAGCTATTATTCCTACAAGTGGATCAATAGTTCATTAAGTGATCAATCTGCATTGTATAGGGGATTATGAACATTAGCCAGCACACATAACTGATTTATTTATTAATGGTATCATATCATCAGGAAATATCTTGGTACCAGCAGCTACTGCAGTGACAGCAGGCCACAAGCAGGTGGAGCAGGATATCAGATTAGCTCTAATGGTATTATTAACACTTCCTCGTACCTACGACATGATATGTTGTCTGTCATTGCCTTCCAAAAAGACCCATCTGACTGTGTTACGGCCCTCCTGCTATAGCAGGGCCTGCTGTGTGCGTTTCTCTGTTGTCTGTGTTGTCTTGCAGGTCCCTGGGCGGAGTCAATCACTGCAACTGGGAGCACCTGACCAGTCTCCCAGGAGTCTCACAGCAGCAACACAGTGCACGCGGAAGAGCCGTGAAGCATAGATTTGTGCCTGATTGCGCGCCTAGCTGTTCATACCAAATGAGCATGTCTCTGAGGCGGTCACAAAGCGACCCTTCTCCTCTCCACCCTCCTCACCCTACAGAACGTCTCTATCGCTCCCCATGTGTGTGTGTGTGTGTGACTCTATCTGTCTGTCCGTCTGTCTCTCTCTCCGTGTGCTTGATGGCATGTCTCGCTCTAGACATGGCTGAGAAGTCAAGACAGCCAAAATCATCATAAATCTGGGTGTTTTATTTTGAAATTTGTTTTGGTCTGTTTGGTTGGCTTTGGCCTTGTTACTCGTTTAGGTGTTACACTGTACAACACCTTTCATTCATCACCTAACCACTCATCCATCTGCAGACACACTGATAATACTGATTCCACTCAACACTAAAGTTTTAGTATGCTTTTCCTGTCCTGTTCCTTTCCATGTTCAGTAATAGTATGGTGCTGCTTCTCTCTAATAGTATGGTGATCCTTCTGAAAACACATTTCCTTGTTTCCTTTCTCCTCCCATGTTTTCCTAGCGTATATCCCGTGGTTCCTCGGTGGAACGACTAAGACTCGAGGAAGGAAAGCAAGTGAAGGAAACAGGGATACAATTTAAGAACATGGGATGTAGGCTATCCACTTTCCGATTTAAAAACTGTGTATCTCCATATTGTGTCATGTCTTACGAACTTGGTCATGACAAAAAAAAAAAAATCATAGGATGGGATTTCTGATCTTCCACATCTTGTTTTACAATGGGGAAAGATGTGAACATGGTTAAAAGAAACCAACAATGACTGTTGGCAGGAGACAGGATGCGAACCGCCGTCTCCAGTTTTAACATCAGACACTTTTAAAATACCCAACCATCCGTCCTGACCTTCTCCCACATCATGCTACATCCATTTTTGCTTCTAAAAGAGAAAAGTCATTTTATGCACAACCTCAAGAGGTTGCTTGTAAGGAACACAGAACCGCAGGTAATTTTAAATTCGAACTAACGGCATATTTTGTGTCTGTGCATGTGAGAGAGCAAGGGAAAGAAATCATACACAAACCCACAAGCATAAGTTAAACAGAAATGTCTCTACCATACAAACCATTGAATGTCCTTCATGTGCTACATTCATCTTTTATGGCAATTTAAAAGTAGCATACGCTTGCTCTCACTAGTTGAGCTTGAATACTGGAGGTCCTCAAAACTTCAAGTGTCATCAGCTACATACAAGATCTGTCATTAGTCTTACAACGACTAATCTGTGCATTGGCACTTTAATACAGGGAAAGTTACAGCTGCTTCCAGTCTTTGAAAGACTGTGACTAATAGCTGTCAAAGACTGAGATGAAGTCAATATCAACCGTCAATTAAAAGCCAGCATTTCATGTGAGGAGACAAAAAAAATCTCTTTTACTGTTACTCTATTATAGCACTACAATCACATATTGCTGTGAGGAAAAAGTATTCTACAAAAGGAAAAAAAAGGTAAAAGCTAAAAATATAGTTCTCAACAAAATGTTCTGAGTTTAAAAATGATACAGAATATTGAGGCATTCATTTTTCAAGTGGATTTGTCAGACTGCTAAGGCTTTGTAAAGCAGATCTACCATTCTCAGGTGGAAATGGGAGATTGTGGCGAGGAAAAATTCAGCTTTTGCATTTCTTAGTAGTGTTGAGCTTCTGTGTTACACCATGACAGTGGGACAGAATTTTTTCTTCACTGGAAGAATAGTGTGACTGTGGCAGCAGTCCAGATGTCTCTCTGGTTGACTATCACAGGCTAAGCATTCAGTTACAGATCCAGATAGAGGTCAGTGGAGGTAGCATCCAACTGCTGATGCTGATTCATTTGAAATCCCCTTCCCTCTCTGGTGTGTGTGTGTGTGTGTGTGTGTGTGTGTGTGTGTGTGTGTGTGTGTGTGCGTCTGGACATGGGTGGGGGGGGGGGGGTGGTTATGTTTTCTGTTTGTGTGTGCATTTATGTTGCCATCATGTATGTGTGCATGTAAGTGTGTGCGCCATTCCATTTTGATGATGCCTACTCTCCCAAAGGGGTAGTAGGATTGTCCAGATAAATCATCCTCAGCTGGGCAGCCATACCACACATGAGAAAAGAAATAGGGTTCAAGGGAAAAAAGACACACAAAGGGGTAGGAATGTAGATGAGCGGAATCAAAGAAAAGCAGCATGACAAAGATATCATGAAAGAAAACGATGAGCGTAGGATCGTTACAAAAGGATGCAAAGAGTGAGGCCTTCCAGTTTTAAATTAAGTGGTAGGTGCGATGTATAGCCAGCACTTCCTTTGTGTTGTTGAACATGGAGACAGGGATTTTTGCAGTGGGAGAGCCAGAGCAGAGGGAGAAAGAAATGACGAGACGGGCAGACAGCTGACAGCCGTATTGTTGAGGCCTGGGGTAAAAGAAGACAGTCCCCAGGACGCATTAAACGTGTAATCAAGCCAACCAGAGCCAGATGACTCCCCGTCCTACTATTCTCTCTTTCTCCATCTCTTGCTCTGGCTCCGTAAAAACCTGTTAATGCATACACAGTGTGGATCAAAGTAGTCTTGCATTGCCAGACCTTCCTCCACAGAGGGTCTGGAATAAGGACCAGCGTGGCCAGATGTTAGCTAAATCTTTAACACGAGACTCTTTATCCTGAGCAGAGTTGCTGATTAGAGTCCGCTGATGCCTCCTGTTCTCATGTAATAAAGCCCTAACCCCTATGACACTCCATGCTGGCCTAGTCTGACCAGCAGCAGATGGCTCTTGGAATAAAGGTTGAGTAGCACAGAGCCGTTCATCTTGATGCATTTACTATCACGGTTTCAAGAAGTTATTTTATTATACAGTAAGTTTAAAGTTTAGCAGGCAACACAGGATGAGCAGGTAACACAGTACGAGCAGAGTTGAGCAAGTAAGTAATCTTGTTTTGAATTATAACCATCTGATTTTGAGGCTCACCGGACGGTTGATTGGTACACGAGGTCTTCACGCCGGCGGTAGTCCTCCATGTGAGAGTAATTGGTATTAAACATAGCATCGTAGGTGAAGATTTTCTGCTTGATGGTCCCTCCATCTGTGACCTGTGAAGCAAAAAGAGAGAGCAATTAATAAGATGATTCCTCTAATGATGGATGGGACAGGGTTTACCCTTTTTGCCCCTGGAGCTCCTCCTACGCATCAACTGTTGTCCCATGGCCTGGAGTGTAGATAGTGCTGCTGCCTGTAATTACCTCATTGATTCATTTGCAGCCACGATAAGATCACCCCTTATAACGTCTAAAAGCAAGGGATTGAAAACCTGCTGACATGATAACATCATCGAGACAGTCTGTTAGGCAGCTGTCGGTATGTGTTCGTGCACATGGTTAAGTCTTAATGAAGACTGACACAGTATAGTTTTATGCATGTGTCAAGCATTCTGCTTTCTGCAGAGGTAATGGCATGTGACGAGATACTGCAGAGGTAGGGGGGATAGGATATTCAAAACACTGGTCTCATCTTTTTGTGTGCATGGCAGATGATGGAGTAGTTCTTTCCTTTCTAATATTCACAGGAGTGTTAAAGTCACTTAGCATTTGAATGACTGTGATTTCTCCGCTCCTCAGAAGCCACAGACAGCCATAAAGGAAAAAGGGTGACAGGATTTTAATGGAGCCACTAATGCTGCTTTGAAGTAGGAAATTGTTGGTGGGCCAGGCATCCTTCTTCCATTTGCCAGTGAAGATGCTATCGTTCTGATTCAATCCAATCCCTTCAGTGAAGTAAACAACGTCAAAGCATTTAAAGATTATTCTGTATAATGTATAATGTACACATCGCCTCATGAAGAGACAAAGCCAAATTGTATTTATATAAGCAAACAATTGTTCCCTGTGAATGTGGGGTAATATAACCTCTTGCCTCTGGAGAAAGCCCACTGCCTCAGGCTTAGTTTGCTAAGTGGTACTGCACAGGGAGTCCACAATGCTGAAACAACCAAAAGCATGAGCGTGGAAATAAATCACCTGTAACCAATAATAGGAAGGCTTTTGTATATTATATATATTATATATATATATATATATATATATATATATATATATATATATATATATATATATATATATATATATACTATAGTTTTACAGATTTAGAATACCAATACCTTGCAAGCCTTTTTCTAAAGCATTTCTCCACTTGAGGATATGATGTTAGACTTTTATGACACCATTTGGTTAAGAAAGGTTCTTGCACCTGTGTCAAGGACCTGAGAGTATTGAGGCCATCTGTTCATTTTTTAATATCAGTTCACACACAGAGTTCACATCATTGCTCGGTGTAGACACCCAGCAATGATGTGACTTTGTTTTGAGCTACAGAACAGGGAGAGGCAACAGGCAGGGGTCAGCCCTTCTAAAAGGAAAGCCATGTTTGGAAATTGTGCTTTCCAAACACCCAGTCTTGTGCCACCAATGTTACAGTGATGTACCTTTTAGAAACATCACCATAGGTAGTCAAGAGACATTTCTGTCTGACATGGCTGTACACCTAATGTCGCAACGGTTCAACAGAGCTTAATACGAATACCACCCTTAACTTTCTTGATGTATGACACCTGTTTGGAAGGCTGAGAGGCAGCACATTTTTACTGGATTAATAATGAGATGTCACAGAGACATGAAGTGATATACATTACAGATTAGTACAATAAGGTGCAACCATTTATAAAGACAAATTATGCAGCAAAAATGTTAATGAAATTGGAATGGTTCATTTCCAGTAACATATATCTTTCGCAATTTCACACAGGAATAGTGCTTGAGAAAGCAGTTTTGAGACTAAACCAAATATCTTTCCATTCTACAAAAGAACTTTCCTCATTTTTATTTGCAATCTTTGAAAAAAATGATCTTTTCAGTGTCAGAATAATTTGCTACCACAAGGTTTAAATCATTTTATTAATGCTATTTATTTCCTTGCTTGTTTGTTTTGAGCAATCTGGAGTCTTTCACAAAAACAAATAAGTCAAATTTAGTTTTGGGGTTATGCATCATTAAGATGTAAGCAGCTGTTGAAATTTTAACTCTCACATTTTTATTTGTATACCAGGGTTTTGGGGAACTGTATTAATCATTAAATCCAAATCACAGAACCACATCAAACTAAAGAAACCACACACAAAAATCATTGGAAATGCTTTGCAAAAGCATCATTTTTGCAACAGGACAGCCAACATTGTATGTCGCATATGTACCGTACAGTACGTACATGCACGTGTTGGCACGTACACATTCTGCAAATCAATAGTAGCCTTTCAGCTGACCTATAGCAACCATTGAAGTGTTCAGCCTTCAGGCAACAGTGGCTGTGAACAACTGACTGTGTGACTTCACACATGGCACTGACACATTTTATCAATTCTGGGTTTAAAACGTTTTAGCTTGTTAGCAGGTAAGAGTAATATTTCAACCCGGTCTGCTCACCATGTTAACACGTGTCATCAGCATGCTTGCTAAAACAATTAATAATAAAAAAATATGGGGGCGCCCTGGTAGCTCACTTGATTGAGTGTGCACCCCATGTACAGTACAAAGGCTCAGTCCTTACTGCAGTGGCCATGGGTTTCGATTCCAACCTGTGGCCCTTTGCTGCATGTCATTCCCCCCCTCTCTCTCCCCCCTTTCCTGTCTTCAGCTGTCCTGTCAATTAAAGGCCTAAAATGCCCCAAAAAATTATCATCTATCATCTTTAAAAAATACAAAAATATGTTGACTAATTTAGTCTTTAGTCACATGCAAAAATTTAATTGGGCTGGTTTGTTAAATTAGCTTGCTGTGAGTAACCTAACAATTAGATGGCCCTAACACGATGGCCTCAAGGTAGTTGTTCAAAGTCCTCACGTGTTGGGTGTTGGGCAGGTCTAAGATGTCATAGACCTTTTATAAGAATGACCTGCTGTATGTGTTTGTGAGCTAAGCTTAACTAAATTAAATAACCTTAGAGGCTCACTATAAAGCTTTTCTAACAGAAACCTTGTATGCGCCGTTTCTTTTGAAAAACATAACCACAGACATAGTACACAGTGTAAGCTGTAGGTGATTTCCAGCAAAGATCCTTGTATTCACAGTAAGTGAAACCTTTTCCACTGGCAGAAATAGAACTTGGTAGTAAGCGTGAGCAGCAATAACCTTAGCTAGCAGAGCTGAAAAAGACAAAGCATTCCACAGACAGAAACTCAAACATCATTACCACAATTCAGGAGGAAAAGACATCAGAGTGTTTAATTGCCAAGTGATCTCCTCGAAATGTGGTGGGGGGGGGAAAAAAACAGCAATAAAGAAGAATTGAAAAAGATACATGAGTTTGTGGATTATCTCTTTAAAAGGGATTGGGCATTTTTTCCATTAGTTTAATCATTAATTCAGATCAAACAAAGACTGCATGTGGCATTCATATTATCAGTATTTCAAAGTCATTTATTTCCCATCTAACCAATTAACAGTGAAAGAAAAAAGACGTGACTGTGCTTATTTGCACAGATTAGCAATTGCATCTGCTTTAAGCAATGGTTTACGAATCCCCTTACCAAGCTTCATAAACAGATACCAAAAAATACTCTGCTGTAGAAGTACACAGGTGAGTCGGAGACATTTTCTAATCCAACATGCATTACAATTGCTTCCATCCTCTCCCTGTAAAACCTGGTGGATAACGCAGGTGTCAAATTTCTGGTTGTCTAGAAGCCATAAAGACCAGAGAGGAGATTTCTGCCTCAGACAGGTCATGTCTGTGGCACCCTCTCTTTATCTATCCCTCCTTAATGATTTCACCTCTTAATTAAGACTGACCCGTAAACCCCTGTGTAATAAATCCAAAAGAATCTGTGCATCAGTGGATGTCTCCCTATCCCCACAAGGGGACCTGTTTGTGGTATAAATGGCTGACTATGGAAGAAATAGAAAAAGGGAGAGAGGGGAAAAAAGAGAGCCAAACTGTGCCAAAATGGCTGTATAAGAGGGAGGGCAAGAGGGAGATGAATACTCTTTGATTGCAGAAAAGCACCGTTGGGGGAAGCAACACTTTGCTACAACTGCTTTGTTGAATCCAGGCCATGCAATGCACATGAGGCACAGAGGCACCAAACCTCTCCAACCCTCAGCCATCTGGAGATATGAAATGACAGACATGGGTGCTAGAGACTGAGCTACCCCTCCCTTGTCTGTATTGTGGCAGATAGTGGATATTGGCTGAAGGAATAAACAGCAGGTAATAGAAGAGTCCACGAGAGGTAGCTGACAATGGGGTGAGTTTGAAGGTGCTCAAAACAGAGTCCCGTGGGGCTCCCGAGACGTAACAATGCCAAGATCTCTCCAGACAGAGGGCCCCCTGTATCCTTCGTGACCAGCCAGCTTAGCTGACTCTCTAATGATGCTGCCCATTATTGGGGTCAGATTAGGACTGGGTCTCAGGGGCTAACCATAGCCCTCCTCCCTCTGCCTGTCTGGGGTTGGCCTATTTATAGGCTGCAGCTGCATCAGCAGGCAATGGAGGAAATTCAGCTAACACACTGCAGGCCAACTGTGAGAGATTCAACCTGGATCCTGCTTCATAATTTCAGGCAGCATTCAAAGAATCACTACAGCAGGTCTTTTTATAGTATTTTTTCAAGCTGGTCGGGAAGAGAGATGAAATATGAAATGTGTGGCATTTCTAAAGATATTCTAATCTCCATGTGATATGGAGGACCTCATGGCGTTAACGTTATGCTAAGACAGGGTTGAGGAATAGCAGTATGTTCTTCACATGGTGTCTTATAAGTAGATGATAATGGTTTTAAAGAAATGTTCATTCATATTTTACGAACATTTCTTTGTGATCTAAATCTACAAGTCTAACACGTCCATAATATGAACTGCAGCATGGCTCTCAAATAATATCCTAATGAGATTTATTCCCATTCAGTCCCTCATTTAAAGACTTAGACAAGCAGCAACAAAAGAGATGATCAGAGCATGAACCGACTTGGCACTTCCCTTCATATCCGTGCTAATTTGCCTAATATTATTATCTCACAAAGTGTCTTTTTGAAACAGCGCCGAGGCATTGGGAGGCATTGGGAGGCATTGTCTTACTTGTGAAATTGGTATAATTGCTGTACGCAAGAAGACCTTTTGTTCATGTTTGAAATATAAGTTACTTTTACATCTCTCTCTGTTTATGTTTGTACTTTTAACTGGATATGTTTTATAACATTGATTATGTTACACAAGTTTTTCTTGTTCTAGTTTGTGAGTTGTAAGGTCTTGTCAGGACCTTGTTGAAAACCAAATGATGCATCTCGTGCTTATCCTGTAAACAATAAAATGTGTTGAGTAGCTTGATAAATGTTCACATATGGTATATTAAAAGATAGGCAAAGAACCTTTGAGCTACAGTAACAAACAGGCAGACAACAGCAGTGCACACTGGGAGTTATGCAGTATGCGAGGTAAGGGAGTGCTAAGGTACAACCATAACGAACCATGCCCCAGTGAGGTAAGAGATGAAATTCGCTGTCATTGCTTTTATGAAGCACAAAGCATTATATACTAGGGACAACACAGACGAAAGTGTTGCAAAGTGCTCTACCTAAAACAGTGTAATAAACCAGACAAAATACGATGCTGCAGGATAAAAGTGCATTGTGTATTAACTTTATTAGTCTGCAGCACTTAGAGCTGCCAAGTGTAACTAGGTGGAACGCTGAGGTGTTGATATGGCATGCCTGCTGACTGAGGAGGTCCATAAGTGATGGCTGTTGTCTGTGGATGTGCTGTGTAATGTTGATCTTCATTCAGTAAGCAGATCCAGCAGCATTGGTGGCCCTACCTCTTAACCTGTGCGTTTACAGCTCTGCATGCTGCGCTCCCCTACTGGCTGCTGACTGACAGAGGACTTGGTTAACGGGATTTCATGCTTCAAATGACAGGCTCCTCTCCTCCCTCTGTCTGTCACTACACTCAGTGGGGAACCACAGCTAATTCAGGCTGGTTGCAAATGTGCAGTAACTTTGATACTCAGATTTACTCATCACACAAAGTCATACTAATTTAAACGGGTGCTGAATTTACAGGAAAGTGAGTTTACAGGGAAATTCGTTCAAAATTTGATAGGAAGTCAACGGGCTTTAACACATTCAGTGCCACTGTGAGACATTAAGTAGTCCGACAGCGTATTAGTGCCATTGTAGGATAACAAAAAAATTACGGAGCCAGGGGAGGAAGGTAATATTCTGAGATTAAAGTTGTAAATTTACGAGAAAAAAAGTTCATAAATTTACAGACAAAATTATTTGACAAATTGTATTATAATGTATGTATACTGTATCTATGAGATTATAATCTAAGAGAATACGTTTTCTTAGAAAATCTAAATTTGTGAGGTTTTTCTTGTAAAGTCACCACTTTAATCTCAGAGAATATCCAATTTTTATTTTTTTTCTGAGAATATTACCCCTCTTCCCCTGCCCCATAACATTGTTATTTTGCTTTTTTTCCTACAATGGCTCTATAATACATGGGGCTCTATCTTGCACCCAGAGCAATTGACTTTGTTCACCGACGCATGTATCATTCCTATTTTGCACCCGACGCACAACAGACTTTTCCCTCCACAGACTCACGTTGGTAAATTAGGAAATGAACTTGCGCTCCCGGGGGCGTTTCAGCAAAAAGAGGAGGCGTGTTCCGGCGCAAACATTCCCTAGTGCTATTTTACAGTTTCAGAAAACAATTCTGCCACAGATCAGGAAAAACCTAGTCTAAAGTCAGTGGCGCGTTATTCAGATGCTATTTTTAAGGGCGCATGCTTGGCCGTAATGTGGAATGTACACACTGCGCATACACTTTGCTTCTCTCATCTCACGGACCCAGCAGTTCCCATTTTTGCCAAGCATACATAAATACAAGGAAAAATATGACCTTGTTTTACACATTTCCATGAATCATGAATGTGTTGATGCCATAAATGAGGAAATATTAGAGGACTTAAGGAGATGTGATGTTGAACTGCATGTGCCGATGCCACTTAACCCAAATGCCCCAGCAGCAGCATGGGAGAGGAGAGACAGAAGAGCTGCATCGTCTATAGTGAGGAAATCCCGGTCTAATGTTGATCCTCCCACAAAGCTACTTGCGTTTGGCGTTTGATACTTGCATTTTAGATCGTTAAAATAGGGCCCATGGTCCTATAGTAGAGAGATAGACTTGCCAAGATTGTTCATGGCGATGCTATGATCATCTCTTTTGTTACTTATTGAAAGATATAATGGAAAAGGGTGACTGTTATTGGGTCCTCAAAAAGATCTAACATTGTTTCCCAAAATATATTGTTATACTTAGTTTTTGTCAGAGTAATGATAAAACATATGTTAATATGACAATTTTAGGTTTGATGTGTCTATGTGGTGGTCTTCACTGTGACGCAGTTTTGAAGTTTTCAGTGTCATCATCTATATGCGCACACAGGTACAGAGGGATAGCATCATACCAATAGACATTTTATCTGGCTTGTCATTGGTGTCACATGCTCCCGCTCGGCTGTCAGGCTTTTTCATCCCAATATTACAGAGTACAAACAGGTTGTGATTGGCTGCTGCTGGAACTGCCAGATTACGTACAAGGATTAGAGCTAGGCTGCATGAAAACTGTGCCACCAACAGGAACAGACCAGCTGCATTCAGCCCACCCCAGGGTGAGGGTCAGGCACAGCCAGGGTATAAATTCAGGCAGTTAAGCGTTATGCAAGCGTGTTATCTAAAGCCATCTGAGACAAGGCCATCCAGAGATGGTTATTATGGCTGTCATTCTGATGAAGACAGGCTGTCTGTGGGCTGACAGTAAGAAGGTGATGAGATCAAAACAGGTCAGTCTGTTGGAGACTGCTGATCTACAGTGATTATTATATATTTGCTATATATAGTAAGGCAACACACTGTAGCCTGGGCTAGATTTAAGCACACACATTTAAGAAAAGGTGGAAAACGCTCATTCTATGAATGAAATTGAATTGCTAGAGTTTAGAAAAAAATGCATACATGACTAGCATGGCTCCTGCTCATACAGTGGCTTGGAAAATCAGAGCAAAGAATCACTCATCTACCTCAACAATTACCATTGAGATGCCCTTAAGCAAAGCTCTTCTAACCAAATTGCTCAGTATAGCTGATTAGCTAACAATGGAGAACTGTTCTGGAGGCAGTCCTCTGTAAATGCTAACCATTTCCTAACAATGGCACAGCTGAAAAGACTTTGCATGAACAGGAAATGCCCCCTGCTGATGAAAAAAGAGGCCGCTTTTTTGCTACAACTATGATAACAACCACGTGTATGTGTAGAAGAAGGGCATTTATTTTTTTATTATATAGTGCAGCATTATTTCATAAACAACACAAACAAAAGAGAACTACACACACAATCAAACAGCACAATACCAGACATTGAAACTGAATAAAGCATCCAAGTATTATTATTATAATATAAGTACAAAGAATGCATAACTTCAGCAATTAGTGGCATATTATGTAATACAGCAACTTCAACTACATATCACAGAGTTCCATCAAGGACGGGCAGGTAATGAGATGCAGCACCAAGGGACGAACATCATTGTGGGCACTTGTCCTTAATCTGTTTGATCAATGGGCATTAAGTGACTCCACATTCACACCTTCCTTTGACAATGTCTTTATCAGACAGCTGGCTGCCTGTACTGTAGGACACAGAAGGAGAAGTGAGGAGAAACTTCTAGTTGCGTTGAGAACAAAATAATAGAATATTAAAGCTATAGTGTGTAGTTTCCTTCGCCTGTCGGCGCGTCCACATGATACAAGCCTTCCGTGATGGCACACGTTTTTATTTAAGCTACAGGGTGAGGTTTCTACCTCACCCTCACATGTATTTTTGTATTTCTTCAATGTAATTTGTATTTTATGTTCTGTGAAACAAATAAACTAAACTTAACCTGTTTCGACACTGAATACAGTGTGGTTAACATTTCGGTAATGAACAATCTTTTGGTATAGGGAAGATTTCTAAACATCTCACATCTTACCCTTTGTGTTTTCACTTTCAAACCCATGTAATAACTTGATATACCTTAGATAAAGGCACACAAAGTTGTTTTTGTGAAAATAGTGCACAAATGTGACTGTCAGCAGGCACCTAATTACATATCGGTCACAATTCAGTCTGAGTTTATGGTATCTGATGCAATGCATGTGCTTCTGGTTGTATGTTTATAAAAAATGTATTCTATTTTACATGTGTTCTGTTTTATTCATTACATTTCCAACCCTTTTACCCCACTCTCTGAGCTGCTGTTTTTGCCATCGGTATCACTGTTTTGCCCATCTGACCACCAGGCTACTGCAGCCTTAATTAGCCCTGAGCCACTTTGTCCCCAATTCTGTGTATGCATGTTGCTTGATATGAAAATAACAAAATGTAAACAAATGAGGTTGACTGCCGAGAACAAAAATGATAATGTATTGTGTCAAAGTCCATAAACTTATAAATGAAACGCAAGCTGTGTGGCAGCCTGTATTTAAGTGGCTGCGTATGTCAGTTGTGATGTTAAATGCGGGGATGATGGTAGTCTGAAGTGGAATGACTAACGCCGTCCTCTGTCTTAACAACTTGAAATGAAGCTGTGCAACACATAATTGCTGAGTGGAACTTGTCAGTGGTCATCAGTAACTCCAGCAGCTACTAAAACATGGCGATAGTGTATGTGTGTAACTTTCTTTGCCACAAATCCCCCAGGCAATTTCTACACGTCAGTGCATTAACGGTCAACAAGCTGGTTTACAAGAATGCTGCTGTGCTACTTATGATGTGAGCGATATGTTAAAATCGCAAAACAATAAATATGCCACCACAAGTGTGACTGGTTACCAGCATGTTAAAGGAAAGTATAGAGGAATAGAGCTAAACAATTGTTTTATTATCTAACTAATGATGCAGTTTGCAACCTTGTTTTATTTCCACAACATATATGCACATATATGGTTTATGCTTGTATATCTGTATTAACGTGCCATATAAATGAACTGAACTTAAACTATGACCGACAACATTTTTTTCCTTTACTTCACAGATGGGTTTTAGCTCACAAGGGCACACAAGTTGGAAAACAGATGGTCTTAAAAGACATCAGGGCCACTGTGGACATAACAAGTCTGCATACGTTTGCAGCTTCACAGCTTTCCACCCCTTTTTTTTCTTACCCTCCAGATTACTGTAGCCACCATCTGCATTTGCTAGTTGATGGATATATGGGGAGTGTTATTCAACACATAAATCATAAAGCAGGTTGTGAGCACACAACAGAATGCTGAATTTGGCAGAATGCTAGAATAGACAAAAGGTTTTTGTTTTCTTCATACATTTTATGAGTGAGTTTATTATGATAAAGCATTTTCAGTCTTCATACTGTGGGAAAATGTATCACTGGAGCAGTCGTCCTGACAGGAATTGGTTGAAAGCAGAAATTCACATAGGGATTACTGCAGGACAAATTTAAAAGGTTAAAGCAAGATCCAACTGAATGATTGATTTCACCTACAAAAACACAGGATTCTACACATTTAATAGTGTCAGCGCTGCTTTCTGTGTGGAGAAGTATTTTGGAAATTTAGTTCTCAATGTTCTCATTTATTCATCAAGGCGACAAAGCAGTAAGACATGTACATGCTTGCAGATCCACAGAATGTGTCTTCGGGTTGGTCGAAACATTTATCCGTCTGTACGGCGTACAGCATAGGGCTCATTTCATGCTCAAATACAAATTTCTAATCCTTAATGTGGCATGGGCCATTTTTCCATTTTTAATAAGACATGCTTGAGTTTAATTGAGGAAGCAGACAGTGGCTCATATTATTTACTCCTAATGCTTGTTTCCAGGGTGACTTTGTCTCCTCATTCAACTGAGCTAAGTACTGAGAACACAAATTCTAATTTTCAATATAAAATCCCTCTATTTTATTTAGTCTACACGACTAATCTCATGTTCCACTGCTTTATCTTTTTGTCTTGATGTGTCTACACAGACAACACAGACAGCGTTTGACGGTACCCTGATACCTTTATTGTACTGACTGACATTTATATTATTAAATTAAATTTAACACTTATGGGAGCATTATGACACGAGATTTATTAAGCACTAAAGTACTGTTAATATTAGTGCATTGTGAGTACAAAACTTCTTGCCATCTGTTCTATCCACCAATGACCCGTGTTGATTTATATTTCAAACAACAAATCTTTAATTAAAGTAAAACTATTCTCGTTTTAGTTCATCTGTGATGCATTTATAACCTTTAATTCTTCCCGTTTATGTGCACTCTCGTAGAGCGCCAAAACATTTTTTTCCCACCAAGTGCCTTACTTGTTGCTACTTGGCAATACTGGCAGTGAGTAGAGCAGAGCAAAAATACCAGAGATAATGATTTTGCAGTGAGCCAAATCCAAACAATGTAATTATTAGTTAAAGGGGAAAGTTGGCAATTCACACTTTCATTAATGTTATCAACATTAATTTGTTTACCTCATCCCACTCTGACAGTATCAAATGTCGTAGCGACTGTGATGTGTTTCATATGGTAAAGCTGCATTTTCAGATAGTCCAAGGAGGTCATTAGGAAATGGTTGACATATCCCGCTATACAAAACAACAACATGCAGATTGGTGGAAATAACAAAATCCAGTCTTAACATTACATCAACGTCAACAAAAGGTTAAATGGGAGAGTAGAGCAGGAAATGATTTATGATGTGTCTATTGGCAGGGGGATCATGCAGAGATGGGGACTCGAGTCTGAGACTCGGACTTGAGTCGCACTTAAGTCGCACAAACAGCTGACTTCAGACTTGACTCGGTCTCGACCCAAAAGACTTCAGACTTGACTCGGACTCCAGCTTCGAGACTCGTCAACAACCTGTTTTCATGCAATTATTGCTTTTTAAATCAAAATGTATTCATGTATTTCTATTTTCTTTTATTGGCGCATATACGGGGAAACGTATGACGAGCTGTATGTCCCCTGCCCTTTGCCATAATGTGCAACGTAACGCATGCGCCTATGTGCGCGCACTCACATATCAAAAAATGCATTGCCGATGGCGACAACAAATCCTCCTGGAGTTGTGCCTTTTCTCATTAGTTTTGCTTTCAATAACTTGGTAAACAGAAGCAGTGAGCCAACAGCTACATGCAAAGTGTGTGGCACCAAGATAAATGATGCCGGATCAACAACGTTGGACTTCATCAGGCATCTCAAAACGCACCCAGATAGGTCAGTCACTCACACACTAATGTGAAAAGAGATGTTTCATTTAGCATATATCGTCACAGGCAACAAGCTAACCATCGCAAAGTGTTGTGCTAATGCTGGGAACAGGGACATTGTATCTTATAGTTAGTGGTTGCTGAGGCTAAGAAATCCATGGCGCACAGGAGGCGGGATGCACGGATCCATCTCCCCAGGAACAAATGCTGTGTCGGGTGGGCAAACTCATGTGATGCGTAATTGATCCCATGGATGATTTGTAGGCAATAAGTGAACAAGGTGTACCCGGTCCACCAAACACTGGGCCGTCTTGACTGTCTTAATTCTGCACATAATTCTGTTACTGTAGTCCTATTTACTATTTCATTATTTCATCCATGCGTGGCGCAGCGGATCCGTGCGCACTGTCACCTGCCGTGGAGACGCTGGCCTCACTAACTTCTCCTCCTCTGAGTCGGGTCTCCCTCACGCTGGACTCACTTTCACTGAGCGTACTAATACTTAGAAAATAAATGGTATTACATCAGTGAGTTCATACTGCTTATTGTGCGTAATTTGGACTGACACTGAGAGGCATGTTGTTCTGTAACTGGTGTGGCGCTGCCACTATTTCTCTTGATTTCCACTTCGACATTAGACATTAGACATTTGAGTGAAAGAGACATTACATTTAGCATATATCATCACAGGTAACAAGCTAACCATCGCAAAGTGTTGTGCTAATGCTGGGAACAGGGACATTGTATCTTATAGTTAGTGGTTGCTGAGGCTAAGAAATCCATGGCGCACAGGAGGCGGGATGCACGGATCCATCTCCCCAGGAACAAATGCTGTGTCGGGTGGGCAAACTCATGTGATGCGTAATTGATCCCATGGATGATTTGTAGGCAATAAGTGAACAAGGTGTACCCGGTCCACCAAACACTGGGCCGTCTTGACTGTCTTAATTCTGCACATAATTCTGTTACTGTAGTCCTATTTACTATTTCATTATTTCATCCATGCGTGGCGCAGCGGATCCGTGCGCACTGTCACCTGCCGTGGAGACGCTGGCCTCACTAACTTCTCCTCCTCTGAGTCGGGTCTCCCTCACGCTGGACTCACTTTCACTGAGCGTACTAATACTTAGAAAATAAATGGTATTACATCAGTGAGTTCATACTGCTTATTGTGCATAATTTGGACTGACACTGAGATGCATGTTGTTTTGTAACTGGTGTGGCGCTGCCACTATTCTCTTGATTTCCACTTCGACATTAGACATTTTTTTGAGTGAAAGAGACATTACATTTAGCATATATAATCACAGGTAACAAGCTAACCATCGCAAAGTGTTGTGCTAATGCTGGGAACATGCAAATTGTATCTTCATAGTTGTATCCATATGATGTGACAGACTTAATTAATATTTCACCAGGTCCGAGGGCTAGAGGGATGTGTTAAGTAGACCCCATAAAGTTATCCTACAACTGATTTTGATACTGGACTGTATGGATGGTAGCTACAGGACATGCTTTGAATTCATAAGATTTAACAATACAGTGTTAGGGACAGATCAGATGGCCAGAGACTTGAGACTTGACTTGGACTTGTGGCAAAAGACTTGAGACTTGACTTGAACTTGACCCTCAAAGACTTGAGACTTGACTTGGACTCGAGCTCAAAGACTTGAGACTTGACTTGGACTTGCAACAAATGACTTGTGAACATCTCTGGGATCACGCATTCACAGCAGAGGCCAATTATCTGTTGAAGAGCTATAAATGAATCTGTGCTACGCCAATATTTAACCCCCAGCGCGCGCGCACACACACACACACACACACACACACACACACACACACACACACACACACACACACACACAGTAACATACAGTACACACACTCAAATTCAAATACTTGAGCCTGAGATAAATGTCCCTCAAGCCATTAAATTAAGAGTTGTTACTGATCAAAATAATATTAGCAGTAATAATTATAATATAAAATGATTCCCCTGTGGGAATGTTGACACCAGCTCTGTTGACATAAAAGTGTCTCCAATGTGAAAACCGTTTATTTCCCAAGCAGCACATTTTTTCCACATTTCCCTGGTGTGGTATCAAACAGGGAAGAGGTAGTGGACTGACTTTCAGTTGCTCCAAGGTAAGATATCTGACCCTCTTTAAAAATGTATGGATAGTGCAGGGACAACAGTTAGCTTTTCTCTAGCTTGTATTTCATACCAACATCTGTGAAACACTGAGGCTGATAGAACTGAAAAGGGTCCACGGTCTTGCTGGCTTCATATTGGGCCAGGTGGTCTCACTCACACACATCTTGCCATAATCGGCTACTGTGATAACCTGGCTCATGATGTTTGGTACGCAGCAGACGATAAGAGCATGGGAAATGATGCCCTCGCGTGCCAGAAGTGTATGTCACTGCCTTGCATCATTCTTGGTGCCGAGATGGACACAGAAGCCAGACCTCAGTGTGCCTTAGTGTGAGGCGTCTGGATGGAACGCCTAATCAGACAAGACTTGGGAGACTAGCAGCCTATTTGATCTCTGTCCTTTTCCTTCTGGGCATATTCTCCTCGCAATGAGCCATCAGCTGGCCTAATGACGAACATCAGATACATCTCAGCTCCGCAGCAGTGTACAAAGCACTTTGTGAGGTAGAGTATCCCTCACAAGCTCAGTCCCTTCAAGCTTTTGTACTCACTGCCCACTTCTGTTTCTACTGAAATCTGCAGTCCAAGGAGGTGTATTCATTAGCACAGTTCATGTGAATGGAAACCGGTCTTTAGAGTCACCAAAAGACAATGGTTTCCTATTAGACAAGTGCTGGGGGAAAACCAATGTGAGCATGTCAGCATAAAATGTTTACTTGCTTGTAGCAATGAAAGAAGAACCACAGCCTTGCCACGCAAAGGGGAAAAGAGTGCTTGTGCAAATGAGACCTTATTATCATATGGGGACCAAATCATGTTTAAAGGTGGTTTTGGTCATCTGGCGAGGGTCGAGGGATTTCAAGGCTGTGTGATGACGCGACATTAGCTAATGAAGCAGCAGACAATAATTACATGACATAGCGAGAGCCGGGTGCAGCAGAAAAATAACTGTCTCTTCTTTCTTTTCCTCTCCCCCTTCCACAAATCTCTCATTAGTGCGTTTCCTTGTGTTGTGCACATCGCTTCAGGTCTGCTGCAAGCAAGAGCTGTCAAACGCATATGTGAAAAAAGCTATTGTATCCTTACTGAGAGAGGCCTTGGGAAAATATTTTAGTCTACAGTGAAATCACAGACTGATGCTGCAAAAACCTATACGAGGCACCAGGGGAAAACAAAACTGTTTCCCTCGTATAACACAGGGGTTAGGAGCTGTGGTCCTACAAGTGGAACGGATTGGTTTCTTTTCTGGAGGTCATTGTTAATTGTGTGAAGGAGGTACTTAGTGTTCTTTACGGGGGGCAAGGGAATTTACATGATGAAATAGTTTAAAGAGCCTGTCCTGGAACATTTCAGCAATTTGTTTAATAATAATGTAATGCAAGCCATTTGAAATACTTGCAGCTAAAATCACTTAATTCCTTGAGATAGTTGAGTAGTGCAGAAAAAGAAAATGTGATGACAAGCTACCAAAGGTCTCTGCTCATCTTGTGCAGTGTGTGTGCGCGTGTGTGTGTGTGTGTGTGTGTGTGTGTGTGTGTGTGTGTGTGTTGTGCAGAAATGAGAACAAGACTTCTACATGTGAATTGGCTATAAGAAAGAAAATATCTTGAATTTATATGGCTCTTTGGCCATATCTGTCTTTCATATGGTCGGGTTGGTGAGAAAATAACTAGTAGTTTTGTTGACAGCCCATATATAGCTGCATACAGTGGGTTAAAAAAAAAGGCAAGAAAGGAAGGAAAGATTTTCAGTGGCATGCCTTTTACAGATTTCTGACCTTTCAGCAGAGAGAGAAATGTTTTGCTTTGAAAGCACAGAAAATAAATCTTCCCCTATACCGTAGCTTTCTGTAATAGAGGCCCTGCGTTTTTTTGCCAACCACACAAGTGTTTAGGTTTGATGAGCAAATCTGAAACAAAGAAAGAGCTGTGGGATATCAGCGCGCCCACACAGTCACCTAGTTTCACTGAGCAGGGTGGCTCATTTCACTTAGCACAGTATTCTACATATGCACATTATGGACTGCAGGGATACAACTGACATGTCAACACATTTTCACTCATCAAATGCGAGGCTGCCGGGGAGACTTGCAGGGGGGGTTGATTCTGCGTTTAAGCCACATTGATGGATCCAATCAGATGTTTTTATCTTTTAAAAATGTCTCGGTGGTGATGTTTGCAAAGGACAGCTGGTGTCGGAGCACTCTATCAATGCATCACAGCTGCTTTACAATTCAGTTTATCTCTATGTCACTGTTCTCAACTCAATTTATCAGGGAGTTCGTTTGAGCTGAATTCAGTACATGTTTCTGATGCTGGGAGAAAATGGCCTGCCTCAGAGATATCTTAACAGCTTTCAAAAGATGCATAAAGAAACCCTGTGACAGATTTATCTAATGCCATGAATTCGAACTGTTTTTTATGTAGCCCTGCCTTTTATGTGTCCATTTGAACGGTGTAATTGAACCAGTAAACAACAAGACATTTTAAATACCTGATCTGCTGCGGCAAGACAATCTACTGCACGTGAATCAAGTTGTCACCAAGTCATTTTAAATCAAATTGATTCATTTATTTGGTTGAATTGCATGAATGTATAATATATACTTTAAAAAAGGTGTATGCACACATTTCTGTTCTCACAAACCATAATGTAGATGAAAGACTGCCGATTAACTCTGGCTTTGTTATTATATAAAAATAAAATGACATAAAACATCATTTGAAATGGCACACTTTGTCCACTTACTGCACAAGGAAGACACCACAGTTGCTGTGTATGTTTCCTTGTAGCACTGAAAGTCATCTGGAGACAGGCCCGCAGAGTCGACGATCTATAGAAGTCTACCCGTGAGTGATTTACCGCTCGAGTGTACATGTCAGGACAGCTACGTCAGGGTTGCGTCAAACTAGATGATTAAAACATGTAGCTTTTAATTGAGAACACTCCTGCGATGGCATTCTCTCAGATGCCTGGCAAGCTTCTTTCATACACTGAACGTACCCTTCACGCTGTCTCCAGTGATTATTTCAGTGAGGTAAAATAAATATCCAAAGCAAAACAGGCAGCTGATCAGACATGCCAGGCTTATCAGGGCATCTTGTTTTCCATCAAAATGCTTAAAAGTCGGGCTCTCAGAAGTAATAGATAACAGGACAGGATGCAGACATAAAATTGCATGATTTTTTTAGGAAAATGGATTGCTCATATAAAACTGTATCACTGCCAGGCATTTTTGGCTATGATTTCTGTGCTCTTTGCATCTCTGTTGGTGCTCACTCTGCTGTGACTTGGTCAACAAGGGTTAGCTTCAGTAAGCTTTTCTGTTAACAAATTAGGGCTATGCTAAAATAAAATGCAAATACTCTAAACATGTTTGGCAGACAGCCTTTTTCGTTTTTTAAAGGAAATGAAGGATTTCAGTTTACATGATGCAGCCTGGCTCACAATGCCTTAGTCATTAGCTCGGTGAGGAAAAGGGTTTACCCAGACCATATAAAATCCCAGCTGAGATGCAGGCCTTCGAATGCAGCCCAGTATCACAGCTTTCTCAATAATTATGAGGAAGACCCGAGATGAAAGGGAGCTCTTAGACTTTTAGCATATTTCAAAAGTGATACCTCTGAATACGCCTAAGCCTTTCGTATGTTGCTATTAAGGATACACTTTGACAATGGCACAATGCCCAAAAAATAAAGATAACAAAAAAAGAAAGCAGGAGCGTTTGTGGTTGCATGGAGGTTGCATGGAGGGTTCATTCCCTCACTTACAACAAATGAAAGCACTTGTTGTAATAACTCATCTTATTTCTTTACGTATACCTTGGACTCAGGGTGTTGAAATTAATCATTGCATCGATGCATCCCAATGCGGGCCTATAGACGATTCTGCATCGATGCAGTGCCAGACCATAATCCATTATTGCCTACTGATGTTGTTGATCATTGCTTTTTATGATTTTGCCATGTGTAGTAATATATAATAATACGGAGGAGGTGACGCATGATAGGATCGATTTGAATCGTTGACAGGATCATCGTAATCGAATGGTGAGACCAGTGAAGATTCACACCCCTACCTTGGCTGTTTTACATACTTGTTTAGCAAAGAACAGCGTCTTGAGGGGAGGACAGGTCTTATGCTGTGTGCATCCACCAGACTTTGACAAGAGTACAGAATTAACATTATAAGATGCATCAGTTCGCAATGTTCTGCAGCGTCTCACTCCCTTAAGAAAGCATAGCTCAGAGGATGTACTGGCATTTAACAGAACTGTATTTTACAGTTGATTGGCGTGGTGCATTAGCAAACTGGAAAAATAAAGGTCTACCATTTTTAATGCCAAGGAGACTCCAGAGGTATATAACACTAAGTGTGTGGTGCTGGATGGAAAGCAAAATCAACTCTGCTCTCTAACAGCTAATTCCAATACCCCATAGTTTTTGATTTGAGCTTAACAGATTTCTGGTAATAACTATAAAATGGAAATGCAAATATAAGAGAAATACAGCTATGCCACTTGCATCCGAAGCAGCAATACTCCAAAAGGCTATGGTTCCATTTTGCAGCAACACCGGTGCTGCATAAAAAACAATTTAAAAAAAGGACTTGAAACAAGCTTGTATCTTAACTTAAGACACCTCAAAGTAGTTTTGCTTTATGGGGTATGAACCGTAATTATCACTAACAGAAGGAATTGTCATCCTTTTTCACTGCACACTTTTCATGCCTTAAACTAACAGAGCCGTTCTGTTCAGGCTTGTGCAGAACAAACACATCTATACTTTAAGATTTGTGTCTGCAAACATATAAATATACACATCCTTTACAAAATGTTGTGTGCTGCTTGATGATGTGCCATGCTTTAATTCCTTCATTTCCTGATACAATTTGGTGCAGGTTGAAGTATTATTCAGTATTATATTTTCCTCTGTTTCTTTTGTAGTATAACACCCAATTAGACTGTCAGGGTCTGCTTGACCCCGCCGTAAACCTTGCTCGGAGGTATAAAAAGGCAGAAAAACAGGATTCATCTATTTATCCATCTACTATTAAAAACTTTACAAAACACATATATGGCTTTACCAAACAATGTGACAATCCACAGCAACATAGGCCTTTCTAGAGAGAATATGTGAGCGGCTTTGTCAATACTTCAGTGTGTTTAATTGGGCCACTGACGTAACACTTTGCCTCCGTGGCTGTTCAATCAGGATCCACCACACATGTGCTGCATCAGCAGGAGAGACAGAGACCATATAAACTTAAATTACACACACATCTCTGTTGGCTTTTGACTCTAAATGGTCGGATCACATCAGGATAATGGGGGATTAAACAAAGTGTTCAATTTGTAAATCAGAGGGTATTGGAGCACAAAGTGAGTGTGTAAGGGGGAGATGATCCAGGCAGGTTTAAAGTTACTGGAGTGTGCCTCAGCTGATAAAACACAAAAATGCTGTGGACGTACTGTATTACAATTATGTATAAAGCCTCCACCATGCTGGCTGCCATGTTCACATTTAAAGCAAAGACTTACTGTACCTGTTACTATTAAAAGTCTTGCATTCAGAATTTCACTTGAAAAAAAGTACAAAAGAGTTATCAGAAAAATGTACTTAAAGTATGACAAGTAAAAGTACACACAAACGGGCAGAGTAGCCCCATAGAGAGTGATATATTATCATGTATCGTGTTATTGGATAATTATTACTAATTCGGTGTACTTTTCATTTGGTTCGGTTTGCTTTCACACTACACTTTGTCAAACGCACCAAACACTGTAAACAAATGTCACGCGATCGAAGCGGTCACTTGTTTATTGGACAGAATATTCAAAACTTCTTGGGTTTTCTGGTTCTGCTTTAGTGTTTCTAATATTTTAAAGGTGCTGTAGGTAGTATTGCGAAGATCCAGGACTCAGCCCAAAAATTTTAACATCGACAACTTCTCAGTCCCTCCCCCCTTTCTGCTAAAGCCCAAAACGGTCTCCTAAGCCCCTCCCCCCACAAGGGAGAATGAATGCATGTGCATGAGCAGTGATTGACACGCAGTTAAACACCCCCCCTGGCCCTGATTGGTGCATCTGAACAGGGAGCTGTGGATTTTTGCAAATCACACTACAGGCTGTAGGTGGTGCCAGAGGAGCCGGATTTTTTTGGAATTACCTGCTTCATGTAGTTCTACTCAAACATAGGGTCAGTTTCAGCAAATATGACAGAAAGTTAGATTATAAGTCTTACCTACTGCAGCTTTAAAAGAAGGCGAACAATGTGAGCAGCTGACAGACGGAGTGAAGGAGAGAGACGATGATGTGTTGTCACACAGACGACCAGCAATGTGTGCTCAGAACAGCTTATGGAACTGAAAGTTATCATCCCTTAAATCATAAGTCCGTAAATTGTGTGCAAGATTGAAAATGCTGGCTAGTAAATGGGTTGTTTTTGGTTCACTTTCTGTATTTAGGTCGGATCGCGTTATCACCTAAAATGAACCGAACTGTAGTGCACTTGGAAGTGAACCGAGACCCCCGTTTTCAAGCAGACCAAAGTTAGTTTGTTTGATCCGCACCAGAGTTTGGATGAGCTTTCATACCAGCCCAAACGAACCGGACTATCTCACTAAACGCTCCAGGGTTCGTTTTAAACAGACCAAACGAGGTAGGTGTAAAAGCAACCTTTAGCTCTATCTAAAATTACGTATTGTTGCATCAGCCATTTGGCCGACAGTCCGTTATAACGAAAAACAAAGGTGCATTGCTCCAGTGTCTCCGAAAACACGCTACTAACTCTCCCAAACAGAAGCACACGGCTAATTATTATGCCTAATGACATTGACAGAACATGGCATGGCACCAACGCTGAGCGGGTAGCGTATAGTGAGTTTTGTAGAGCTTTTTCACTGAAACTGCCTGCCTGCGGCGGCGGAAAATGATGCTGTGAGAGTGAACCTAAAAGGTAAAGTTGTGGGCCGGACAGCTAAACAATGAGCTAAAACTCAAAAACAAATTAAACAAACTCCATAAAGCTGAGGGAATTCACAGCGAGTGACCCTTTTCATATTGTCTTTTGAAACATTATTATTAGGGCTGTCAATCGATTAAAAAAATTAATCTAATTAATTACATACTCTGTGATTAATTAATTGAAATGAATCGCATACATAATTAATGGTGCCTGAACCGATACTTTTTAAGAAAGTTAAAAAAAAAAGAAAAAAAAAGGGTACAAATTTTTTTCACGTGTTATTTTTTCTCAGATTAATTAATCGAAATTAACGCGTTATTTTAATTATTATATATTATTATATTATAAAAATATCTCTTACAGACACTTTAAGGTCACATTATTTTTGAGCTGACATAATAAGCTGTGCTCTCTAAAGATTTATATGAATCACTGATGAATGTAATGTTCAATTCCTTATGCATCAGCATCAAGATTGAGTATAAACAAAACATTCACAGCTCGCTCCTTGTCTCTGTTGCACTGGAAAGCTCTGTGGATTGTATGCTAATGTCAGCATGTCTGCCTACAGCTAAGCTTTGATCAGGATAAATTAGATGGCAGGTATGGGTTAAGGGTGATAGGCATTTAGTATAATGTGAATGATCTGTAACTTCTGCAGTTGGAGAGGCATTGTGCTGTAGCTGGGTGGGGGGCACAATCATAGCCAGGACCACCACTGAGTTTGTGACATCTACCAAATGTGCGACAACTTTCTATTAAAAGTTAACATGCTCTGTAGGACACACTTGACACAAATGCCACAGTGCCTTTGTTTATTTGGACCCCAGCAGTTTAATAATAAGTCAAGTCAAATATGCAGTTTCTCATTCTGAATATTTGATGACCTTTGGGTTTGAGGATGAATACTGGATTAAAACAAAAAAAGTATGTGGGCGGCTACAGTTAATGAATGCACTTGATTAATGACGATGATGATTAATTCATTCATACATTAATGTGTAATTTGTTCTCTAAATAGTGTAAAAATAGCATGTCAGTATTTACATACTGTATTAGTAAGAATGTCAATATCAAGTCAGCGATAAGTTGAACAAAAAAAAACATGATTTGCCAAAGAATATCTGTATCCCATTACATGAAGAGCCTCTACTCCGCAACATTTCCAAGTTCTCAAGACAAGTTCTCATTAGTTAGGCTTCAAAAATCACTAGTTCCGATTAAATGAATCATTAAAAACACAATAAATGTAGAAACTATGACACTTACAATTTAGAGCAGAGATCTTCAACAGGGGGTCTGGGGCCCCTAGGGGGTCCTCAGAGTTATTGCAGGGGGGGCACCAAATTGTTGTTCATTTTAGAGGGGGATAAGTAGGTCAAAGGTTGCAAAGAAACTCCAGCAGACTGTCTAACTTGCAAAAAAAAAACAATTTAATGGCAACGTTTCGGTACTTTTGAACGTTTTTTCAAAAATGAAAATTTCTTAACATGAATCCAACATATTATTACCAAATATAAATCAGCCTATTTGTGCTCTGTCTCTGTCTCAGATAATGGGTCCTTGGCTTAAAAAAAACCGTTGAAGACCCCTGATTTAGAGGACACATTTTACAGATCTACATTCTCACCATCACTGTCAAGCAAGAAAATAAAACTATGCATAATTACGTGCCAATTAAACAACATGTGTGTGTTTGAAGTCATTTGATCTAGTTCACACATGAAATAAACATTTTGGATTTATCTCAACTCGTCATGAGCAAAACCAAACTTTAACTTCAATAAACAGCATGAAAAGCCAAATTTTCTTTTGATGGAGAGGTATAAAATGGTGGCAATCTGACACAGTTGGAGACATTATAATGGCCCATTAAGATACATCATGGCAAAGACAACCTAACGGGAACAAAGAGATTGCAGCTAAAGAGAGGACAGAAAATTTAAATAACAATTGTATCTGTGATAAACAATATCACAGACAGTGCACACTGCTGTTAACTATATGAAAGTAAAGTCTTTCTTATATCGGCGGTCTCCAACACAAAGCATTTCTGACTAACATAAAATATTAAACATTTCTGACTGCATTTGGATTGAGAATGAAAGCTGCAAGCGTCAAAAACTCTGAAAAATAATTAAGGGATTCAATGAATGCATCTGAATAATAAACAGTGTACAATTTGAATCAAAATGGCAAAACAACACACTGTGGTGAAGTTGTGTCATTTTGAGCATATATACATTAAGAAACACTCCACAGCAACATTAAGTTTATTCAGGAAAATGACTTAGTAGTATGTGAAGGAAACAGCTTTCCTGACAAGTTTATTCAATTAACAAAGCCACAAAAATAAACAAGACACGCAATCTTTCAAAATTGCCTCTTCATGAATCTGTCATGATGACATGATTAACATCACCGAATCAACAGCTGCAAAGGAGCTGAAAAAACCTGTGTCAATTGCCGGAGTCTCATGACATTTAAAAAAAGAACTTGATTGCATAGTGTAGATGCAATCTCGACTTTGAACACCCTCAGAAGCTCTCTGGTGATAACTACCGTGAGGAGGAGCTGTCATGGCTGGTAGTATGACTCACACCAAGCGCGAGAATGATGTCCTGGATGAATATCCTTTGGCCCCACTGGGAGTGTGCTGTCCCACTCTCTCTGATGTCTCTGAATGTCTTGGACCTAGAGGTCAGCATCTCATTTTACACGGACAAAAATCTATTACAAAACCTATCTCTCTCCACTCGCATTAAACCCACTGGGGAAGGGAGGCTTTTCTCTAATTGTTTTTCCTTGGCAGCAGAAGCTGGCCTGGTTATGAGTGAACCAAGTCCATATTATAGCTCTGATTTGTGAGCGGGTCATTCAGACCCATCATTTACACATTGCTATGTTTAGCATGGCATTATTTAAAGTGTCTTTTTTTCGGGATTGACCGATACTGGGTTTTCTAGGCTGATAACGATACCGATTTAAGCAATCATTTAATGAATTCGCTGCGCTTCGTCACCAATCCTGTTTGTAGTATTTATGGACAGGATATCGAGGCGTAGTCGGGGTGGAGAGGGGTTGCAGTTCGGTGGGCTGGGGATCTCATCGCTGCTTTTTGCAGATGATGTGGTCCTGATGGCATCATCGGCCTGTGACCTTCAGCACTCACTGGATCGGTTCGCAGCCGAGTGTGAAGCGGCTGGGATGAGGATCAGCACCTCTAAATCGGAGGCCATGGTTCTCAGCAGGAAACCGATGGAGTGCCTTCTCCAGGTAGGGAATGAGTCCTTACCCCAAGTGAAGGAGTTCAAGTACCTTGGGGTCTTGTTCGCGAGTGAGGGGACAATGGAGCGGGAGATTGGTCGGAGAATCGGCACAGCAGGTGCGGTATTACTTTCAATTTATCGCACCGTTGTGACGAAAAGAGAGCTGAGCCAGAAGGCAAAGCTCTCAATCTACCGGTCAGTTTTTGTTCCTACCCTCACCTATGGTCATGAAGGCTGGGTCATGACCGAAAGAACAAGATCCAGGGTACAAGCGGCCGAAATGGGTTTCCTCAGGAGGGTAGCTGGCGTCTCCCTTAGAGATAGGGTGAGAAGCTCAGTTATCCGTGAGGAGCTCGGAGTAGAGCCGCTGCTCCTTTGCGTCGAAAGGTGCCAGTTGAGGTGGTTCGGGCATCTGGTAAGGATGCCCCCTGGGCGCCTCCCTAGGGAGGTGTTCCAGGCACGTCCAGCTGGGAGGAGGCCTCGGGGGAGACCCAGGACTAGGTGGAGGGATTATATCTCTAACCTGGCCTGGAAACGCCTCGGGATCCCCCAGTCGGAGCTGGTTAACGTGGCCCGGGAAAGGGAAGTTTGGGGTCCCCTGCTGGAGCTGCTACCCCCGCGACCCGACCCCGGATAAGCGGATGAAGATGGATGGATGGATTTAATAAATTCGAAACTTTCAACATAATTCACAGTAAAAGATAGTCAGATAGTGTTGTGGGCGGGACATTAAGATAGACTCAGTGGTGAGTGAAACCGAAGCAGAGGGACAGACACAGAGCTGTAGCCGAGCCAAAGTAGCGCATTTTTTAATTAATTAACTGTATTTGAGGTTAGCCGAGAAAAAGGTTACTGGGAGCCGGCTACAGGTCACCGTGAGCGGCAGCGGGATGGCGGTCCTATCAGGTGCCGTGGCAGTTGAGTTGTAGAGAAAAAGTGAGCGTCATCGGCAACGACAGTTAAGTTTAGCTACCAAAACGACTAGTTAAGTTTACAAAAAAAATCGTGGTTTGGATCCAAACACTCCCGAGGAACGGACAAGTGTTTCCTGGGTGAAAGTCTTTTGTTTTCCTGGGAAAGCGAACTCTGCTCCCCGACCTCCTCCCTACGCTGTCCACAGCGTTCTTATACAGCAGCAGTCATTGTGGTGCATATAGCAAAAAATACTTGGAATTCACACAAATTACAGTGCATTATTTTTTGTAGCTATATGTACGAATGGTTCATGAGAACAGCCTGCAATAAAACCATTCCAATTTTACAAACACATTAGAGTTAATACTCACACCCATCAACTACCTAGTGCAATTTGAAGTACAAATATAGCTTATATGTGGCACAGCAGAGTTTTGCAAGGAAAGTGCAGAGAAATATGAAGAAACAAATGTTAACCTATTTTCACAAACTTTTTAAAAGCTTGATTGATATACAATACAATCTAAAACACAGACTGTGAACAATTCTGACATCTGCCATTGCATACACTGACATCAGGTAGGAAAAGTGTTCTAGAGGCATTACCACCCTACTTTTTTTCAAATGAACAGAAGAGTGAGGGAGACGGCATGACATGGGAATCTCACCTCAAAAAAAAAAAAAAAAAAAAAAAGGTCACTCGGCAGCTACAGAAACTTTGTGACCAAAAAAGGAAGAGGACATCAATTTCTGAAATAGTGACTGTAATGACATCACAGCGATGGCTGCTTAGCAACAATGCTGTGTGTGGTATGGTTGCACGTATGATAAACACTTTTCTGGTAAATGTAGGAGTCCTGATATCCTCCAGAAAACAAAAAGATTTATGTTCAAGGCCCGGTCTCTTTGGATTCAATTACAGGCTCAATCAGCTCTCTTGGCTTTCAGTTCACTTGTCGCTCTGAAATGGCAGTGAGTAAACAAACTCATGCTGAAAAGCCTCTCTAGCAAATTGTTACACTGTAGCAGCAGTATCCTTTCATTGCACCTCTCTGCATCTGCAGTAGTCCACAGAACAAGAAAAAAGGAACAATGTTGAGAAATGTCTGCGGTGGCAGCAATGGAGCACATTTCTAAGTAAAGAGCTGAGGGGTTGTTTTGCTTTTTTTCACAGTAGAAAACATACAAAGATAACATTCACGTTTGACCATCTTGTACTGTACATTATGTTCCTTCAGAACTGAATTTTGTGATTGTTGCATTTCAGTGATATTTTGCCCCCAATAATACTGTACATGCAACAACAAATGACATAGAAGAAAGTTGTGTTATCTATTTCATGAGATGCACCTGCAAAATTACTGAGTTTGTATTTTTTTGTCCTCACATGTCTCCAAATTCTCAGCCATGTCTCCTCTATCATGTATACTATCCAGTGAAGTAGAATCTGCATGGACACTCAGCAGGGAAGATGGAGCTTTATTCCATGCTACATTATCTCCCGTACAGTGAATTGTATAGTGTTCTCAAAACAACAAAGTATTTCTCAGTGCAAAGGGTATCTCCTTCAGTTCGCCATGGAAAATTTCCCTGGAAGAATGTGGGGCAAAGGACTAACCCGCACAGATTGGGAAATATACCTAGGACTTTCCATTAACACGGAACCTAACAAAAGGGTCACAAAAACAACAAACCCCCTCCCAAAAAAAATGCCAGAAGTGACCAAAGGTGAATTTATTATTTTTCACAAAAAGGACCAACGGAAATCTAAACAAATCAAAAAGAAACACACCTTTACAATAAAGACCCCTTCAAGATGGAAACCAACCTGTGCTTACAGATAAGTATAAACTGAGTGTTCCTATGCTCATACCAGCAGTTATACTATATCTAAGCACTGGTCAAAAGATAGTTAGCATCTCAAAGAAATGACTAACACATATTAGGATATATGTAATTTAGTCTGTACATATCAACTTCTGATCTAAAATATGTGCTTAGAACTGATGCACTGATAAACCTTGGATAACGTATTCAGTGTTTTTCTCTGTGGTTTGCTCACGGCATATTCTTAAGCTGGCTCATGAAACTGAATAAGAAGCTGAACAAAAAGGATGGATAGACGAGTGAATATAAGCACTGACTACAGCCTTCAAGCAAAGGTCACGTCTCAAAGGAAGAAGTGGAAGAAGCTCATTTCTGCAGCTTAACTGTCTAAGATGAAAACCAAGGCCTGCTGTCATCACCTTAAACGCAACAGTAAAGAAACTAAAGCAGATCTTGCATGATGCTTGTTGTAAGCATATTCATATCAACTCGGAATTTAAGATTTGTATTATTTTCGACTGCTGGCAGTGGTGCATTCACAGCTATGTTTGCCACCTGTGTTCACATACCTCTACAATTTGTGATTAAGTGGGAAATATGGGACACCACATTACAAACAATTATCACACGCTAATTTTTAATTACCAGGAGGATATCAGGAGGATGACTGTGATGTTTCTCCTCCTTCAGTAGCTTAGATACCCTCATCAGCACAGTTTATGTACAAGTACTTTGCAAAGGTATATATGTTTTGTAAGAAATGTTGCCTGGGTTACGATTTTTTATTGACATAATGAGAAAATGTTGCCGATTAGCATAATCTGGGATGTTGCAAAATGTTGAGACTGAATGTATTAGTAAAATGTTCACTAACAGCGTATCTCATTTGTTTTCTGTCAACATATCTGATCTGGCTGTGCAATATCAGCTTGTAGCAACTAAAGCCTGATGAAATGTTTTTTTCTTCTGGTTATGTGTAGGCATTTGCAGCACTTAAGGTTAAGCTTAGTGAAAGATCATAGTTTTGTTTTAATACAGAACAAATCTTTACTAACCTTAACTCTATTACTGCACATGAGACTCATTTATTTGGAAAAAAGACACCTGTAAACATAATCCAGGTGGTGATAACGTTTCTCACCACAAAGTTATTCAGAAAAGAAATTAGTACTATGTAAATGTAATTGCTAGATGCCAGGGTGTAACCTGATACAGTATGTGGCATGCATATACTGCATTTCACTTTATGATACTGCTATTTAACAAGTTGGGAATTATTTCTGCCTAATGCATAAACTGTGGGAGAGCAAAGAACAAGCCAACCATTTGATGATCAGAACCAGAAGCCTAACAGGCATTATAAACAATTCATGTATTCACCAACTTTCAATATGTTTAGTGTGCTGCTTCAGAATGGCTAACACCACCAATCAAGCTAGAGCTGCACATGATATATCAATGATATTTCTATTTATTTATTTTTATAGCTGTTATTTAAACCTTTTAGTGAATTTCTCTTGATAAAACAATTTTCAAAAACATGTTGGGGCTTTTTAATGGATAGTACAGATAGACAGGAAAGGGGGGAAAGAGAGGGGATGCCATACAGCAGAAGGCCGTGGGTTGGATTAAAACCCGGTGGTGCACACTCTATTGGGTAAACTAAAGGTCGCCCCCAGTTTTAAAAGTTTTATTTACACACAATTATTAATTAATGGGGAACACTACAATTTGGTGGTGTTAGGTTACTATCAGGCTATTTATAATATATATGACCCAATGTATTGTTTATTGTATTACTCATATTGCTACAATGTTGTAGACTAGTGGTTCACACTGTAAACGATTTATTATGGATTGCAAAAGAGAATCAGGTTTTCAGTGATTTTGGACAGGGGCAGTCTAGCCCTAGGCTTTGTGTCAATGGGGCCAAAGCCTTGTTTGAAGGCATCAACAAAACTCATCTAAAGATTATTTTGTGGGAACACAATAAAGAAAATAAGCCTACTGCAGTTCATAGTTGAGATGTTCTGGAAAAGAAGCATAGAAATACTGCTTCATGGTTATTCATATTTCCTTTAATTTGTCTTGGCTGAAGATGTTCACTTCCAAGATGTCACTTGGTTGTTTTCATTCCATTTCTTTTTCAGACATGATTGCCAATACTGTCTGTATCCGACTAAAGATGTGCCCCTAAATTATTGACCCTAATGAGTGCTTATTTATTCCTCAGCTCCTATTACGTAATGATAACTGGTGCCCCTATTAGCCATGCGATACAGTGGTGACATATCCAGGGTGTTTCGGTGCCGTTCACTTAATGCATGCTGGCACAGCTACATAATAACCCTGAAGAGGAAAAAGAAGATACAGTCAGGCATGGAAAGATGAATGGATGGATGATAACGGTATGTGTTGAAGTCTAAATTTGTAGATAGCAATCAATATTTTCTAAGAACTTCCCCTTGTTGGGAGAGCACTAACTAATTTAGATAGTGTCACTCAGTAGATAATTTGGTTACATTATGGTCTCCCCTTATTTTTATTTTTTTATTTTATGTTATGTTGTTGCAGTTTCTGTGAAGCTTGCACAGATAAGAAACTCCTCACATGCGGAAATATTGCTGTAATGACCTATTTCTATATATGTTCAATGGTTTCTGCTCCCACACTGATGTTGCATCATGGACTATTAATGTTCTATTTGAATGCAATCATACTGAAGAAACAGGCCAAATATTATATATGTCTAGTTGAACGTGCAAAATGTGTAACGGTTGTCACATGTCATTATGCTATTTTTAAAGGCAGATAGAGCCATAAGAACCAACTGCAGTGGTAGGAAGAAAGCTGAAATATAATTTCTCTTTTGCAACTTATATCACGCTTAACTATACACTTCTATAACAGAGTTTCTCAACTTTAGGGTCACTTTCATGTTGCATTACTAATTCCAGTTTCACTACCTGACAGTGATTTCACTACCTGACACTATTTGTGTGACAGGGTTTTAATGAAAAACTAAAGTAAATAGTTTAAATACATATAGCTATCATGCATTCTACAGTATTCATTTGGAGCTCCCTTTGTCTCATCTTGAAACTAGAATACAAAAGAATGCTACACTCAAACTGACATATCCAATTACAGTGGTTGTAAAGAATTTGGAAAACAAATGAACATTCACATCGTGTTTCTACAGTATTTAGCCTCCCAAATTATCACTGATAGAGAAATGGGTAAAATAGTATCAACTAAACTCATGCTTAGCCTACACTGCTCTCCAAATACTATATTCTACCAGCACTTGGAGTTACAGTGATGTGTCTCCTTGCTGCAGCCAATATAAACTGTCAATTTAGCTGACAATGAAATCAAGTATTACTCCTCCCTGTGTTAGTTTGAAAGCACTATACACCAGTGCCCCAGACCAGAGATGCTCTCCTGGAACATTTTATTGCTTGTATTAACCTAATGTAAAATGGGTCACAAATAAATGAATTCATTATATAACCAAAAAAAAAAAAGGCTGAAAAGTTTTAAACAGCAGGACACTGTAGTTGTTGGCAGACTATAAGAATGTGTAGTGCATTTGTTGGGGACTATTTTCAGCTGTGGATTAATACACATTTGGTGCTCCAATGAGTATTTACAGCAGCAGAATGATGCATGCGGGACCAAATCAAAATATACTAAAGTGCCCATGTTCATGGTCGTGTCTAGATAGTAACCCTAGATTTTGCAAAAACTCTTCCGAACGAACTATCCTAACCTCACTCATTCAAGGTCAATGCTTATCTCAACCATCTGGCGAGACTTTTGCAAATCAAATGTCGAGTTACCATCTAGGCACGACCCATGTTCATGGTAATGACGGAACATATCACCCAGTGCAACAGTGTGGCACACTGATGTGTTTTTAATAGTTTTTGGACAACAATGGAGCTCTACGGCACAGAGGAGTACATTATATCAAGCTTTGGCTACACAGACAGTACTTGTGACTGGTATCAAATTTTTTTCAATGGGATGAAAGGGGATGTTGATTATAAGCAAAATATAAAATGTCACCAAGCTTATCCTTTAAAGTATTTGAGTTTATGACTTTGCAAATTATAACATAACTAGCTAATAGATTTACATAGCATCAAGGGTTCACGTGTCATTTGTTTGTATGTGCGTCTTTTTTCCACTTTGGAAGTACTAGTGCAGTGCCCGTGCGTGTGCTACAAGATTGTGATTGTGAGTGGGATCTGAGCTGATGTAAGATATAACTTTGTCTGATTTAAGATATAACTTTATCTGGAGTGGTGATGTTAAATGCATGCTGACCATGGAAGATAGGTGGAAACTGGGAAACTGCATTGACATCAAAAACTACAAAAATAGTTTTGTTTCTGAGACTTATGGTTTAAAAGTTACAGGCCAAAACGTTTGTTGTTATATCGCCACCATCTAGCCAAATTTCACCAAAATTGACACGGCATGTACTTGGGCCCCCAGCAATACACCTGTGTTAAGTAGATAGGATGAAAACACATTCTCATGAACGGGTTAAAGGACAATTCCGGTGCAAAACAAACCTAGGAGTTATTAACAGATGTGTACCCACTCTGTCGCTCTCTGGGACATGTTTTCATGCTAATCGAATGAGTTTTTAGCTTGAAAGACGCTAGCGCGGACCGCTGATTAGCTTACAACGCTAGTATTCGGGGCACAGGGAACGTAAAAACGAATCACTATTTATACCACTAAAAAGGCTCAAAATATCACCAAACTTCAACGGTAGCATAATGAGGGTCCCAAAATGTTAACCGAAGCATTGAGAACTTTGTAAGTGTAGGTTCGTTTTGCGCCGGAATTGTCCTTTAAGTTAAATAAAGCTTTATAGTTAAGCTTAGCTGACAGAAGGGGTCTGTGAGCCGGGTATAGGGCACTGTGAGGTGACAACGCTTCTGCAGCCATTGCAGGTAAGTTTAACTGACAAAAGGTGACCGTTATGCGGCAACGACAGTTCAGTTTAGGCACCAAAACAACTAGTTAAGATTTAAAAAATGATTGTAGTTTGAGTTATTGAAAGTTGTAGTACTCCCAGCACAGGAACACCTGTTTCCTGGGTGAAAGTCTTGTGTTTCCCCTTAACTTCTTTCAGGACACAAACTCTGCATCCCCGCTTGAAAGCCCTGTGTTTTAGGATCCACCCATCCATCCCGAGCTCCTCCCTATGCGGATCTTAACGGTCTTATACAGCGGCAGTCAATGTGTGGCATACAGTAATAAACGTGGAATGCATAGGAATTACAGTGCATTACTTTTCATAACTATATGTATGAATTGTTCATGAGAACAGCTGGCAGATGAACAGTTCTCCAGATATGCAAGGACAGACACACAGACAGAGTATTTTTATACTTAGATAGCTCATCACAGTCTATCCAAATTAACAAACAAGGAAGTAAACAAGTAAAAAATATATAAAGAACTAAATAAGTAATTGTTTTGAGTCTTTCATGCCCCTGGAGGAACTCGCAGTGCGCTGGGTTGAGACGCAGTAGGGGCCACTGCTAAGATTCTCCTGGCATGGAAATGACTTCCTCCTCTAATGCCCTCTCCCAAATGTCACAAAGAGCCTCTGATCCAATCCTAAGCACTATATAATCACTGACTTGTTTGATCCTTCTGTGAATGTAAGAATGGATTTCAAAAATCTGGTATGATTCTGGTAGGGAGATTATGAATTTTCACGACATGTTGAAAATTGGAAGAGCAACAGTACAGTAAGCCTTAAAATAAGAGTGAAGCTGAAGCGATGCCTTCAAAATCTTCTTCCAGATGGCCATCATAATGAAATATAATAAAGCAAAACATTTTGAGATCTATGTAATGAACTATTATCTTTCTTGTTAAACAGATGTTTTATTGTTTTACAGTATCTGTTCCAATGTAAGCACTTCGATTATATTTAATACTGTTATCTAACCAATTTCTGGGTAAAAACAAACAAAGAGATTGAAAAATAAATGTGCCATGCAATGCTTTTGTGATGCATGTATGACATATACAGTACTATACCCTGATGCTCACATTTACCATACAGATGAAAAAATGTGATAAAACAATTAGAATATATTTAATCCTATTGTCATGGAGAGAAAATGTGTCCGTAGGGAAAAACCAAATGCTCTCGTGGAGAATTCTTCCATATAATCATTTGCTGAATTATCTAATTAATTAGATACAGAGTATGCTTCTGATAGATACCTGAGGATCTCTGGGATATGCATTAAATGAGAAGGCATTAATCACAATTAGCAGCATGGAAACAAAATATTCTATTGTCATCACAGTCACTCCCATTAGCAGAACAATCTCTCAGACCGCCACAGCAATGATCAGTCCCTTTGTTGCTATTAGAATTTGTGGATAAAAAGGGACTCATGAGTGTGTAATTATCATTCCATGTATAACAGGCTGCTTATTTGCCCCAGTGGCATCCTCAAAGGGGAAGGTTGCGGTGCAGTGATCCGTATCACCTTATCTCCCATTCCCCTTGGGGCACCACATTCGGCATGGAGCAGCACGCTAATAAAGATGACAGAGGTTTGTGCCACTGTTTAAAGGGGCAGACCACTTTTTTTTTTCCTTTCTCCAAAAAGAGGGTGTATAAAATTCTTTGAATTGAAATTGAAATGTAATGAAAGTGATTTTGAATGTTCTTTTCAGATTGGCCTGTTAGCTGTCCCCTGCAGAGATAGGAAAGTCAGTCACAGACAGGGTCTTATAGTGTTTTACAGTACGCCCTAGCTTTATAATATCCAGTATTGATGTAAGATGTGAAGAGCTCACCTGTGAGATCTCTCTTAATAAAATTAGATTTGGATGAGGGTACAAAACTCAAGAAGAAATGACCACATTAGGAGGTAATTACTTTGGCTGTTGATAGCAAAATGTATGATAATAACACTGCATGTGGCACTAGTGGGCCTCCTTGAAACACAAAGTGTTCTTTTACCAAAAGGAAGATAATGTCCCATTTTGTAAAATGCTAATTAATAATAATATATAAATACACAAGAACAACATTTTTTATCTATACGTTTGCTGCCCTGACTTCAAGTATACACATATTTATGCTCGGACGTCTTTGAAATCAGAGGCTAAATTCCCAATGTCTCTTTTCCCTAGTTTGTAGGACAAGTGTTTATGGTTTACTGCTTTCAAATGGCACATCAGTGTAAAGTTATTCATTCTGATGATCTAATGATCAGGGGTTGAACCCAAGTGGAGAAGCAAGATGAAGGCAGGGGAATGCTCAGACGTTTTAATGATGCTACAATCTAACAAGGAGTCTCAAACTCTATTCTGCCAAGTAGGGCACACTAACTAAATAGCTCAGTGGGCATAATAACAGACAAAATGAAAACTAAACAGTTGTCACACTAATTTTCTATCTAGAAAAAAGTTATGTTCACATTTGAAGCTGGCAGATTTAGAAAATTGAAGGAAGTTATTGCCTCTCACCATGTCAAGACGAAGCAACCTGAATGTTGGCTATACATGCAATATGACGAACTAAGGCGTAGTGTCCCATTGTTCAACAAGCAGGGCCATTCTCACCAGTGCTGAATGATCCTGTGGGGAGACTCAGGGCATGATTGAAGCAACGTGAATATGCCCTGGGAGCCAGAGCCGGATCAGCACCATGGACAAAGGCTGGGGAAGCCCTTCGGCACAGAGCTTACAGCTGCCCTTCAGCCGATAGTGATCTGCCCATGGTACTACTCTTTGTTAGGAGGCTATCATAATGAATGCAAGGATTTATGCATTAAAGTGAATACATGCGTGCAATTCTTTTTTTTTTTTAAAGTCCAAAACAGAGAGGATGAGGAGATTCTTCCCCTAGCCCATGTGGGTCCTGAACCAGTGACTAATTTATAACCCTAATTATAATCCATCCACCTGCCACATATTACATATGTTATAAGTACCGGTTATATGGTTTACATTTTTCTGAATGTCACCCATAGTCTGTTTAATTGTTTCACTCTTTTCGTTTTTATATCATACTGATTTTATTGCAAAATATTTATTTGGTTTATTTTATTCTAGAGTATTCTATTTTATTCTTGATTTGTTAATTACTTTCTGGAGCTATATATATATATATATATATATTTCCTTACACGTTGTACTGTGTATGATTGTGTACGTGACAAATAAACGTGATTTGATAATTTGATTTCAGTACAGTAAGTGTTGAGGGAAATGGACTTATGCCAACAAAGTTTCTCTCATAATCATAACATGTTACATATCCAATCTTAATCGCAGGTCAAGTGATACCAAATAGACCAATATTTTACAGACAGTTTGACAGTTTGTGCAGTTACTTAGTTTGCCTACATTCTCTCAGAAATCATCTAATGGTTTGTAGCAAAATCACCGTACCTTGATTACATTTGATGATGGAGCCTAAGCTCCAAAACTGGAAATGTTTCCTAAAAGACAAAGATACGAAAAGCATTTCTGGACGGATATTGCTCTTATTTCTATATTCTACTTCAAAACATGTGTCTGTACTAGAAATTATTAAATGAAAAATGCCCTTTTTTCATAAATGGTACTTTTAGACAGCCATATAGAGAAATAGATAGATGCTGTACATAAATAGACAGACTTCATGCATTAGCCTGCCACTATTCATATATGACTTTACAATAAAAACACAAGGACATTTTGAACCTACACAGCTACACTCTGGGGATTAAACAGCGGGAAGTTAGACACCCAAAAAAAACCACAGGAGTGTGCTGTGCGTACACATTCAGTGAGCTCTCTTCTGTACTCACAGATTCCAGTTGCCCAGGCAACCCTGTCTTGAAGATTTTAAACTTGGATTTACCATACCTCCTGTGTCTCACCACAGTCAAGCAACAGGATTACTGGCTAGAAAAACACTCCACTTTTAGGTTGAGTGTCCGGTAACCTTTCTTTGCTATTGAATTTGGAGGTAACATATGGCCAGAAAAAGACAGTAAATCCAGTGGCCCTCAGGTAATGCACTCCTACTGTATATTTATTGGCTGACTGTGACAAGAGATAAGTCATTTGCATAGCTGTTATATTGTGCTTTGACACTGCCAACAGCTTAAATGGGATTTGTCAAAATGTGGGCCACAAGTAAATCTGGAAAATGTAAGAGTTGGGGGTATTAGAATAAGAAAAGTTTGCGTGGGCACCAAGTCTATTATACCAGAATAAGTTTCTTGCTGTAAGTCAAGACTGTACTGTTGAAGTCAGGTCAGTATTTTACATTTTAAAATGTTCATTTTTTTTACATTTTATTTTCATCACTTATTTTTATTTGCAGATATAAACATATTCTCCTCAAAGCAACTAAGGCAGCTGGCCTGTGTCCAAACACTGCTGGCAAACTCTTTAGTACACGTGTACAGCACTTCTGTGCTGTTAAGATAATGGCAATATGTCGTGAGGGAAGAACTGTGCATGCAGCACTTGGATATGAGAACCCTCACAAATTCACTAAGGACTGCGGTCTGTTCATGATGCGTGAACAATTGGTGTAAGTTGGTACATCATTTTGAACAAATAAGATTTAATCATATACATAAATCCAAGTAGATATATAGGAATTTCTAAAAAAAAATGAAATAACTGAATTCAGAGTGAATGGGTGAGTTCAAAAGAGACCAACAGCCAACTGTCCAATTTTAGTTAGAAGACAAGGAGAACTACACTCATTGGCACACTTAAGGGAGCCATTCCATTTCCCTATTGAAAAGTGCTGTCTGATGGCAAGGTAAAGTGGCGAAAATAATCTAAATACAGCGTACACTTAAACTTAAAATACATTTATCTGCTGCCCCTATACTCAGCAGTACAGTACATCGCTTAGCTTCCGTGCCGGTACTACTGACTTCTTCTTTAAACTGGGGGCGTGCCGACCGCCTGGATGGATGAGTAGCCATACCTCATACAACCCCACTTCAAACAATTGTATATATCCCTTTAAGCTTCATTATAACAACATCCCATTACCTTCTAGTTTGGTACTGAACATAAAATCCTGTCAGGTCAGATTTTCTTTAAAGTTGTTTGACCAAAAAGACTATTGTATAAGTTGTAGCTTCAAATTGATATTTGAACATGTAGTGACACAATGATATAAGGTGTAGTAGCGTAGGTTGTAAAGCTAAGTGTTGAACTTGATCCGAATAGAACCAGTGGGGGCAGATGGCTTCATCAAAATTTGACAAGCTTTTAATGGTATTCAGCTGATGATTAAGAACTACTCTTTGGTTATTGTCCTTCACACACATTGTATACTATTGATTAGTTACTTCTCCGACACAAATACCAACCCACGCACACGAGAGGGGAGGAAACCAAACATTACATATTCTTTAAAGTAAGCCCGAAATGACAGGATAAACATACATACATACATACATACATACATACACACACATACATATATATACACACATATATATATATATATATATATATATATATATATATATATATATATATATATATATCTACACATATATACACACATATATATATATATATATATATATATATATATATATATATATATATATATATATATATATAACTGAACCATTAATCACAATGATGGTTTTCAGGATACAGTTAGCAATTTCAATAGCAGGCAGGTAGCTAATGTTATTTGTACTTCACAAGCTAATTGTGCTTGAAACCACAGTGTTTGACAATATGTTAATTAATGCATCAATTAAGGTATTTCAATCATCATGATTTCTGATTTATTAATGATGTTCATGTCTTCTTCATAGGTAAATCTGTAGTTAAAGTGACAGGCTAAAAAACGGAAATGTAGTGGTGTAATTAAGTATTAACTAAACATTACTTCTTCATGTTTGTGGCTCTTCAAACAAAGTGCTGACCTTGTCCATCTTTAACATTGAAAACAGGGATATGATCAGAAAACATGGGATTCAACATGCCATTCTGATTTGGCTCCCTTTCCTATTTCACATGCTGGCATCCACTCATTTTGTACCAGCTACACAGTTCTAAATTGAAGAATGATAGATAATTTTTTTTCTAAGCTAGTCTGGAGATTTGAATGACACATCTCAAAATGAAAAGCACTCTTCTCTAACCTTCAGTCTCAACTCCATTTATTTATTTAATTAGAAAAAAAGACCACATAATAAATTCAAAATGTGGAGACCAAATTCTGGTGTGCTCTGGATATCTCATGCTCAAAATAATCCATGCTGATTATTTTGCAATTTGTTAACACAAATTCAAAATGTCTCTGAATCATGACTAATACTGTGCTCTTTAGTAGTTGATATTGCGTGTTATCTTGCAAAGGTACAGTATGTATCTGTACCGCACATGGAGTGGGTTCAATTCAGCAGAGAGCAGGATTATGATAAAAACAAGTGAGTTTGAATCCTAATAATGAAATGGACAGAGGTGGACACAGCTGAATGATGAGATGAGTATCAGAAAACCAGTACAGCTAGCAGACAGGCCAGGGGTAAATTAGGGAAGTGTCTTAGGGCAGGCATAGGGAAGACACTAGTGTTGGTGAGAGAGAGGATCCCTGAAGAGTTATGTCGGGGAGGATGGAGGAGTTTGGTAATTGCCAGAGCAAACAGGAGAGCCGAGACAGTTTATCCAGTGATTACAATAAAGCAGAGTGCAGAGCTGCACTCACCAAACAAGCTACAGACACCTCTAGCTCCACCACCATCAGCGTGGTATACCTGGGCGCCCACTGGGAGACGTCCCATACGTATACTGTATTATCATCAGAGTGACAAATGAAAACAGGCATAGCATGGGATGAGCTTATGTGTAGGTCCCTGCGAGCGCCACCATGCTGACATTTTTCTCCCAAACAGACAGCACATAAGCCCCACCCTCTCAAATGATGCATCATTGCTATTTGGTGTATGCTATTAAAGTATAATGGACAGCTTGATGGCACTACATATCCATAGTGCTTAATACATGGCCTGTCAGTATTCACAACTCACTAAAAACATTAATGTGGCCTACATTGCAAAACCGTAGACACTTGAGAGGCTTTCCTTTATCTGCTCTTGAAGCGTTAGCTGCAGGGCTGTACAACATCCATTACAGAGGATCACTCTTACGCTCTTGCATTCACTCCCTGTCTCCATATGTGGTGCCATCTTGTGGAAAATTAAATGAGAGGCCCCCCTTACACACACCCTTACAGTCCACTCTGTGGCGATAACATTTCAACGGTCTCCTAAAAAAAATAACCTATTAATAAAAATAAACACAAAATGCTTTATAATAGAAATACTAGTACTGCAAGCAGTTATGACGGGGTTCAAGCCTCGTGGGCACGCGGTAGCGGTAGTCTGTGAAAACGGAACCCTAAGCGTGACGGCGGCGAGGCAAACATCAGGAAATATTGCAACGCGTGAGCTGCAAAGCTGTAGCAAATTGCAATTGCAAATTTGCCATTTACATTCATTGCGTTATAAGCCAAAACGCACCAACCTTGATTTTAGCACACCCTTGAAACCAAATTTGGTACAGAGCCGAAAAGTTGCATGGCAAACATGAATCCCAAGTTTTGCGGTGATAGCATCTACTGGAAATGTGTTTTTTGGGAGAATGTGGGTTAGTGTGGCTTGTACTGTAAGGTTTTCTACAATAATCAGATGTATCCTAAGTACATCTTAAGACATGCTTAATCTGACTGCAGTCCGGATGTGTTAAAAAATCCTCAAACAGAATACCTCAGGATCTAGCCGCACAAATGAGCACTTGCTGAAATATTCAGTTCATACAGCCCATGTCTGATTGGCCAAGCTTCGATTAGATACGAGGATTCCCCAGGTGAGTATCAACCCCAGTTCCATTCGAACAGGAGGTAAAATGAGAAGTCAACATTATTTAGTCAAATGAAAGGCAGAGATTAAAGAAACTTTGGCAGCCAAGTGTGGGTAATTGATTTATAATTTATCAACAGTTGTGCTGAGCAGTGGCCACTGCAGAGATCTGGCCAGTTTACAGTTACAACCTCTTTGCTTTCCTCATGGGAGCACTTAATATGGGCAGCTCTGTTCTCATCGTGAATATTTAAACTACAGCTATCAATAGACACCACAGAAATCTGACAGAATATAAGCAAAACAACGCTCTCCAATCCCTGCCTGATTAAATGAATTGTCACAGCAATGAAAGTGATCTATGATACTAAGGTGAATGTGTAAAGTGCCATAAATCTATTTTTGTCCTACCTTGAAAGGTCAGCATTCGCTAAGATGAGTCCAAAGACACAGTTTTATTTCACAATAATAAAAGTGAAAAAGCAGAAGCTACTCTAAAGACAGAGTTCCTGCCTAAGCAATAAACCGCCACTCGGTCATTAATGAAAGGTGTTTGAACACAGGGCGGAGGGTGAAACCAAGGTGAATGTTCTATCATGATGATCAAATACTGTTGAAATAAGTATCAAGTAAGATGCAGAAGTATTTTTGGCAGGATCTTTTTAAAATTCTCTTTTTCTCTTTTCTCCCACCATCGTGGTTCAATTACTAATTTGGTACTCAGAGATTTAGTATCGCACTTCACAATGTTGGAAGACACAGAAGAGACAATTTAAAAAATCAATGCCACACAGGCTGAGATATCTGACTGACTTTTGGTCCAGTATTGGTCAAGCTCCAGAAATGCTGGATCCTATATTACCCACAATGCAACTCGATAGCAACTTCCTCCTCGCAGCATCATTAGGGTTATTTTTCAGACTTTGGAAAGCTTCATCCAGAGCCAAAAATGCAGTACATACACAAACAAACATATCCAACTGTTTTTACAGGCTGAATAGTACTCCTCATGAGCAAATGGGACACAGTCAGTGGAGAGCTCCTCTAAGCCAAATCTATTGTTCAGGAAATCAGTACCTCACGTTCTAGTGTATTCTCATCATCAAAGCACCCCTTGCAAGTCATCTTTCTGTGTGCTGTTAACGTGTTTGTCATGGAAACCCATCAGCATGTTGGTTGTATCACAAGCACCATGAATGACAGAGCAAGAATGCATTTTGGCATTTTCAAGGCTCGGCTGATTTCAGACTCTACAGTTTGTCTGTACCAAAATGATACAAATCCAATCATCACTCAGCAACTTCACAAACAACTTGGTGAAGAGTCAGCCACTTTTACAAAGCAAATCTATATAGTGCTCAAAACGTATTTGGAGGGAGTGCTTAATGTCATTGAGTGTACACAGTGTAGACAGGTTTACTCACCCTGTACCAAACAATCTCTCGAAGCCTTCCGTCAGTTTTGAAGTTACACTTGAGAGTAACAGTCTCGCCCACAACAACGGGAGGCAGGGGCTCTATGGTAACAGTCAAATATCCTGGAAAAACAAAAATGTGGAAAGGAGTTTTATTGCAGTCATATACCATAAAACACTTTGCCTGAACAATAAACATGTTTTTTGATGTCCTGCTGAGGTAAATGTTGGACAACAGCAATGAAGTAGTCATGAATTTACAGAATATGAATCATTTTAAAAAGCTAAGATTGAATGAGTCCGAACTCTCTTGTGGAATAGTGCCATGATTCATCTTTATGCAATTACATAACAAGCACTTTCCCACATGGGGGTTATCTTATTACTGTAACTAGCACTTCAGTTGTATTTACTTAAGTGTGTAAAATCATTCACTGCATGACTTTTCATGATTTCTTTATCTGGTTTGGAAATAACAGTGCAACTATTTGTGTGTGTGTGTGTGTGTGTGTGTCAACAAACCTCTGAGAGAAGCAAAGGTATTTGAATGACATCACGATTCAAACAATTGCTTTGAAGAATTTGTCATTCATCGTCAGTAAATATAAATAACATAATGAGAAATGTCAGAAACAACAACATAGAAGTGTTGATTTAATAATGAAAATGTATTTTAAAGGATAATGCGGCCATTGATTTTGACAAGGGTAACTCAGTCATTATCTCTATAACATATTTTTCTTATTTTTAGAACACAGAAAATTAACTAATTAAAGGAGACTTTTATATTTTTAAACATGGACCCTATTTTCCCATGTTTCTAAGTTACTAATGGGGACAACAACTTTTTAAATTGGTCCAGTATTGAGCGAGAGCCCTGCAGCTAATAGCCGTGAACTGGGCTGCAGTGTAGTCCCTCGGGGCAATTATGTGCCATCAATGTCAACGAACGTTAAAAGTCTTTGTTGTTTCCACTGACAGGCTCAGATTGTTATTAGAAGTGTCTGACTACTATGGAAAGATGGAGAAGTCTTGCTCTAAAAAGTCATGAGAGGTGACTTGTTGGCAGAAGAGAGCAGTGGAAATGTTGGTGACAGTTGGAGAGAGGAGTGCTAGGGGAGAGGTTGTTGTGTTGGAGTACATTAGGCGTAGCTAAATGTTATCTAAAAGATTTGTAATTGCGCTATTTCTAAATTGTGTCAACAAAATGTTGAGCTACACTTCAAGCATTTTTCAAACACTTTAACCTTTGGATACAGACAGGCGAAAGTCGTTGTGGCTAGTTGTGCTATCTACAATTGGATCCTAACACACCGGTCCATACACTGCGCCTTGCAGACCATCGGGAAAAAATGCTGTACCAAGAGTGGAGAGCTGCAGACAGGGCGGGGCAAGCTAATGCTATTAGTTAAAGTTACAGTGTTGACCTGGTATCAGTAAGTTACACACGAAAGCATGGCTGGATATCGTCAACATCTCCATCTTTCCATAATGTAGTCGGACACTTATAATAATGATCTGAGCCTGTCAGTTGCTAAAACAGCATTTTTAGTGGACGTACATTGACAGTCGCTATTGTCCTGTGTGATTACATTGCAGCCTGTTTCACGGCTGTCGGCTGCAAAGCTCTTGCTCAATACTGGACCAATTTCAAAAATAGTTGACCGCATTAGTCACTTAGACACTAAAACATGGAGAAATAAGTTCCAAGCTGAAAAATATTAAAAGTGAAAACGTTCCCCTTAAATGCCGTGCAGTAGCCTACACTGCCTGGAGCCTACCTATTGTCAAAGAATTGAAATTATGTATATTTTTTCATTAAAAAAGGAACTCAGGCTTTTGTGTTAACAGGCATAAACAGACAACAGTGACACACATTAACAAATTACACACATACACTCGCCAAAAAATAAATAAAGTAAAGGAAGTTCTTTAGTTCCACTATAACTATACACAAGGTGATGATTTGCATAATGGGTGGATACAAAGGGAATTACCTGGTGATAATGACAAGGTGTGGGAAAATAAATGCATCCACAAATTGGAAGGGGGCAATTAGATGAAGACTGTATGGAGGACAGATTCAGAATCTGAGAGAAGGTATTACATATCCTAACTTGTGGGGGAAGGCAATATAGTGTCAAAAAATTAATCTATAATTACTAAAATATATCTAGTTTACAAAGAAGTGTAAAGGGCATCTCTTTATATGCTACCATGAGTGAGCCAGCGAGGGTGCATGAGCTGACTTCCATAGACAGACAACAACCCTCTTCCCAACATCATAGCTGTTTCAACACATTGATTATTTAATTAGGGAACTGGATCTTGTAAAACAGATGAATATCACAGTAGAAATATAAAAGAAAATAAATAATTCTCGGAAAAAGCACTCACAGCATGCATCCTCACTGTCATGCAATAAGGGTCTCTCTAGCTCTGCAACCCGTTGCACTGTATCGAAAATTCCTAAGCAAAGTTCCGAAGCACTGACACCCAAAGTGCACCCTCTGCTCGAGTGCTGTGTTTGTTTGTTTATTTCCCCAACGTTTTATTTCAAATTTTATTTAATCAAATATATTTTTTCTTATTGATGGCTTGCAGTGTAGGCACACAGAGTTGGATGACTTTGACAAAAGTCTGGCTGAGTGTGGCTGAACAACAATATAATTTGGAATAGCAGGCAACCGTGACAATCGTTACCATTTAGCGGACAGTATGACGGGCTGTTAGGCACTTTATTTAGAATAACCATGCATATACAGTACATGTAATGTTCCTCTCACATCCACATATAAAACCAAACTCATTCACATAACATACTGAAAATCACACACACATACAAGTGAAATGCTTTTACATACACAACTTAAAGGCTCTTATGAAAGCTTTTGAAAAGCTTTCACACATACTAGCAAAATGCTTTCATATAGTGTTGTGAAAACCTTTAATATAAACTATTGAAATCGTTCACAGTTGCTATTGACAAATATTGTGTAATTTTGTATGAAAGCAATTTTAGATTTCATTAATACGGAAGGCATTGCAGTTGAACCAGAAGGTGGTTGAGAAAAGAAAGCACATTTTGTTAATACCCCAATTTTGTAATTGGTTTTATTTATTCCTGGTTTATTTAAAGTGTTATTGTTTAGCGTTTATGCTCCAAGTGAAAAGGTGTTTAAGTTCATTAGTTATATCTATTTTAAGCATGTAAAAATAGCTAACAATGAGAGGATTGGTTGTTCTTAGGTGATGTAGTTCACTTGGAATTAGCATTAACAAAACAAAACACAATACAGTCAAATACAAATACAGTCATATCAATAATTAAAAAACTACTGTTATATGATATGTTGGGCACATCGCCCAGCTCTTAGTCACTCAACTGGTGCAAGACCACAGAAATATGTCCAACCACCTGTTATGTTTCAAAGAGACAAAAGACTGTCTCGACAAACCCACTATATGCATGTCACAATGCATACTGACAGTTTTCTTTTAAATGACATTCACTGTTTAGAGCAGGCACATGGACTTTAAAAGTAATCAAAATGAAAGAAAGTCAGGTTGCACTTCATGTAAGCCATAAAATAGGTTGATAAAGTTCAAAATGTTTCCCCTTGACAGGTAGTGATACAACCCCGAGTGAGCATCCGCCTGCAGTGTTCAGATCCTCAATGTAGCAGGTTGATTGGTCGCTATGTTTTTAATCACACTCACTCTCTCTGGACCAATCAGGAAGTAACTGCATGCGATAAAGGCAGGGGGTTTGCCCTCTTGACACTCTTTGTTGCCGGAGCCACATTTCCACTCTGGGTACTTTCGCGTCCGCGGCGCAGTCACGGTAGTTCGACAGGTAATGCAGTGTTGCTAATTTGTTTGTTACCTATAGGCCTTGTTTGTGTTAGGATGGGCGTTACAACGTGCATTGTCTTTTGCAGTGTCTCCCGGTCACAAACCCGACTATTCCTGTAACGGAACCGGGTTGAGTTTTGCTGCTGGTAGGTTGGGCAAATCTTTTCTCCTCTCGGATATTCTCCTGACTGAGTGTTTAAGTAATCGGCCATTCTATTGTAGGCTCTGTGTAGCTGTACTATCGGCACTATTGGTGGTGTATTGGTGCCAAGCTCCCTGACGGGGTTGTAAACTGCTTGCGCTGGTATCTGCACTAGCCCCTCCCTTCCCTGCCACGCTGCTGTTTTGTCTCAACCGACTTCTGTTTCAACCAAGCTTCTCCTCACAACGCGTAACTCCTTTGGCGCCATTTTGATGCCAACAAGCACTCACCCCCCGTTAGCGTTCCATTGACTGCCATTCATTTTGACGTCACTTTGACAGCGAATAACTTTACATCTGAAGCGTTTAAAGACTTTATTTGTCTATTGTTTATTTCTAAAGAAACATGACAATGTATAAAAGGCTCCATTACCTTGTACCTCACATTATGGCTCCGTAGCAGACGTTTTTGTAAAAATAGGCTAACGATTGTGTCATAACCACGCGACTTACTGTCGCATAGTAGAGGAATTACCGTATAGTATAGGAGAAGCTCGCAGGCAGTTTCGACTTATATTAGCTGTTTAAGTTTAATTACTAATGTTAACTAGCATTTTAGTTAGCAATAATTAGCCTGTGTCCATGTTATCTCCTTACATATACCTACGCTCTCCGTCTCTGCAATATTTGGAATGATTGAGATTTCTCTTGGCACAGCTACCAGAAGACTTACAACTTTCAGACAGGTTGCTCATGTCACATCTACGTCGTCTCTCTCAGTTGCGGCTGCGCAGTAACGCTCGGCGCTCACCGGAAAAGTGCTTCTAATGGCCTTCACTGGTCTCCGTCCAGAGCAACGAGATCTGTTGGTCCATTCTTATATACTGTCTATGGTTGGTCCATTCTATATACAGTCTATGGTTTCAATGGGCTGTAGATGAGCTCACTCCAGGCTTTGAACGCCTCCACGTGCCTTTCAGCACCAGGATCTGTTGCCCAACTGGGTGTCCTACAAGGCTGTATTAGATTGAGTGATTGTGACATGGACGATAGCTTTGCCTTTCTTTGGCCTGCCCGTGCTTATTAATATGTGTGTGGAGATTGGGGTCTATGTTTATGGGTTTCTTTGTTAAATTAGGATTAAGTTGATTTTTGGTTAATTTCTATTTCTTTTGTTTAAGTTGTGATAAAGACTCATTTCGGTTGACACTTTATGATTTATCTGTTGTTAATCTTGGTTATTTTTGTTTGGCTCTAGGCAGCTAGGATTAAATGATTTTTGGTTCCTTTCTATTTCTTTTGTTTAAGTTGTGATAAAGACATTCATTTCTGTTGAAAACTTTATGGTTTATTTGTTGTTAATCTTTGGTTATTTTTGTTTGGCTGTAGGCAGCTATTAAGTCACCTTCGGCTGCCTAAATTTGCCTTTGATTGAAGATGTTTTTCATTTATTTTTGGTTTATTGATTTATTCTCCCCCCAAAAAATGTAATGTTCTTTCTCCCACAGTTGCTGAGTGCCGAAGGTGTCGGTGTCCCCGGTGGTGGTGTCTCCCTCCTGTGTGCTGTGTTTCCCCCTTTGGTTTATTTTGAGTTTTTCACCACTGTGTGTGTGAGAGTGTTCACGTGTGATTGGGGTGATCCTTCCCTGAGATCCCACACCCCTTGACCCTGTCCCTCCACTGGTAAGGCCTCAGCACTTATCTCCCCTATTTCAGTGTGTATGGTATTTTAATGGTATTTTATACTTGATGTTTTTTAGTAATTGTATAAATAAAATTATTGTCTTTAACGGAACTACGTCTCTGGCTTCGTGCATAAGTCGAACCTGTGTGCTTTCTGTATTTTGGTAGTTTAACTATCGAGCTAGTCAAATCCTATTCTCGGGGTGAAATTCCCCGGGTGGTGTTGCCGGTGTTTTCCTTGGGTCTGGGCGTTGAGCGGGCCAAAAAGGCGCTCAACACCAAAAAGTCCCACTCGCCACATTAAGTACAAATACCACACTGTAAGAAATACACTGTTACAAGTAAAAGTCCTGCACTAAAAGTGTTACTTAGGTAAAAGTATGTAAGTATAATCAGGAATGTACTTAAAGTATTGAAAGGAAAGGTATTCGATGCTTAAAAATTCCCCCTGTGACAGTTATAGCACATATATAATTAAATTATTACTCATGCATTAATTTGAAGCATGATTTTACTGCTGTATATGTACTTAGTTACATTCCAGCACTGCTTTTTACCATGAGTCATCAACATAATAGGTAAAGTGAGAAAACATGCCAAATTGCATGAAAGAAAATGTCAAAGTTCAAGTGGTATTGGCCCCAATGTTCTTTCATAAAAAGAGCCTTCTAAATTAGTAACTCACTCCCATATTCAGTCATTCAGTCACTGTTAGGGCGTTTGGCCGTTTGTGTCCAGAAAAGTGTCTAGAAAATATCTGACATCACGCTGAAACAGGATTTTTTTAGTCGCCTCTCTGCAATACTGCTGAAATGTGCATGTTTCGTCCTTGTTAGGTTACAGCGAGAACATTGTATAGAGACTTTTTGTCCTTTGACCTTCTACATAAGAATCTATATGGCTACATAGTTTTCAGAACACTACACATGGGATGATGGATCTAAAATGCTAGATCAGGTGAGCAGATTTCCAGAATTACCTGGGTTTACATAATATTTAGGACAGTGTCAGAGAGAATTAGACTTTACTGAATAATTCAAAAGTATACATAGCAAACGGCATGTACAGCAAATGAAAAAGTGCATATAGAGAACTTCTCATTTTAGAAAATGACTACACACACATACAGCTGTGGATTTGTGTGGCACAGCAAATTACAAGCAGAGCAGAGATGAATAATCACCACCAAAGAAAATACATTACACAGCAGAAAATCAGTGTCACTTGCCTTTAGAAAATAAGGCCCAGACGTGCGCATTTTAACGTACACCTTTTGTTTTAAATGGCCAAACACGCACCAAAAGTTTATGAGGCACGTTAAAATGCTTTGACACGCCCACTTCGACCTTGTTTAGATTTTGGAGCGTCAAATGAGAGAACCCAGCGGCCAAAGCGGCTTTTTCTGCAGCTGATCTACATGGAGAGAGTTACTGTACTGGTGTGATCAGAATCTAAATTTGTATTCATTAATTTATATTCAGGCGCCTTACTACCAACAACTGTTGTACGCTCTCACTGCACGTCCACCTCTGTCTTGCTGTCTGAGGTCAGTGTTCACTGTTAATCGATGAAACTGGCCACACCAGGCATGAGTACAGGATGTTAATGATCAGAGGATGTTAAAAATCCTGTGAATCACGCTCATACTGTAATTCTGCTGCGGCGTTGTGTCTTCACACCATTGCAAAATATCACGGCACCTGAGAGTCCAAAGGTTTCTTTAGAAAGCCCAATAATAAGTGTGTGTTATAAGCTTATAAACGAGTTAAAAAAAAAGGAGGGATTTATGCGGTGAAGGATGAAGGACAAGCAAGTATACATTAGCGTACATATTTACAATGTTTTTAGTGGCCTCTCCTGTCACTGCAGAAAAAAAACAAATCTGTTTTGTGATGAAAAGTGACTGCAGGTTCGGTGCCTCTGGTCAGACATTCACAATCTAGCCTATAAGCTTGTGCTTTAGCCTATATTTATTATTAAAAAGTGAAAACATATGAATGCAAATTAAATATATGTATCTTAATATCATAAAAAAATTCAAATGACCGGTAATAATGGGCTAGAGATTATGATGGGAGTCTTATGACGCTGTCCGTCATAGGGCAAAGTCTAATGCAACCACTGATAGGGTGGGAGGCAAAACATTTGCCTGAATATCGATTTTTCTAAAATACTGCTGGTTCTGTTGTGTTGTCACTTCAAATCTAATGCCTGAAGTGCGCCATAGGAGCATCAATTGAAGAGTAACAAATTAGTTGGTGAATTATCGCTTTTAGTGCGTTTGAGCTTATACAGTTCAGGGTATCTGCATTGGCAGACACAGGTCAGAATGACTCTCGTGTCAGTGCACCTAGATTTGCTTATTAAAAAGGATCTTAATTTAATCAGCAGGTTGAAGAGATCTTCTCTCTAGAGTCAAATTGAATGAATAAACCTTTCCAGAGACTGCATGTCATTAACACAGAGCTGATGCTCTTGGAGAAAATCCTAACCACTTACTACCAACCCACAAGAGGAGCAGCATGGCTTTGTCTCAGTGTGAGTTTTCCAGAGGCATGACTATTTTGCTCATGGGATTCATTCACTTTCTGTAATAAAACATCTAAAAGCAAAAATTCTATCAGGTAGGGGACCCTGGGACAAGTCTCATCGGATGGGGGTCTGTGGTCTACTTTATGTCAGTTTAGGGGTCCTTGATGTAACAAAGTTTGAGAACCACTGCGTCAGATCCTTACAAAAAAGAATTAAACATAACATATCAAGTAATTGCTTGGTGATCTCCTTGTGTGTTTGCAGGGATTAATTGTGAACAGTTCATTGACTATGTGGCACAGAGAAAAATAAAGCATAGCCAATGACAGAAAAATTCTCCGAAGCATGAGGGGAGGGATGAGGAATTTTTAAAAGAGCAAATTACATGGGTTATGCACTCGTGCCAGGGAAGTTCACATTTCAAATAATCCCTACAAGAAACTGGAACAGTTGCAGGCTGCACATAGCAAGAGATGAGGGCATAATTCCCACGCAATTCAATATCCATCGAATGCCATCCAAATGACTTCATAAATTAGACACATTTTATTTGCCAATTCTCTGTTGAAAGTGTTCCAATGGAGCAATATCTCTTGGTTAGCTTGATGCCCTTGTTAAAACAAAGGCTAATATGGGCCATGTTCGCACAGCAAAAACGCCATTGTTAATTCAACTCTGAGGCGTAGAAATCAACACTGTGCAAGTGTTTGTGCAAGTCATCGCCCATCGGCGATAATTCAACACTTGTGATAATTTAGACAGCTGAGTGGACACACAAGTCTCCAATCAGCCCTTATCAACTCAAAATCATGAAGAATAAACATGTCATCCGTGCAGGCCAGCAGGTCATCAGTTACTTCAACCAACAGAGATGCTTCCATTATTACATATAAAACGGCACAAATCGTATGTTGTTTATCTCAATCTACCACATTGTTATGATTCCAACATGTTAACATTTTGATTGCAATGGAAAAAAACAAGACTGTTGCTTGTTTTACTCTTCATTTTGCAAGCTCTACTAAAACAAAACCATTAAAGTTAGTCAGATAGCGTTAATCTGCTATGTTGTACAGACTGTATGAACGCTGGGCACGTCACTGTACAGCTTTTATTTTACTTCAATGTGTGAAACAAAATATTTAAACAGTCAGAGGGGAACTGATTCCCTTTCAGTGGAAAGAGCAATCTATGAATTATGAAGCAGACAGTTTCTTTTAGTTTTGTTTGAATGTTTGTTTGAAATGGGATGTAAGACAGAGTGCAAAACAATTTCTCCCAAAATGTGTTGGAATTCCCAATATGCACCTTATGTGTAAATTGTTTAAAGCAACACTAAAGAACGTTTCCTGCTTCGGTCCCCCTACAGGTTGGAAGCGGAATTGTCCATTACATTACATTATCCAAGTTTGCCAGATCGGGTAGCAGATCTGTAGTTCAAATGAACTGGACAATGTAATGTAATGGACAATTTCGCTTACAACCTGTAGGGGGGACCGAAGCGGGAAAAGTTCTGTAGTGTTGCTTTAATGCATGACACGTTGAGCCTTTAAAGGAAATGTGACCTAGTTGTCAGGATGGATATATCCAGTGAGCTCTAACAAGTTATGTCTGGCACCATGAACACCTTCAGTTTAAACTCAACAGACAGAGAGACTTGCGTCCTGTTTTCAGGCTAGCGCTGCACAATATCGACTTGTGTTATGAGCTCTGCATTCGAAGGGGCTCACAGCCACCTACCCATAAGTTTGTTCTTCATGAATCAGGCGCTATGCCCTAGGTAGAACTAACAGCTTGTGTCACAAATAGCTCCAATTACTGTGGGGAGAGATGAAGATTTAAAACTTCCCTGATCAAAGGAAAATGTTCAGAGAAATCAACTGATTTAAAGGGAAATACTTCATTATCAGGGATTATGAGGGTAAGCATATGGTTCAGCCAAAAATCCTTGAAAGAAATGTACTTGTCTTGAAACGTAAATCCATTTGGCCATGAAGCAGAATACTTGTATATCGTTGTGCGAGTATATAAGCTAGTGTGGAGTGGCCAGAGAGTGCATGGCATTTAATTGGCTCATATTAGCTGCTTGTAGAGGCAGACAAGGCCTCCGGCTTGTCTTAATCCATCAGAGGCGCTGTTGGAACAACATCTAATGAGGGCTGCAAACTATGCTTTCTCCCATTAATAACAGCAATTTGCCAAGATGCAATGAGAAAACAAAACAACACAGCCGATGATGGACCGGCCCAAAATGTGCCTGTTATTGTGGCCTGTGATTTATGGCTATGGTCTACCTTTGCTTAGATGTCAGTGCAACTAAATGTATGAGAGAAATGGATGGCTGAGTTTCTCAGCTCTCTTCCTCATCTGTGCCTCTAAGCAGTGTGAATAAACAGCTGATCTGTCCAAAAGACATTTATGCATTATCACTTTCACAGTATATGTGAAAAATAAGCTTTTCAATAAGTGATAGCAAGGACACAGGACATAGTACCTGAACCATGTTCACAATAACAGAGACATGACACCATGGCTCCGGTGTAACACTGCAGTATTTCTGTTCGAAACTGTCTTCCCCCGAAAAATGCTCTGAGAGATTGTTTTTTCAAGCAGCATATACAACTTATATTTACGTTTCGAGTGGCGACGCCCTCTAGTGGCCGTAGTTGTTATGATAGGACAAACAAAGACAGGACTTTCAACCGGGAGAGCGGGGTTCGAGTCACATTTGAAAACAAACGTTTTCTCAGCAAGTTTTTTTAACTTAACGAACGTCACGTTCAGCATCACGTGCGTAACCTTCAGGAAATTAAGTAACGTCTGATTTTAACCCAAACCACAATCTTTTTCTCAACCTAAGTAGTTGTTGTGCCTAAACGTAAACAAACTGCAACCGTTAAAGACATTCCCTGGTTTAGATATGAGGTCTAATTCCCTCCACCGCTAAGGGTGCTATTTTATGACGCACTCCTGTGAGTTGTATTAAAGGGTAGGAACAAACGACCCATATCGTCGTATGGTTTGGAGGACTTGTTCTGTTCATGTCTTAGCAAAACAAAGAATTTTGGCACTGTTTACAACATCCTTAATTAAACACATGTAATTTGCCTGGTATAAAAATGTTTGTCCACTACTGTATGGAGGTCCAGCAATGTGGACACATGTGGTAATCAATACATTCTGCTAATAACAGCATTGCTAAAGCCAGGTGACTATATTGAAGGCAAGAGCTTAAGGCAAGTGAGCGAGTGATGTGCTATTAATTGTCAGTGATCTGGAGGGCCCATCTGAAACATTTTAAAGTCTGGAGCCTAAGGCAAACAGGGGTATAGATTAAGGAAATTGAACATGTTATATGTCATATTCAAACTATTCTTAATAAAACAATATTCACTAAGTGAGGAACTTAGTGGCTTTTAAAGCTCTTGAAGAGCTAGACAGTTATCATAGAAGTACTTGTACTGCCTCATCCTTTTATATTTTAGAACATGAATAAAAGTGAATACAATATATAAGTTATAGGTTAAAGAATAATAGGATAATGGGAGCAAAAAAGTGTCTTCTGAAATTCCTGATTTATGGTCCAATCACCAGGTTTGGTTAAATGGTGTAAAGAATGTTGAACAGTAACAATAGCAGGTTGCTGAACTATAGCACTAGGTTCTTGTGGATTTACAGAAGGTGTACAAACCTTTGTACTTTTATATGTTATATAATATGATGTAAATCACACCTTTATTTTAAAGTAAAATCCATCTGTTTTCCAACCTTTGGCCTTATTTTTGTCCTTCATTATTTTCATTTTAAAGTTTTGCTTCATCACTGAGATGTGTCCATGTACCATCTCTGGTAGTCAGAGCTTACAAGCAGAGTGCTCCGAGCAGGCACAAAAGCGATTTGTTTGACAGCTTATGTTGCCTTATTGGTCTCTGTTGTAAAGCTGTATCTACCTTTGTTGCATCCCCACATCTCACAAATGTCATGGTGCTCTAACCACAAATGATGGCCGAAATAACCAGAACAGGGGAGTAAAGATGTCCTATTAAAGTAACTATTCTTAGATGAATTCCTACCAGGAGGCAACATGCACAGAATAAATCACTCCAAATGATCTGATCTATTCTTGGTCACTTTAAAAGTATGAAAGGGGACCTATTATGCTTTTTCTTATTTTCTGTCATATATATATATATATATATATATATATATATAAATAAAATAAATAATACAATGTCAGATGTCCATATTAAACGTGGCCAAAGCTTCAAATAATGTGTTTAATATATGAGAAAATAATCCCTGTAAGCAAACCTTAGATTTCAGACTCTTCTGAACTGTCCACCTCCAAATGTTTTTTCTACTCTCAGCTCAGGCTTAGGTCAACCTGTGCCAGATTTCTTTGTATACTGTAGTCATCTGCTCCAGGCATGTTACTGCAGTGTTTACATTACATACACTGTTACATGTAGCTACATGCTAACGTCAGGGAAACCTGTAAACTTGATTGCAGATGTTAATTTCTCCACAATTTCGGATCACATTCCTGCTGGAACATGTTTGAGTGAGTAGTTTTTGGTTTAGAAGCCTTTATTCATGATTTTTCATGGTAGGAAGTGCTGCTACATACGTTACCACCATCCCCGGCTGCATTGACAGATGGTACAAAGATGGCAAGAGCACAGATGTGGAAGAACCCAGAAACGTTGACCAATCAGAGCAGACTGGGCTTTTTCGGGAGGGGGGCTAAAAAAGGCAGGTGCTTCAACAGTGTCCCAGACAGAGGGTGAGTAGAGCAGCAGACATGGGCAGTATGAGAAAAATAAAGTTTTTGAACATTACAGAATGTAAACATGTACTAATAGAAACACAAAATGCAAGTATGAACCTGAAAATAAGTAAATTCCTCTTTAAAACAATGAAGAGTTATTATTATGACTGTATAATCTTCAGCAAACAGCAGTGTTGAAAGTCACAGTGGATGAATGAACATTGCCGGTTCAACAAAGTCAACACATCTCAGGTAGTGATTTGTAACTGTACATGGAAGCTGAGCTAAGGAAGCATTACGCGGAAGGAGAATCTGGATGACTGCTTGTTGATTTATTCTGGCCTACAATCCACGACTGTGGAGAAGGTCTTTTTTTGTAAACAGAAAGCTGGTAGCTGATGGGTTTTCAATCAGAGTGATTTACTGTTTAATGACATGCTTCAGCTTCAAGAGTGTCCGTTGTAATCCACTGCCATCCCACAAGCCCATACAGCTACAGTGGATAGCAATCACGTGGAACCCTATCAGTGGGTGTTCACTCAGAAGGGCTTTAGGCATGAGGAATTATCATGTCATTTGTGAGACAAATTGAAACCAGGGAGGAAATGCAGCCAGCCTTCCCACATGGAGTTAGTCAGATGCAGTGTTTTGTTTGTCATTTCTGCAGTTAGCTGGCAAACTAGAAAGCAATGAATCTTTGAACCCCAGGCATGCAAACAGGTCAGGGGTAAAAAAGATGAGAATGATATCCCCGACCCTCTAGGAGGGGTCTGGGGGTATGCTCCCCCGAAAGAAAATGTACATTTTAAAGTTAAACGCATCAATCTGGTGCACTTTGAGAGCAAAATTAAGAGGCTAGATCTATGTAGAATATGTGTTCTTGTAAACTTTTTAACCATGAACACATTTTGGTATACCATACATTTGAGTCATGAAAAGAAATTAAACAAACGGTATTACCTGTGTTGAACTACTTACTGTTCTATTTATTACCGGTAGGCTAGAGGACAGGGTATCAACTTGACAAATAAAAAATGACAATAATGTATTCTGTTCCAACTCTCCCTACATCAAAAGGACAAGCTTGCATGCTAAATTTGGACATTTAATTTTATAAATACTTGTTACATATAGAGCATCCAATCTGTGCATTTAATATTAATTTTGTGAAACAAGGACATGAAGCACTCATTCTTTGAAAAGTACACAACAGGTGTCAGTGAAATTCTCATTCTGAAGGAAAGCATTTCATTCTCACGTTATTGAACCGTTCTGTGAGACAGCAAAGGCAAGATGATCTGTAGCTTAAGTCAAAAGCATCACTTAAACCTAACAAACATCCATTAGACATCATTTTTAATCTCAGTCTATTGATCCAAAGTGCAGCAGACCAAATAAATTAACAGCTATTAAAGCAACACTATGTAACTTTTCCCGCTTCGGTCCCCCTCCAGTTTGTTTCATTGGAACTACAGCTCGCGCAAAAAGTTACATAGTGTTGCTTTAAAGCAACACTAAAGAACTTTTCCCGCTTCGGCCCCCCTACAGGTTGGAAGCGGAATTATCCATTACATTACATTGTCCAGTTCATTCGAACTACAGATCCGCTACCCGATCTGGCAAACTTGCATAATGTAATGTAATGGACAATTCCTTTTCAAACCTGTAGGGGGACTGAAGTGGTGTTGCTTTAAATGAAAATAGTTTCTACTAGATGATACCTGACAGATCATATGGTGAAAATAAATTACAAATATACTTTACTTGGGCAAAAGAGTAATCCAGTTCACTGTCTGAAGTTAAACAGACAACTTGTCATGGTGGACAATAAGATATATTATTTTCTAACTCTCCCTTCCTCCCTTTTGACAAATTTTGCACCCTGATTTTTGACATTTAATGTTCCTGGGCTTTGAGAAGAGCAGCTCTAATGCCCTCGACCCAGTGATGGAGACCCTTAGTCAGGCAGCCAGCTGCTCTCCTTGCAGCCTGTTAAGGCGCAATGTGCACATGGAGCACACTGTCAGTACTCATATTTTCAATAAGAAGATTAACGTTATGTGGTTTGTCATGTAAGTTAGTTAACGTTTAGTGTAATGAGGGGAGGCCAAACCCCGTTCATCCCACACTGCAAAAACACAAACACTGGTGAAAAATCGGTATAGCTTCCCTTTAACGTAAGCTAACGTAATTTAACTAGATATAACATAATTACAAATGTTATACATCGTTTGGCATGACAAGCTGGAGAGGAGACTGTCAGCTAATGTTAGCTAACACGCAACTTATGAATCCTGTTCAAAACAGGGAAACAAGCCTTTTTCCACCCCAACTCAATATATTGAAAGACACTTTTAGAAGATACAAGGTTTCAGTTGAACAGCAGCCACATAAGGCTTTTGTGATAAAGACAGAGGATGACCACTGCTGCAGCATGCAAGTGGCCCACGGGGAGTTGGAGTACCAGACCTTCCATGGCCACACCATCAGGAAAGATGACACAAACAGCCATGTCTGGTGTAGATTATCCAACTGGGAGCTTGTATGTACAGGGATAAATGTGCCATTAGCTTGTGTATTTCCTCTGGAGATTTGTAAAGCCTGATATAATCAGTGTGGGGAGTTTACCATGCATGCATTTATTCACATTCCAGGAGTGTATATGACAAACAGAAAAAACGTAGGTAACATTAAAAAAAGACCAATGCAGCACTTTTTTTCAGCACCCGCACTAAACACGTCCTGTCCGCAGACTACTGCATTTTATCACTGAGCTAGGATTACAAAAAGCATATTTGATGCTGTCAGAATATGTGGAAATTATGTGGCCTTGAGATGCCAGCAAAGGCACTAAAACATAAAACTCACAGGGTGAGAGCAAAGCACTGTAAAAATAATGAACGAAGCTTCCGGGTCTGAAAAGTAAAGCCAATGGAGAAGTGCCTTAAACCTGCATTTTATCTCATTTCCAGCAGGGGGAGACTCTAATGGTTACAAAAAGATGTCCGTTTCTATAGAAGTCTAAGGGAAAATTACCCTATATCTCACTTGATTTGTTACCTCAGTAAACATTTTCATTACAAGTTCATGGTCTCTTATGGTATTGCTAAATTTAGCTTAGCAATGTGTATCCATGGCACTGTGTACATTAAAATAGCCATGAACTTGTTTTTGGGTGTTGTCCATGTTTTTGTCTTAATCTTTGACCATTTCACTGTCTTTTCACTTCATCAAAATTGATTGGAACATTTTGGTCGCCTAAAAATTTCTTGTTCTGCATTATCCAACCAAGCTAGCTAGCTAGCGTTAGCTGGTAACTTAAGGGAAGGTTTTCTGTGTACTGCAATACATGCAGATGAATGGCAGCAGTACCCGGAGGTCTGCCTTTACCCGCCGGTAAATCTCCACTAGACGACTCGTTTCAGAAGGGTTGAAAATCGGCAACTTTCCCACTTTGGCGTTTAGCTTAGCCATGGTACGCCATTGCAACCATAAACCACTATGGCTTGGCCATGTCATCCTCCCCAGTTCCACCCCTTTGTCAAAGATGGCAATGGCCATATTGCTTCAAAACGGCAGTCCGCAAACCAATGGATGATTGTCACTGCTGCAACGTCCACTATTTTAATAGTCTATGATTGACAGGTATAATTACAGTGGATGAAAAAATAAGAATTTAAAAAGGATAAATATGGTTTTTGACATGACAGCCAACTGAAATGAGACCTGACCAGATTCTTGATTCAAGAATCGAGAACTGTTAAAAATTTGTACTTTATTTAAAAACATTAACCTCATTGTATAATGATGATGTATAATAAGGCAATGATGCTGTAAAATGGGGCTGAAGTTATGCTGTACTCTAACTTAAATCTCCCTCTGCTTAGCTAAAGAGATTAATTATAATGACATATCTGGTAAATTTTATGAGAATTGAGCTAAATGTATGACATGTCTGTAGAATAAAAATGCCTTCAGTTCTTATGGAGAATATTGCAAACCTGTATTATTCTCGCTATGTGAATCCATCTGCCTTTTAGCTTCATTATTGCAGCTGGAAATGATTTGTTATCATTGTTCTGTAGCTGCCAATCTCAATAATTGAGGGAAAAAAATCAACCAATTTCTGCTCACGGAGGGCTGTATCCCTGCTTTTTGAAAAAAGCTGCACTCAAAATGTCATGCATCTACAAGTAAATTGTAAATGGTCTGCATTTATATAGCGCCTTTCTACCTAACCAGACAAAGCACTTTACAATTTGCCTCTCATTCTCACACACACACACATTTATACACCAACGGTGGCGGAGCTGCAATGCAAGGCGCTGGCCTGCCCATTGGGAGCAACTTGGGGTGTCTTGCTCAAGGACACTTCGACATGCAGACAGGAGGAGCAGGGGATTGAACAGACGACGCGCTCTACCTCCTGAGCCACAGTATTAGTATGAGAAAGATATTTGCCGTAAAAATGTGTTCAGACACGATAAGAAGTTTTTATAACAAGTTTCCGACCTCATCTTCTGTGCCCCTTTATGGCCTTAGAGTAACACTTTTTGGAAATGCAAATGATGTACTCATGAAGACTATAGTGTCAGCCATTGTCTGCCTATCCCACTGTCAGTAAAGTCCAGGAACTGATGTTCCTTCCAACAAAAAGAGTGGGCTGGCCACCAGAGCACGACTCAGCACTCTGCAGTGAACAAAAAACGGTTTATCTGAAGAATACTTTCATGTCACGAACCTTTAACATAGGAGATTATTGATGGTGCACACAGCACAGTGAGCAAACAGAGCCTTCTGGCACAGTGCTGCAGGCTGACACACCAAGGTGTCGATCTGTACAAGCTTTCAAAAACAAGGACCAGTCAGCGGGGTATATATAGGAGGTAATGAGGTAAATGTGGATTGTTTAGCTGATGGTGCAGTTGTTTGTCCATGAAATGTTTGGTTTTGTAACATTTCTGAAATTACTGACTGTTCTCTTGAATTTGGAAGGCCAAATGCAGGGGCGATTCACTGTGTGTTTGGTGATATGAATTTTACTGGAATATAAACAAACTTGGAGTAGTGGAAAATCACACATTTTTATATAAACAGCTAATTGAATTATAGAGAACAACATTTGACCAGAATGTAACTGGTAATTGGTAAAGGAAATTTACTTATAATGTTATATCCAGCACATGTGAAGTAAGTAAATCAGCTGCAGGCATAAACAGAAGTGTTTATTTTGCCTAAACAATTAAGTGGACACCTGCAGTGGAAACAGAAAATATGTTCCCAAATCCTGCCTCAACCCCTCAAAAAGATAATTTTTCGAATAGGCTAGCATTGTATGATTCTATTCATTATCCTTTATTCCTATTTCCATCCCCTGGTACAAAGCAACACATTCTCATGAACGGGTCCATATGATATCATACAAAAATGTATCTTAACTTTTCGTGGCTTTTTTACCGAATGGTTCATGAGAACAGGCTGTACAAAGAGTTTGTGTGTTTTACATGAAGTAAACACATTTAGAGCTGAGCGGAAGTCACAGTCCAATTTTTTGTGACACACACACACACACACACTCAAACACACACAGGCATACAAAGACATGATAAAAGATGGCCAGATACACTGGTGGATCAATAAAAGATACAGGCCGTTCTCATGAACAATTCAAACTTTCACCCAGGAAACGCATGTTCATTCCCCGGGAGTGTTTTAATCCAAACCACCATCTTTCTCCTTTTTTCCTAAATTTAACTAGTCGTTTTGTTACCTAAACTTAACTGTCGCCGCCGGATGACGTTCACTTTTTGTCGGTGAAACTCAACTGCCACGGCCCCAGAAAGGGCCGTCATCTCGCGGCGCTCTGTAGCCGGCTACCAGCAGTGTTGGGAAGGATACTTTCAAAACGTATTCCGTTACAGAGTACAGAATACATGCCCAAAAATGTCATTTGTAACGTATTCCGTTACATTACTCAATCTGAGTAACGTATTCTGAATACTTGGATTACTTCCACATTGAATTGCATTTTATAAGTAGGAATGCGGCCATCACATACAGCTTACTAAACAGGCCTATTTCTGGTGTGTTCTTCTATTCCAACTGGCTGAATGTGTACCTAAACAAGCAGATAGATTTTTGTATTTGTAGTCCTGAACTGCATACTACAAAAATCTAACCACAGTCTAAGCTACCATGAGCTAATTTTAGCTAACGTTAGCGAACATGTCAAACGGGGCTAGTCTTTCAAGGGCTCTGGGGATAGTAAATCAGCATGTAGGAGAATGTAAAGTCGCACGTCAACTATAAAATAGCAAGGTGACCAGTAAAACTACAGCAGACGACTACCCTTGGCTAAAAATAACTTACTTTAAGATGCTTCTTCAGGTTGGAGGTGGAGTAATTTGGACGCTGAAAGGAAGTTGGTTGCTGGCAAGCAGAAGTTGCACTGCAGTGCACAGTTATATTTCGTTCTCTCTTCTCTTTCTTTAATGTGAAATGCTGTTTGAATTTCCAAGATAGAAACGCATTCCTGCCCTGGCTCTGTTGTGCCGGTTCCGGCTCCATCTCCATCTTTACCTCCATCAGTGATCACGCAAATAGCTAATTTTTTAGTTTTCATATTGGGGCTTCTGGGAAATGCATGGAGTTGCAAGAGTGAATAAACCCGTGAAACAGAAGTATTGTCATGTAATCCATTGATTTCAACAATTTAACTGTATTCTAAATACCAACTATTTAAATTGTAACTGTAAAAGAATACAGTTACTCATAATTTGTATTCTGAATACGTAACGCCGGTACATGTATTCTGTTTCTCCCCAACACTGGCTAACAGTAACCTATTGTAGGCTAAACTGAACTAGCAACTGCCGCTGATACGAGCAACAGCTCACAGAGCTCTGTAGCCGGCTTCACGTGACCAGCCGGCAGTACGATATCATACAAGTTGGTGTGCATACATTTATGTACTGTGGTGGATTTTCTTAGGCCGATTTGTTGGATCGAAGAATCTTCAGGGAGACCAGATGGTGTAATAATAACATCTTTATTCAATCAAGAGACCCTGAGTATTTTCTACAGAAAATGACCTTCTTTCAGCATTTGTTCCTTTTACACAGCCCTCATTGGACATCCCAGTAACCAATATCGCCATATAAGGTCACTCAAACTCCTCATGCTCTTCCAATCACTATCTAAGCAGTTGTTGGAGTGACTCTTGGACATAACTCTGAATGGACGCTCAACACTGCATGTAGGCAGAAAAAACAGGGTTGAGACAGAAAAGTTGACACAGAAAAATACACAGGAAACATACTGTATGTTAAACATATTAAGTTAAAGTACTAGATTAAAATAGGAGTGTAAGAGATAAAACAAAAGCCATACAGTACGATATCATATGAACCTGTTCATATGATATCGTACTGCGTTGAAAGATAACTAGTTGTTGAAAAGTTTTAAAATATGCAAGCCATGACTAGGCTACATAAAACTGTAACATAAAAAAAATCATAAAAAAAAAATCTTGAATCAGTATCAGCGCCTGTACAAACAATCTACAAAATCATCTGAGGGTTGTCCTGAAAGCTGCTCGCAGTTTGTCTGTATTTTTCCATTACTTAGTAATAAATACAACAAACAAATCTCGAGCTCAGAGGAATGAAATGTCACAGAGCCTTGGAAATATATATTCCAATCTGTTTTTAATAAGGTAAACAGGACCTGGGTGCCATATTAATAAAGGCCTCAAAGAAGTCATGATGATGTTACCAAGGTAGCAAGTTGTCCCGGTAACCCAGAGACAGACTAGGGTATCAATCACTGTTTGTGGATTCAATCTGTAGACCCCTGCATCACCACAGGTCATGAGCAATGGCAGGAAACGAGGGAGGAGACGGGGGTAGTGTGGAGAAATGGCCATTTTGAATGTCAAGCGGGAAGATTTGAGGAACGCATCCAGCATGCGAGGAACATAAACTGCAGAGTCAATTTATAATAGCAGAATTGCTGCAGTTACAAGAAGGTCATTTCATGTTGTTTCAGTGACTATTCACAACATCTTTTCATTGGTTTGCTCTTGTTTTCTCCACTTTGAAGCCTCACTCATCCACTTCAGAAGCACAATCTCCCACTGGCAGTGTATTTTTTTTTTTTTTTTTTTTTTTGCTCAAATCATTTTAGTGTGAGGCCAAAAAGAGGAAATCCAGTTTGCCTTGATGTTCCAAAAGGGGAAAAAAGGGGGGAAAAAAGGAAGCATTCAAAAACTATTGCCAAAGTGACCTCAATTAAGATATTGACAATTGAGTGTATTGAGCCTGCGTGACAAACACAACCTGCAGGGTTGTGCTTGCGGCTCAGCTGATTTCTGGTAATGTATTATATATTTCTATTAACTCTAGTGGCCTGCAAAATGAGTCTCCCTGCTATTGTAACCTTATCTCTTTTTTTTTTGCTCACGGCAACGTGCATTCTTCCCTCTTCAAATTAGACAATGGTACGAACAGAATGACAGAAAAAAAGAGATTCTGTCATCTAGCCAACTTCATTTAAGGGCAGAGACGTCATGTTGTGCATGAGGCAATGGAAAACTGGAGTGCATAATCTTCAATCTATGCTCGCACAATCATCATACAGCCTAGAGGGAAGAGGCCCGTTGTGTAAATGAAAGTAGGAATGAGTAAAGGGAAAGGAACTGTCAGAAAAAATATATGTTTTTGTAAGAAGAGTCATTCGACTTTTTGAGATATCAAATTTGCAATGTTCAAGGTGTCACTGTGACAAAAACTGCAATGAGGATCAATGAGAAGCTCTAAGAGAAGTAGGCCTACAGTAGAAGGGCTACAGAAATGCATCACTGTGTATGACTGGAAATTCAAAGAGCACATAAGCACAGCAGTTTTGGAAGTGTGATCAAAGTGATCATCGAAAGAAAACTGCTGGCTTTTTTTCTTTTTCTTGGATGTATCAAGCTCAAGTTAAAAACTACATACATCGTAGTCCAATTACAAGAAGTGAATCTACATACATAGCATCGATGATGCTTTCTGACTAGACTGCTGTCCTTGATTACTCTGCCTCCCTGAAAGATACCTGGACTCTGAGACCATCCACCTGTTCCTCAGCACCAATCTGGCCAAGTGCAGAGGGCGTAATCCATGGTTGGATATTACATCAAAAGGCCTCAAAGGCCAGTGGGTGTTTGTTCATCACTCAAGAGCCAAGCAAACTGGAAAGGGGATAAAAATGAAACTTGCATGCTGATTTATCAGCACTGCGGTGAGGATTAAAGGACTGCCAACCCCCTGCTTGCATCACCAACCCACTGACTGCATGCTTTGTTTCAGCAGCTTTTAAACCCCCTCCGTCTCTTAAAGTGCCCATATTATGAAAAAAAAAAACACTTTTTCTGGGATTTGGGGTGTTATTTTGTGTCTCTGGTGCTTCCACATGCATACAAACCTTGAAAAAAAAATCACCCATGCTGTTTTGAGTGAGATATGGGTTTCTGAATGTATCCTGCCTTCAGTCTCAGGGTGAGCTGTTCTACATCACTAGCCGAAACGAGAGGCCTAGGGGGCTAACCGTTAGCAAGCTAGCTCGTTCTCAATAGCAAAACACTGCTAAAACATATAAATTCACCCTAATCTACAAAATAAATTGTAATTACATGTCCATGTTCTGCAGGTATTCCCTGCTAGTCTCCCAGTTAATCCTGCCTTGTACTGGCCGAAATTGATGGCACGGTGGCTATAACACATGCCTTTGGTGTGGGAGACCCAGGTTCGATTCCCACTGCGATACATCAACCAATGTGTCCCTGAGCAAGACACTTAACTCCTAGTTTCTCCAGAGACATGCAACCTCTGACATATATAGCAATTGTAAGTCGCTTTGGATAAAAGCGTCAGCTAAATGACATGTAATGTAACATAAAGTTGGAGAAACAGCTAGCTAGCTCATGTAATCCTTACCTAGCTACTGCGCATGTGCGACTGACAACAAAGTGTTGCCAGTTACAGAAGTAGAGGGGTCTCACTCTGTAGCTAAAACAAACACCTGAACACAGGGTGAAAAGAGGAGCTGTAGCAATGTCCAGTACAACAAAGATATGGTGTTTTTTTGAAAATTAAACCATGTAAACCTATTCTGATACAATCTCAAATTACAATTATGAACCTGAAAATGAGCATAATATGGCCACTTTAAGATGTGCTTCATCACTTTAACAGAATCATGCCTTCTTCTGAAATAATTGCTAGATAAAAATGTGCTGCAAAGGAGACAGGCAGTGCAGTCCTCTAATCATTGATACAATTCACCTCTATGAAGGTACACAGGCATGTAGGTCAGGTAAGCAAAGCCTCCTTTTTCCCTTTCACAAGTCAACCTTTACCGTCAAACAAAGGAGAAAAAGGACACGCCCAAACCCAATTACAAGCTTTGTTTTGTGAGGGATGAGGAGGCCACATGACGGCTGATAAAGAACACACATCCCACCCACTTTCATTTTCTTTTCTTTTTTATCCCCCAACACGGCCGCGCTTGCACTATCATGCTTTTGTACTATGTGGAATTGCATCCTATTTTTTTTTTTTACTAAAATCCACATGAAGTAACTACTCGGCTCCACAGCAGAATTATTCAATGCAGGGTGGGGTGGTGAGCAGACCTGTATTAAAAACTGCAAGAAGAGGAGACAGCTGTCCCAGCCCACGTTCTTATGTGATCTCTGCTTAGGGAACAGGCTGGTATTCCAAAGCCCCATCTGAAAACAAATTAAAGAGGATTAAAGGCTGCCACTGCAGCTCCTCTCCTCTGTGTTCTGGGGAATAAAGTGTCCTGCTGGCCAAAATGGTGACCTTCACACTGACTTCCTGTCCTGCAGGTGAACTGCAGCAAACATTAAGGTCATAGTATGGATGCAGCAAAAATGTCACAGTGAGTATATTGAAGGTAGAAGAATCACAAAGGTTACACAACCAGCTGAATAAATGGGGGAATGTGTTAAAATATCATATACAAGGCACTCCATAGATGTTTGGACATTAACAACTTTTTTTTTTTTTTTGCTGTGTTGACTTGCTTGTTTAAACTGGCTTGTCTCATGTTTGTGATTTTGAGTCTTTTCAATTTTTATTTCCATTGGTATTTTATATCTTTTTTGCTTGCTCATTTTACTGTTTGTATCTTATTTTAACAATTTTATCATGCAAAGCACTTTGTGACATCTGTAAAAGGTGCAATATCACAATAAACTTATTATATTATTATTATTTTGGAGGCATTCTACCATGAGTCTGGTGTTCAGCCAATAAAAGATATGTTCAGGTGGATTGAGACTACTAATCTGTCCAGACGAGAACATTCCACTGTCTGGCCATTAAAAAAACTCTTTGGTTGGATCATTGTTCCACTAAATTATCCTAAAGTTGTGTGTGTGTGTGTGTGTGTGTGTGTGTGTGGTGGGGGGGTGTGTGTGGGGGGGGGGGGTTGCTTTGAGCTGGTGTTCGCCTCAAACCTCCCTAGGTTGGCAATCTATTTTCACAGTCATTATTTAATGTCAAGTCTGCTGGAATAGGCAAAAACTGAAATGATGTAACTGTTGAATTATTTCAACACGTAGCTCTGTTTTTTGGAAATTTGGAGTGCTGTCAGTAGCAAGAAAGACTAAAACAATCGGTGCTGCCTACACCGTGTTATCCCCCTGCTAGTGTTAGCACCCAACAGGCTTAAACAGGGCAAGTTGTGTGGGCAATGTGTTTTTAACCTCTAAACATGCTCGAAATGTCATTACAAGTGCCTACCCATGTGCAGTGATTCCTTCCGAGGGAACACAGCAAATTTGACTGGAATATTGGATTGTATGAGTTCTACAATCGACTAGTGTGGACTTGACCGGAAAACAGGAAATAAACAGAGGTATGTGCACTGGCTGGATTAACACAACTTGTATGCCTTTCTGTCACAGCTACTGCAATCAGATTCGCTGTATTCCCTCGGAAGGAATCACTGCACATGGGTAAGCACTTGTAATGACATTTCGAGCATGTTTAGAGGTTTAAAGGAGAATTACGGCCAATTTTACGTTAATCTTGATCGCTATAGCTATGCGAGTACTTTCGATAGAAAAAAACCCGACCCGAATCAGTGCAGGTAACACGGAGAAGCTGCAGCTACGTACTACAAGCGTCCCCTGAGCTAAAACGGCAGTGGTCGGGGCAAGTTTTAGAGTGCCTTTGTGCCTCTTAACAGACACAAAATGCAATTAATATGTCTGTGCCACATGAACAGGGCCCTTACGTGTCAACAAGATGCGTTTTCAACTCAGACATTGTTTAAATTCACCTACCCTGGTCCTTGTATCTGGTCTTGTTAGCATTGTCATTATGGACATGTTAGCATCCTGGTGTTATTTATCTCAAAGCACCGCTGTGGTTAAGTGCAGTCTCACAGAGCTGTTTGCATGGCTCCTCTTGTTACCAGAGCTCTAAAAACATAGTCATATCAGGTAAGCACAGACAGCAAAATACCTTTAGAACTGTGCCACTGTACTCATCCTGTACTGTATGACTTTACCTTCTGTTTGAAGCTGTGTTTTTGTTGGCGTAGGCCAAAATCAGTCACTCTCTAAGGCTGCCCGCTGTCATCTTTAACTGAACCAAGGGCGTTTTTACTGATTAGACAGACACTGGTTTGATCGTCTTTCAACATTGTTCCCCTGTGGCTACAGTTACACCTAGCACCAATCAGTCTTCATTAACTCTGGTGTCACATGTATAATTCTGCTGTAATTTTAACCGCCTATATGTCCCCTCCTGCTGCTAGCGAGTGGCAGGTAGGACAGTCAAAGGAGCCGTGTTGTGGCTATTTCCCTTTAGTCATTTTCAGATCTCCCTGGAAATGTGGAGTCATAAAGTCAGCTGGGGGGGCACTGGCAGTGAGATTGACATCAGAATCTACAGATCAGAGTAAGCATATTTTGGATTTATATGCCACTGGATACAATGATAAAAGCTACAGAAGATCAGTGTTTTCATCCATTCATTACTATGACAAGCAGGGCTGTTTTGGGGCAAGGCCCAGCAGCATACATCTCCCTGATTATTAATATACCACCGTTGCCCTGATGCCAAGCATTTTGAAGTTCTTGTGCCTGGAGACATGGCTCATCAAGTGGAAACATTGCCATAAACTGGAATGACCCAACTATCCCTAAGGACACCTATTCTTGTTTAAGATCCTTTAGGGGAAGAGCGATAGCTAAAGACAGGAAGAAAATAGTAGAGAATAATGCTTATAGTGTCTCTGAAAGTGCACAAGACTGAATGGGAGATTGCAGTGATTTTCCTAAATTACACAAATTCATCTAATCTCACTACAGCCACTGTACCTCTCAATTACTCCTTTAATGGTGCACCCTTGCATGCCTTAATGGGTTATTTTTCAGCTTTGAGCTAGGTATTTCTATAGATGAATGAAAGAATCATGGCAGTCTGAGAGAGAGAGAGAGAGAGAGAGAGAGCACAACCTAGTCGTCTTGAGTGAGAGGAAGTGGGAAGCATTGGTATTCACAGCAGTCCCTCCATTTTGGAATCTAGTTTGGTACTTGGCTGCAGCCAACTGCAGCTCTGACACATGCACATCTCCCCCTCACACTGTTAGTAAAAGAGCTACTGTGTTAATTGGGCTAAACTGTGTTAGGGACGGGAGGGGAAATTAATGCACGGCTGTAAACAGGCATGGATGAATCATATCTGCCAGGTTTATGAGATCAAAGAAAATGTACGGTTCATGTGTCTTTAGCATTTTATTTCCTTTGCACATCTGCTGAATTGGACAACAAGCTGTACTTAGTGAAAAGCAGCTATATGAAAATCACTCTGATCACTGTATTATGAATCATATTTCTACTAGTACCGCTATATATGTGGTTTCTTTTCTGTCCTTCACTGTGTTGGCTCACTGGTCGAATTCCACACGGTCCTATCTGTTAACTACATATACTCAGCTTCAAAACTGTGAAAAAAGCCATGTTGAAATATCTGAGGAACCTATTTTAGCAAAAAGCGCAAAACAAAACAGTATGACTGTAATCCACACTAACCTTGGCTCAAATAGTTATTCTCAGCATTTGTACCACATTTGGATTGTAAATTCTGCACAATAAAACCCATTCATCAGTGGGGTTAAATCAAGCAGGATGCACTATTTGTCAAAAACAGTACACTCATATCTGCAAAATACATCTAAGCTTAGCAGTACCTGTTTTTATAACTTTTTTTTTTTTTTACTGATTGCAGATCAGAAAACTGATCCTCAGAAAAGCCAAGGTAAAGTCCTTTGTCAACCACTCCAGAAGACAGATCAATAAGTCATTTGAAAGCCATCCGGACATCTTTACTTCCCCGGTAGCCACGAAACCATCTGACACAGTGGTAAAATTACAGTACCATAATTACAGTAACCTTACGTGTGTGTTCTGGTCTCACACACACACACACACACACACACACACACACACACACACACACACACACACACACAATTAATGTTTTGTTAACTCTCACAACACAGGCGTCATCATGAAGCCAATCAGTTCAAACTAGTTAACAATTCACTTACATGTTCATCAGTATTTGCCAAGGATCATTTTAATTGTATTACTTAATTAATGGGACTATTATGTTGATTGCAAAATGGCTACTTAATAACTGCTTTACCTCTCTAAAGGAAATCACTCACCCTTAACACTAAAACATGCAGAGCCAGTGCTGAAAAGTATGCACCATACAGTATGTCTGGTACAGTGATGCTCTACAAGAAACAAGACATCCTTCGAGAGCTAAGCAGAAATTATGAGAAAACTGATGCCAACTGTTGGGTATGAAATGTTTTCTCTTCTGGCCCTCTTCCAGTTGAATTTACTTCCATGTAGCACATTGTATTATATTATTATATAGTGTATCGTAAAAACAAGGCTGATCTAGATGCAATATACAGTATACTTACAGTATATGGTGCTTTAAGTCATTCACAATGGCTAAATCAAGTGGGTTAGTCTTGCAGTAATTTTAAGGCACAACATACAAAATGGCCTGGTGGCTGCAAGGCTCTGCCAACACAATTTGCATCCAATAATTGTGTGATGGTGCGACAAAAATGAGAATCATCACAACCTGGACAGCTTAAACTGCAAGTGTTCCATACTTCGGTGAGTAGCTGTAAATTGATCAATAAAAATAGCTTAAAAGCTTTCTTTACAAAAACTTCAAAAGACAGCATTATTCCTGACAGCTCTTTTCACGCCTCCGAGAAGGCCATAATTGTGTGTAGCCAGTGCGATGAGGGAATTTCAGCCACAGAAGACAGGTACATGTGTCACAGATAGAGGCTGCTAAACGCATGGATACTTTTTCTGGTTACTTTCCCACTATTTTATTTGACTTGTGTTTGTGCATGCAATTATGTATCATTTTTTTTTTCCTTTATTCTCTTGTGTGTCAAAAATAATTTAATTTGTTTCAAACATATCTGCCAGGGAAAAAAACAATAATAAGTCCCTCTGAATAAACACCTATAAGCACACGAGCAATTGGATGACCACACTAATTGCGAGAAGGTCAGGATGGCAGCTTCCTGCTCGACATCGCTGTGTTCCAGTGCCATGTGTGCCCGTTACTCACCGCTGTGACAGACAGGCACTATCCCCCTGCGCGTCCAAGGGTGCAACACCTCACAACATCTTTAACTCATTATTCATCCAACTTTATTCATAACACACTACTGTAGACGTGACTGGACTGAAGCAAATGGTATGTCATTATGTCAATCATTATGTTCTCGTGCAATATTGAATGTCAAAATGAACACGACAATAACGAGTCAACGCTACTTCCTTTAACGCCACCCATTTTTGTTTTAACGCTCAATTAACGCACGCACATTCCGTGATTCTGCTCCATTGGGAAATCAAGAAGCAATGCAGCAAGTAACGTTGTGGACAGTTTTGCCAACTTGGCGACTTTCTTAGGTTTGGTGACTTTTCAGACCCTTAGCGACCTATAAATATATACAAATATATTTATATTGTAATTCATTCACATGCATGCAGCCACGGCTCCTCGGCAAACCGCGCTGATGTCTTCCCAGTCCTCTCATCTTGCGCAGCAGCACTGTCGGGCAGTCAGTAGGGGTGGGGGGACAGGCCTGCCTGCGGCGGAGACAAGATAGCAAGACGGGAGTGGATGGCTAGCAGAAACAAAGCACCTTTAGCAGAAACTGATAAAGAAAAGGGTCTTTTGAATGGCAAGTTGATGTTTCAAAGCCCTTCCAGATGGATCTCTCAACAAGACTAAAGTTATTTGCATGTACTGTCGATGTGAACTGAGTTTTGGTTAGGGTTAGAGTACGTTGAGTCTGAAATACCACTTGAGCACTACAAACTTGAAAAATTTCCCTTTTAAAGTACATTTAGAACAGATAAAAAATGTGTGATTAATTTGCAATATTTTAATCGATTGACAGCCTTAGTTTTCATGCGATATTATCAAGACAAATTTAACTGTGTAATGGCTTTGCATTGTATGCCTTACTGTCTGTAAACATGATTTGGAATTCTAAGTGATTGTCTGTACACATGCATGTTTCAGTGTGTCTATGATTTATGTATATATTTACTGTAGAGGCGTTTTCACTGTAAATCTTGTGCTAATAGTAAGTGTGATTGTTTAATCACAAGCCAGTAGGGGTGGGAAGGATGGGTGTTGGGGAGGCAGAGTAGTGAAGGCATAAAGCTAAATGATGGAAATCCCTGCTGTCACCCAGAGTCCCTGCAGCATGCTCACTCAGGATGCTCATCTGTCTCCGCTTCCCACTTTAGCAAAGCGGCCTAAATAAGGAACATGAGGCATCCTTGGCAAAACCCTGAACCTGTCCACAAGGTCAGCTATTGCAAGGTTACCGGCATGGGAGACTGGAGCAATCAGGTGTGAACATCTGAACTAAGGGAGCCTTCACTTCCATAAGGCTCCAGCACCAGAGGCAGTGAGCATTGTACTGAGGCTTGAAAAGCTGAGAGAAAAATGCTAGTCAAGACCTTGATGAGGGAACACTTGTATTACAACAGACTGAAACCACAATTCTATAAATTCAATATTGACCTTCCCTGTAAAAAGAACCCACATGCATCATTTCAGTGAACAGATCTGACAATATAAATTATTAAAGCGGTTAAATCCACAAAGCTGCACAAAGGCAAGATTCCTATGTAAATCAACACCTCGGCTAGACCGCAAACAAGGGCTGCAGTAGAGCACTGCCCCATTCCTCTAATTTAGATGCTGAAGATACACCATATTTGCATAAATAAGGCATGGCAATGTACATTTATCTGCCTGAAGAAAGGGACACATTCTGCCGTCGACCGAAACATAAATTTTCTTCTAAACCTCTATGAGAAAAGGCTGAACTTTATCATTTGGTTGTAACACAGACCAGCCCAGTTGGTAAACATCGTCTTAGTGTGAATAATTTACTGCCCTAACATTAAACAATTTCCGGGAATTGACATTTGCAAATAATTACCTCATAATGGCATTTTGAAGCTGCAAATGTTTGTGTTGTTTAAATGCCGGTATAACTGACTATACAGGTTAGGTTTAAGCTGATATGTTGGTTTGCATAAATATGTATCAAGTTGTCCTTTTGCTCCTTTTGCTCAGGTAAAGTAATTACCACTCATTTTGCACCTTCAAATCCTCCTAATGGCAGAAAGTTGATACAAGTCAATACCCTGAAGAAGTCATGACGAAACAATGGTAAATTGGCTTTGTGTCTGAAACTTGTTCCAAGCACAGGCCATTGCACAAATACAGTGATGCTTTGTTAAAAGTGTAGAACTCTGAGCTTGGCGATGGTTGCCGGGGTATTGGAGAAGACAGAGGCCCTGTCATATACAGGGCCTTTGTTTTCACCCTGTTTCCTTCCCAAGTTGTTCTACTTGTCAGCAAAGTCACAGTTCACATACAGCTGTCTGAATAAAAAATTGTGTCACATTTTCAAGCCTCTTTTCATTTCACTTATTCATGATTTCTCATCTAATTACCATTCAATGATGGCCCCACTCTCCCAGTGACAGGTGATATCCTGTGTCCCAAATATCAGCTACAAACACATCACAGTGACTCATGGGTTTTAATAGATTATTTTGTGAGCCGTCAAGTCCAGGGCCTGTAATAATGTGACAACGGCTCATTGACATTTAATAGGATGCAATTTGAGCTGAAACTCAGTGTTTAGAACCGCAAAGTGGAGGAAGACAGCAGAGTGATGAGCCCAATTCCCTTAACTTGTGATGTTTCCTTGGGATTTAAACATGGCGGAAGGAGGGGTGGGAGGGAAAACAGTCAACGGAGCTGTAAATCTGAAGAAGATGCAGACGCAAGAGGAGCAAACATCGACTTTGTAATGCAGGAGAGAGGCATCAAAGTTATTGAATGACAAGAAGACAGATGCAATAAATATTAGGTTTTGAGCGGCATGTGATGCTGGATGATGACACAAAGCTGTCCGATATGACTGCCGCTCGGTCACAGATTGAATTTGTAAATGCTGCACATGGATGTGTGACCTATGGATGAACTGAGGCTTTTTTTCTGCTTGGATGAAGACAGAAATGACAAAGAGATTGTCGGTGTCAGATGGAGAAGTGGCGGGAGCCGTAGTGGGCGGGGATGAAAACAGGATCAGTTTGACATTGCCTTTTCTGACATTCATAATGCCTAAAGGACACAGTGAGCATCCAGCGTCCTCCTCCCCTGTCGTTTTATGACAAGCTCAGACACTCCACAATCTGGTGGCGCCCAGGTACCATCACTCCAGTCATTATCTCGCAAAACCCATTCCATTTGACCTCTGCAGTTGATGCACATTATTCACGATAGGAAGCTCTCCAACATGCACCTCAGCTCTAGTGAAGGAGACAGAGGAGCAAAAAGAAAGCACAAGTGACTGAATGACAAAAAGAAGGAGGGAGACAGAGAGAGAGAGACAGAGCCAAAGACCCGAGACAAGGAGACAATACGTTTAAAGAGACAAGCGATGAAGAGTTTAACAACTCAGGGGAGACAGATCACACTCTCGTGGTGCACCTCCATTAAATACAGTGGTCACCTTCAAACAAAAATAAAATGACCGCTGTGCGTCTCCACCCCATGGCCAACACCCCTTCTGCTTCCTCATTAGAGCACAAGTATAGCTCTAATGAGTAGGAAAAAGCCTCAGTGTTGTGGGCAAGATGAATGATACAAGAGGCTATTTCACAGCCCTCTGCATGACGCTGGGGCGGTGTGCCTATCTCTGTGCTCTATAGGAGGGAACCTTCCGGTGAGTCCTTCAAGACCAAAGGGCCCTAAAAGGCCCTAATTACATCATACAGCCAATTATCCACAACGCTGTTTTCACAAGATAGCTATTAGGTTTGCATGAAAGCCTCAATGGAGAGAAAGGGGCATCCTTAAGGAAAGGTATCCAGATGAGAAAGGCAGCCTTTGAGCAGATTTTGTGGCACGTATGACACAAACACATTGGACGTACTGTACAATGCGATGAAACGGTAATATTTTCTGTGTGCCGTACAGACATATAGATGTTTTGGCAAAGCTTTGTGGTGCAATGCGTAGCAATATTGTTCATCCAGTACGCTGTGAGTGGCATATCGTATTTAGAAGTCTAAAAGACCTCTGGCAGCTTGTGATATTTAGACCTGTCGCTCTGCAATACCATACCTGATATCTGGAATGAGTTTTTCTCTTGGGCTGGCATAATAAAAGGTTCATAGCCATTGCAAAGTTTTACATAATTCCATTGAGTGTCAAACTTTGAAGGATGAACATAAACTAGCCTTGCTTATGAATTTCTTGTAACAGTATTTACAAGTGTTACATAATTTCATCTGCTATGGTGATGCCATCTCTTCTTCCTCTCTATACCTCCATCTGCTCTCCAAAACCCACTTTATTCTGTGCAGTGTTGGAACAGCCAGGGGTAGAGCCTATCTTTCTGAGTACCAGTCTATTGCAGGTGAACAACAACAGCTAATAGCTACAATATGGGTGGTCTACCATTGCCAGACCTACTTCCACAGTGCTGCAGAGTAAGATCTGGCTCCACCTCACATACATTGTGGGATTGGAGAAAAAATGCTCTGGGTTGTTTTCCATTTCTTTAAACCAATCATAATTGTCTTGGGCAGCGCTAAGCTCCGGTGGCTCTGCAAAATGGTCTTGGTAGGGCACTTGTTGTGGTGGAACATTTTTTGCACCCCGCAAAAGAAAACGCTATATACAATATTACATGAACCTAACAATACAGTAATGTGAACTATTTAAATTAGCTGGATACATTGTTAAACATAATCAGCTCCTCCAAATTTTCTTCAAAACTTGCCATTTTCAGCTTGAAGCTTTCTATCTCGAAGTCTGTTGTTTTCCGAAGCAAACCGAGTTTAAGAACGGCAACACACAGAGAGACATTAGGCAATTATCCTGGAAATGTACTTCAGTTGATCCTGACTACAATATGGTCATTTTAGTGTCTGCAGTCAAGCTAAGCTCCATGTTTTTGGACTGTGGGGGCAAGCTGAACAATGCGGGTGGAAAAGATACGTGTCAACATACGCAAACCCTGCATAGGAAATGCATTTTATAAGTTGACAGAGAATACATCTATCCATCTATCTTTAGAGATTGTTTGACAGCAACAGTGTATGACAATTATTATTATCCAACCAGATGATTATACAAGTTTACACATTGCATAACAGTCGGATTGGATACGATTCTGGCAAAAAAAATGATGGACTGATAAAAGTAATTGTCTTGCATGAGCTGTAAATCGGTGTTGTGAGGAACAGCCCGAGCTTCCACAATATCTTAAACAATGACTTATTGCTGTTGAATGCTCTATATTAGTCCATGATTTACACCAAGGGCTATGAAAATAGAAAGAACAAGGCCTGTGAAGGGAGAATTGAACATTAAAGGCAGTAAGTTATGAGGCTCCCGAAAAGGTGGTATAGATTCATCAAGGCCAGCAGAAACTAGAGGAAGAGAGTGGTTGCTTGAACTCTGTGATGGATTAAGCTGTCTGATGCTGCTCATGACTCATATAGAACAATCATTGTTTAGAGCAGGAGTCCATAGTTTATTACAATTGCATGCTGAAAAATTACTAATACAGTAAGCCACTTCGGCAGAAGATTATTGAATTTATTTTGTGCTTATACTGTAGTTTATATACAGGAAAAAAAGGCTTTAAAAAGAAAGAAGGCAGGCAGGTATTACACCCAAAATCCCTAATATGCTGATGATGAATAGCTTGCATAACAACATAACATAATAACATAAAAATAGCAAAATGCTTCTGTTCAAAATATGTTCATAGAAGCATCATTTCAAAACATGCACCCCGGCACTGGTTAAATTGCTACAATTTTGCTTTTCAGTACTTTTGAAATGCCATCAGGCATTTCAAAATGCTCTAGGTGCACAAGGTTTACAGTGAAATGGACAAATGGATATCATGAGGGGATAACGGATCCTCGAAGCTCACTTTCCAAAATAGCATATGCAGATATAATGTTTGCAGAGCAGTCAGCCGGAAGCAATGCAATACATTACTGGCCACTCAGAATTTATTGAAAAATCAATGGCTTTTTTTCAAAACGTACACAGAGGTTTATTATAATAAACCTGTGGAAGAAAGCAGTGAACATGTAAAGCAAGGATTTAGATTACTCTGGGCTACTTCCTGGCTGAGCTTAATGGACTCTTAGTGCATGCAATGAAATACTTCTTCCTATAATTGGGATTCAAGTTGCATTTCAAGGTGTGAAAGTAAAAGTAATGAGGAACAGGAGAGCTATGATAAAACAACATACTCTAAAGGCTGTCAATTTGGCAGAGAGATTGATTAATTGAGTCTTTTTGACATCCCTGCTCACTTGCCAAAAAACTGCTTTTTCACAATGTCTCTAAGGAAATCACTCTTAGCTAAAGCTAATAGGCTGGAAGACGTTGGGAGTTAGCGGTGTGGGATTAGAAATAAATATCTGCCAATCAATCACTGTATCTTCTTGCAGTTTTTTGTATCCTACAAAGGCTAAAGCATGGTTTACGCCATATACAGACACTGGTGTATCCTGAGGTGACTGACAGGCCTCAGTGAAGATGTGACAATTCCTAAGGGTCAGCATGGCACTCACATGCCTTTCAATCCCACCCCATGACAATCCAAAATGGGTGACACTCACGGTGAAGACAAGGTGCCAACACAAACACAAATTGTGCCCTTGTGTGCACTTCATTCCTATGTCAGCCACGACAGCTACTCCACTTATATGGTCTAATGAGGTGGCTCAACAGCAGCATTTTACACTTGCTGGAAAAAGGGAGCACACTGAATTGCATGGCCTTTTCTGGCATTTTTTTGTCATTGGCTTTTAGAAGGGTGTGTGTTAATAAATTGCAGGGATGTTTCAGAGTAGGTGTGCAAACTTGGTTGAAAAATAAGTTTATGTTCATGAATAATGCTCTAACTAACTTTACTGTTCCACTCCTATTTTCGCCTGTAAGATTAATTACCTTCTTCTCGGCAGATGTATTACTAAGTGATCGGTGTAGACCCAAGGAGAGAGGGAGAGACTCTTCCCTAGCAACATTTTCCCGGGTTTTTTTTCTGAGGATAGTAGTTCGTTTTAAATACTGCAACCTGTAGCATATTTAACATGTTCACAAAAATCTTCTTGAATCTAAAATTGAACATTGTGTTGATAGAGCATGGGCCATTTCATTGCCACAAAATGAACTACAAAGGTAATAATTTGGACTCAAAACATTAAAATAAAGTGTGTTTTATATTTTGTGGTGATTGTGGGAAAGAAACTGCAATCAACCATAAAAGTGTTTATCCAATGTTCATATCTTCCTATTCATAACCTACATGGAAAATGTATACTTGTGGGAAAAAGGAAAATACTATGACTATATTAATTGTTGACTTGCGATATATTTCCATATAACATGTATTTTGAGACTGAGATATCTTCAAATCTCCCCTAGTACTGTATTTTCGAGCATGTTTCAGAGAACACACTTTTTTTTATTTGATTTGGGATTACACAAGCCATTTCTGACTGGTAACACCTTGATGGCAGTCGCCACGGCACCAGTTTAGAGAAACGGATTGAAGTACCGACACAGAAACTAGGCAATGTACTGCTGTAATCAGCATTTCGCCGTTGCTGTCAAAAACACTAATTTGTATTTTCTTGTATTTCTGTCTCTTCCATAGTCTAGATCCACGACGTTCCACTTCCGGGATTGCTCTCGTTCACCGGAAATTCCGCCGGATGTCACACTTTTCGAATGTCCGTTTTCAGATGTCACCTGTCATGTTACCTTCTGCTGTCTTTGTTTTGTAATTTTAAACTCCGGTGGATGTATGAGGACTATGGTTAACTGCTCCTCAGATCTCTGCATGGTAAATCCAGACAGCTAGCTAGACTATCTGTCCAATCTGAGTTTTCTGTTACACGACTAAAACAACCTTTGAACGTACATGTTCCAAACAAGTTCCTTCCCGAGGCTATTTTGCAGCGGCACCGTGGCTCCCCTAGGCGCTTAGCACTGCCCATGACGATTGTGATTGGTTTAAAGAAATGCCAATAAACCAAGGCACATTTTTCTACCATCCTGGAATGCTGTGTGGACTAGCCAGACCCTCTTCCGCAGCGCCGTGGAGGAAGGTCTGGCAATGCAAGACTATCTCTTCCATAAATCGCTGAAAGACTGACCCAAAAGCTGACGGCGTAATACAGTGTGCGGCACAGTTGCAATTCTAACAGAAGTTTTACGGTTGTGAAAATATAGTGCAGGTAAAGCGGTGAAAATATTCTAAATATAGCATCAACTTAAACTGATATTGATTTTTATAGCTGAAGTATTTTTTATTGATTCTCTGGTTGACATGATTCCATCAAAATAGAAACTCTTTTTCAGAAACTCTTGCCAAAGATGTGTTTTTGAAAGGGATTTTGAAAATGAACAAGGACATTTGCAATACTTAAAATAAACATCAAGTAAGACTGGGTAACGGGAATTTTAAACTAGTAAGACAGCCACAACATGGTAAGTTAAATGTTTTGCATTAGAAAACTATAATATTGGCTATTGTATAGCCAAAGGCATAGGCGTGTTTCAAGGCGTGTTTCAAAAATGCATTCTTCTATCCAGTAAACCATAACAACTGTCAAAAAACGATGGTTCTTGTCTGTAAATGACTCAAATAAAATGAATTTAATGAGTGTTAAGGGCAGCCATGCCACAGTATTTCACAGGAGATAGCTCATCACTTGGGGCAGGAATCACTAATTACTACATCCATTGCCATTTTTGAATGAACGTGTACTTTGATCTTTTCAAACAGCTTGTCATCCTCAGTAGAAAAAATGCATGTTATCGATTAATGCCCTGCGTAAAACAGCAGTTGGTCTTAAAATTACACCTAGTATTCATGTAATTCACCTGCAGTGTAAAAACCTATGAGTTTGTCTAAATTACCATTGAGGTCATTTTAATTACAGCATATTAGAACCTGATTTTAGCAAGAAAGTTCCAAAGCACTACAAAATTACATTATTTCATGTTAGCCAACGAGCTAAAATAATTCATGTTTGGCCTGAAATTCAATTCAATTCAAAATGTTGTCTAAACATTAGAAATTTGGGCTACGAAAACCTTTTATTGAAGTTATTTTTAGGATTGAAAAACGAATCCCCATCTATAATTGCCTTTTTCATTGTATCTGTGCCATGAACTTCAATCATGTACGAACACTAGAGTCAACTACTTTTACTTACTTTTGATACTCAAGAAAAAGTCTAGTCTAGTCTAGTTTGATGACTGTGAGGCAAAATCTCATTAGCGCATGGTGTAAATGAAATGGCTAATAATTTCAACAAGCACATACTATAATAGTGTATGGTGGAGACATAAAAGGACATAAAGGGTAAGTTAAGGTTATTCCAGCAGTATATGTATGGTATATGGGCATTACAGTGTAAGTGATATGTCATAAGAAAGAGTGTTCACCGGGTGCAATAGCTCATAGATAGTATCAAACTGCGTGCTTTTATTTTAAGTGAAGAAAAGCCTCACTTTCAGTATCATTCTGTCTGTAGACTTGGCTCAACGGAAGTACATTTCCAGGATAAAGCCTGACATAAGGCACCGGATGTCAGACTTCGCCCCTCCGCTTTCGCACTCTGTGTTGCCATTCTCAAAATCCCTTCGCTACAGGAAACAACAACAAACTTCAAGCTAGCAAGCCACACGCTGAAAATGGCACGTTTTGAAGAAAATTTGGATCGTGCAATAAGGCAGGCCTGATTGGTTCTTTTGGTGAATGATTGTAAAGATTTACAAAGAATATGTTTATGGCATTTACTCTCTAACTGGGACGTTTTGTGACCAATTGGTGGGGATTGCTTTGAATGAGGTAGGCACGGCAATAAGATAAGAGCCAATAACGTTTAACCTTGTATCCAGCTAATTTAAATAGCTCACGTTAGTGAATTGTGTGAATAGTTAACTTCATTTAATATTGTATGCTGCGTTTTCTTTTGCGGGCTGCAAATGTTCCACCAAAACAAGTTCCTTTCCTAGACTAATTTGCAGAGCTACCTTTGCTGCATCCGGAGCTTAGCGTCGCCAAAACCATTGTGATTGGTTTAAAGAAATGCAAACAACCCAGAGTGTTTTTTTTCTCCTATCCAGGAATGTATGTGTTGTGTGGCCAGACCTTATTCCATAGCCAGGGCTTGACAGTAACGGTTGCCCGGTTTCCCTTGGCAACCAGATTGAGTCAATTGTCAACCGTTTTGTGGCCTCTGGTTGCCCCCTTTGGCATCCACCCGTATTGACAATTTCGGCAACCAAAAGCTGATGCCTGGTTGCCAAGCTGGCAACCACTTTAAAAAGTTAGCGTTGAGCCCTGCATAACGCTGTGGAGATAGATCAGGCAATGTGAGACTATTCTGTCTGTAACTGGGATAAAGTGACTCCTACACCTCTTCATTCTCAACACCCCATTGGTAAAGTATTTAAGTGTGCTATAGTGCAGTTCATTAATATATCATGATACACTTCATTTCTGATTCAAGTACAGTACAAGACGAATGGCCACTCGTTTCATTAGTTTCAACATACTACCAATGCACCTCAAGTGTGGACCTTTGTCATGAAATGATATGACTATTTGAAACATGGATACTGAGTTCAGTACTGTCCCCATTCATAAATCTCAGTGTAACCTCTCAGCCAATAAGTATGTTAGGTTTCTTAATAACATATTATATTACACAACTAATGGAGATATTTTAAATTCTGTTGATGAATACAGTTCTAAGAGTTGCAACAGATTGAACACAACAAACTAATATTTAATAAGATGCTGAAATAAAACTTACTTAGAGATATACAAATTTAGCACATCATTCTGAACCACACACACATGCATATTGGCGTACAAACAGCCACACCTGAAAACCATCATTCACACAAATATACAGTACATACACACAGTCAAGCACACACCTTACTTTCGCTGCCTGCATAACAAATTATGTTTATGCCTTCAGCACTGGGTTGATAACACTTCAGTAAATATAGATTGTTTATGGGTGGTACATTAGCACACATAGAGTCTCAGCTGTGTCTATGCCTCTACTGAGACACAAGGGCAGGAAGCCCAAACAATGTCTGCTTGTGTGCCAGAGTAAGTAAAAAATATCTCTATTTATTTACAAATAGAAAAGTTTATCTTGGGCATGGACTTTTGTGGGATGAATGATGAATTTCACCGAGTTATTGGCTTCTGCTGTCAAGGTTGCCCGCTGTCTCAGACAATTTCATTCAACTGGCAACAGCCACCATGAGAGTTCATATCAAATATCTGCTCCCCTTATTATTCTAATGATCACTGTCAATCTTGATGGATTAGTGTATGCATTATCGACCTGAAAATATGAGAGAGAGACAGACTAAGCATGCATCACTGAAGGAACAGTTTGGTTTTATGGGCAAACCCATTAGGCGCGTTAATCAGGATAAAATGTCTAGCTCATCTATTTTCAGTGGCTGACCGCAATAATGAGTCATTAAACATTGTGTTTCAGAGAAATCCATCTCCATCTTGGCCCAAAGATATTCTGAGATTATTCCCATTATCTCTTGTTCTCCACCAAAGTATAGCATCAGATCAAATTTTTAAAAGACATCTGCAGAGGAAGATGGACAAAAATTTAATAAATCAAATGTATTAAAAAGGTTAATCAGGAAGTAAGTATTCATACACAGCCTCTATGCTTATTGAATCCTCTTCTACAGAGGACATATTTTTGTACGGTGCCAAATCACCCTGCCCGATGGAAATTTTTGTGAGGATCAATGATATTTGCAGTCATCTGTTATGACATTGGCTGTGTGTTTACAAGCACGGTATCCTGGAGACTATCACATTTCCTGTTAAGTTATCTTTGGAATACACTGTTGCCATGGACATTTTATAATAACCATGCCTCCATATAGAACTGTATCTAATGAGAATACTTCTTGTGGTCTCCTGAACACATTTATTATGACCTCATGTCAAGCAAAGGTTCTAATGTAAAGGGTTACAATGCAGTTAACACGGTCTGTCATGTGACTTGACCTGTTCACACTAATCATGTCACTAGCTGTGTTTGAAACTGTTCCCCATCACAGAAATAGTGCACTATATAGTGTGTTCGCCATTTTGCAGTAGTGTTCAAATTCTCCGTGGTAAATTTTATTCACTATATAGTCCACTATAAAATACCCACAATGCACAGCTAATTTGTACATACGATGTATTCCTCAATGCAACGTGGCCGTGTTTTCCAGAAGCACCCGCGGAAACTGAAAAGGAAAAATGGAGCGGGCTTTCGTTTCTAAAACAGTAGAAATGTAACATCCAGTATATATACATCCTTTTACTATTCTCCGGAGCACTCTGTTTGTTTCAGGGACGTATTAAAAGTATTTTTGTTTCGGTTTGTTTACATGATGCTGAGCACCTGCCTCTGTCACACGCATCTACTATGATACTGTCAGTGAATGTCCGAAATCTCGTTTAGTCGTTCTCTATATAGTTAACTATTTAATAAACACTATATAGGGAATAATGAATGAGGGAATAGTTTCGAACACAGCTACTTTCTACCTGTTGACTATGTGATCAGCACGGAGGCCCAATGGTTGGCACTGTGGTCTCACAGCAGGAAGGTACCAGGTTCAAACCCTGGTCGTCCCGGTCCCTTTCTGTGTGGAGTTTGCATGTTCTCCCCGTGTCTGTGTGGGTTTTCTCCGGGTGCTCCGGTGTCCCCCACTACTAAAAACATGTTCCCTCTCTACTGAGCTGATGTGTGGTGAGCGTCTGGCGTCCTAATGCTGCCGTGCATCACCCAGGTGGTAGACAGTAGTCTCCCCCACTGGAAGCGCATTGAGTGTCTATGATAAAGCGCTATATAAATGTAATGAATAATAATAATTATTATTATTATTATTATTATTACTGGCCAATGAGCTATAAGATACAGCTCAAAGGCACAAGTAGTCACAGTCACAAGTTGGTACGTTTATGTTATTTTGCATACCAGGACATAGCATTTTTTCCCTTTTGTGGTTATTCTGCTGTTTTCTTATTTTCTGTTGTCATACTGTTGTGGGCAGCTTTATCGTTCAGATAAACTTTTTTTAAAAAGGTCTTGTTTCAAGATTGCCACCCACAGTGTTGAGTTATTTTAGCCTCTGGGTAATGTGGTTTTGTGTGTTGCTGTCATTCATTTTTTTTAATGATTTTTTCATTTTTTGGTGGCATAAAAGAGTTTAAATGACATGATACATGTTTCAAATTGTCAGTCTGAAGTTGTACAGTTCATGTGCAAAGACATTTTCTTTTATCAAACTGGAGACATATGTAAGGACACTTCCACGACTGGATTTCTTTACAAATTTTCTTTTATTTCTTATTGATATCACGACAGGCATAAATGTGTAAAAGTATTGATCCATGTATGGATTACTGTTGTACAGAGGCATGCAAAGACAAAAGCATTAACTTAGTAAAAGGGTTGAAGGAAACTGAGGCACTCAAGAGGGTAAAGTTTAAAAAGCATTTAATATATTCTTGGCTAAATCATTAAGGTAAGTGACACTGTATCTGTAGGCCATGTCCATGAGTGTGATATTTTCTAACATATTTGTGGCTAATGATAGCTGTGTGCCCTGGTATAATTTGAACATGGAAGTGTGCCATGGCCGGAAAAAGGTTGGGAAACACTGCCTGAGACTGTGTACTTGCGGAATCTCTGAAAACTGTAATCCTCAACAAAATATGCTGGGGACTGTTGTAAAACAATTTCTGTGTGAGACTGGGCAGGCAATATGAATTCTACTTAATTTGCTTAAATTTGCATGTGCTGTTTGTGGATAACTTTGCTCTAAAATGAAATTGCTTGCTTTTGTGTCTGTGTGTGCACTGGGATGTTTATAAAATATGTGGTTTATGTAGACCTATACTTAGTTTGTTCAGTGTTTGTGTGTATGAAAGTGACACATTAGCACAACTGTGTCGGCGCCTGTGTGTGTGTGTGTGTGTGTGTGTGTGTGTGTGTGTAAGTGTAAAAGGCAATAATCTACAAAACTAGATTATTTGCATATGCTTTGGAATTAGGCTGCCAGCCTCCTTCGCCTAGTGTTTAATCAAGCATTTAATCAATTCACCACATACAGCTCTGTAGAAAGCCTGAAATCACTCATTAAGGTTCAAATCCTACAACCTTTCCAAGCCGACCTGCAACATGTTACAGCATGCATTCATTTAAACACCAAGTTTTTAAAGTAGCAACATCATTTGTTTACTACAATTCATAACTAATTTGTTTCGCCACAATAAAACCTACCAGTTAAAACACCTTTATACGTATTTAATGAGGGAACAAACACAGAACACCATAATAACATGAACATAATAAAGCAGCATGATTTTTTTTGCCATTGTGGCCCTTAGGTGAAGTACATTAAGAACTTCCCCGAATGTTCTACACAGAGAAAATCATTTTACTTTTATGCGGAGCCCGGTTAAAGCTGAAGTGTGGAACTTTTTGTCTCCCCCCTCTGGCAGTGAGAGTAATTACATACACACACACACACAAACACACACACACACACACACACACACACACACACACACACACACACACACACATACACACTGTTAAAGGAGAACTCCGGCCAATTTTTACGTTAATCTTGATCGCTATAACTATGTTAGTACTGTCGATAGCAAAAAAAACGAGCCGAATCGGTCCTAGCAAACTGGAGTTGCTGCAGCTAATGCCCAGAGCTCCCAGTGAGCTAAAACAGCAGTTTTGGGGGCATATCATAAAGAGTGCCTTTGTGCCTCTTTAACAGACACAAAATACATGGCTGTCTGCCATTTCCATCTGGAAACAGCCGATGGCCCCCAGAGTGGTGAGGACCTGTATTTTGACCGGGATGGCACTGTTCCAGTGCATTGCCCTCTCTACTGGACCCAATTCAATACATAGATCCAAGAGCGCAGCTTTAGGGAATCTAAATCGGCATATTAGCCAGTCATCGTCATGGTCCCTGAAGTCTCTTTCTCTCCTGTTTCTTCCATTGGTGGAGTCCTCCTGCAGTGCCAGCAGTGCCATCGTGCAGAATTACGCACGGGAGTCACCGCATTACAACAATTTGTGATTGTCAACACCTTGCCAAAATCACAGCATCAACTAGTGGTATCCCCCACCCCGAGATACAATTTAAAGATGAATGTCTAATAAGCAAACACACTTTTCTTCATGCAGGATTTGTCACGAACAATTAAAGTTCAGACCGATAACGAGGACATAAAGGGTAACGATTGCGCGAGAGCTTAACGGCTGTATTTCCACACTTTGACATTTGATGATATATGCACCATATTAAAGACAGATATTTAGTTATTTACACTGTGTTCTGCAGTTATCTAATGCTAGGCTATTTGATGCTATCCTGGATTCCATGCAGTCGGGCCATCTGACAATCTGACGGTGAGACAGCGCCGATTAAACATTAAGAACGAATTTTTATTAAAGATTTGATTTCGATTTTACAAGGTGTTTATGGAACAATTCTAACTCAGTACAAGCGCAAATAACACTGCTGGATTTAATCTTCATGATAATGTGGATGATATGGAGTGAAAAAATGTGCGTGAGGCATCAATACTTGAAAATATTAAGAGTAATCGTTATTCCCACTTTTCATTCATCAGTTCACCACCTCACCATCTGCGTCGCCAAACATGGGTCAGAGTTTGCGTGGAGGACTGCACATTCTGCCGTCAAGTTTGTTTTTTATAAATCACAACCTTTGCGTGGGAAGTGGCGTATGCACATTTTCAGGACAGTTTTGTGCGTACGCCACATGTATAATGTTTGTTTTGGAGAGGAGGAGACCTCTGGATGATTTGGCTTCTGATTTATCTGCCTAAACGATAAACACTGAAGGAATCCTAATTGGGAGAAGCTGACTGCAATTATGGCATTGCTCCGTCTTTTGTGATTGTTTGATTGAGAATGACATATTGTACGTTCAACTAAACTGAAATGGAAAGTCAGAGGTGGAGCAGAACCTTACTATCCAGCCCAGATATGATGTCTGAACTCGAGAGACCCCACAGAAATGGCCATAGCCCTACAGTTAAACCTTGCTGTTTGCACAGTCAAGTGACAGAGTGAAGATGTCACGCACTGACGATTGGGAAAAGTTCTCCTGTAAATCTCTATCGATTACCTATTGCTGACTCTTAGCTGCAGAGCACTTGGCAAGAGGTTGATTTTGTCTGGGTGCTGTTCAAAGCAGAAATACATCTGGTGATGGGGGAGCATTTTAGGGGGGCAAACCTAAGCAGTGAGCTTTTGCAGTGAGGACAGACTACTAAGCCAAGCAGGAGAGCTTTGGCCGGAGACCAGAGTGCTCCCTGTACTCAGAACACACCCTTCCAAGTAACACTTGTTCTAGTGCCTTATGCAATTTTTCAAAGAATACCCAACAATAAGAATGTGTACAGATTTCATAGTAGTATTAATACTACCTGCTTCTCAGATATACACGACTGGTATTGCGGTCTTTTTTCTGTGATCCAACTGTAGTGATTTAGGTGAGCCAAGGCCAGTGACTAACCAATTAATAAATTCACACACAAAAACAAACACTTAACTGACAACAATCTGGATTTCCAAAGGAAAGTTCCAATAGTGCTGTGAACATTTCAAGTGGACAAAAAATGAAACAGGTAGTAAAGAAGTAAGTAGTAGTAGTGCTCAGTAAATAAACCATCAGTTAATTCAGACGTTGCTATAAGGAGAGAATGGTGTCATTGTATATTGTCCCTGTAGCGACTGACTCACTCAGGACAGTCTGAGGAAGCCGCCGTTGTGAATATCAAGTAGTCTTCAGCCTCGTCACCTGCCCTTTTCTCTGCTAGTGACTTCATACATCACAGTGTTGTCTGAGCAGAGTCCTTGGAAGATGGAATTTATATGAGATTACCGTTTTACACTCTCTGACTGTATTGTCAGCACATCGGAGCGCTTATGAGACTAATTCCTATGGAATCGACAGCAAAGCTTTAACATGTTCAATATGGTAACTGCATTCTTAACCAGATAGTAGCCTGTAACAAATCAACATTTTGGTAAAAGCAAAAAGCCATTTTTTGGATGTGGTCTGTTGTAGAAACCTAATATTCATAATAATAATTACGTTCTATTCCATTCTCCTTAATAGGGCCATTTATCAGGATTGCTTCACTGCTGCCGGTTCAGTATGGACGTCTTACAGTAAATGAACTACTTTGTGTCTTGCATCACGCTGAGTGAACTGTGTGAGCAGCTTTGGAAGAGCCTAAAATGAAAGAGCAGAGGGTTTTGGACTAATTATTTCTGCTTACTTGATAAGTATAACTCGCCATGACCACAGGACTAGCCCAAAGTCTGGCTGTGTGACAGCCACGATCAACCATGTAAGAAGCAGCATGCACATCCAGACAAATCCAGAACAAGTGCCAGATCAGGAGACACTACAAATTAAACAAGGTTAACTGGACCCATGTGCTCTTTTTGAGCAGCCAGTATCCTTCCACACATGTTCACTCTAGATGGTAGTTGCTTTGCACTGGGGAGCCTCACCAATAGATCTTAAAACTTCAGTTTACGAATCATTCTCATTTCCTGTGCTATCGCTTTCGTTTGATTTGCAAACATTTACGGATGTCTGCTATGCCATCACCAAACTTGAGGTGAACAATGGCATTTGGTTTAAGTACCAAAAAGCGACTCACAACTTGTGGCATGTATCTGCCACAAATCTCCCTCCATAAATCATGACACTGTGACTCTTGATAAAGTAATTCACAGACCTTGTTGTGAACAGTTTCATTGAAAACATTTTTTTTACCTAAATATACCCATCAAAGGTCTAGTCTATAGCCACGATGTTCCACTTTCGGGATTGTTCCGGAAATTCCACTGGATGTCTTTCATTTCGCCGGGATGTCCGGTACCTTCCACTTTCTTTGTGTTGGAATTCTAAACTCCGGTGAATTTATAAGGACTATGGTTAACTGCTCCTCAGTTCTCTGTAGGCCTACACATGTTCCACCCAAACAAGTTCCTTCCCGAGGCTATTTTGCACTTAGTGCCGCCCAAGACAATTGTGATTGGTTTAAAGAAATGCCAATAAACCATAGCATGTTTTTCTCCTATCCCGGAATGCTATGTGGCCTAGCCAGACCCTCCTCAGCAGCGCTGTGGAGGAAGTTCTGGCAATGCAAGACTACCTCTGCACAGAGGAAAGTGTACAAGCACTAATAGATAAAGTGTATGCACCAGTGACAACAGGCAGTGAATTTAAGATAAAAAGGCAAGAATATCGTACGTAGAAGGTGCCACTGTATCGTCTTCATGGTATTTGTGCTCAAAGTGTGAAATTAGCATCTAATTTACCAAGGAAGCAGCTAATAAAGCAAAAACACTGCATTTAGGGCAAACTGAGGCAGAGCTCAAGCACGCAGTGGTGGAATCTACCAAAGGTGGAACAAGCTCAGAAAACAAAAGAAAATCAGTTTAGCGGTACTGAAATAGAAACCCCTTATCAACGAAGTAACAAGCTACCCACATTTTGTACAATGGTGCAATTCCGAAACTTATCTAGGCATCCACTGTGCATAATATGAATGCAGTGGAAGTTACTACACACATTTTAAGGAAATTAAAAAAGCAAATTGAATGACAAACGCTCAAAGAAAAATAGTTGATTATGGGGAAAATAATGGAGCAGCTGGCTGTCGACACTCACTCTAGAGCCTTTGAAGGAGGCAGACAGCACTGACACAATTGATGTCACTCAAGAGTCCCAAGGTATTAATACACACTTTTAGTGAAGGATTATTTTTAAAAAGTGGAACCACCATAGATTCTATAGTGGTAGCAAAGGGACATATATTGTATTTAACTGTTAAGTTTTATTAGAAATGGTTGGTTTAGATTTTAAGCCTTTTTCATATTCATATTCTGACTTTTATTCTAGCGGGTTTTTATGTATGTATGTATGTATGTATGTGTGTGTGTGTGTGTGTGTGTGTGTGTGTGTGTGTGTGTGTGTGTGTGTGTGTGTGTGTGTAGGCCGATCACGATAACAAATTTTGCTGGACGATAAATTGTCCCAGAAATTATTGCGATAAACGATAAAATTGTCGTTCTGAGACCATTTTCATCTAATATAATGATAATGGCATAATAATGCAGGTACACCTTTTGAAATATCAATAAACCTTTATTTCTAAAGAATATTTAACACTGGAACTGGAAGACATTTTAAATATCCACAATATGCCTTTGACCTCCTTTAGTATGTTGACTTTCACGTTATTGTACAGTTGTGGAATTGCTGTTTGTGACACGTATGTTCTCCCAGGCAATTCGTACTGGCTGTCAAATCTTTGCAGCATTCGTCGAGTGTTTGTGCGATAGACTACAGACTCTGTACTACATTTAACGGTAGCACTTTAAAATAACTATCCATAATTCATCATTTGTTAAGCATTAGTTACCTATTAGTTAATGGTTTGTTCATTATTATGTATTTATTGTTCATACATAATGTATCATTAGTAAAGCATTTGTTCACACAGTTCTAAATGGTTTGTTCATAGTAAATAAGCCTATCTAAAATAATACGTTTGCAAGTACATGATTTATACTTAACAAATAATGAAACAACCATTTATAAATGAAATCATTTTCCCATTATAAACCAGTTGCAAACTATTACTAAATGCTTTGTTCATCATTTGTAAAGCATTGCTCCTATGTTAATTCTCATAAATAAAGCATTTGTATACAAACTCATAAATGGTTTGTTCATAGTAAATAAAGCTATCAATAATTATGTTTATAAATAGAAGTTTGACACTTAATGAGCATTGCAAAAAACATTGGTAAATTAAATAATTTTCCCTTTATAAACTATTAGTAATTTATTTGTTTATCATTTGTAAATCATAGTTCCTACATTCATTCTAATCAGTAAAGCATTAGTAAATACAGTTAGTAAATGGTTGGTCTATAGTCTAAGTAATGTAAAACGTTTATCAGTTGATGTTTTTAATAATTCCAAAATGATGCATTAACCATTTGTAAATGAAGTCTTCTTACCATTATTAACTAGGTACTCAGGAATGTATAAGGTCGGTTAAAACTAGGAAGTTAATGATTAACAAACTATCTACACCTACATTTGTTCATGCCTTAAATAAAATGTTATGATTTAGAAAAAGTAATAGTTGGGGTGTTAACACATCTGTTACAAATACTTACCAATAATGTAATCCATGATTAACTCATGAGTTACTACTGGTTAGTTAAGTATATTGTGTGAGCCCATCTAAAGTGAGCATGTTCTATGCTTTACAAAGCATTTATAAATGAGGTGCAAAGGCTAACAGAACCTGGACACACATGTATTGTTCTATTTGGACATGCCTTCAGAAATATGCCTATGGATAGTTAGTGTGTTAATGCATCTTTAACAAGCACTTACCAACACATCAATTCATGATTAACTCATGAGTTACTACTGATTAGTTGACTACATGGCGTGAGCCCATCTACAATGAGGACTTGCTATGCTTTAAAAAGCATTTATAAATGAGTTGCAAAGGCTAGCAGATACAACAGAAACACAAGTAAAAACAGTATTTGTAAACCTTATTACAATGTAGTAAGAATGTACATTCATGAAATAGCTCGTAGTAGTGTTATTTAGTTGATATCAGTGTGAATTTGGACCAGAACCAGAAGAAAACGAGATTAAGAGCCAGAGAATTGAACATCAATAAAGAAACTAGGAAACCAGGATAAAGTTTGAGAAGTGTATTAATATACACAGAAACATGGCATACACATATACAGATAAAACACAGGTATGAAAAAATAACAACTAAAATAATAAAGTGCGCACATAAAAGAAACCCTTTTCAGTTCTATGAGCTCAATTGTTCTTTGATGACAAGAGTTCAGAGATGTTCAACGTTGGGGCCCATATGAGTTTGGTTTCTGTTTGTCCTACCACCATGAAGAAGGAATCCAGGGCAATCTGTATAAGTTCAGAGTCTCGATCCTGTAGCTCGCCACCCAGCCAACTGAACTGGGAATCTCTAAACCCTGGAAGACTCTGGGATCTGAAGAGTCAATGTGATCCAATATCCCTCTCTGGACCGGACCTCCCCGTGCGTAGCGCTTCTCAAATCTCCACCTCCTCCACCTGTAGATAAGGCCAAATCAGTTCTCTCAATTACTATTCAGTAATAAAATCAATTGCTTAGGCTACAATGAAAATAAAATGAGGTGATATTTCAGTTAACCCATATTGAAATATCTAAATCTCTATTCAGTTGTACAACCGTTCTTAAATTTCTTCTCTTAAGTATCAAAAGAATATAAATCCCTTTCAGGTATCAAAAGTACATTTATATTAATAGGTAACCTTTATACAAAAAATACATTTCTAATTCAAGTTGTATGGAACCTACCTTAGTAACATTAACACTATTCTTAATATAACTGCATAAATTGCATGTAAAAATCTCTCAAATTGTATTATTTCCCCATAACTTAAGCTACAGTGTTGTAATCTAGAGGTATTAAGACATGCGTGCTTATTTATCCCTCCCCGCACCGGTAACCGTAGAAAGAATGCACTAAAAATTAGCCTCTTTAAAGTTACTTCACCATAAACTCCAGTTAAACAATTAAACTCACAACTTGTACTAACATTCATTCAATAAAATACCCACAGCTAGCAATAGTGTTGAAAAGCAAAATTACTTTCCATAACCAATAGATAGAATCATTAGCCTTTTCATAG